>NC_072402.2:60825000-61450000 GCF_028858775.2 Pan troglodytes
TTCTAAGAAACCTTTGTCTAACCCAAGGTCACAAGAATTTTTCTCCTGTATTTTCTAATGGAAAGTCTTATTTTTCTTATGGAAAGTCTTACATGGTTAGCTCTAACATTTAGGTCTGTGATCCATGTCTAGCTAATTTTTCATATGATTAAGGAAACATATACTGTTTCATGTGTACCTATGTGTCCCAGAATACAACCATCAAACATCTAACGCAGAAACAAAAAGACACACTTTCTAGAATGAAGACCAGAGCCCTGTAGGAAAGCTTGAAATTATTTTTTGGAGAACCCACATAGGAATATGTCTTCTACCATTTGGGAAGGGGTGGGTGAGAATTAGCATAGCTTTGTTATTTAAAGGTTTGCATTTCAATAAATTTTGAAATTTATTCAGATCACAAATGCTATAGGAGAGAAAAATACTCGTGGGCTGACAGATTAAGAACTCTTCTCTGGATAGTCTTGATTAACTGACTAGATGTTGAGAAAACTACAAACCTGTTTCATTATCTGTGAAATGGGTGTAATCATACTTGACACGAAGCTGCAATTGAGAAATCTTGTAGAGGGATCATAAGGATCCCAAATTTCATTGTGATTATTGCTAATTATACTAATTCTTAATTTAAAATGCTGCCAGAAAGCCTGCAGATGACATCAGTAATAAAAGGTCCATTGATTTGCTTGTGTTGTGAGCATATTAATCATAATTATTGCTTTGGCAGCCACGATGTCTAACTGCAGAAGTGTTTATTCTGTTAGTGATTCATTATTTTCAAAGTACTATTCTGGTAATGATGAGTCTGTGTTACAGATCAAGGCCTTATATGACGAAATGTCATTGTTTTGTGGGATTTGTGACTCCTCTCCCATAGGAGGCAACCTCAACATGACATGCCCTCAACAAATGACATACTGGGTTAAAACGAGGATGGGAGAAAATGATTTCAGTTCAAATGCTGGATTTTTTTCATCCTGGGAGCAGGTGCCTTCCCATAAATATTTTCCTGAAATGGAAGTTACCATGGGAAATGGGTGGGTGGTTTAGATATCAGACTAAGGGCCTGGCAGCCAGGGGTCTGGATCTATCTTCGTGTCCAAAAACCCAAGACAATGGCAATAAATACATAATTCCAAAGGGGTGCTGTGGCCCTGAACCTAAACCCAACAAAAAGATAAAGAGAACTGCCTTCCAATGACCATTGTTAAACACTTAGCATTTTGTGTTTGTGACATGCTTTCAACCTTTACTTACTCTTCACTGCATCCCTATGAGTTAGGGCAGGACTCACAATTGGCTCACAGGGAGAAAACAGCCTCCAGGAGGTGGTTATCAGGGCCTCCCTCTCTGCCGGGCCTTTGGTCTCCACTAACATTTTGAATTATGAGTTTTTAGCATTCAGAGGACCCAGTTCTTTTTTTTTTTCTTTTTTGAGACAGAGTCTCGCTCTGTTGCCCAGGCTAGAGTGCAGTGGCGTGATCTCAGCTCACTGCAAGCTCCGCCTGCCAGGTTCAAGCAATTATCTTGCCTCAGCCTCCCAAGTAGCTGGGATTACAGGCGCGTGCCACCATGCCTGGCTAATTTTTTTTTTTTTTTTTTTTTGTATTTTTAGTAGAGACGGGGTTTCCCCTTGCTGGCCAGGCTGGTCTCAAACTCCTGACCTCGTGATCCACCAGCCTCGGCCTCCCAAAGTGCTGGGATCACAGGCATGAACCACTGCGCCTGACCGGACCCAGTTCTTTTGGTGAAGTTTTTTCCCCTCTGAACTTTTTAGTATAAAAAATATTTAAAATATTCAACAGTAGAAGAAAAGTTATAGTAAACTCCTGTGTATTCATCTTCAGCAATTACAAAGACATGGCCAGTCTAATTTTATCTATACCCCACCCACCTTGCCTCACCCTGGTGAATTATTTTAAAGCAAACCCCAGAACACATATTTTTTTTTATCTATAAGTTTTGATCACTAAAAAGAAAGGATTTTTTTAAAACAACGAATTATCACATGTAAAAAATTACCAATAATTCCTTTATATCCAGTCAATTACTCTAAACATCTCATAAATATTTTTTCTTCGGTTTCTTTATTAGAATCAGGATTCAAGTGAAGTTCCACACATTACAATAGGTTAATGTCTCTGAAGCCTCCTTTAATCTAGGGGTTCCCTTTTGTGGTTTTTTTTTTCCCTCCTCACAATTTATTTGTCTAAAAAATCAAATCATTTTTTCTTGTGAGATTTTGTCCTGCGTATTGCTGATTGCATACCCACAGTATTTTTTGCTTTTCTTTTTTGTTTTTGCATACCCATAATATTTTTAATAATGTCATTTGTCCCTTGTGTTCTCTACAAATTGGTGGTTGAATCTAGAAACTTAATTGAATTAGGTTTGATTTTTTTTCCCCCTAAGAGTGTATCGTGGTGTTGGATGCTTCCATCAGATAGCCCAGGGCTTTTCATTAGCAGCCATCAGTGACTGTTGTCTGGACCCATTAATTAATTACGAGTTGCAAAATGGCAACGTTCTTTTTTTTTTTTTTTTTTTTTTTTTGATACAGAGTCTTGTTCTTATTGCCCAGGCTGGAGTGCAATGGCATGATCTCGGCTCACTGCAACCTCTGCCTCCTGGGTTCATGCGATTCTCCTGCCTCAGCTGCCTGAATAGCTGGGATTACAGGCACCCGCCACCACGCCTGGCTAATTTTTGTATTTTTAGTAGAGACAGGGTTTTGCCATGTTGGCCAGGTTGGTCTCGACTCCTGACCTCGTGATCCACCCGCCTCGGCCTCCCAAAGTGCTGGGATTACAGGCGTAAGCCACCATGCCCGGCCAAAATGGCAACATTCTATCACATATTAGCTGGAACACTTCCATAAAGTTCCCCTCACCTACTTTTTGGTTACCCAGTCATACAGTTTACGTAAGTCAGAATAAATGCGTGATTCTTTCCCTTATATTTTATCAAAATATTGAGTTAGTTCTCTAGTATACTCCACAGTTATCCAATTAGGTTTTAAAATTTTTTAAATAGGCCGGGCACGGTGGCTCACACCTGTAATCCCAGCACTTTGGGAGGCCGAAGCAGGTGGATCACAAGGTCAGGAGTTCAAGACCAGCATGACCAACATGGAGAAACCCCGTCTCTACTTAAAAATACAAAAATTAGCCAGGCATGGTGGGGCACACCTGTAATCCCAGGTACTAAGGAGGCTGAGGCAGAAAAATCGCTTGAAACTGGGAGGCAGAGGTTGCAGTGAGTGGAGAATGCGCCATTGCGCTCCAGCCTTGGTGAGAGAGTGAGACTCTGTCTCAAAAACAAACAAACAAACAAACAAAATTTTAAATAACAATATAGGCCGGGTGTGGTGGCTCATGCCTATAATCCTAGCACTTTGGGAGGCCGAGGTGGGTGGATCATGAGGTCAGGCATTCGAGACCAACCTGGCCAACACAGTGAAACCCTGTCTCTACTAAAAATACAAAAAATTAGCCGGGCATGGTGGTGGGCACCTGTAATCCCAGCTACTCAGGAGGCTAAGGCAGAAGAATCACTTGAACCTGGGTGGTGGAGCTTGCAGTGAGCCGAGATTGTGCCACTGCATTCCAGCCTGGGCGACAGAGTGAGACTCCATCTCAAAAAAACAAAAAAACAAAAACAAAAAAAAAATAATTCTCTGGATTAAAACATGCCTAATTGTTTCACTTTATTGGAATTATTATCGTTGATGCCCAAATTGTCCCATATTTGGCCAGTGACAGCCCCTTCCAGTTGGCTTCTGAGTCTTCTTGACATAATTTCTATGTTAGTTTCCTAGGGCTGCTGTAACAAATTCCACAAACTGGGTGGCTTACTGCAGAATGTATTGCCTCACAGCTCTGGAGGCTGGAAGTTTGAAATCAAGACATTGGTAAGACTGGTTATTTTGGGAGACTCTGGGAGAGAATCTGTTCCATGCCTCTCTCCTAGCATCTGGCCATTGCCACAATCCTTGATGTTCCTTGCCTTGCGGATATCACTCCAGTCTCTGTCTCCATTATCACATGGCATTCTCTCCCTCTCTGCGTCTGTGTCCATATTTCCCTCTTCTTATTAAGATACCAGTCACTGGATCTGGACCCACACTAGTCCAATATCACCTCATTTTAACTTGATTACATCTTTAAAGACTCTATTTTCAAATAAGGTCACATTCACATGTATAAGGGGTTAGATTTTGAACACATATTTTTGGGGAACACAATTCAACCCATAGCAACCCCAGTAATCTTTGATAGATTTTTTGCTTTCTGTTAAGACAAAATGTTACAGACTCTTTTTTTTATATTTCCTGTTGCAGACCCAGAATTGACCCTTTTAGGTTGGAAATGATATTTAGGGACCATAATCTGAGCACTGGGAGTGCTCATTGTTACTGGATTAGTCATCACTTCCAGGCCTTTGCAAAGGACAGAAGTTGGGAATGATTTTATTTCTTACAGAAAAAATACATTATAAATGTATAACTCACACTTCAAGTTCACATTGAAGACTTTAAGACTTAACCCCATCAAACCATCACCTATTCACCTTATCTTGCATTAGCAAGTCCTGGTTCTCAATGATACAATATAATTACTCTTTTTCTGCTGGGCACAGTGATATGTGCCTATACTCTCAACTACTCAGGAGGCTGAGGCAGGAGGATTACTGAAGACCAGGAATTCAAGGCTACCCTAGGCAATGTAGCAAGGCCCCATCTCTCTCTAAACAAAAATTATGTACAATTACTCTTTTATTTTATTTCGTAACATATACAGCACTGTCTAAAAATAACAAAACTAATGCTACTACCAACAATATGATTACTAAAAATAGTTTAATATTTTAAAAATTATCTTTTTAATTCTGTTTTTTTTTTGATGGAGTCTTGCTCTGTTGCCCAGGCTGGAGTGCAGTGGTGCAATCTTGGCTCACTACAAGCTCCGCCTCCCAGGTTCATGCCATTCTCCTGCCTCAGCCTCCTGAGTAGCTGGGACTACAGGCGACCGCCACCATGACTGGCTAAATATTTTTTTGTATTTTTAGTAGAGACAGAGTTTCACTGTGTTAGCTAGGATGGTCTCTATCTCCTGACCTTATGATCCACCCGCCTCGGCCTCCCAAAGTGCTAGGATTACAGGTGTGAGCCACTGCACCTGGCCTGTAATTCTTTTTTTCCTCAGTATACATTCCACTCAGGATATACACTAAAATTATTTCATATTGAAATAGTTTTTCTATGTTTAGCTATGCTATGCTACCAGTTTTGTGGACAGTTGGGGTCATTTGTTCTCACTTATTTTCAGTTTTTAGGGATTGTCTTTTATTAATAGGCTTTCTATTTTAGAACACTTTTAGGCTCACAGCAAAATTGATAGGAAGGTACGTAGATTTATCACATATCCTATCCCTACACATGCATAGCCTCTCTCATTATCAATATCTTCCACCAGACTGGTACATTTGTTACAGTTGATGAACATACATTGACACATCATTATCACGTGAATAAGTCTCACGAGATCTGATGGTTTTATATGGGGTTTCCCCTTTCACTTGGCTCTCATTCTTTCTTGCCTGCTACCACGTAAGATATGCCTTTTGCCATGATTCTGAGGTCTCCCCAGCCGTGTGGAACTGTGAGTCCATTAAACCTCTTTTTCTTTATAAATTACTCAGCCTCGAGTATGTCTTTATCAGCAGCATGAAAACAGACCAATAAAGTTTATATTACTGGCTACTCATGCACTCTATTGCTATTCCAACATCTGTGCATTCATATAGACTAAATCCTATGGTAGTAATAAAAACAGCTAACACTAACTGAACTCTTAGTATGTCCTGAACGTTGTTCTAAGCACTATTTCCTCACTTAATTCCTATGCCCAGCCTATGAGATTGACACAATTATGATCCTGCTCTTGCAGATAAGGAAGGAATAGATAAGTAATTTGCCTAAGATAAATATCTAGAAAGTTGTTCTTAGCCATTATATGATACCGCCCTTCCAAGCATACCAAACATCTTGTGACAAATGCCTTGTCATGAGGACTTCCAAAGACCAGCTGATTTTGAATAAATATGTAGGACTAAATATTTTAGAACTATAAAAATAAATGATGTTCTCAATAAAGTGTGATGACAGGTTTTTAAAGCATTGATTTAGATGTGTGAATTTTAATACATCTGTTTGAAAACCAACCATGTTTCTGAATAGTCACACCTTCTATAATAGATTTATTAAATTAAAATGTACAAAAGTGCTCACAGTTGACTTTTTTCACCTGTAAAATTGCAATTTCATATGGTTCCATATAATACTTTTGCCACTATTGAAAAGATGAAGTCTCATCTTTTCTTTTCAGAGATCTGAGCTGTTTGTCAGTCCATCTGATAATCAACCCATTGGTTAACTGCGCCAAATGCCATATCAGTTCTGGGGTCATGAGCCATGCCTCTTAAAAGTTTATGTCTTGGGAAAAGTTACTTCTCTCAGCATTGATTTTATCTATAAGGTAAAAATTTTAATACTTGCCTCATAGAATTATTATGAAGATCAATTGCATAGTGTAAGTTAAAAGTTCAATCATATATGCCAAGTACTTAACAAATGGTGGCTATTTTTATTACTGTTGCTTATTTTACTTCTTTATTAACTAGCATATCACTAGACCATCATTATGGAGATGTTGACTTTATTCCCCCTGAAAGCAATTGGCCCTGTGGTTGGGGAATAAGTGCTGGGATTGCCTTGGTAGGTGATATATGACCTTAAAAAGCCTGCGACTTTTTGTCAGGCTATAGTGTGGTAATGAATTTTCCCAGAAGTCTATGGTATCTGCTTGTCATTTTGCAAGTGTGTGTGTGAGCTTCAAGAGCAAGCTTGTAAGCACACAAAAGTTCCCAGATGGCTTTTCAAGGACTTTTGATGTCTGCAATCTTTGATTTGAATGTTCCCCAGAGATCTCAGAGCAGATTTCTTGTATCCTTAAACATGGCTGTGCAAAATTGAGCAAATAATTGGCCTAGTTTAGACCATCTTGTTAAATGACAGCTAGATTCATGGCAGCAAGAGCAGCCTCACATCTGATATCATTGACCGAGCCATGATCCACTGGCATTGGGAGCTCTACAAACTTCTCAGGAGAGCCTTGAAAGAGGCTAACCAGGTGTTGACCTGTGGTCAGCTGGAATAAAAGTTTTAATTGAACAATCTCCTGTGAAATGCGTGCCAGGTTTTGTCCTGCTGCAGTCAACTGTCTTGATTCTTGAGCAGTTTTGTTAGCTTCACCCATAGCTGTAATGGATTTGAGATGACAGTTTAGGAGCTGCAAATATTGAGGTCCTGGAACACAAACATACAGTAAAGTCAGCCACAGTAAAACAAGACTTAGGGCAACATGACTCCCTCAGCTGGCTTCCTGCAGAGAATGGAGGCCAAAAGGAAAATTATCCTCACCTCTGCATGGTGGGCCCTTAGCCATGGGAGGGAAAGAAGGGTCTGAGTCTTAAGACCTGGAGTGCAACGAAAAGTAGAGTTTGGCTATCAGAGACTACTATTGTGAGAATGGCAGGCACTACAAAACATGAGTGTAGCCTCAATTCAGGGCATGAAATTGCTATTGTTTGCTAATCTTGTCTCAATATTTAAAGAATACTATGCAAGAGGTACATTGCTTATGTTGTATAAAGGGTTAACTAGAGATTCACTTTGGGGAAAATGTGTTTTAGTTGTTCCGAAGCCTCTTCCGGCTTCTTTACAGCTGTGTTCTAATATAACCTTGGTGCCATCCAAGGCAATAAATAGCAAAGGAGTTGGGGTAAGTCCAGTGATTTTTCCACAGCATCTTTCATTGTAAGTATGCTGGATTTTAAAAAATGAGACTCCATAAACCACATAATCACAGAATCCTGTTGCCATCTCTGGGGGGTTTTGGCATTCCAAATCCTTGCCTTCTTGGACAGTGCATTGATGTGGCCCTGGGGACTGGTTAGAGTGTCTAAAACCAATCTTGGCACTGGATCACCTTGTGGCTGAGGTGAAATGGGGATCTTGTTTTCAAAAGGTTGGAGAAGAACTCAGAGGAAAGGACCTGAGAGGAGACCACTGACTCTTTGGAGCTTAGGAGAGATTGACCCTTGACCTTCTCAATCTTCAGACCTTAGAAGCTCCTTGCTAGTCACACATGTTCACATCCATCTTGGCAGCCCGAACCCCCAACGTCCTTGGACATTCCTAGAAGTGTAAAGATCAAATCAGCCCCAGGATGTTGGCAGGATTCAGTGTGTTACTAAAAATGGGCCCTTGTGGATGAAGACTTAAGCATTTTAAGTGAAAAAAGAAAATCAAATTTATGTAATTATTAGTGACTCCAGTGATTTCAGTTGTTCTGAAATGGTTCATTACCAAAGATTGAAACAGGGTCACAAGAACACTGCTTCCCAGTGAGAGAGAAGCGTATCTCTCTGCAGCCCCTATTCCTCCCCTAGTCTCAGCCAAGAGTGACACTGGGGAATACTCCAGAAAACTATTCATGGGGGTTTGGATTTACAAGCTTCATAACTGTTCTCTTAACACTACAACCCACCTTTGCAGTGAGCGATTCAAAGCCACAGCCTCCTAGCTAACTTTGGGTCCTTCCCAAACACTAAATAATGGGATGGGGATAGAAGACAGTTTCTTTTCCAAAGTGCAGAGGCGGGAGGCTGGATGACTGCTGCAGGAGCTGGTCTAGCGCCAGCCCCTGGCTGATACCTGCTCTGGGGCAGCGTGCAGAGGCTAAGGCCTGGATAGAGCTGGGAGGTGGGGGAGCAGTTTTCCGTGACAGCCTCCCTTATTCATGGCTACCCTTTTCTCAGCCAAAACTGTATTTCCTGGTACCTCTCTCGGGGTTGCAGACGAGGAGCAGTTGGATCATTTGATTAGCTTTTTCCCAGAACAGGGAGCCTCCCATCTCTGTTTACTTCCCAGTGAGTGAAGGAGGAGGCCCAAGAATGGGGCGCCTTCTGGGGCTGCTCCTGAAACAAAAACCACCCCAGAGTCAGCCCTGGTTTTGCTAAATGTGCCACATTTCCCACATCAGGTTGACACCTGCTGACCCTTTCCACCCTCCCTACTGCTGGGGAAAATACTTCCGGGTGGTCCCACTCCAGCTCTCCTCACCGAAAAAGGAAACTTTCTTTGCTCCTCATAGATCACCTGTTTGGATTTTTGCTTTTGTTTTTAATTGTGGTAAAAATGCATAACATAAAATTTACCATCTTAACTATTTTTAAGCATAGTTCAGTGTCAACTATAATCACATTGTTGCACATTGGACCTCTAGAACTTTTTCATCTTGCAAAACTGAAACTCTATATTCTCTGAACCACTGCCCATTTCCCTCTCCCTGCAGCCGCTGACAATTACCATTCTACTTTCTGTTTCTATGAGTTTAACTACTTTAGATATCCCATATAAATATAATCACACAGGATTTGTCTTCTTGTGATTGGCCTATTTCCCTTAGCATAATGTCATCAAGGTTTGTCCATGTTGTAACATGTGACAGCATTTCTTTTGTTCGTAAGACTAAAAACCATTTCATTGTGTGTATATACCACATTTGATTCATTCATTCATCTGTGTATGGAGATTTAGGTTGTTTTCACCTCTTGGCTATTGTGAATAATGCTGTAATGAACATGGATGTGTAAACTTCTCTTTGAGATCCTGCTTTTGATTCTTTTGGATATACACTGGAAGTGAGATTGCTGGATCATAGGGTAATTCTATTTTTAATATTGTGAGGAATCTCCATGCTGTTTTCCATAGCAACTGCACAATTTTACATTGTCTAAGGGTGATTTTGAAGTGCCCTGGGCATAAACTTCAGGCCTTAGGCTTCCACTCTTGGATTCATTTTTGATATCCCTACATTCTTTCCACATCACCTACCCATAGCAATTAGTTGTAGCATGTAACCTTTCTCCAAGGTCAATCCCACAGAGCAGGGAACAAACAGCAGGCCTTACCCTGGTCCCAAGTGTAAGTAAAACATGGACTTTTCACTTCTAATCTGATGCTTCACTGGGTCCTTACCATAACAGGCAAATGCAAGCACTCAGCTCAAACACCCTCCATCCCCACATGGGCCTTTCTGGAGCCTCTAGCACTTCCCTTCATGTGGGGTGAGGTTCCACTGCTCTTTAGTCAGTGTCATTTTCCTGGAACTGGTCAGGACTCTCATCCTCATGCCTACATTAAAGGCAGGCCAGCATCTCTGGCTCTCTTCCCTGTGGTGGCGATGGCTCGTTAAATGCCTCTTGGTCACTTCTGTGAGACAGCCTGGCAGTGGAGGAGGGGCAGCGGTTTGCTGGCTGCCCACCCAGGCTGAAGGGCTCTGATCTTTTTACAGAAGAGCCCATCTCTTTTATGCTACAGAAGAAAGAGTCAAGACTTGCAGGGCAATTGTGGGACTGTTTTCTTTTTCCTAACTGGCTCTCGGTGACATGGTTTTCTGGTCTAAGAGCTTATGTCTTTGATGAGATGTGTGTCCCCTCTGCTCCCCCTGGCCCCAACTCAGATGCCCCTTTAGCCAACTCTAGCACACGCACGCGCGCGCACACACACACACACGCACCAAAGGTTCTTGTCCACCCCAGCCTATGGTTTGCTTTCCAGTCATTCATTCCATTCCCAGCTTCTGGCTTGGAATTTGGGCCTCCAAAAAGGAAATAAAAGGTACAATTCCTCAAGATTAGCTACCAATTTTTTTCATTCTATTTTGTGTTCACCTTATTTACCAAAGTCACTGCTGGCTTTATATGCAAGTAGAGAAGTTTTCAGAGCAATTAGACTGCCACAAAATAGCTCCTTTCCAATTTGCATTGGAGCAAAAAGCCAACATTAGATAATCATTTCTTTGGTTTTGAATTGCCCTTTCTAGTTTTTTTAAAAAATGCGAATACACCTACTAGGAGTAACAAATTGCCACTAACCCTTCACTATAATTTAGTTTGTCAGATGGCTTCCTTCTGGGGCAAGTGGGTAGGGCAATGTGAGGGCTTGAATGGGAGAAAAACACAAAAAGTGGAGTTGGGGGAAACATTAACAAATTCCATTTATTTCCCAATTTTTCCTAAGATCAGCTTTGTATATGTTTCAGCTAGAATCTCATGAATCTTTGTATTTCAGCACTTGCCTATTTTAGGAAAAATTGAGCAAGTTAGCCAAATCGTTCTTGATGTCTTGATTTTACAGGCTGGTACCATGTTATGAAATGCTGTAAGGAAGGGAGGCATCCCTGAATTTATCTTTTGTCTCCTGTTTAAGTCCATATGGATCCCATGTGACTTCAAAGTATGGAGGCCATGTTGACTTTTTTTTTTTTTTTATTTTTGGGGGGATATTTTTCCTTTAATGTGTTGGTCTAATTAGAGAAGGAAAAAATCAATATTTGGATTTGAAAGTTACATACAGAGGAGAAATTGGCCCATAAACTGTGGAGGGAATAGATGAGCTCTAAAATCATCAAGAAGATAGTTCCTGGTATTAGTTCAGATACTTTTGGATGAAAGAAATATAAATCAATCTGAGCTAGCTTAAGCAAAATGTGGGGGGTGGTATAAGGATAACGGGTATCTCATGGAGCCCAAGAGCAGGAATAGCTTGTCAGCAACCCAGGAGCAAAGTCGGCCTCTCGTTTCTGCTGCTCTCAGAACATCTGCTTTCCCTTTTCTCTCTCTCTGCAGACCAGCTTTCTCTGGTTCTCTGGTCACATTGCAGAATGTGGTTGCCCCAAGGCTCCTAGATCAACATATTGTCTTCCCAGTCACATGAAGATTAATTAGCTATTAATTAGTCCTAGTTCTTGGGAGAAGGAACCTGAATCAGGGTCTACAGTGGCCTAATGAACTATAAACGAAGGGCAATTGTCACAATCTATAAATGTGGGTGCTGGGAGCTTACCCTGGGCATCAGAGATACTTTTTCAGAGAAGCATGGTCCACATGCTGAGCTTTCAAAAGAAAATGAGCCATAGTTTTCTGTGTTTACTGTTTGTAACTTGAATGTCCCCAGGTCTTGTCAGCTATGGGCACAAATAGTCATGTCATGCTCATAACACCAGAGTAATAGGGGACCTCAGACTTCACACAAATGCTGCCATGGGTTTTATATTATTTTATTTTCATTTTTTTTTTGAGACAGGGTCTCACTCTGTCCCCCAGGTTGGAGTGCAGTGGCATGATCTTAGCTCACTGCAACCTCTGCCTCGTGGGCTTAAGTGATCTTCCCATCTCAGCCTCCTGAGTAGCTGAAACTATAGGCGCATGCCACCAGGCGTGGCTTTTTTTTTTTTTTTTTTTTTTTGCCACATTGCCCATGCTGGTCTTGAACTCTTGGGCTCAAGCAATCCTCCTGCCTTGGCCTCCCAAAGTGCTAGGATTACAGACATGAGGCACGGTGCCCAGCCAGACCAGGAGTTTTCTTCAGTGTTCCTCCAAGCTCATGAATGGTCCACTCCAACTGAGTTCACCATCTCTTACCAGATACCTCAGTTCCCCACCAGGTATTACAGTCTTTGCCACTATTCTGCTGGGCACCAACCACAACAACAAGCCAAGTTTGATCCTTCACTAAGGGTGGCCATATATTTCTAGCTTATGCCCGTTGTCCTCATATAATTGTTAATTGTTAATAGCACCCTCTTTTATTCTCAGAGAAGCATAAGTTTTACAATAGTCAGAGGCAAGGAGGTTTTTGTGAATCCTCTGTTAGAGAAGCTCCCAAATGGCACAGTTTGTGTTCTCAACATTTTCTACAGGGGCAGAGAAACCCAATTTTAAATTTAGAAACCTAAATTAACCAAAGGGAAGCTATTGATTGATTGATATAACCAAAGTAGGGAAAAGGCAGTGGGTAGAGCGTCTCAGCAACCACTGGATTCAGAATCTCAAGTGTTAGAGAACTCACTTCTTCTCTCTTCGTTTCCTTTTTTTTTTTTTTTTTTTGTTGTTGTTGTTGTTTTGTCTCTGTTTCTCTGTGTTAAACTTATTCCCTTAGACTTGCCCCTATGAAGCTGGAAGCTTCAACACTAAGACCAGTCCTAGGCCTACATCCTCAAAGCTTCAGAACCACAAAACTCAGAGGGCTCTTAAAGGGAATATCTTAGGAAAGAGCCTATTGACTATGGTTCGGTCGTATGCCCATCACTGGACCATTCACTGTGGCCAAAGCATTAGGAACTATGGTTGGCAGCCCCATCAGAATCCTACTAAAAAGAGGACAGTGCTGTTCCAGGCAAACAAAGCAACAAATGCCCACCACATAGAGCTCTTTCAGTGTTTAACCATCAGCCAATTTTCTCCAGAAGTGAGACCTGAGTCCAGTTGGGGAATGTCATAAAATAAAAGCAGTATGTGGTCCAACATTCCTCCTTCCCATTCTACAACTAGGATTTTTCTGACTGAGGCAAACTCTTCCTGATCCTTGATCCCTTCACTCATCCTATAGGGTCCACAGTTCTTGTGCATGTTGGCTTGGTTAGGCTGCCCTAGCTGTTCACTGGACCCCCAGCAGTGGGCATAGCTTAGGCACAAGCTTAAAGATATCATTATATATATTAGCAAAACCAAACAGGATTAGGGAAACAAGTACATTACATCCCAGACAAATCCTGAGTAGGTTCTTGAAATTAAACCATATGACTTCTTAGACCTACAGTTTGCATTCTGAAGACAAGCCAGTGGGATTCATACTCAGGCTAAGAAACCCTCCCCCGTGTGTGTGTGTGTGTGTGTGTGTGTGTGTGTATGTAAACCAGGACACAAATGGTACATTTATTGGCTTCAGGCCCAAATGTTATTCACAGAAAAGAAAAGCTGATTCCTGCTCTGATATAAACTTGAACACTATTTTTCTGTTCATGGAAAATTCTATTTTTCTTTAGCATTGTTACTTAACCAAGACTTTTAGAAAATTGCAGCAGTGCTTTGAAGCACTCCGTGAAGTTGAGCTATTTCAGGCCTGTTCCAGAATAGGTTGTATGCCCATGTGGGTTTCCATATCTGCAGTGGATCTTCCATATCTGCAGTGGTGTTTTGGTTGACATTTAGGATCTTTTCAAGCTCATGGTTCTGTTTCATGAGTACACAGATGAAGCCAATTCACTTTGTGAAATCCACCTAGTTTAAAATTCCTTTCACCTCCTCTCAAACATATTTGAGAAAGTCATTACAAATCAAGAGACCAATGTGAAGCTTAAAATGCATTTTCTTAAATGTCCTTCAAAAAGAGATTATGTTTCGGACATAATGTTTTGGACTAAACCAGAAGGTGAACTGCTGAGCATCCAGAAGTTTCTAGAGGGGACAGCATTGTAGGTTTGTTATGTTTGGAAAACAGTGGCCTGGACTATTTGTATGCAGGCGGGGATATCCCCTTACTGGGGAGTGAGCACTCATCCTCAAAGCCATTTGCATGTTCTGCACCTTTCTGAACCCTTCCCAGTGCCAAGTCCAAAATGAGTCATGAGACTGACTGCATGCACCATATGGTAAACCTGAGAACCATCCCTCTACTGAAGGACGCACACCAGGGCATGATTTGTTTAAGGCTACACAACTTCTGCCGAAAGATGACTTTGCCACAGCTTTTAAACATATGATGCAAGTTTTGTGCTGTGAAAAGTCCCCACTTACAGTTTAAGTATTTTTGTTCAGAGGAATAAAAGAAAACAAACACGTAAGTCCTAACACAGGGCCTGTTTATAGCAATGGATCAGGCAGATCTCACTTCCCTTACTACATCCCTGACTGCTTCTAGCTGCATTAATTAGCTTAAAGGGGCTTCAGGGGTACTTGGTAATGAAAACAGCCATACCTTATGCAATTAATTATATAGAACAGTTACTTAGCTTCCATTTTTCTGCACCCCTCATGGTACTGACTTTCCACTTTCTGTTTTCATTTTTAGAAAATAAGTTGCTATGAAACTTACATCTATTGACTTTGAGGATGCTTCTAGAAAATCATTTGAATATTTTTAAAACCAAAGATTTCTATATTTCTGCTAACTTTTTAAAGAGGAGCCCAAGTCTGAGAGAGACAGAAACCCAACTCTAATTATATCTGTGGTGCCTGGGAGACATCCCCAGCTTAGATGAGTAAATGTGAAAAGAGAAAACAATCATAGGCAATTAGCTGGGTCTTGGCTTAATGTCAGCAATGTATCCACTGTGAACCTCAAGCCCTCCCTGCTCTGTGGGCACCAGTCTCCCTCCCTCCCTTCCTCCCCTCAGCCACAGTTCCATTTAGCAAAGCAGAGAGGGCCTTGGACTCGTATTGTTACCCTGGAATTAGGCTAGACAATATTTTCCAGTGACTTCTTAAAAGTCTGTCCCTTCTTCTGGTCATTATTGTATTCTGCCACCCGTCCCCTCCCCATGCATATCTCCCCCCCCCCCCCACCACAAACCCACGCCTTAAGTCATTTTACTGGAAAACTGCTTGGCACCTAGCACTTCTTCTTTCAATTACAGCAGCTTTTGAAGGTCTCATTGGCCCACACAGAATGCCACTGGCCGAGTGTAAGTGCCAGAGAAATATATTTCTTTTAAAACACTCCACATTTCTACTGCAAATAGGAACCCTCCCCAAGTCCATCACATCTGATAACCACTGTCAGGCTGGACAGTGGACTCATGGTGCTCTCAGGGCGACCTCACAGGGGCTTGGCCGTGGCACTGAGGGGAGAGCCTGATTGGCTGGCTGTTTCATTGCCGGATCTCTGAAGGCCAATCAGGATTTGCAGCTCAGCCACCTGCTTTCTGAGGAGCACTGAGCAAGATGGCCACCTCCTGGTGGTAAGTCTCGCTCCTGGAGTTCTCATCTTGACCCTACAGCGGGACATTTTGCCGCCACCTCTTTGTGTGTTGGGAAGATGACGTCCTTTCTGCTCGTCCTGCTTCTCTGATTGGTGAGTTTGGGATGGAGAAATGGACACGTTCAGTTCAACCCCTTCCATTCTCACTTTCCAAGAAGCAAGGTTTCTCTGTCTCTGGAAGTTTTCTGGGACTGGACTTTGTCTTGGCAAAGGGAGAGCCTGCAATTTGGTTGGGAAATGTTAAATAGGGCTGTGTGAGAAATCTTAGGTGCAGACTGGGGCTCTTCATCTAGCTTTATCAGCAATAGAGCAGACATTCTTGGCCCCAGCTTACAGCCCCAGCCTCTCTTGTCTACCTGTCAACTGCTTTGGGGCTTGGAGCAGAAAAGCAGGGAAGTAATTAATTGTCACCCTCTAACTCCAGCACTGCCCTCAGGAATGAAGAAAGGAGCCAGGGAACTCCTGCGGGAATTCCCTGAGAAGACCACAGGAATATAAAATATAATGAAGTGATGTGAGAAAAAATTGATAAACCAGCTTGGAGATTAAGGTTGAAACTCAAGGGTACAGGAAAGCTGAATCTCATGTTTTTCTCTTAGGAAATTCCTCTCAACTTGTGAAACAGGAAGACCGAGGGTTTCTCCTGGAGTTGTTTAAAGAGTGGCACTTTACAGAATTAGTTTCATGAAGCTTGTGAAAGGGAATCATCTGTCTAGTGCACCATCAAGTCAATATTAGAGTTTTCTTAGAATACTACCCAGGCACTGGTAGAAATTGATTTACACAAGTGTTCTTGTTGCACTTGAAGCAGAATTAGGAATTTAGCTAAAATCTTTCAGATACGAGAGATTAGACCTGCAAGAGAGGTAAGAGAATTTGGTGGAAGGTGGAAGCAGAGAGCATCCTTACTAATTTTAAGAGCTCACCCAAGACCAGTAGTTTTCCATCCATTAGAATCACCTAAGGAATTGCTGAACAATTCCAATATTTGGGTTCCTTCCCACATCATTCAAACCAGACACTCTGGTGATGGGCCAAGGAGTCAGTATTGTTAAAAACTGCCCAGGTGATTCTGTCTGGTGTGCAGCTGGGACTGAAAAACAGTGTCCTGGTGGGCTAAGGAAGCACTGGTCATCTGTCCCTTGCCTTTGGGAGCAGCCACAGGTGATGGTGATGATGGTGGTGGTGGTGGTGAGTGGGGAATTTACATACTCTTTCTTCCCTAATGAATCTAAACTCTGCTACTTGAAGGGTGGTCCCTGGACTAGCTGCATCATCACTTAGGACCTTGTTCAAAAATGCAGAATTTGGGGCCCCACCCTAGACCTAGACCTATTGAATTAGAACTGTAGTGGGGAAATGTTTCTTGAACTTTAATGTGCATAGGAAACACCTGGGATCTTGTTAAAATGCAGATTCTGTTTCAGTAGGTCTGGGGTGTAGTCCAAGGTCCTGCATTTCTAACAATCTCCCAAGTGATTCCAGTGTTTCCAATCCACGGACCACACTTTGAGCAGCAAGGCAGCTGAGGCCTTGGAGCAACCACAAATGGAAGTTGCTCGAAGAGCAGTGCTCCAGCTTTGGACTGCTCTGTAGGAATGGTGCTGAAAATGTTGCATGGTGCATCTTCAGGGACATAACAGACGCTGAAGATTTTATAGGAGTGGCTGCCATTCCCAGAACAGCCAATAGTAATTACCATCATCAGGAGATGCTGTTGCTGGGAACTTCCAGGAACTGCCAATTGGAGCTGGCACCAAAGGAAACTGCAATGGGAGAATCGAGTTAACAAGACTGCTTAGCAAGTTGGAACCCTCTCTGTATTCCAGCCCAAGTCACACTTGAGAATGAGGGAATTGGCTGTTCTTAATCACTTGCTATCTGGAGGAGAGAACCAGTCTTTCCATATACTTCACACTGAAATTAGAAAATAATTTTTCATCAAGATTCCTCTTGGGGCTTATGTATTCCTTTACTCCACAGATATTTTTGAGGACCTACTTTGTACCATGTAGTATGCTAAGACTTAGATTTGAATGTCTAAAAACTGAGTGAGGCTCCAGCCAGCAGTAGACACCTAGAACTGCAACTCAACTCTCATTGGAGAGGACACTGTGGCTTGAGAGAAGGTTATATTGGGATAGTGTCCATAAACATCTTAGCTATTATATAAACCTTGGGCCTAATATCAGTTGATGTCAATTTCAGAAATAAGACCATATATGATTCATTTGGAATCAGGCACTGGAAAAGCCAATGCTATTACTGGAAGGAATTTGACACCACTGAGCTACCCTAGGATAAAGGCTAAGTACACAACATTTTGCAATGAAATAGCAGCCATAGAAGATACTGTATGACTGCACTGGGGGTTTAGTACTATAACCAATTTGAGAATTTGGGAATGATTTGGTTCTGGGCAGGGAATATAAGTGGGAGCTTGAACCATGGGCTGTATTCCTCCTCCCCATATGGAAAGACTTGCCTGTATCATTCAGGATGTCCTTTCCCATCCTGCCCTTTAAACCAGTGTGCTCAGAAGAGGTATTGCTGGCCTCCAGAGACCTCAGACACCCTGCAGACAGTGTTTCTTATGACTTTTATAAGGCCAAGGGCTTCCTATTTGAAGAGCTATGCTCACCTGTTGTGAAGGCAGGAAGACATCTCAGTCAATATGTACTCTAGTGACCCAGAAACAGGGGAATGTCAAACAACAAAAAAATTGCTGATCAGGAGTTCTGAAACCTCAGCTGACCTTGGAACCCAGTGGGAACTCATTAGCAGTAGTGACCAGAAACCCGAAGGGGAAGCCATTATAATCCTCACCCCACCCCCCACCTCACCCTGGAAAGGTATGTTAGAGTCCACAGCTCACCAATGTTAAATGACTCAAATAAAGTTACAGGGTAGTAGAAACAAGTGGAGAAGAACAAAGGTTTTCTGACTTCTAGTACCAGGGAAATTAGAAATGGTTAAGAAACAGAGAAACTGCAGAAGAAAAAGACCTGTCATTATAGTTGGGGGTGTGTGTGCAAAAGGAAATATGTAATCATCTCAATCTGAGGGACCTCCATGTGTGGGCACATACAACAGACTGTGAGAAGTTACAAAGGAGATGGAAGACCAAATGAGTGTGCAATATAACTGGAAATAGGACAGATATAATGGAAATACACAATAACATAAGTCACATAAGCACAAAATATATACCTAAGTGATGACAGCTGTATAAGGAGCCAGGCGGCATGGGGGAGAGAAGGAGGCTCGGGGAGGTAATTGGAAAAGTGTGTGGGTAGAAAAGAAATTGATAGAAAGCAGCAGTATTTGCATCTACCTGAGGAAAGGCACTTGCTGCTGAGGCAGGTTTAAGTAAGTTCCCCGGGGCAAAGAAAGAGTCTTCCAAAGGGCTCTGAGGTTCTAGGACTAGAGGAAGTAGAGCATGAAATTTCCTTCCAGGGACAGTCTGGTTTGAAAGGGAGGAGGAGAAATAAGAGAAAGCTCCGTGGTAATATACAAGACAAAAGGAAAAGAAAGACAAGTAAAAGGAATGATCTGCAACCACCTGGATATTGGAGCACAATTGTGAGAACAACTGGGTAAGAAGAGTCCATTTTCTTACCCTCCTTTATCCCCCCTTTCCAAAGCATCCTATATTCCATTTTGGATTATTCTTGATAAGTTTCCTTTCCTATGGAATGTGCTACCTATCTAGTAGCAACTGATGCTACCTCTCTTAGCTTCCAACTTGATAAAGAGGCATTTTTAATATAGCTGCTGGATCCAAATTGAAGGGAAGGAATAATCTAGCAAAATATCCACAAATTAGCTGCACTTTCTTTTGTAACATAAGGCAGCTGTATTCACTCACCTGAGATGGGGTGGAAGATCTCACACACTGTTCTCTGCTTTCCTTTTCTGCTTTGTTCAGAGACACAAGATGTAGGCACCCTGCTAAGCATGGAACTCCTGGCTGCCTCCTCCACCTCAACATATGCTTGTTCAGGTAGAGCCCAGCTAGGGACTGACAGTGGTAGAGCATTGCTGATTTAGGTTCCTCACGTAAAGCACTGTAGACAAGGGCAGCGACAAAAATCTCTGGTAGTGTGCTTGCGGGGGATCTGAGTTTTTAATGTATTTGATTGGTTTAGCATGTCAAAGATCAAGTCTTGAAAGTAGGAGAGAAAAATTATATGTCTTTCCAGCAGAGCCAATGTAATGCTTGCCTGCGAGTAACCAGGAATTGTGCTATATGCTGTGCACATCTGTCTCACAGACCTAAGGTAACGGAACCTGCAATCCAGTGGACCATGGAACTGCTTGAGTTCTGGGCACCATCTGTGCCAGCATAGCCTGCTGAATCTCAGTGTCTCTCAGGAGGGGGCCAGAAATCAATCTCACACATTCCCCAGATAATTCTGATACCTTTAGAACTACGACTTAGAGGGACTGCATAATAATAGAAATGACTTACTGGAAGGATAAATTTTTAGAAAATAGTTAAATACATTTTTAGAAAATAGCATCCTCAATAATACATGACCTTAATGAAACAGAAACAGAAAGCCATAGATGGGAACATTGTGAAGTGAAGGGCTAACAATACAACAACTATACCACATGATACAACATAAAAATGAAAATGTTGAGAAGAAAGGGAAGTGGGAGTGGTAAAATAGGACTGCAAGGAAACAATACTTGGAGTAGCACAATTTAAATCTGCATCAGCGTCATAAACAGCAGAACTAACAGGGTAGAATTTAAATCAGTAATGTGGAGGATAAGCCTAGAAATTGTTCCAGAAGATAGTGAAAAGCAGGGGAAAAGAAATATGTTAAAATGAATAAAGAAATGGTGGGTAAGAAACTATTATTCAAAGGATACAGAGAGCCAACCAAGAACTGCAGATTTCTTTTATTAAAAAAACCCTAGAGTAGTTAGTTAATTGCTTCTCAGCCTTTGGGCTAAGATTAAGTGTATAAACTAGAGTAGTTAGAACAGAAGTGATAATCATGATGAAAAAGACAATTTTTCAGGGAAGAAAAAAGATCCTGGATTCATAGATGAAAAGAGCCCCTTGGTTCAGCCAAAGAATATTCTGGAAAAAAAAAAAAACTAGCAAAACCTTGAATTACAAGGATAAGTGAATAAATCTGCATGCATCTAGCCAGAAAAATATAACCACAAATGAACAAAATCAGAGAAACTTTCAACTTGTTTATGCAACTGTAAATGCCAGAAAAATAATGGTGCTGTGTTTACAAGATGTTGAAGGGAAAATTTATAAACTAAGAATATTATACACATTGTTTTTCAACTGTTAAGGCAACAGAAGTACATTTCTAGACAAAGATTTCAAAAATACACCTCCTATGTATTTCATCTTGAAAAAATTATTTGAGGATGTACCCTGGCTAATTGATGAATCAAAATTAAGATCCCAAGAAGAAAGAAGTAAATCTTAGTATAAAGACTGGCAGGGAGAATTGAAAATGGCAAAGCAAAAAGTTAAAATCTATATAATTGTAAATAAGTTGAAGCCTGTTGGTCAATTCCACTCCAAACAATATTGTCTTCAGTTGCATGGGCTCTGGTATACTAAATAATGCAAATTAGTTCTCCCTAAACTGTAAGCTGGGAGAGGGCAAGGGCCATGCCATCTTATTCACCACTTTGTCTCCAGTGTCCCTTCCTAGCTTGTGGTGATGCTTATTAAACATTTATTGGACTTTCTACATGAGTATTCTTTTAAACTTCTCTCAGCAGACAGGCCTTATGAATTCTATAATAACATTCTAGCTGGGAGATGGAAGATTTTGGACAACAAAATGAGGGAAGAGAAATATTACAAAACTTTCAGAGGAGAGAGCAAACTCCACCACCGAGCCAAGTCATCTTGCCCTCTTTTCTTCATCAGGAAAGAGGCAGTAGTTCTGAGAGACCAAAAAAGTCATGTGCCTGTTTTTATAGGCACCAAGAAGTAGTAAGTTCTAGTTCCATTCCTCTGAAGATAGGGGTGGGAAGAGTCCAGCCTGTCTCTAAATAGGACAGCTATCAAGCCTCTGGCTGTTTCTCAGCTTCTGAAAGGCCTTGGGGCATAGGGGAAGTGTAGAGGGTGTGTCTGGGCCCAGAGTGGTCCAGGGAGTGGCATACTCCTTTCCCACAGACTCTAAGATCCCATTCCTCAACTACCTGTCAACAGGTTCAAGGTCGTAAATTCTTGGCAGTTTCTGGAAAACAAAGCCCCATATCCTGGAGGAAGTGAGGTGGATAGGTGTAAGTGATGTTATGTGTGGAATAATTTTCACCATATTTTTCAGCAAGGTATGCTTACAAATGGTCTTCATACTAAGAGTTGGAGCCCAAACCTAGAAACCAGGGAAGAGGAAAGATATGTGTATGTGTAGAAGGGATGGGGCAAGAAGTAACAGTCATGCGTGTACCTTTCCCTCAGTGCACTAAAAGAAATGCATTCAGGGAGCCGAGGAGAAATAGGGACAGCCAGGCCCAGGCTGTGAGCAGGTTCAGGGAGTCTCACTTAAACGCAGTTAAGTCGTAGTTGCCTTCCACACCTGATTTCACTTGGTCAGAACAAGCAGTCTCACAGAAGCAACTCCACTCCATGAATTAACTTACAGGGATTTATCAAGCATGTATCAAATATGGGACATTTCCATACCGGGAACTAAGGGCAAAGACACAATTCCTTGTTTTTATATGGCTTTGTCTATTAAGATGTAGGAGTGGCCATCTTCACCTTACTCAGTTAAAAGAAGGACTTCTTTTTATTCTTAAAGACTTCATCTAGATGTTTTCTCTTTGTAGTCGCTCCTGACCTCCAGTCCCTCTGTTGAGCCCTCCTAGATTATTGTAAGGATGTAGGTGGAAGTGAATAAACTTGAAAAGGTGTGCCAGGCCTCAGGAGTCCTTGGAGACAGACATGGAGGCTTGTGTTAAAAGTTTGTTAGAAGGTTTTCACTTTGAAGTTGAGAAATTCAGGCCAGTGAGCCAAGGCATGAGAGATGTAACCAGGTTTTGTTCCTGGGGGTTCAAAGCCAAGGGCAGCTGATGAAGTGACAGAACTGGCTCAGAAATCTGAGCAGCAGCAGCTTGAAGGTACTTAGATGGGTGGGAAAGTGGGACTCAACTGAGGTACCAAGGGGCCCCTCTGCACGCACTAACTCTCTCAGTAACCACTATGGTCTATCCTTTTAAAACAACACAAATTTAATGTCTTTATATTAAAGCTAAGATTCAGCCTAGAAGCTGAAGTTTGATATTGAGGATGAATGCCACTTAGTGCAGTAGTTAGTTTGTTTGTGTGCGTGTGTGGTTTTTTTTTTTTTTTTTTTTTTGAGATGGAGTTTCGCTGTATCACCAGGCTGGAGTGCAATGGTGCAATCTTGGCTCACTGCAACCTCTGACTCCCTGGTTCAGGCGATTCTCCTGCCTCAGCCTCCTGAGTAGGCGGGATTATAGGCACACACCACCACGCCCAGCTAATTTTTGTATTTTTAGTAGAAATGGGGTTTCACCATGTTGGCCGGGATGGTCTTGATCTCCTGACCTTGATCCACCTGCCTCGGCCTCCCAAAATGTTGGGATTACCGGCGTGAGCCACCGCACCCGGCCCAGTGCAGTGGTTCTTAATCCTGAAGACATATTAGAATAATCTGAGACATTAAAAAAAATACCAATCCCTGGGCCCACCCCAAACTAAATAATTCAAATCTCTGGGCATGCAGACTGGGTATTGGTATATTTTTAAAACACTCCCTGGCTGACTCTAATCTCCAAAACTCTAACGGAAGAGAATTCGGAGGCAAGTAGGGGGCCTTGCTGCAAAATGTGGTCTGCACATCAACATCACAGGGAGGCTTGATGGAAATACAACCTCTCAGGCCCCATACCAGACCTACTGGATTAGAATCTGCATCTTAACAATGTCCTCAGAGCATTTGTAGGTACTTTGAGTATCACGATAGAGGAATACTCTGCAATGTTTCAGCAATGACTTGTTAAAATACCCCAGAATCAGAGAGCTAGAATTGATTTTAGTCACTGACTTCAGAGATCCCAATGTCCCCACAGGAATCAGGCAGAACAGTGAGAGTTAGGCAGGCCTGCCACCCCAGCGGATCACATGGGCCTCAAAGACTCTAAACAAAGCGAAAGAAGGTAGGGAGTAGTGAAGACAGGGGGAGAGCACACAGCCCCACTAGAGAGGGAATCTGACTCCGCTCCAGCTTTGATTCGTTTCTCTGTGAAATTTCCTGGTTTTTAAATGTTGGCAACTAATTCATGTTTTAGAAGTTTTTTCTATAGGTGTGATGGTTAATTTTAGATGGATCTTACTGGGTTAAGGGATACCCAGGTGATATGATTTGGATTTGTGTCTCCACCCCAGTGTTGGTGGAGGGACCTGGTGGGAGGTGATTGGATCGTGGCGGCGGACTTCCCCCTTGCGGCACTCATTAGAGTGTGTTCCTTCTCACAAGATCTGGTTATTTTAAAGTATGTAGCACCTCCCCCTTCTCTCTCTTACTCCTGCTCTGGCCATGTAAGGTGCATTTGATTTGCCTTCTGCCATGATTGAAAGTTTTCTGAGACCTCCAGCCATGCTTCCTGTACAGCCTGCAGAACTGTGAATCAATTAAACCTCTTTCTTTATAAATTACCCAGTTTCAGGTACTTCTTTATAGCAGTGTAAGAATGGACTAATATACCAGGTCGCTGGTAAAGCATTATTTCGGTGTCTGTGAGGGTGTTTCTGGAGGAGACTGGCATTTGAATGAGTGGACTGAGTAAGGAAGAGCCAACCTCACTCCATGTGAGTGGGCACCATTTAATCCTTCAAGGCCCAGAATAGAACAAAAAGGCAGAGAAAAGGTGAATTGATGCTGTCTGCTGGAGGTGGGCCATCCATCTTCTCCAGCCCTTGGACATCAGAACTCCAGGTTCTTGGGCCTTCAAACTCAGACTTATGCCAGTGGCCTCCTAGAATCTCAGGCGTTTGGCCTTGGCCTGAAAGTTATACCATCAGCTTCCTTGGTTCTCAGACATTTGGACTCCAACTGAATTATACCACCAGCTTCCCTGGTTCTCCAGCTTGCACGTGGCATAGGATGGGACTTCTCTACCTCCATAATCACATGAGCCAATTCCCATAATAATTTCCTCTTACATATCTATAGATATTGACATATCTTCATCTATATCTGATTGGTTCCATTTCTCTGGAGAACCCTGATAGAATGGGCAAATCACGACACACTATAGGACAGATTATGCCCATGGAATACCACTAATCTAAACCAACTCTTTCATATTACAGATAAAGAAATTGAGTCTGGTTTTCTCATCCTCCACTTTCAGAGAGAGTGACTCCAGTTTAAGTATCATTTAAATTTTCCACTTTTGTTTTAGGTAATAGAGAGCTGCTGTCTTACAGAATTCTAGAGCCATTGAAGATGGAAGTGGCTCTGAGCAGGGGATCAGGAGGGGTTTCTCTGGAAAGGCAATGAAAAAACTCAGATTCAATACCCAGATGTGTTGTTTTTGGTCTACCAGAGGGGCGGACCAAACCTTTTCAGTTGACATTTCCTTCAACACCAGGCTTGTTTTGGGAGTCTGGGCCAGGTGACAATGATGGCACTAAGAGCTTGTTTTCCCAATTAGAGTCAAAACATTTGCTGAGCAACCCCATAAATTGGCTAGACAAAAGTAAATAGGAAGGAGAGACATGGGAAAGGTGAGGTACCACACAGCCCTGAGTGAAAAGAAAGTTGGAGGGAAGTACCCTGCAAAAAAAAAAAGCTGAGAGAGAAGATGCAGGGATGACTGGGCCAGCCAATTAGTCAACATTCAGCATTCATTCATCCCTCAACAGCTATTTATCATGCATCTATCATATCCCAGGCACAGCTCTTGATACTAAAGATACAACTGTGAACATGACTGACCAAGCACCTGCCCTCGTGGAGCTCACACCATTTTTCATACAAGCATCCTACATCTATGAATCTTTATTTTTTTGAAATACGGTCGCACTTTGGCCTAGACTAGAATACAGTGGCATCATCATGGCTCATTGCAGCCTTGACCTCCCTGGGCTCAGGTGATCCTTCCAACTAAGCCTACCAAGTAGCTGGGACTACAGGCATGTGCCGAGGTGGGTAGATCAGGAGGTCAGGAGTTCGAGACCAGCCTGGCCAAGATGGTGAAACCCCATCTCTACTAAAAATACAAAAATTAGCCAGCCATGGTGGCGGGCGCCTGTAATCCCAGCTACTCAGGAGGCTGAGGCAGGAGATTGCTCCAACCCGGGAGGTAGAGGTTGCAGTGAGCTGAGATCACGCCACTGCACTCTAGTCTGGGCAACAGAGCAAGACTCTGTCTCAAAAAAAAAAAAAAAAGTATAATTATAGGTTTGTGTGATAGAATCTTTGTTCCGTTTATTTTCTTAATCAAGAAAGAATATGAAGAGCAATAGCGGTTTGTGACTGACTAGAAGCCTCAGTAAATTTTCATTCTTTGCATCTGTAGAGGTAAATTTCTCTGAACAATGCTATTAATCATCATTGCATGGGTTAATGATGTCTGCATCCATACAGGCAGCAGTAAATTACTTAAATGATTTTCCCACTGAGCATTAATGATAAATGGAGTTATTTTTTCCAGGAATTCACTTTATTTTTCCCTTTAGTATTTCTAGTTTGTACAAATTACTTTTTTTATTATTATACTTTAAGTTCTAGGGTACATGTGTACAACATGCAGGTTTGTTACGATGGTATACATGTGCCATGTTGGTTTGCTGCACCCATTAACTGGTCATTTACAGTAGGTATTTCTCCTAATGCTATCCTTCCCCCAGCCCCGGTGTGTGATGTTCCCCTCCTTGTGTCCAAGTGCTCTCATTGTTCACTTCCCACATATGAGTAAGAACATGCGGTGTTTGGTTTTCTGTCCTTGTGATAGTTGGCTCAGAATGATGGTTTCAAGCTTTATCCATGTCCCTGCAAAAAGGACATGAGCTCATCCTTTTTTATGGCTGCATAGTATTCCATGGTGTATATGTGCCACGTTTTCTTAATCCAGTCTATCATTGATGGACATTTGGGTTGGTTCCAAGTCTGCTATTGTGAGTAGTGACACAGTAAACATACACGTGCATATGTCTTTATAGTAGCATGACTTATAATCCTTTGGGTGTATACCCAGTAATGGGATGGCTGGGTCAAATGGTATTTCTAGTTCTAGATCCTTGAGTAATTGCCACACTGTCTTCAACAATGGTTCAACTAGTTTACACTCCAACCAACAGTGTAAAAGCATTCCTGTTTCTCCACATCCTCTCTAGCATCTGTTGTTTCCTGACTTTTTAATGATCGCCATTCTGACAGTCATGAGATGGTATCTCATTGTGGTTTTGATTTGCATTTCTCTTATGACCAGTGATGATGAGCATTTTTTCATGTGTCTGTTGGATGCATAAATGTCTTCTTTTGAGAAGTGTCTGTTCATATCCTTTGCCTACTTTTTGATGGGGTTGTTTGCTTTTTTCTTGTAAATTTGTTTAAGCTCTTTGTAGATTCTGGATATTAGCCCTTTGTCAGATGGGTAGATTGCAAAAATTGTCTCCCATTCTGTAGGTTGCCTGTTCACTCTGATGGTAGTTTCTTTTGCTGTGCAGAAGCTCTTTAGTTTAATGAGATCCCATTTGTCAATTTTGGCTTTTGTTGCCATTGCTTTTGGTATTTTAGTCATGAAGTCTTTGCCCATTCCTATGTTCCGAATGGTATTGCCTAGGTTTTCTTCTAGGGCTTTTATGGTTTTAGGTCTAACATTTAAGTCTTTAATCCATCTGGAATTAATTTTTGTATAAGCTGTAAGGAAGGGATCCAGTTTCAGCTTTCTACATATGGCTAGCCAGTTTTGCCAGCACCTTTATTAAAGAGGGAATCATTTCCCCATTTCTTGTTTTTGTTAGGTTTGTCAAAGATCAGATGGTTGTAGATGAGTGGGGTTATTTCTGAGGCCTCTGTTCTGTTTCATTGGTCTATGTCTCTGTTTTAGTACCAGTACCATGCTGTGTTGGTTACTGTAGCCTTGTAGTATAGTTTGAAGTCAAGTAGCATGATGCCTCCAATGTTGTTCTTTTTGCTTAAGATTGTCTTGGCAATGCAGGCTCTTTTTTTGTTCCATATGAAATTTAAAGTAGTTTTTTCCAATTCTGTGAAGAAAGTTGTTGGTAGCCTGATGGGGATGGCATTGAATCTATAATAACTTTGGGCAGTATGGCCATTTTCATGATATTGATTCTTCCTATCCATGAGCATGGAATATTCTTCCATTTTTGTGTGTCTTCTTTTATTTCATTGAGCAGTGGTTTGTAGTTCTCCTTGAAGAGGTCCTTCACATCCCTTGTAAGTTGGATTCCTAGGTATTTTATTCTCTTTGTAGCAATTGTGAATGGGAGTTCACTCATGATTTGGCTGTTTGTCTGTTATTGGTGTATAGGGATTCTTGTGATTTTTGCACATTCATTTTGTGTCCTGAAACTTTGCTGAAGTTGCTTATCAGCTTGAGATTTTGGGCTGAGATTATGGGGTTTTCTAAATATACAGTCATGTCATCTGCAAACCTGGACAATTTGACTTCCCCTTTTCCTAATTGAATACCCTTTATTTCTTTGTCCTGCCTGATTGCCCTGACCAGAACTTCCAACAGTATGTTGAATAGGAGTGGTGAGGGCATCCCTGTCTTGTGCCGGTTTTCAAAGGGAATGCTTCCAGTTTTTGCCCATTCAGTATGATATTGGCTGTGGGTTTGTCATAAATAGCTCTTATTATTTTGAGATATGTTCCACGAATACCTAGCTTATTGAGAGTTTTTAGCATGAAGGACTGTTGAATTTTGTCGAAGGCCTTTTCTGCATCTATTGAGATAATCATGTGGTTTTTGTCATTGGTTCTGTTTATGTGATGGATTACATTTATTGATTTGCATATGTTGAACCAGGCTTGCATCCCAGGGATGAAGCCCACTTGATTGTGGTGGATAAGCTTTTCGATGTGCTGCTGGATTTGGCTTGTCAGTATTTTATTGAGGATTTTTGCATCAATGTTCATCAGGGATATTGGTCTAAACTTCTCTTTTTTTGTTGTGTCTCCGCCAGGCTTTGGTATCAGGATGATGCTGGCCTCATAAAATGACTTAGGGAGGATTCCTTCTTTTTCTATTGATTGGAATAGTTTCAGAAGGAATGGTACCAGCTCCTCTTTGTACCTCTGGTAGAATTCGGCTGTGAATCCATCTGGTCCTGGACTTTTTTTGGTTGGTAAGCTATTAATTATTGCCTCAATTTCAGAGCCTGTCATTGGTCTATTCAGAGATTCAACTTCTTCCTGGTTTAGTCTGGGGAGGGTGTATGTGTTGAGGAATTTATCCATTTCTTCTAGATTTTCTAGTTTATTTGCGTAGAGATGTTTATAGTGTTCTCTGATGGTAGTTTGTATTTCTGTGGGATCGGGGGTGATATTCCCTTTGTCATTTTTTATTGCGTCTATTTGATTCTTTTCTCTTTTCTTCTTTATTAGTCTTGCTAGTGGTCTATCAATTTTGTTGATCTTTTCACAAAACCAGCTCCTGTATTCATTGATTTTTTGAAGGGATTTTTGTGTCTCTATGTCCTTCAGTTCTGCTCTGATCTTAGTTATTTCTTGCCTTCTGCTAGCTTTTGAATGTGTCTGCTCTTGCTTCTCTAGTTCTTTTAATTGTGATGTTAGGGTGTCAATTTTAGATCTTTCCTGCTTTCTCTTGTGGGCATTTAGTGCTGTAAATTTCCCTCTACACACTGCTTTGAATGTGTCCCAGAGATTCTGGTATGTTGTGTCTTTTTTCTCATTGGTTTCAAAGAACATCTTTATTTCTGCCTTCATTTTGTTATGTACACAGTAGTCATTCAGGAGGAGGTTGTTCAGTTTCCATGTAGTTGAGTGGTTTTGAGTGAGTTTCTTAATCCTGAGTTCTAGTTTGATTGCACTGTGGTCTGAGAGACGGTTTGTTATAATTTCTGTTCTTTTACATTTGCTGAGGAGTGCTTTACTTCCAACTATGTGGTCAATTTTGGAATAGGTGTGTTGTGGTGCTGAAAAGAATGTATATTCTGTTGATTTGGGGTGGAGAGTTCTGTAGATGTCTATTAGGTCCGCTTGGTGCAGAGCTGAGTTCAGTTCCTGGAAATCCTTGTTAACTTTCTGTCTCGTTGATCTGTCTAATGTTGACAGTGGGGTGTTAAAGTCTTCCATTATTATTGTGTGGGAGTCTAAGTCTCTTTTTAGGTCTCTAAGGACTTGCTTTATGAATCTGGATTCTCCTGTATTGGGTGCATATATATTTAGGATAGTTAGCTCTTCTTGTTGAATTGATCCCTTTACCATTATGTAATGGCCTTCTTTGTCTCTTTTGATCTTTGTTGGTTTAAAGTCTGTTTTATCAGAGACTAGGGTTGGAACCCCTGCCTTTTTTTGTTTTCCGTTTGCTTGGTAGATCTTCCTCCATCCCTTTATTTTGAGCCTATATGTGTCTCTGCACGTGAGATGGGTTTCCTGAATACAGCACACTCATGGGTCTTGACTCTTTATCCAATCTGCCAGTCTGTGTCTTTTAATTGGAGCATTTAGCCCATTTACATTTAAGGTTAATATTGTTATGTGTGAATTTGATCCTGTCATTTTGATGTTAGCTGGTTATTTTGCTCGTTAGTTGATGCAGTTTCTTCCTAGCCTTGATGGTCTTTACAATTTGTCATGTTTTTGCAGTGGCTGGTACCAGTTGTTCCTTTACATGTTTAGTGCTTCCTTTGGGAGCTCTTTTAGGGCAGGCCTGGTGGTGACAAAATCTCTCAGCATTTGCTTGTCTGTAAAGGATTTTATTTCTCTTTCACTTATGAAGCTTAGTTTGGCTGGATATGAAATTCTGGGTTGAAAATTCTTTTCTTTAAGAATGTTGAATATTGGCCCCCACTCTCTTCTGGCTTGTTGAGTTTCTGCCGAGAGAGCCGCTGTTAGTCTGATGGGCTTCCCTTTGTGGGTAACCCCACCTTTCTCTCTGGCTGCTGTTAACATTTTTTCCGTCATTTCAACTTTGGTGAATCTGACAATTATGTGTCTTGGAGTTGCTCTTCTCGAGAAGTATCTTAGTGGCGTTCTCTGTATTTCCTGAATTTGAATGTTGGCTTGCCTTGCTAGATTGGGGAAGTTCTCTTGGATAATATCCTGCAGAGTGTTTTCCAACTTGGTTCCATTCTCCCCGTCACTTTCAGGTACACCAATCAGACGTAGATTTGGTCTTTTCACTTAGTCTCATATTTCTTGGAGGCTTTGTTCATTTCTTTTTATTCTTTTTTCTCTAAACTTCTCTTCTCACTTAATTTCATTCATTTCGTCTTCCATCGCTGATACCCTTTCTTCCAGTTGATTGCATTGGCTCCTGAGGCTTGTGCATTCGTCATGTAGTTCTCGTACTGTGGTTTTCAGCTCCATCAGTTCCTTTAAGGACTTCTCTGCATTGATTATTCTAATTATCCATTCGTGTAATTTTTTTTCAAGGTTTTTAACTTCTTTGCCATTGGTTCAAACTTCCTCCTTTAACTCGGAGTAGTTTGATCTTCTGAAGCCTTCTTCTCTCAACTCGTCAAAGTCATTCTGCGTCCAGCTTTTTTCCATTGCTGGTGAGGAGCTGCGTTCCTTTGGAGGAGGAGAGGCGCTCTGATTTTTAGAGTGTCCGGTTTTTCTGCTCTGTTTTTTCCCCATCTTTGTGGTTTTATCTACCTTTGGTCTTTGATGATGGTGATGTACAGATGGGTTTTTGGTGTGGATGTCCTTTCTGTTTGTTAGTTTTCCTTCTAACAGTCAGGACCCTCAGCTGCAGGTCTGTTGGAGTTTGCTGGAGGTCCACTCCAGACCCTGTTTGCCTGGGTATCAGCAGCGGAGGCTGCAGAAAAGCGGATATTGGTGAACCGCAAATGCTGTTGCCTGATCGTTTCTGTGGAAGTTTTGTCTCAGAGGAGTACCCAGCCATGTGAGGTGTCAGTCCGCCCCTACTGGGGGATGCCTCCCAGTTAGGCTACTTGGGGGTCGGCGACCCACTTGAGGAGGCAGTCTGCCCATTCTCAGATCTCAAGCTGCGTGCTGGGAGAACCACTACTCTACAAAGCTGTCAGACAGGGACATTTGAGTCTGCAGAGGTTACTGCTGCCTTTTGTTTGTCTGTTCCCTGCCCCCAGAGGTGGAGCCTACAGAGGCAGGCAGGCCTGCTTGAGCTGTGGCAGGCTGCACCCAGTTCAAGCTTCCTGGCTGTTTTGTTTACCTACTCAAGCCTTGGCAATGGCGGGCGCCCCTCCCCCAGCCTCACTGCTGCCTTGCAGTTTGATCTCAGACTGCTGTGCTAGCAATGAGCGAGGCTCCGTGGCCGTAGGACCCTCTGAGCCAGGTGTGGGATATAATCTCCTGGTGTGCTGTTTGTTAAGCCCATCGGAAAAGCGCAGTATTAGGGTGGGAGTGACCCAATTTTCCAGGTGCCATCTGTCACCCCTTTCTTTGACTAGGAAAGGGAATTCCCTGACCCCTTATGCTTCCCGGGTGAGGTGATGCCTCACCCTGCTTCAGCTCATGCACGGTGTGCTGCACCCACTGTCTGGCACTCCCCAGTGAGAAGAACCTGGTACCTCAGTTGGAAATGCAGAAATCACCCATCTTCTGCGTCACTCATGCTGGGAGCTGTAGACTGGAGCTGTTCCTATTCAGCCATCTTGGCTGCCTGTTTTTTTCTTTATTAGTCTTGCTAGCGGTCTATCAATTTTATTGATGGGGGTCTGTTGTGGGGTGGGGGGAGGGGGGAGGGCTGGCATTAGGAGATATACCTAATGCTAAATGATGAGTTAATGGGTGCAGCACAGCAGCATGGCATAGGTATACATACGTAACTAACCTGCACATTGTGCACATGTACCCTAAAACTTAAAGTATAATAATAATAAAATAAAAAATAATAATAATTTAAAATCAAAAAAAAAAATTTATTGATGTCTTCAAAAAACCAACTCCTGGATTCATTGATTTTTTTGGAGGGCTTTTGTGTCTCTATTTCCTTCAATCCTGCTCTGATCTTAGTTATTGCTTGCTTTCTGCTAGCTTTTGAATTTGTTTGCTTCTGCTTCTCTAGTTCTTTTAATTGTGATGTGAGGGTGTCGATTTTAGATCTTTCCTGCTTTCTCTTGTGGGCATTTAGTGCTATAAATTTCCCTCTACACACTGCTTTAAATGTGTCCGAGAGATTCTGGTATGTTGTGTCTTTTTTCTCATTGGTTTCAAAGAACATCTTTATTTCTGTCTTCATTTTGTTATTTACGCAGTAGTCATTCAGGAGCAGGTTGTTCCGTTTCCATGTAGTTGTTTGGTTTTGAGTGAGTTTCTTAATCCTGAGTTCTAATTTGATTGTACTGTGGTCTGAGAGACAGTTTGTGGTGGTTTCTGTTCTTTTACATTTGCTGAGGAGTGCTTTACTTCAACTACGTGGTCAATTTTGGAATAAGTGTGATGTGATGCTGAGAAGAATGGATATTCTGTTGATTTGGGGTGGAGAGTTCTGTAGATGACTATTAGGTCTGCTTGGTGCAGAGCTTAGTTCAAGTCCTGAATATCCTTGTTAACCTTCTGTCTCATTGATCTGTCTAATATTGACAGTGGGGTGTTAAAGTCTCCGGCTCTAAGGACTTGCTTTATGAATCTGCGTGCTCCTGTATTGGGTGCATATATATTTAGGATAGTTAGCTCTTCTCGTTGAATTGATCCCTTTACCATTATGTAATGGCCTTCTTTGTGTCTTTTGATCTTTGTTGGTTTAAAGTTTGTTTTATCAGAGACTAGGATTGCAACCCCTCCTTTTTTTTTTTTTTGCTTTCCATTTGCTTGGTGGATCTTCCTCCATCCCTTTATTTTGAGCCTATGTGTGTCTCTGCACGTGAGATGGGTTTCCTGAATACAGCACACTGATAGGACTTGACTCTATCCAATTTGCCCATCTGTGTCTTTTAATTGGGGCATTTAGCCCATTTACATTTAAGGTTAATATTATTATGTGTGAATTTGGTCCTGCCATTATGATGTTAGCTGGTTATTTTGCCCATTACTTTATGCAGTTTCTTCCTAGACTCAATGGTCTTTACAATTTGGTATGTTTTTGCAGTGGCTGGTACCAGTTGTTCCTTTCCATGTTTAGTGCTTCCTTTGGGAGCTTTTGTAAGGCAGGCCTGGTAGTGACAAAATCTCTCAGCATTTGCTTGTCTGTAAAGGATTTTATTTCTCCTTCACTTATGAAGCTTAGTTTGGCTGGATATGAAATTCTGGGTTGAAAATTCTTTTCTTTAAGAATGTTGAATATTGGCCTCCACTCTTTTTGGGCTTGTAGAGCTTCTGCCGAGAGACCCACTGTTAGTCTGATGGGCTTCCCTTTGTGGGTAACGAAACCTTTCTCTTTGGCTGCCCTTAACATTTTTTCCTTCATTTCAACCTTGGTGAATATGACAATTATGTGTCGTGGAGTTGCTCTTCTGAAGTATCTTAGTGGTGTTCTCCGTATTTGTTGAATTTGAATGTTGACCTGCCTTGCTAGGTTGGGGAAGTTCTCCTGGATAATATCCTGCAGAGTGTTTTCCAACTTGGTTCCATTCTCCCCGTCACTTTCAGATACACCAATCAAACATAGATTTGGTCTTTTCACCTGGTCCCATATTTCTTGGAGGCTTTATTTATTTTTACTCTTTTTTTCTAAACTTCTCACTTTATTTCATTAATTTGATCTTCAGTCACTGATACCCTTTCTTCCACTTGATTAAATCAGCTATTGAAGCTTTTGCATGTGTCATGTAGTTCTCGTGCCATGGTTTTCAGCTCCATACGGTCATTTAAGGTCTTCCCTACACTGTTCGTTCTAGTTAGCCATTCATCTAATCTTTTTTCAAGGTTTTTAGCTTCCTTGCGATGGGTTCAAACATCCTCTTTTAGCTCAGAGAAGTTTGTTATTACTGACCTTCTGAAGCCTACTTCTGTCAACTCATGAAAGTTTTCTCCATCCAGGGTTGTTCCATTGCTGGCAAGGAGCTGCTATCCTTTGGAGGAAAAGAGGCACTCTGGTTTTTAGAATTTTCAGCTTTTCTGCTGTGGTTTCTCCCCATCTTTGTGGTTTAATCTACCTTTGGTCTTTGATGATGGTGACCTACAGATGGGGTTTTAGTGTGGATGTCGTTTTTGTTGATGTTGTTGCTATTCCTTTATGTTTGTTAGTTTTCCTTCTAACAGTCAGGTCCCTCAGCTGCAGTTCTGTTGGAGTTTGCTGGAGGTGCCCTCCAGACCCTGTTTGCCTGGGTATCACCAGCAGAGGCTGCAGAACAGCAAATGTTGCTGCCTGATCCTTCCTCTGGAAGCTTTGTCTCAGAGGGGCACCCGGCTGTATGATGTGTCAGTTTGCCCCTACTGGGAGGTGTCTCCCACTTAGGCTACACGGGAGTCAGGGACCCAGTTGAGGAGACAGTCTGTCTGTTCTCAGAGCTCCAACACTGTGCTGGGAGAACCACTGCTCTCTTCAGAGCTGTCAAACAGGGACATTTAAGTCTGCAGAAGTTTCTGCTGCCTTTTGTTCAACTATGCCCTGCCCCCAGAGGTGGAGTCTATAGAGGCAGCAAGCCTTGTGGTGCTGTGGTTGGCTCCACTCAGTTCGAGCTTCCAGGCCACTTTGTTTACCTACTCAAGCCTCAGCAATGGCAGACGCCCCTCCCCCTGCTGGGCCGCTGCCTTGCAGGTTGATCTCACTGCTGAGCTAGCAGTGAACAAGGCTTCATGGGCGTGGGACCTGCCAAGCCATGCGGGGGATATAATCTCCTGGTGTGCTGTTTGCTAAGAACGTTGGAAAAGCGCAGTATTTGAGCAGGAGTGTCCCATTTTTCTAGGTGCTGTCTGTCACAGCTTCCCTTGGCTAGGAAAGGGAAATCCCATGACCCCTTGTGCTTCCAGGGTAAGGTGACGCCCCGCCCTGCTTCAGCTTGCCCTCCGTGGGCTGTATCCGCTTTACAACGAGTCCCAGTGAGATGAACCAGGTACTTCAGTTGGAAATGCAGAAATCACCCATCTTCTGCATCAATCATGCTGGGAGCTGCAGACCAGAGCTGTTCCTATTCAGCCATCTTGGAATGGACACCTCAAATTACTTTTAACCATAGTGACAATAACAAAATTCTTCCGTGTCTGCTTAATCTAATATACCCACAGAACCCCAAAATGTCTACTAAATAAGGGGTCATGGTGTCTGCACCTTGCTTCTTATAGGTTTTGAGGTGTTGAGATTGTTTGAATTCATTCTTTATATGTTACCATTGCCTTACAAGGAAAATTGGTGCAATGCCTTTTATTGCATGTTCCACTGCTTATCCTGTGCTTTTTTATACACAGCATTGCTCATTCCCTCCTAGACCTCTGCCCTCTTCCCTTCAGCCCATTACCAAGCTTGTTTCTTGCCTTCCTTGAGGGCTTTCTTATATAGATATTATTCCTAAGAAATACTATCAATGCTTTCCTGGAGAGCAGAGGCTTGAACCAAACGCATAGTGTAGAACAAGGCAGACACTGCTGGTCTTGTCTGCTGACAAGAGGAACCACAGATCCAGGGATTGAAACAAGATGTATGCACCCTCCTGGCCCTGGTCAGCTAAGGAGGACAGCTAAGAGACTACCTTCTGTCTCTCTGCTGGTGGCAAGCTAGCCATACTGAGTGGGCAACCAGAAGCCCAAACCATCTGGACAGTCTTGGACTCCCAGACTGGTTGGCTGTAGGTCTCATAACAAAGAGTATCCCCAGCCAAAGTCATGAGGCTGACTGTAGATTCCTAGGAATGGAAACTATGCCCTATCTCCTTGGTATCCTGCTTGGCACAGTGCCTGGCACATCAAGATCCCTCAGTGGACATTTGCCAAACCTTTAACTAGATAAGATTTTTTCCATCACTCCTGGTCACCCCACACAGCCCTTGGGATTGCCGGGCATCTGTCCGTCCATACTTTAAGAAAGCAGGCATAAGTCATCATCAATTTGAAGTTTAATAGGTCACCTCTTCATTCTTGGAGTTTTTTTGTTATTTCTGAAGAGGAAGACAAATGTTTAAGTAAAGAGGATTTTTTTTTTTTTTTTTTTTTTAAAGACAGAGTCTTACTCCATTTCCCAGGCTGGAGTACAGTGGTGTGATCTCGGTTGACTGCAACCTCCACCTCCTGGGTTCAAGTGATTCTCCTGCTTCAGCCTCCTGAATAGCTGGGATTACAGGTGGCTGCCACCACTGGCTAATTTTTGTATTTTTAGTAGAGAGGGGTTGGTTTCACCATGTTGACCAAGCTGGTCTCGAACTCCTGACCACAAGTGATCCACCCACCTCAGCCTCCCAAAGTGCTGGGATTACAGGCATGAGCCACCATGCCTGGCCTTGGAATACTATTTTTTAAATAAGGAGACAAATAGCCATAGTGACCAGACAGTTGAATTCTCTATGTGTCTTTCCTTGCAGGAAACGTTCATGGTGCAGTAGATACTTTTGGTTGCATTTTGTATCTAACAGCCATTTCCCCAGGTTTTCTAATTAGTAGAATTCTGATACATTCATGTGTGACTCTGTGTTTTAGGAAAGCTGGGCCCATGTTCAGGACCAAAAGGCGATTAGTCTTGATTAGTCCAAGTTGATCATGGTGACTGTGTTCTCCTTGCTGACAGTTGGCTTAGAAAAAGATTTGGGAACAATTATGACTAATAAGGTATAAAGGTAAGGTGTTTGAAAAGGATTGTGGGGAGGCCTGGGAAAGTTTTCTTGTTGGCAAAGAAATATCATTCTCACTATGGACTTCACATTTTGTTGTGTGAGGATGCTATGGTGAAGGTTGTTGTCACTGTTTTTTGACCATAAGGAGACAAGCTAGAGGACCAAGCCAACACCCTAAGTATTGCAGTGCAGAATTATGAGAAGGATCTGGTCCTTGCTGATGTTGTTGAGCCTCTAAATTTACCAACCCTAGACCTACAGTACCTCAGACTGCTCCTCATTTGAGAAAATGATACTCTTAATTTTTAAGCCAGTTTTGTTTAAGTCTGTTACATACAGCCAAAAAAATAAAGATGAGGAAGCCAACTCTCATCAGGAGATTGCTAAGTGTGCAAACATTCAAACTGAAGGGAGCCAGTTGAATACTTTAAATTGCAAATAGTCCATAGATCTCTGATGCATCCATTTTTCCATAGGGATCAGACAATCAAGTCTTCCGGTGAGCTGTCTCTTTCCCTGAACTCTGAACAGTGCACACTGCCAAATTGAAATCCATTTTTTGTAATTTAGGAATCTTTTCAGGTGGATTTAAGCCCTGAGAACTAAGGGATTTCTCCTAGTCTTCTAAAGTCACAGTCTATTTAGGACTGCCTCCTCTGTCTGGTGGCTGCCATGGCCAGGGTTCCGACATACCTGTCTTCCCAGCTCTCCACACCGTGGGTATGGGGAGGCACATGGAGGGCTGAGAAAGAGGCTACCACTCCCTCTGTCCCTGACTCCAGGGGCCACTGAGGTGCTTTCAGCCCTGGACTGTCAGCTAGCAGCTTTACTCGCACATAGATGCTTTCTTTGGGGAGAAATAGTTTTCTCTCTTGCTCTCTGATAAATTTCCTTTAAATTTGTCTCACTATGTTTAATATCTTTTATCACTACTGGAAAGGAAATTGGTGGTTTCAGACACTCTACTTGTACTTTTAACTCAATATGCCTCCTCCATATACACTTTTAGGGTCCTGTATTAGTTGCAAATGGCATAAGAGTAAACTGTCCTTCCCAGGCAAACCTTTGTTGAGGAATATCAGCTAAGGTAAGACCAGGTAGGAAACAGGATTTAGATAGCGGGATCTGAGCATGAAGACAGTGGTACTTCTCATGAGGGGAGTCGTTTATGAGCCTCTAGTTGAAGATTGCCCTTCTACAGCTGAAAAAGGGAATCAGTATATCATGAATCAAGCAAAGACTTATAAAGGCATCTTAAAGATGAGAAAAGAACTCCCAGTTTGGTAATCACATATAGGCGTTACAAGGCAAAGAAGAGCCCAACAAAAGGGACGCTGATCATTTATGGAAGTGGATATAGCAGGGAACTATGCTGAGATGCTGAGAAGTCACTATTTCCTGAGCAGCACTGATAGCTTTTTATCTGTCCTATTTCAGGGAGAGAACAGTTATAGTCTAAGACAAAGAAGTCATTGCTCAGCTCTGAGTTTCAAAATAGTTTTTAAGTTCATAAGAGACATAGTAATATAAAAGTCAAAGTGCTTTTGACTTGTTATTATTAGGCAGGCTTTGATGGGAGAGAATTTCTGCTGGGATTCCAAAATCTAGCTTTTTTATATCAAGAGCAAAGGTAGAGAACTTACCACATAGAGTTTATACATTAAACTTAAAGTAGGAAAGAATGCATGCTGATCCAAGTACGGGTGTATAGTTCATACAGAAAGATAAAACCCTTCTCTGGGCAGATGGAGCAGGGAGAAGATGGAAAGAAAAGAGGACATTCAGATGCTGATATTGAGCACTGCTCCCTGTCAATCCCATAATTCAGCACACTCAGGATGAAACCCTAAGGGTGAAAACAGAAACCGTGTTAAATAGTATATTAATATGGTTAATTACATGATTCACACATTCAACAGATATTTATTGAGTGCCTTCAAAGTACCTGACACTGTTATAGGTGTGTGAACTATATCAGTGAACAAAACAGACAGTGATGCCTGCGCTCCTGGAGCTCATATTCTAACTGAGGAAAACAGATATAAAAAATAAACATAATAATTGATTTAATATGATCTGGTGATAAAAAAAATAAAGTAAGGATTCAAAGCCAGATTGGAATTCTAAACCTGCACTCTTAACCACTGCACTATAGTTTTCTATTAGTTTTTTGACCATGGGAGATCTACAAAGAAACTTCTCATTAGTGATGCTAAACAGCTGGGTCTGAACTGTTTCTGAGGTGAGGGAGACACATACATGTAACATGTTTTGAACATAATAAGAATCACCCATGAAAATACATAAAGACAGGAAATGGCATAGGGAAGGGCACAACCCAGCAGTGCATCCTGGAACCTTAAATTTCCTCTATGTTCTAAACACTGCTTTTGGAAAAGGAAGAGACACCCACAAATTAAATCCAAATGTCCAAAAAAAAAAAAAAAAAAGACCTGAAGAATGAGCAATGGCACACATCTGATTTACACCCATGTCGGCTCCCTAGGAGGGCTGACCCTCAGCTAGACCAGCCTCCATTCTGCAGGATTTGGCTCTTTGCAAATGTAAACCCACTACTGGCCTCTTCCCAGCAGTCACTGCCTAATATTGCAGGGGCTTCCTGAAATACTCATTTGTGTTACCTTGTTCTCTTTTCTAAACTCGCAACCGAGAAAATATTTAATAAGTAAAATTACCCATGGCATATAATTTTATCCACATTTCTTACAAAGATTGTCTCCTTCACACTTCAGCAACTAGTTGAAGCCACCAGGAAGGGATTACTGTTGTTATAAAATGTGTAAACAATTAATATATGAGATTCTCATTCATCTTGGTATCTGACAGGCTCCTCATATATTCAAGGGTTCGTGTGCATATACACACACACAACATGGAAGGTGCTTACCCCAGAGTGGGTGACCAGTAAATGCAGAACTGAATTGTCAGTTTTCTTTGCCTCACCATTCAGCCTAAAAAGATTATCTCACCCTGGAAAGAATAAACGTCTGTAGATATATAGCACATGTAGCACATGTATTGGTTTGGGGTTGGGGTGCAGGGAGGGAGTAATCTATCCTCTGATATGGTTTGGCTGTGTCCCCACCCAAATTTCATCTTGAATTGTAGCTCCCGTAATTTCCATGTGTTGTGGGAGGGACCCAGTGAGAGATAATTGAATCATGGGGGCGGTTCCCCCCATGCTGTTCTCCTGGTAGTGAATAAGTCTCGCGAGATCTGACAGTTTTGTAAGGTGTTTCCCCTTTCACTTGGCTCTCATTCTCTCTTGCCTGCCACCATGTAAGATGTGCCTTTTGCCTTTTACCATGATTGTGAGGCCTCCCCAGCCACGTGGAACTGAGTCCATTAAACCTCTTTTTCTTTATAAATTACCCAGTCTTGGGTATGTATTAGCAGTGTGAAAACAGACTAATACATCATCCTTCCACAGATATGGAACATGATTCAGGCCTGATTAATTGTAATTCCTTCCCCCTGGCCATGGAGATTGGCTCAGAGATGGACACAGCATCTTAGCCAGGCCAGTAAGAGTCTTCCAGGACTTTTGGCACTATCTAGAAAGAGGTTTGTTCTTCCACTTGAGCCACTAAGCTGGTGGAATGTGAGTCTGAAGCTTTGACAACTTTGTCTCCATGTGTTTCCACCTGAGGACAAAGCCAGGAGTTAAAGAGGGACCTAGGGTCTTGAGAGGTCACTTGAGTCTCTGGCTATTGCTTCTTCTGAAGCTAGATGGCCTTCCCAGTGATATAAATTAATACATTTCCGTCTTTGCTTTAACTAGATTGAGTTTCTGTCACTTAAAACCAAATCAGTGCTAATACATGATGATAAACATATGCTATCATTTGTTAGTATCTACCATATGCTAGGCACAGTGCTAGGTACTTTATCATAGAGTGTCTCACAATTGTACTCTTAGTTGAGTAACATTCTGTTTTAGAACAGGAAAATAAGAACAAGACAGTAAGATTAAGCAGCCTGTACAAGTGTTATTAAGTGGTCCAGGCTCCCAAGTCCATGCTCTTTTCCCCCTATCCTGATACTAGGCAACAGCTGAAGCATGGTGGGAAATGGAATTGGCATCAGAAGAGTGAGTCACTTAGTAGTGACTTTTGGAGGTTCATTTACTTAGTTCATAATACCTCATGAAGTAAAGAATATGAACAAGATTGGCAAATGATAAGTCTATGCCAATTATTTTTTTTAAAGATAGCTTTATGGATATATAATTAATATACCATATAATTTATCTACTTGAAGTCTACCATTCTATGGGTTTTAGCATATCCGTAGATATGTACAGACCTTACCACAGTCAATTTTAGGACATATTCCTCACATCAAAAACCCTGTACCTTTTAGCTGTCATCCCCGTCTCTTCTTATTCCCCCACTGCCAACCTAGCCCTAAACAACCACTAATCTACTTTCTGTCTCTATAGATTTCTTTATTCTGGACTTGCATATGAATAAAGACATATAGTATGTGGTCTTTTGTGGCTTCTTTCACTTAGCATAATGTTTTCAAGGTTCATCCATGTTGTAGCATGTATGAGAACTTCATTCCTTTTTATTATACCAATGATTCTTGACCTCTCTTGGGATTAAGGGGTCTTTTGAAAATCTACTGAAAGCCAAACATTCCTCCCCCTGCAAACATACATATGTAACAGTTTCCAAGGCTTCCTAGATCCCTTGAAGCTCATTCACAGAACTCAGTATAAATGTATGAACCTAAGTATCTCTAAAAGACAAGACTTTAAATGGCACTTCTTTTCAATGTGCTGTACTCTCTATGTTTGTGTAACTCTGGCCAAAATAGGCCCAGAGTTAAGCAGTGTCTGTAAGGAGACAGCTTGCCTGGGAACCTAGTCCAAGCAGGGCCGCTGGGTACACACCACCATCACCAACAACAGCTGCAGAAGTTCTTGACGGACTTTATGAAGATACAAAAGGATTAAATGAGAATGACTAAACACACTATGAAAAAAGAACTGTGTGCAGTTTACTATATAATAAACACATACAGTGTGTTTGCATAATAGGCTATAAATGATATATAAAGGGTTCTGGTAAGAGTTTCCAATTCCTCTTCACTGGTTACTGGTGAAATCTTATCAGGTGTGGCTGAGAAAATAATCTCTTTTCTGGATGAGTTGGAGTTCTGATGATCTGTGGTTTCCCACACTGTCCTTGTAACCCAGCAGCCTGTACTTGGAATGTGTGGCTTCTTTATATCTGGGCCCTTGGTACCATCAAAGAATACTTCTTATCCAATAGTTAGTACGGTGGCTATCAGATAATTGAAAAAATTGGTTTAAGAGGAGAATTACATAAGAAAAATATGTGCATTACCCTTAACATTTTATTTTTACTTAAAACTTATTAGGTTCATATAAGCATATGAAAGTGTGAATATTCTACTATTTCTTACATTCCAAGTAGTACTTTCATGGGTTACAACCTGAAATGAAGATCTTTATTTCATACAGGTTTTCTGATCAGGGTTCTAACCATTTTACTTGCATTATCAGCTACACCCATATTGCATCACCTACAATTTTTTCAATATTTTTTTGTTGTTGTTGTTGAAATGGACCAGAACTTAAAGGCATTTGCTCTAGAATCTGAATACAGAATCTATTTCTAGGTTTTTTACCCTCTAATCTTTTTTTTTTTTTTTTTTTTTTTTTTGAGACAGGGTCTTGCTCTGTCACCTAGGCTGGAGTGCAGTGGTACAATCATGTCTTACTACTGCCTCAGCCTCCTGGGCTCATGTGATCCCCCCCACCTCAGCCTCCCAAGTAGCTGGGACTACAGGCATGCACCACCACACCCAGCTAATATTTGTAATTTTTGTAGAGACGAGGTCTTCCTATGTTGCCCAGGCTGGTCTCAAACTCTTAGGCTCAAGTGATCCTCCTTCCTCAGCCTCCCAAAATGCTGGGATTACAGGCATGAACCACCATAGCCAGACTCTCTCTAATACGTTATAGTTGTCTTGTTTATACCTAATCTGATAGCAACTTTTTCTTTAGAGACTCACCTCTGTTGAATCCTTCCAAGTTTTCCTTTTGTTTGTTTGTTTTTTTGGAAATGGAGGCTCACTCTGTCACCCAGGCTGGAGTGCAGTGTTGCTATCTCGGCTAACTGTAACCTCCACCTCCTGGGTTCAAGCAGTTCTCCCACCTCAGTCTCCAGAGTAGCTGGGACTACAGGCGCACACCACCACGCTTGACTAATTTTTGTATTTTTAGTGGAAATGGGGTTTCACTGTGTTGGCCAGGCTGGTCTCAAAGTCCTGACCTTGGGTGAACCACCTGCCTCAGCATCCCAAAGTGCGGGGATTACAGGTGTGAGTCACCATGCCTGGCCCTAAACTAACTTTCATAGAAACAACTATACCATTTTGCTCTCATGCTTCACTTGTATAATTACAAATGAATTACATTATTACAGGAACAAGGCCAGGACACAGACTCTAAAAAGTGAAGTCTTGGTAAATTGACAGTTCAGTTGGTAGATCCAGAAGTAGAGAAGTATAGTAGAAAGAAGCCTACTAGCTACTAGTATTAAGAGATAAAATGAAATATATATGTGGAATATATGTTATATGCATATACAATATAGTCATATAGAGGGCTTTGACTTTTATACATATGTACGACTGTTTTAGGGGGCTATGTAATAGGTTTCTGAATGTGCATGTAAACTAAAATTCATAATTCATATTTGAAATATATACAGACTCCTCTTTTTTTTTCTTTTTTTCTTTCTTTTTTTTTTTTTTGAGATGGAATCTTGCTCTGTTGCCCAGGCTGGAGTGCAGTGGCGCAATCTTGGTTCACTGCAACCTCTGTCTCCCAGGTTCGAGCAATTCTCCTGCCTCAACCTCTGGAGTAGCTAGGATTACAGGTCCGTGCCACCATGCCCGACTAATTTTTGTAGTTTTAGTAGAGACGGTGTTTCACCACATTGGCCAGGCTGATCTCAAACTCCTGACCCATCTGCCTCGGGCCTCCCAAAGTGCTGGGATTACAGGCTTGAGCCAGCACACCCAGCCCAGACTCTTCTCTTAAAGGAAGCATTTGCAGAATTCTTTTCTATTACAGCTAAATTCCTCCTAACATAACTATTAGCATAACTATTAAAAATCATCAAGTTGGTCAGTTACCTTCTTCCTAACTACCCTCCTCACTTCCCACTGCTCATTCCGGTCAGACCTGTCAGGGATGTATGTGCCAAGACCCACTTTCTCAGGGTGGGATGAGATCCTCACATTGCTGTCTTGCATGCCTCTGCCTTGTCTCTGTGACCTGAGGCGTCTTCACTGTTAATTTGTCTACAGATATTAGGATATTTCTGCTTCTTTTCAATCTTGCTGCCACCACCTTGGTCCAATCTACCATTGTCTCCATTCAGATGTCTGCAGACTTCTTACCTGTTTCACAGAATCCTCTGTGACTCAATCCAACACATTCTTTTTTTTTTTTTTTTTTTTTTTGATACTTTAAGTTCTGGGATACATGTTCACAATGTGCAGGTTTGTTACATATGTATACATGTGCAATGTTGCTGTGCTGCACCTGTTAACTTGTCATTTACATTAGCTATATCTCCTAATGCTATCCCTCCTCCTTCCCCCCACCCCATGACAGGCCCTGGTGTGTGATGTTCCCCTCCCTGTGTCCAAGTGTTCTCATTGTTAATTACCACCTATGAGTGAGAACCTGCAGTGTTTGGTTTTCTGTCCTTGTGATAGTTGGCTCAGAATGATGGTTTCCAGCTTCATCCATGTCCCTACAAAGGACATGAACTCATCCTTTTTTATGGCTGCATAGTATTCCATGGTGTATATGTGCCACATTTTCTTAATCCAGTCTATCATTGATGGACATTTGGGTTGGTTCCAAGTCTTTGCTATTGTGAATAGTGCTGCAATAAACATACATGTGCATGTGTCTTTATAGCAGCGTGATTTATAATCCTTTGGGTATATGCCCCATAATGGGATGGCTGGGTCAAATGGCATTTCTAGTTCTAGATCCTTGAGGAATTGCCACACTGTCTTCCACAGTGGTTGAACTAGTTTACAGTCCCACCAACAGTGTAAAAGTGTTCCTATTTCTCCACATCCTCTCCAGCACCTGTTGTTTCCTGACTTTTTAATGATGGCCATTCTAACTGGTGTGAGATGGTATCTCATTGTGGTTTTGATTTGCATTTCTCTGATGGCCAGTGATCATGAGCATTTTTTCATGTGTCTGTTGGCTGCATAAATGTCTTCTTTTGAGAAGTGTCTGTTCATATCCTTTGCCCACTTTTTGATGGGGTTGTTTGATTTTTTCTTGTAAATTTGTTTAAGGTCTTTGTAGATTCTGGATATTAGCCCTTTGTCAGATGGATAGATTGCAAAAATTTTCTCCCATTATATAGGTTGCCTGTTCACTCTGATGGTAGTTTCTTTTGCTGTGCAGAAGCTCTTTAGTTTAATTAGATCCCATTTGTCAATTTTGGGTTTTGATGCCATTGCTTGTGGTGTTTTAGTCATGAAGTCCTTGCCCATGCCTATGTCCTGAATGGTATTGCCTAGGTTTTCTTTTAGGGTTTTTATGGTTTTAGGTCTAACATTTAAGTCTTTAATCTATCTTGAATTAATTTTTGTATAAAGATATAAGGAAGGGATCCAGTTTCAGCTTTCTACATATGGCTAGCCATTTTTCCCAGCACCATTTATTAAAGAGGGAATTGTTTCCCCATTTCTTGTTTTTGTCAGGTTTGTCAAAGATCAGCTGGTTGTAGATGCGTGGTATTATTTCCAGGGGCTCTATTCTTTTCCATTGGTCTATATCTCTGTTTTGGTACCAGTACCATGCTGTTTTGGTTACTGTAGCCTTGTAGTATAGTTTGAAGTCAGGTAGCGTGATGACTCCAGCTTTGTTCTTTTGGCTTAGGGCAATCCAACACAATTCTTTATATGGCAGTCACAGTGGGTCTTTCTGAAATATGAATCTGTTCATATCACTTTCCTTTTAAAGTGGATTCTTCAATGCTTCTCATTCTCTTAGAGATCAGACTTTTCAACAGTACCCTCAAGATCCTTTGTAACATGGCCTCTTCTACCCTTCCAGCCTCTTTGTGTCACAACACTCTTCACTCACTCTTTCTGTTCTAGCTATTTTCATCTTCTTTCAGTTTCTTGTGTATCCTATACTCTTCTCTACCTCCAGACCTCTGGTTCCTTCTGGAACATCACCTGCATTGTCACTCAGTTGTCCCAGGGAGCCCTTCTCTGAGCCCCCCAGCCTAAACTCCCACAGCATCCCATACTACCCCCCTTTTTGATGTTCTTCAGATGGAGACTTCCTAGTCCAACAACTGACTCTCCCAATAGACCTTAAGATCCATGAGGGCAAGAGGTATGTTTGTTGTGATCATTGCTGTATCCCCAACACAGTATCTGACACTCAATAGATGCTAAAAATTATCTGTTGGATCAGTAAATGTATATCATACTCTTCTCTGTTGTTTATCTTTGAATGGGGGTCTCTAGGTAACACAGAACCCTAACCTGTAAGCACCCAAGTAGGCTAATTAGTAAGGAGCCTTTTCATCTGCCCACTGGATTACAGTGGGGAACTAGGAGCATTGCATGCCACCAAGAACACGTTTTGAATTCATCTCTTCCCAGTTCTCTTATCATCTTTATGTCTCAAATTCATCAACCTGTCTAAAGGGTCCTGGGTTCATTCTCTTGAGAAGGTTCTGGGGGATTCCATAGTTTAATTTACATTTGTATCTGCCACCTGTAGAGCCCATTAAAGATAAAATGACAGTGGCAAGAACATGGCTGTGGAGAAACTTCCTGAAATCTGCCAGTGATTATAGCCACAGAATGACTTCAGTGTTTTTTTTTTAATGTTTGGATCTTTTGGCTCTCCATGAATGTGGTGACCTTGTGGTGACTTCCACCTTTCATTCAAAACTGACTTACAGACAACTTGGGTTTCAAAGACTATAGCAATAACTTTAGATGTGGAACTTGAGTTTCCTTCTCTGTGCACTCACCTGTTTTTTGTTTATAGCTACACATATTTTCTTTTCTTTTTTTAACCTGGAAGAGGAGAGGCATTGTTTCAGATATCTCAAACAAGGTTGAAAAATGTCCACAGCCAATTCCCAGGAAAAATGACCCTTTCTGTCTAGTAGTCTCTCCCATTTTAGTTCCTTGTATTTGTATGAGTTTCCTTCCTTCTCTTGTACTTCTTGATGTTCATGAAACATATACCAGTACCTACCTGTTCATGAAATCTGTACTCAGTATGCTCTCTGGCCAACTACTTCCTAGTCCCCTGAGAGCACAGCCAGTCACATTTGGTAGAAATGGAGAAGCATCTCCTCTCTCCTGCCATGCAGACTGGCTTCGATCTCCTCAACATCACTTCAGTCAACTCTAGTCTTAGGCTTTGACATAATGTAACCGCCCAATGTGTTCACCTTGCCTGCTGCCTAGAGAGAGCTGATTTATGAAGACAGGGGAATTGCAAAAGAGAAAGAGTAATTCACAGAGCAAGCTGTGTGGGAGACTGGAGTTTTATTATTACTCAAGTCAGTCTTACTGAGAACTTGGGGATCAGAGTTTTTCCAGGATAATTTGGTGAGTAGATGGGTCAGTGAATCGGGAATTCTGATTGGTCAGGTCTGAGATGAACTCATAAGGAGTTGAAGCTGTCCTCTTGCACTGAGTCAGTTCCTGGGTCAGGGTCACAAGACCAGATGAGCCAGTTTATCAATCTGTGTGGTGCCAGTTGATCCATCAAGTGCAGAGTCTGCAAAATATCTCAAGCACTGATCTTAAGTTTTACAATAGTGATATTATCCCCAGGAGCAATTTGGGGAGATTCAGAATTTTGTAGCCTCCAGCTGCATGACTCCTAAATCATAATTTCTAATCTTTTAGCTAATTTGTTAGTCCTGCAAAGGCAGTCTAGTCCTCAGGCAGAAAGGGGGTTTGTTTTGGGAAAGGGCTGTTAACATATTTGTTTCAAAGCTAAACCATAAACTAAGTTTCTCCCAGAGTTAGTTTGGCCTATAGCCAGGAATGAACAATGACAGCTTGGAGTTTAGAAGCAAGGTAGAGTGGTTAGTTCAGATCTCTTTCACTGCCTCAATTATAATTTTGCAATGGCGGTCTCAACAATGTGATGCTGTATCTTTAAAAGAGAAAGTAAGTCACAAAATAAAGTATAACCTATATTTGCAATGATAATTGAAATAAGGTTGCTTTGGTATAGTGAAGACTAATTTTTCACTTCATTTTCCATTTTACAGCCCATCAGTAACTTCCTGTATCTTCTTTTTGGCAGACGTCCTCGACCACAGAGGAGAAACTGGCAATTTAAAAACAGCCAGATATCTGGTGCTATTTCAAAGTCATAATAGAGACCTGTGATACCTTGCTGTGGTGTTGGACTTAGTTTATGTCTTCCATCTCCCTTTGGTAGACAGAAGAATTAGTCTGGTTTATGATGAATTTTGTATATGTTTACTGGAAAGTGTTCTGCCTTAAAGCAAGTTTTCATAATAGCCAAAAGCACATTGCAGGAAGATGCCCTGCATAGACCTGTGTGTGCTTGTAAGTGGCAAGTTTCAGACATCAGAGAATGTGGCTTTCTCTTGTGTTTGAAAGTACAGAGAGTTTTATGGATTCCCAGATGCTAGGCCAAGGACGATTAATATATAGTCTGTTGGCCTCAGTCATCTCTAGCTATTCATCACCCGATGATACACCCAACCATGTTCATGAGTTTAAAGAATCAGAAAGTGAGAAAAGGGTAAGGGCAAATGATCTGAAGTATATCAATGGAAGCTCATTTCTAATTGGTGCTATCGTTCAGGTTTATGACAGGTTCTTCATAAACCACTATGTGTGTGTAAAACACATCAGAGACTTCTCACACCAGAGCAAACCAGACTAGACAGAGTTATTTCACACAGTAATCACCAAACATTCCTATCTTTTCAATATAAGGAGCCAATCTATTGTAACCTCCTCTGCAAACACTGTTGTATTTATTCTTTCTCTTTTAATGCTTGACACTTAACCTGAATGGCTTCTTTTATGTATTCAGTTTGAAAAAACGGGATATAGAAAGCATCATTTGATTTTTAAATTTCCATTCCTGGGTAGATGTTTTGGTTATTAAAAAATAGCTCAACCCTATTTGTTTGAGACATATATGCAGGTAAATGGGTACATTTAGGGATTTATTTATTTATTTATTTTGTCCTTCTATTTCCCTGTCCACATTTGTGCTTGTAGATCTGTGTCTCTGGAGATCCCTTTGCTCAGCCATCAGATCAAGCAGGCATCCATGGTTCATAATGGTAAGCAAGACCATGTAGTTAAAAAAAAAAAAAAAAAAAGTTGGTGAACAGGAAGAATATATAGGCACCATGAGTCTGCACTGAACAGAGCAGGAGCAGCTTGTCCAGGGAAGTCAGAGTCGCACCAGGGGTGTAGCAGGAACATCTACCACAGGATGGTTGTGTCTGCCAGGGTCACTAATTATTTTGCAGTCAGAAAGTGCCTGGTGAAAGGCTTAAAGGAGAAATTCAATGCAGTTTCCTTTTATCTGCCTCTCCAATTGATGTCTATACAGAGCAAACAGGGCTCCCCAAACACGCCAGTCTGTTTCAGATACACAAGATTAAGTAGCTAGTGACATTCAAGACCAATCGGCCCACCCAGGAGGATTGAAACCAGTGGAAAAGCTGTCAGATTTCGCCTTTTCTCCATTAATCTTAAAGCTTTTCAGTGGTGCCAGGTCGCATCTCCATCAGACAAGCTGAGAAGTGTCCCGCAACTTTCTACACCCCCCACCCCCACACCAAGGAGAGTAACCCCTTCATTGCTGAGCTGATCTCTTAGGATATAGGGGATTCTTTTCACGGCCAGGAACAGATCTTCACTGGCTCCACTGCTTTTCAATACTGGAGGAAGCTGGAAGCAGAAGGCGGGGTCTTTCTTCCTTACAAGTTCATGGCTGGTCCACTCCCTGGAGGCTGTGCCACACAGACCCCAGAGATCAGCTGCCCTTGAGAAGAGATGGCTTTAGGGGTGACCGTGGGACAACTAAGGAAACAGGTGTTCCCCTAGTAGTCTGGAAGCTTCACCTACCTGACACAGCGCGTGGAAAGAGAGAGGGAAAGCTAGAGGGAGAGAACACAGGGAAAGATGAGAGAAAAGAAGAAAGAAGGTGTAAATAAAGAGAATGAAGTGCGAATTTGTAACGGTCCTTTCCCCATGCCTCATTTTAAATCCCTTTGGAAGCAGGTGATGACCTGGGCAAGAGGTCACCAGTAAGGAGCAAAGGGGCCTGCCTGCCACTCTTAAGCAGAGCGCCTGCTGAATCAGGATTTCCAAGGCTCTGGCTGAGTGCCTGGCTGGGGGTTGTGTGTGCAGATGCCACAAGATGGACAAGACTGAGGACGCAGGTGAGCATTTCTCGGTGCAGTCAGGAGTGGGAGAGGCCTGTGGCTTCCAGAAACCCAGCTTTGCCTTTGAAGACAGAACTCAGAGAACTGCTGGCTGGAGGGAGCCAGGGTCTTTTCCTGCTTTCTAGTTACCCCTGAGAGCCTTTTCTGTGGTGTTTATATCGCTGTCAGCCCGAGTCTACCCTCAACAATAGGTGTCTCAGAAAGCCGTGGGCCCAGTTCCTACAGTTGGGTTGATTTACACCAGCAGGTATAGACTGATCCCGCTCAAAATCAAAACTCTGGCCTCCACTAAAATCTTTCACAGCTCATATAGTTTTAACACACACACACACACACACACACACACACACACACACACTCTGTTAGTTAAAAATCACCCATTCTTGAGCAGCATAGATCACTCTCTGGATGGGTTATCTTGTTCCTGTTAGTAGGTGTGTGCTTCCCACAGCTCCTACCCCACCCCAGATGGCTGCTGGCAGCAAGGCCTCAGCCTGTTTCCAATGTGCAGGGATTATAAAATAGGCCTCTGGGTGACTTGTTTTTAGGGCAACTTTCCGTACAGTCCCTAGACTCATTTAAATATCTTTTGTTACATCAAAGAAGTCACACTTCACAGCAGTCCCGGGGAACCAGGCCATCACCCAGAGTTATAGCATCACTTATAGATTAAAATGTTAATAAGCACAAAACTATGCAAAGGTAGACTTGTGGTGTTGTCAGTCTCACCTCACCTGTAGGGAACAGATGTGCCATTGTTGTGTATATTAATATCTTTTCTCAAAGGAATATTAACCCAGAAGGAAACAAATAATAGGCATAATTATATCTAGGCATAATGACATATATATTGAATACTACCTTTGTCAGTATTATGCAACCGCATTTATCCTAACTGACCATTATTGAATACTTTGATAAACAACCACTAATAAAAGGGTGCCCAGCACAAGACTGTGCATAGAGTTGATGCTCAATAATTTTCCAATTTATTATGTGCATGTCCTGACTAGTGCATTCAGTATACAAAGCACTTAGGTATTTGTATGGAATGTAAATTCTAGTATCAGCATCATCCGCCCTCTAATATTACGGTTAAGAAAAAGATAAGGACTCCTACAAAGGGAACTTAAAACCCTGAGGCCAGGTGTTTTGTCTAGGAATTTAACAGAGGCTTTGTGTGATAAGAGTCTCTCTAGGAAGGGCCAGCACTCAAGATCGTATTACCATTACAATGGCAAAAACCGCAATTACTTTTGCGCCAACCTAATAATCACCCTGTATAGCTGCAGTCCAGTCTGGGTTGCTGGGCCAGCAGATCATCCTGCTTAACATCTACCCCATAGCATCTGCTAAACTTAGGACACAGGAGATCCCAGATAGGTAACTGGTGAAGGAATTGAATGAGCATCTGAGAAGGTAGCCAGCTTCTGGACACAGATGGCCAGCAGGATATCTCCATAGGAGCAGCCTCTACTACTTTTTGCTTTTAAACGTGTGAACACATCTTTGCACTCTTGCAGAAATTCAGAATTGGGCCAGTACTACTTCCTGTTAAAAGGAGAAAGCAATCACTCCTTGGCTGCTGGTGACTGGGGAAGAAAGGTGAAGGGCCTGACTCTGCCATGTGTGGACCTCCCCACACAGACCCTTACACAGCAAGTTGCTAGAATTGCCTCCTCACCGTAGAGAGGAAAGAGAAACGGGGCAGCTTTCTTCTATCATCTCCATCTTCATCACAGGCCCTCACACTGACAGTTACTCAAAGGGCTTGCTAACCAAATTCTTGGGCCCTTCCAGGTGGATAATAAGATATTATTTCTTGATCGCTCAATATAGGATTTGTGTTATATGGGCATATGTGAATTTAATATCAGTGTTATAACTTTCTCAGTGACTTCCAAAGAAATCCATGGTTTAACTTTATTTGTATTATGAAAGGAAAAAAGTTGTAAGCAGTGTAGATTTAGAAATAAAGCGGTGGGAGTGGAAAAGCCAGCAGCCCAGCATCACTTGTTTAAAACTCTTTCTACGATTGTGAAGAACCTGCACTTTTCCAGAATTTGTCTCTCTTATCTCCCTTCCACCTTGTTCTATATTTTGACCTTTCATGACCACATCTCCTACCATCTTTATAGTCTATCTTGTGTGGGTAGGGACCTATTTTGGCCAGATCCAGAATCATCTGGCTCCTTCTCTTTCTTGGTTCTTTTTACTTTATATGTTATTCTGAGCATGGGTCACCCCTCAGCTCCCTTCTTGCCTTCTCCTAATCATAGTCACAGGACAATCATTGTCAGGAACAACATCTAGTTCTAATCACATTGAAATATGCAGTAACATCTAGTTGGATAATTTTCAATAAATCTCTACTAGGAATTGAGCTATTTTTGCCCTTAACTTTCCCGATAGCTTCATCAGAAAAGCAGCTCATTTAAAATAAAATGTGTTGGGGGCATTTGGAAACCATCCCTGCCATCAGCATCTTCTAGGCCAGGCCTTGACTTCCAAGGCTTAACATATGCAAGTTAGGAGTTTCAACTGATAACTTGATGGAACAGAAACAGGTGGGGCAAGGCTTGCGGGAAAAAAAGGCCTTAGCCAGCCTGGAGGCAGGGGCCTGGGGTCCTCCCTGAGGGTGCTGATACAAGTTAGATTCTTTATTGCTCACATGAAACAGCCTTTATGGTCCACACACTGGGCCTCCACAACAATGGATTTTCAGTCAACAATCTGAGGGGGTTATGGTATTTGTTAGATGCCTTAAGTATATATTTTCTGGCAAAATGGTTTCTGTCAAAAGTCAGGATAAGTCAAGGAATATTCTTGAGGGGAATTTAATGCAATGGAGAGGCTTTCAACATTTCAAAAAGTGTTGGCAGTAAAACATTTGTTCATAATAAGACATGAACATTTAAAAATATTTAAAAGTGCATTTAGTTAGCAAGAAGTGTTTCAAACTAATTGACTCAGTTGGATCTGAAGAAGTTGATAAAAGGGGTTTTGAGGGTGAATAGGCCCAATCTGAAACACAGGTGACTTTAGGAGGCTGTAAATGCTATCCCTATGTTAAGCACCTAGATCACCAGAAACTTCATTTTTGTATTATATTTCTCTGGACCCCTAGAGACTCAGCTTTACAGAGTCAGTCTTTAAAAGAGCTTGAGAGACCGGGCACAGTGGCTCACGCCTGTAATCCCAGCACTTCGGAATGCCAAGGCAGGTGGATAACCTGAGGTCAGGAGTTCGAGACCAGCCTGGCCAACATGGCAAAATGCCGTCTCTACTAAAAATACAAAAATCAGCTGGGCATGGTGGCGCTTGCCTGTAATCTCAGCTAGTTGGAAGGCTGAGGCAGGAGAATCACTTGAACCCAGGAGGCAGAGGTTGCCGTGAGCCGAGACTGCACCATTGCACTCCAGCCTGGGCAAAAAGAGCGAAACTCCATCTCAAAACCAGAAAAGCTTGAGATAAGCTGTGGGGGTTGTGGCGGTGGAAGGGAGGCGATATAAGAAAGGCGCCACTCTCTCTCTCTCTTTATATGTGTTTGTGTGTGTGCTTTCAGAACTGCTTCAGTGAAGTTGCTTACTGCCTCATACCTAAGCATAGCTCAGGAGCAAGAAAAAGTTTGTCTAGCCTCCTCTGAGTAGACATCAAGAATGATATAATTCACTGTGTTTTGCCTTAGACTTGAGCATGCTAGCATCTAAAGCCAGGATTTGGGCTCCATTGCTGTTATCTTTCTTTTGCCAGAGCTTCTTGATATGATTTTCCCCCTTTTGAACTTGCTCTTGGTCATGCCAAGGTACTGATACATTGGTTCCAATGCTTGTAATGACCTTACCATCAAGACTTTGCATGCTATCTGTGGTTTATAGAGTGTAAACATGCCAGGAAGTGTTTGGATGGATTGGAAGGATTTTGAAACCACTTCTTTTGCTTTAGAACAAAAAACATCTAAAACTATGTGCTGTGGAGTACCTGGAGAACCTTCCAGAGGCCCACACAGAAAAGGACCTTTGATTTGGTCACTGGAACTGCTCTCAGCATACAATAGTCCTAACCTCCTTTGGGTGCTTTGCTTCTTTGACTCACTTCCTGACCCAGACTTCCGTTTAGAAAGGAATCCTATGTTTCTGGTCATTTCCCAACAGGCTGTTCTGCCTGGTTGGCTGTTTAAAGATGTGGTGCTTTGTGATGTGTTGCTCTCAGGGCATCTTTGAGGCATTTCTCCTGACCACCCTGCTTGCAGCTGCCCACTTCCTCTCCCTTCCAACAGCTGTTCTGATGTCCTGCTGTCATCCTCTCTGTATACAGCAGACAAGCAGTCTCGCTGCAGCTAGCATCCATCCTGTCAGTGTCGGTGGGCTGGCTGCATTCCAGGACATGGGTAGACGGATACAAGAGGACAAGCTTGGGAACCAAATGTTGGCAAGGGAATGGAATGAACACAAAGCCCTTTGCTAGTGATCATCAAGGACGGGTGATAGGAATATCTCTCTCAGTTGATGACCTTTGAATTCTCAGTCTCTGGAAGAACTTTGACATCCAGGGAGCCTTTGTGGGATAATGTCCTCTAAAAGGAATCTTTGTGTGAGAGTGTCCTCTGAGGGCACATGTTTTCTTTAAAGCCTTGTTGTTTTGCAAACTCAGAAAGGTTTCTACTAGCTCTAATAAGCCTATGGCTTCCCAGCAACCTGGACCCAGCCCCTGTATATTCCAAAAGCAGTGATCACAGAATTAGACAAGCAAAGAAGCTAATCTGACGATGTACACAGTTTGTAAGCATGTGTTAAACTTCAGGATAAGGAATGTGTAAAGCAGAGAAGAAGTAGCAGCTTATACCTTCCTACTCTAACTTTCAGGATGAACTGAGAGTGCTGATGTTCCTTTCCTTTCAAAACTTGCACAAGGAAAATTTTGGAGAAGAAATTGGAGGTCATGCCACAAATCCTGAGCTGGGGAACCACATGCTGTGGTGGAAATAGGAGTGCAGAGGCTAGATTTCCAGGACATTCTGCAGTGGGAGGTGGATGGGGCATTGTGATAGCTTTAGTTTTCAGGAAACAGGAATGAGGAACAGAATGGAAAATTGTGAGACAAATGAGACAAATGCAATTGACATTTGTCATTTTTGGCTACCTAGTATATGAACTACCTTTTGTGTTTGAGAAATTTCCTGCCTAAAGGCCAGAAAACCCCCTTCACTAGCCCTCCCTGCAGCTCAAGTGTAGGCATGTGCCCTAGGGTGGATCCCTCAGATGCATCACCCCAGCCTTTGAACAGGGAGCCAGTGGCACAAAGAAGCAGAAACAGGAGAGAACCCATTTGGTTGTAGTGGTGGCAATACTGCTAACATTCAGCTCCCTGTATTCCATGGGGACTGGAGAGCCTCACTGGTCTTGGGTCTCTGCTCCCACCTGTCCTCTGAGCCCAGTGTTCTTGAAGAGTTTGTGAGCTACCTCATATCCTTTGAAAAAAGTGTATTTTCTGCTTAAGTCAGACATAGTTTCTGTTGCTGGCAAAATGAAACTTCAAAATGAAACCAGAGCTGCTTCTGACTCTCACCCCACATATTTGAATCAAACTCAGATTTCCTACAACAGCAGGCTTCTGATGCCCAGGCCTCAGTTCTGAACTCTGGAGGCTACAACCTGGCCTGCTTATAGACGGTGGACCAAATGAAGGTAAAGAGGAGACGGGTGAGGAGAGGACTGGGTGGCAGGGACATATGATCTGGTCAGGGAACAAGAACAAGCAAGTGGCAGCACTAAGGGTTCAACACAAGGAGGGCCTGAGAAGATTGAGGCATGAGCAGGGTGGCGGGCATGGTTTGTGACTCTGCCAGATTCAGAAGGTTAGGGATGAGGGACTCACCCTGAGTTGTGTTTGCCCAGGAAGCCCAGACTGGCTGAGCAGGCCAAGCCCAGGGTAAACAAAGAAAAGCATGCCGGTTTTCTAGACGAGGAAGGCAATGTGTCAAAATCTCTCACTTTGGCCATCCCAGTGGAGAAAGGCAGAACTCTATGAAAGACCATGTTCTCTTCTTCCCTGTGCTTTGGGGGCTAATGTTGATAACTGGGGTCTAGCACATTAAAGAATAAGTCATGCAACCCACCATCTGGAGAATCTATGCAATTCCCCTTCAATCGGAGCTGACTGTACACACACACCTTGAGACCTAAACAATCTAATAGCACCAGATGGTTCCCTAGGAAGCAAATTAATTAGACATTTCTCTGAAGATATAGTCCAGTTGGGGTTAAAGTTTGGAAAAGTTCTTTGTAGTATTGGGGGCAAAGGAACCAAGGTTTTATTTGAAGTAGAGAGTGGCTGAAATTATGGCACAATCTGCAGGCCAGGCAACATTCTGAAGTTTTGTTTTAGGCTAAGAATAGGTGCTTGGCTACACAGTTGCTGGAATTAGTACTCCAGCTACCTATACAGCCCTCCAATATTTAGAAGAGTGGCCCAGGTATTAGGAAGAGCATGGCAGAGACTTATGAATTTTCTGGAGATAGAAGAATTCATTAATTTATCTACTCATTTGACAAATATTTATTAAACACTTTATACACTAGGCACTCTTGCCTGGGCCTTTCTCACCAGGAAAATTGAGATAATGCTCTTATTTAATCCACACAATAGCCCTGATTTAGGTCTATTTGTTATTCTCATTTTACAGATGAGGAAACTGAAGCAACTGTTCAAGAAGAGGATATAAAAAGGGACAGGCATTGATGATGATATCAGAGCTTCTTCCTGGGGAATCTCAGCCTCACATGATGGAGTATGACTAAAGGAAAAAAATAAGGCTCTCTACGTACTTTCTTGGCAGTCTGTGAGGGTCAGGGTTGATTTTGTGTCCCTGAAATGTCACATGAAGTTCATAGGCACTTCCAAAGGGGCAGTCTAGCAAGTAAAAGAGTAGATGTGGGGCTGTGTGGAGTCCATTGTTTGGGTAATCTTTTTCAAACAGTAGGAATATACCAGCTTGTAAAGATTTGCCCACTTAGCTTCAAGTCTCTCTGAACACATTTCCCCCTGCTCTATGAATAGATGAAGACATACAAATGGAACTCTTGATATTCTTAAGTGAAAAACATGATATGGAATAGCAGATAAATACAAACAATTTCTTATCCAGCAAAGAGCTCCAGAAATATTTTGACTTCATTTAAAACAGTTATATAAATATTTGCTGGTGGAATTTTTTTCTAAACCAAATACCCTAAATATTTGCTGGTGGAATTTTTTTCTAAACCAAATACCCTGAAGGATTTTAGTTGTCTATCTACAACTTTTTGCTTGTGGAAAATGTTGACTTCCTGGTTACTTTGACTTGTGTTCACCTGAAATTTTGCTTTTGCAGTAGTTTTTCTTATGATTTAGTGGCATTGCCTGTCCAGTGACAGGAAGTGGTGTTCTTATTGGGACTAATATGTGTTATGGCCCTAGAACCAGCAGAAGCCACTCCTGCTTTTTTCCACACTCTTCTTTCTATAGAAGAGAAGGGAATGAGGATCCCACATGGCATTCACTGCCTTGGGCATACTGAGATTTCTTTGCAAAAGGAGAAACAGCACCAGCAACTAAGCATTTTATTCCATTTTATTTTACTTCTTCTATGATTCTTTGCCACTTAGCAATGCCAATCAATTGATTTGGGACTGGAAATACATTTCTTATACAATCTTCAAGTTTTCTTTTATAAGAACATAACTTTCATCTGATATTGTTCCCCACTTCTCTCTTTTCAAATGTAATATTTGGGCCAGTCCTTGAAAGTGAACTGAGTTGAGTTCTCATGGCCCATAAAAGAACATATTCAAAATGTATCATTTTCTTTATGTCACAGATAAAAGATCATTAATTGTATATAAAATTTCCATATAATTTTTAAAATTTTTATTTTGCAATAATTTATTTTAGATTTACATTAAAGTTGCAAGGAAGGTACAAAGAGTTTCTGTATGCCTTTCACTCAGTTTCTCCTAATGTTAACATCTTATGTAATCATGGTACCGTTTTCAAAACTGAGAAATTAACATTGGTATTTTGCTATTAACAATAGACTTTACTCAAATGTGAACAGTGTTTTCATGGATGCCCGTTTTTCTAGGATTCAGTCAGGATACCGCAGTGTATTTAGCTCAAATGTACTCTATAACTTTATCAGATTCATTTATTAGTTTTAACAGTTTTTTGATGGAGTCTTTAGGGCTTTCTGTATATAAGATCATGTTGTCTAAAAGCCAAGAACAGTTTAATTTATTCCTTTCTGATGTAGTTGCTTTTTATTTCTTTCCTTTCCCTGATTGCTCAAGCTAGGTTTTTCAGTACTATGTGGAATAGAAGTGGCAAGAGTGGAGATCCTTGTCTGCAGCCTCTACCTCCCAGGTTCAAGCAATTCTCTTGCCTCAGCTTCCTGAGTAGCTGGGACTACAGCACGTGCCACCACGCCCAGCTAATTTTTGCATTTTTAGTAGAGATGGAGTTTCACCATGTTGGCCAGGCTGGTCTTGGACTCCTGATTTCAGGTGATCCACCCGTCTCAGCCCCCCAGAGTGCTGGGATTATAGGTGTGAGCCACCACCCCTTGTAGGTTTATGATATTTTTAATGTGCTGTTGAATTCAGTTTGCTAGAATATTTTTGAGGGCTTTTGCACCTATGTTAATCAGGGAAATCGGCCTGTAATTTTATTTTCTTCTAGTATCTTTGTTTGGCTTTGATATCATGGTAATGCTGGCCTTGTACAATAAGTTGGGGAGTATTTCCTTCTCTTCAGTTTTGGGAAAAGCTTGAGAAGGATTTGTATTCTTTTTAATGTTTTGTAGAAAGCAGCAGTGAAGCCATCCAGTCCTGGGCTTTCCTTTGATGGGAAACTTTTTATTATTGATTCAGTTCTCTTAGCCATTATTTCTTTGTTCAGATTTTCTCCATGATTCAGCCTTGATAGCCTGTATGTGTCTAGGAATTTGTTTTTTCCAGGTTTTCCAATTTGTTAGTGTATAATTATTCATAATAGTCTCTTATGATTGTTTATACTTTAGTTGTAATGTCTACTTTTTCATTTACAACTTCGAGTCTTCTATTCTTCGCCTATCTAAAAGTTTGTGAGTGTCCTCTTTTCAAAAAACCAACCCTTAGTTTCATTGATCTTTTCTATTGTTTTTCTAGTCTCTATTTCATTTATTTCTGTTGTGATCTTTATTATTTCCTTTCTTCTACTAACTTTGAGCTTAGTTTGTTGTTAGTCTAGTTCCTTGAGGTGTAACATTAGCTTGCTTATGTGGACTTGTTTTTTTTGATGTAGGCATTTACTGCTATAACCTTCCCTCTTAGAACTGGTTTTGCTGCATCCTGTAAGTTTTGCTATGTTTTACGTCTACTTTCATTTATCTTAATGTTTTTTCATTTCTTTTTAAATTTCTTCTTTGACCCATTCATTGTTTAGGAGAATGTTGCTCAATTTCTATGTATTTGTGAATTTCCCAAAATTTCTCCTGTCACTGATAAGTACTTTCCTACCATTGTGGTAAAAAAATGATACTAGACATGATTTAAAACTTCTTACATTTGTAAGACTTGTGGCTTAACATATGATCTATCTTAGAGCATATTCCATGTGTGCTTGAGAAGAATATGTATTCTGCTGCAGTCATATGAAATATTCTATATGTGTCTATTAGTTTTATTTGGTCTAAGGTATAGTTTACATCTGATATTTCATTACTGATTTTCTGCCTGAATGATAAGTCCATTGCTGAAAGTGGGATGTCAAAGTCCCCCACTATTATTGTATTATAGTCTTTCTCTTTCTTCAGATCTATTAATATTTGATTTATATAGTTAGGTACTCTGATGTTAGGTGCATTTATATTTACAACTATATATTGTCTTATGAATTGACCTTTTTATTATTATATAATGAAATTCCTTGTCTCATTTTACAGTTTTTTACTTTAAAGTCTATTTTATTTGATATAAGTATAGCCAACCCTGGTCTCTTTTGGGTTCCAGTTGCATGGAATATCTTTTTTTCATTTCTTCACATCTTCAGTTTGTCCATAAAGGTGAAGTGAGTACTTTGTAAGCAGCATGTAGTTGAGTCCTGTTTTTATCCATTTAGCCATTCTATGTATTTTAATTCAAGAAATTCATTTACTTTTAAGGTAATTATTGGTATGTAAGAATGTATTACTGCCATTTTCTTAATTGTTTTTTGAGTGTTTTGTTGATCCTTTGTTCCTTTCTTCCTCTCTTGCTGTTTTCCTTTGTGATTAGGTGAGTTTCACTAATAGTATATATTGATTCCTTTTTATCTTTTGTGTTTCTACTAAAGATTTTTGTTTTCTGGTTACCACAAGGCTGACATAAAACATGTCATAATTACAACTGGCTGTTTTGAGAGAATAATAACTTTGATTGCATAAACACATTTTACACTTTTATTCAACCCTCCTCAGTTCTTTTGTTGTCACAACTTACATCTTTTAATATTATGTATCCCTTAACAAATTATTGTAACAATAGTTATTTTTAATATTTTTGTCTTTTAATCTTCATACTAAAGATGTAAGTGATTTATATACCACCATTACAGTATAAGAGTATTCTAAATTTGTTTCGTTCGTTCTTTTTTTTTTCTTTTTTGAGATAGAGTCTCACTCTGTTGCCCAGGCTGGAGTGCAGTGGCATGATCTTGGCTCACTGCAACCTCTGCCTCCCAGGTTCAAGCAATCCTCCTGCCTCAGCACCCCTAGTAGCTGGGATTACAGGCACTTGCCACCACGCCTGGCTAATTTTTGTATTTTTAGTAGAGACAGGGTTTCACCATGTTGGTGAGGGTGGTCTTGAACTCCTGATCTCAGGTGATCCACCTGCCTCAGCATCCCAAAGTGTTGGGATTACAGGCGTGAGCCACTGTACCTGGTGGGTTCTTTCTTTTACCAGTGAACTTTATACTTTCATATTTTTTGTGTTACTAGCATTCTTTTCTTTAAGCTTGAAGAACCCCCTTTAGCATTTCTGGTAAGATGAGTCCAATGGTAATGAATTCCCTCAGCTCTTGTTTGTCTAGGAAAGTCTTTATCACTCCTCCTTTCCTAAAAGACAGTTTTGCCAGTTAAAGTATTCTTGGTTGAGAGGATATTCCCTCCTCCCGCCCATCCCACATTTTGTATATATACCATCTACTCTCTCCTGGCCTATAAGGTTTCTGCTGAGAAATCCACTGCTAGCCTTATTGCAACTCCTTTTATGTGATACGCTTCTTTTCTCTTGCAGCTTTCAGGATCCTGTCTTTGTCTTAAATTTTTGGTAGTTTGATTATAATATGTCTTGGTGTAGTCTACAATTTTGTTTGTATTGAATCCGATTAAAAACCTTTGACCTTCCAGTATCTAGATATTTCTGTCTTTCCCCAGATTTGGAAAGTTTTTTGCTATTATCTTTTTAAATAAACTTTCTGGCTCTTTGTCTTTCTACTTCTTGAACTCCTATAATTTGAAACTTTGCTCTTTTGATGCTCTCCTATAAATTCTATAAGCTTTCTTTAATTCCCCTTCTTTCTTTTTCCTTTTGTTTCTCTGACTGGGTAATTTCAAATGTCCTATCTTTGAGCTCACTGATTCTTTCTTCTGCTTTATTGAATCTCTTATTGGAGCTCTCTATGGAATTTTCAAGGTCAGTTACTGTGTTTCGTTAGCTTTCGATTTTTTTTATAGTTTCTATCTCTGTTAAACTTCAAATTTTGTTCATATATTGTTTTCCTGATTTTGTTTCATTGTCTGTCTTCCTGATTTTGTTTTGTTGTCTATCTGTATTCTCTCATAGCTCACTGAACTTCTTAAAGATGATTACTTTGAACTCTTTGTCAGGCAGTTTATAAATCTCTGTTTCTTTAGGATCAGTTTGCTGGTATATTATTTTGTTCCTTTGGTGGTGTCATGTTTCCCCGATTGTTCTTGATCCTTCTGATTATACATTGATGTCTGTGCAGACTGGAAAACTCTTTGTCTGGGAAAACTCTTCATCAATCAGTCTGTCCAGAGATTTTGGGCAGAGCTTCTGATATGGTCTGCACGTGGGCTTGTGCTGGAATCTTAAGGCAGGTTGACCTAGGTGCCTGTGTCAGCAGGTGGGTGGTCCTGGGGCCTACGTCTGTAGGGTTGAGATTGGAGCCTAGAGCCACTGGGATGGATCTTTTGATTGAGTCTGCAGGGGTGGGCCTGGAGCCTACAGGGGCCAGCCTGAAGCCTGGCTATGCAGGGGTCAGCCTGAAACCTTAGTTTGCAGATGCCAGCCTGAAGCCTGGGGATATGGGGTCATGCCCAGTGCTGGGGGTGGTTTGGAACATGGGGCCACTGGGGATGGCCTGGCCCTGGGGTGTTCACATCAGAGCCTGAGTCTGTGAGGGCTGATCTGGTGCTGGAGTTTGCCTGGGGTGGGGCCACCGTGGTGGGCCTAGGGCTTCTGGGTCCAGCCCATTCCTGGGGCCAGTCTGGAACCTGGAGCCACTGGGGTCAGCCTGGTAGTAGTGGGGGCCTTAGAGGCTCAGTCTGTGGGTACTGACCTGAAGTCTGGGGCTATGAGGACCTGCCCAGCCCTGAATTTTACTGGATCAGGCCCAGTGTTGGGGTCCAAGGCAAAGTCCAATGCTCACTTCCCTCTATTTCCTCCAGGTATCTCAATTCACATTGTGCTACCTGGATTAGGGAAGGGATGATGTGGGTAATGTGTAACTGTCTTTCTTATCCTCTTCAATGCATTGTTTCTTAGTTCTGTGTTATGCCCAGGTGCTGTAATCTCCTAATTTCCTCAGCTCTGTGAAGGCATTTTTATACATGTTATTCAAACTGATGTTTGCTGGAGGAATGAGTGCTGGAAAGTCCTATGCTGCCATTTTGCTGATGTCTGTACTCCTGTTTAGTTGTTGAAATTACTGATGTGGTTTGATTTATTTTTAAATTTTAATGTGCAAGATTTTATATATACACACACTGCTTTTTTTCTTCTTTCTTGCTGTTAAATAGATTCATTAAGGTTTTCTTATTTTGTCTTTTCTCCCTCTGTTAGTTTAGAAGTCTTTTTCCATTCTTACAATATTGTTCATTTAAAAAAATGCATACTTGTCTTAACAAAGTCTAAAGTTAATATTGCTTCCCTTCTCCTGAGAGTTAAACTCTTCACTAATCCCCATCTTCCATATTATTGTTGTCTAATATAGTAGTTGCACCTTGTTTTCAACCCTCTCAAGTTAGCCCTTATTTTTATTAACAGTCAATGCTGATTTATATATACTTACAATTATAAATGTATTAATTCATCATTGTTCCCAGCTTCTTCCTTGGTTCTTAAAAGAGGTCATGCATTAGTGGTTCCTTCAGAAAATGGTTTTCAAACTTTGCTTGAAACCTTATTCATTTCTCTCCAGTCTTGAATGATAAGTATAGAATTTTGGATAGTTATATTTTATCAGAATTTTGAATAAATTTTTATATTATCTTCTGGCCTTTGATATTGCTGATAGAAAATCTATTTTTATTTTAATTATTTTTAAGGTAGGAAATCTATATTTTCCTTCTGGTTGTTTTGAAGATATTCTTTGCTGTTTGACATGTCTAAATGTGAATGTATTTGTATTTATATTATTCAAGACCTATGCTTCTTCAAACTGAGGATATATCTCTTTAACCATTTTGAAAAATTCTCAACTATATTATTTTTGGGCCAGGTGTGGTGGCTCATGCCTATAATCCCAGCACTTTGGGAAGCCAAGGCAGGTGGATCACTTTAGGTCAGCTGTTGGAGACCAGCCTGGCAAACATGGTGAAACCCCATCTCTACTAAAAATACAAAATTTAGCTGGGTGTGGTGGCAGGTGCCTGTAATTACAGCTGCTCAGGAAGCTGAGGCAGAAGATTGCTTGAACCTGGTAGGTGGAGGCTGCAGCGAGCTGAGATGATTCCACTGCACTCCAGCCTGGGAGACAGAGTGAGACTCTGTCTCAAAAAATTTTCTATATATATAATTTTCAAATATTCTATTCTTTCCACAACTCTTGTTGCATACATATTGAGTATTTTAAGTCTCTCCTTCATTTCTTTTAATATTCTTTTATATTTTTGACATCTTTATCTCTCTGCTTCATTTTGCATAATCTATCCTCAGATGGATTCTCGGATAGATCCTCAGATCTATCCACCAGTTCACCAATTCTTTCTTCAATTTGTCTAATCTGCCTGCTGTTTAGTCTTCCTGTAAATGTTTTTTCTTTGTTTTAAAGTCTTTTCATGTATAGAAGTGATATTTGGTTCTTTTTCACATCTTTCTATTCTTTGTACATAGTATCTTCTTTAAAGTTTCTCTTCGTTTTTAAAATCACCATAATAATTGTAAACATAGCTATTTTATATTTTCTTTCAGAATTTACTATTATCTTCAGAAACTTTAATGCTAATACTTGTGTATGTTGTGTCTCCTTATGCTATGTGCTTTATAGTGAACTGTATCCTCATATAGTTTAATTTCTTTTCATTATGAGTACATCTTTATCAGTCATCTCTCTCTCTCTGTGTGTGTGTGTGTGTGTGTGTGTGTGTGTGTGTGTCTTTGTGTGTGTGGAGAGATTCAACATGCCTGGGTTGTAAAAATATTGCTACAAGAGGAGTGTCAGTTGTTCAGGATTCCTTTGAACAATAATTTCTCATAGAAGCTCTCCTCCTCTAGAGCCTTAGGCAAGTTTATCTCTATTTCTTTAGATTGGAGTATAGCCCTTTTGATCATTCTTTCAAAGAAAAGGCAGTCTTTCCAGGGTTGGAGGACTTCAGTTCTAGATTTCTATCATCTGCAGGCCCATGACCCCATTTAATCCCATCTGGACATTAACGCTGTCTTCCTTCTACCACCTTATGTAAGGAGCGTCCCAGCCACTGCTGACAACTCAAGCTATAAGTTCCTCTTTTGTTTCTGGCTGAGGACTTGTCTTTTCTTTTTTTCATTCAACTATGTAGTTAATGTTTTGTATATTTTTTCTGACCTGTTTATACATTTATAGCTGAAGAAGGGTGTCTATTATCTCAATCTGTATGTTGTGGAAACTGAAAATTCCCTAATTACATTTGCATGGGTCTTACCTCTCTTTGTACCTATTGTTCAGACCATTCCTAAAATCTCTAAATCTTTGTGAAGCCTTTCTAGGTTTTTTCTAAAGAGCATTTTTTACATAAATAGCTAACATTTAGTAAGAACTATGTACTTGACTAGAGTCTAAGCATTCTACATATTCCATGTAATCTTCACAAAATTCTGTAAGTTCCTTCATACAATTATTATGCTGATTTTCAGGTAAAGATAATGAGGCATTGAGAGGATACACTTTTTCAGGGACACACAGCTATTGAGTGATGGGTGCTAGGATTTAAATCAATGTCTGTCTGTTGCCAGAGTGCCCTAACTCCCAATGTGACTATATTTAGAGATTGGGTCTTTAAGGAGGTAATTACGGTTAAATGAGGTCATAAGTGTAGGGTCCTAATAAAACAGGACTGGTATCCTTACGAGAAGAGGAAGATACCAGGAGTACATGTACAGAGGTAAGGCTCTGTGAGGACACAGTGAGAAAGTGGTCATCTACAAGGCAAAGTGAGAGGTCTCTCCAGACACTAACTCTGCCGGCACCTTGATCTTGGAATTACAACATCCAGAACAGTGAAGAAATAAATTTCTGTTGTGCCACCAATTTGTGGTATTTTGTTATGGCAGCTCTAGCTAACTAATACGTGCTCCTTTCCTTTCTACCACAAAGTATTTGAACGCTTAATGTATAATATTCTATCTAAGCAAAATACAATTCAAGCAAGTGTATTAGTTCATTTTCACACTGCTATAAAGATTACTACCTGAGACTAGGTAAATTATAAACAAAAGAGGTTTAATTGACTCAGTTCTGCATGGCTGGAGAGGCCTAAGGAAGCTTACAATCATGGCAAAAGACGAAGGGGAAGCAAGACATGTCTTATATGGTGGCAGACAAAGAGACAGTGCAAGGGAAACTGCCACTTTTAAAACCATCAGATCTCATGAGAACTCCCTCACTGTCACAAGAACAGCATGAGGGAAACTGCCTCCTTGATCCAATCACCTCCCACCATTCCCTCCCTCGACAGGTGGGAATTACAATTTTAGGTGAGATTTGGGTGGGGATACAGAGCCAAGCCATCTCACCAAGTAAACACTGAAAACAAACTACCCATCAATCAGCCTGAACTATATATACTGTGAGGAAATTTACATTATTGTGACATAGAACGTATCAACAGTGTAGCCAGATATGTTCAAAAGCACTCAATTATTTCTCGAATTTTGAAGTTACATGGAAATCCTTCACACAGCAAGTATTCTGAAAGGATGAAAACTAGAAACTTAAGCAGTTTTCATTTATAGACATGAAAATAATGTTTAATAAGTCACTTAAGAATTTAACAAATTTAAGGTTTCATAAAAATAAATGGATGTTCTCTTCTTCACTTAGGGACTAGTCCAGTGTACCAGTGAAGACAGCTGCCTTTACGTGCATATATTTTGAATATAAACTATGTGAGCAAGAATCTGACTTCTAGCCAGTCCTTGGTCATGGAAATCAGGCCTAACATATGTAGAGACATTTATAGCTCCCCTTCAAGTTAGAGTAATTTAGGTTCTGTTGATTCAACTTACCGCTAAGGAAGTTTCTTCCCCGGAGATCAACACTTGTGTGTTCTTCAGAAACACAAGCCATTTCTACTTAAAGAGTATGATTTGCTTTGCATTGAATATAGCTAGGAAGAGAAAAGCTCCAGTTTCTTTGTTCTAAGACCAGAATTGGATTTGAGTGGGACTTGAATGCTGGTGCTGTGTAGCTAGAATAGAATACATGCCAGTAGCTCACATTAGAAATTGTCTCTGGTGAAGATGCTCTTCCAGGTGGAAACATATTTTCATGAAGAAGGAAATGTTTTTCTTTTTGTAAAAGATCAAAAGACTTAATCAGAAATTTTCTTAAGCCTGGGCTTGCTTTTCCCTCTGCTCTGTGTACTAGCTGATGCGCTGCTGCAGAGGCTCCTGGGTGAACTTTGGTCCATTGTAAACACTTTCCTGCCACTTCTCATTTGCTCTCCACCTCGTGATTCCTCTGGCTGTTCCTTGCTTTTCTCCCTGGAAGCTGGTTCTCAGAAGCATTGTCATGTTTTCCTTTACTGCCTGTTGGACATCTACAAGACACTCCTGGGCCAATAATTTACAAGACCAAATGACATAATCCTTGACTCCAAGGGTTAATGGTTTATGCCTAATGGCCTCAAAGGCCTGAGCCAATTGGAGGGAAAATGACATTTGCGTTCTTCTGGAGTGTTTATACTCTCCAGAGCACTGACTAGTCCATTGACATGGTCTATATCTTTCCCCTCTAAATAGTTCACAATGCAGCACCAAGATTTGGTAATGGAGCCAGATCTAGCTTAGAGGGGGCTATCATTTGCTCTGAGAAAGACTCTTTTTGTTTTGTTTTGTGGCACATTTTCTATGGAGGAGAGGGCTTTGAACACAAGTCCTAAATAAACCTTGACAACAATCCCTATACAATAAGTAGAAATTATGTTCTCTATCAACATTCATGAATAATGAGGCAGATATGTGGTATGATTTTGAAAGTGATTTTAAAACTCCTAAACAAATACTCTAATACCCTAAATATGCTGCTCCACTTGCCCCAGTGCCTGAATTTCCACCATGAGTTAGCTAAGGAAACAGACTGGATAACGAGAAGCCAGGTCACACTAGGGTGTTTTGGACAGGTAGGCCTGATCAGAAAGTGGTGAGTAGATGATTTTTTGTTTTTGAAGGGGAGGGATTGAAGGTGGAGTTCATTTGAGCAGGAAATTGGTAGGCAGGTAAGTGGCAAAGAGTAAGGAAAGACACAAAAGGGAAGAAGAAAAGATGTCAGCAGGCTAGAGTAAGATCTTTCAAAGGCTTAAATGCCAGAAATAAATGTAAAAATGATATTTAACTGTAAAACACAAAATATTAAAATAGCTTTTTTTGTTGTTGTTACATATTCTGATTGCAACATTCTAGAAAGTACATCCGAGCTGAATAAACTTTTCTCTTTTTCACTGGCCCTCCCCTGCTGATTCCCTCACCCAGGACTGGGTCAATGTAGTGGGCATTCATAGAAGGGAAGTGTGTCTGCTGATGTACAGGACACAGTGTAGGGCTATAAAGGCTGTGCAACATATAACTCCAGGGAGTCCCGTTCACAAGGGCTATGATATGAATGGCTGCCCATGGACTCATGCAACATGGAGGCCCTGGGATTCAAGTTCTGATTAATATTGACTGTGCTGAACAAAGTGTAGTCAGAAGCCTCTGCCCTGGAATTACTAGAGCACTTGTTAAGATGCAGATTCCTACAGGTTTAAACTGGGTGGGAGTAAAGGAGAGCTGGAATTTCAATATTAAAATAGAATTCTTGAGCTCACTGGCAACACATGGTAACTACTTTTATGGGAAGTTATCACCCGCTGCTTCCCTTTTCCCCCCAGGAAAGCTCCAAGTTAGAGAGGCCTGAACTTCTGCTCTGGGAGCCAGTTCTGGCATGGCCTGCCCCAGCATCTGGTCAGCCACCTGCAGCCATTCCATATTCTGACCTAAGCCAAAAAAGCACAAAACCCATGTCAAAGGGCTATATCAGGAACTCTGGAGGACAAGGTTTCAAGATCTGGGCCTCAATTCCAGCTTTGCCACTGAAATAGTTTGGATATTTCCCCCCCCAAAATTTCATATTGACATTTGATCCCAGTGTTAGAGTTGGGGCCTAGTAAGAGGTGTTTGGATCATTGGGGTGGGTCTCTCATGAACGACTTGGTGACCTCCCCATGATAATGAGTGAGTTCTCACTTTATTAGTTCTTGTGAGATCAGATTGTTTAATAGAGCCTGGTCTTGCCTTCCTCTGTCTCTCTTCCCCCTTCTCTTACCATGTGACATACCTGTTCCCCTTTGCCTTCCACTGTGATTGGAAGCTTCCTGGGGTCCCTCACCAAAAGCAAATGCTGGCACCATGCCTGCAGAACAATGAGCCAAATAAACCTCTTTTCTTTATAAATTACCCAGCCCCAGGTATTCCTTTATAGAAATGCAAACTGGCTAAAACATCTACTAACTGTATGGTACTATTTAAATTATAAAATTTCTCTGGACATGTTTTCTTGTATGTTTGATTGGAGTATAAGTCAGAATGCATCTTCCAGGCCTTGATCTAAACCACCTCTCTTTTTTAAGTTATGAGGGTGAAAAAAGTACACCCCATAGGTCCAAAATTCAGAAACTCCTGGGGGCAAATGTGTTTTGAATTCAGAATCTGTTGTTTTTCTTTAGAAATGTAATATAATGCATATATATTATGGAGTACCTTTAGCAGGGTCTGAGCAGGATCTGTAATTAAATATGTTAATTATTTCTATAGCAAAATATGTGAATATTTGCCATTAATGTGATAAATAAAGCTATAGATAGTCTTCATTCAGGTTTTGCTGCCAAATTAGATGTGTCTAAAACTTCAAAAACCCTTCTAGATTTTAGAATATTTTAATTTTGGAATTTTAGGATAAAGAATTGTAGACTGGTACTAATGCCAGCTCTTTTTTTTTTTTTGTATAGAATTGTTTTATTCAAGTCAAATTTACATAGAGTGAAATACACAAATCAGTATATAAGGCTTTTGACAAACACATATACCTATATAATGCACACTTCCATCAGTCCATAAGGTTCCTTTCTAGGCAGTTCCCATCCCCACTCCCTAAGAGACAACCACCATTCTGACTTTCCCCCAAAGATTAGTTTTGCCTGATTTGATAAATGAGCTCATATACCATAGTATTTATTGTATAAATACTATCTGTCTGGCTTCTTTGACTTACATTTTTTAAGTTCTTCCATATTGTTGTGGATCAACAGTTAATTCTTTTTTTAACTACTCAGTAATATTTCTTTATATTAATATACTGTAAATTATTGTCCATTTTTCTGTTGGGGCTAGTATGAAGAAAACTGTTGTGATAATTCTTATACAAGTTTATGTGAATACATTTTTTATTTTTATTATACTTTAAGTTCGAGGGTACATGTGCACAACATGTAGGTTTGATACATAGGTATACATGTGCCATGTTGGTTTGCTGCATCCATCAACTTGTCATTTATATTAGGTATTTCTCCTAATGCAATCCCTCCCCCAGCCCCCCGCCCCCAACAGACCCAGGTGTGTGATGTTCCCCTCCCTGTGTCCGTGTGTTCTCATCGTTCAACTCCCACCTATGAGTGAGAACATGCAGTGTTTGGTTTTCTGTCCTTGTGATAATTTGCTGAGAATGATGGTTTCTAGCTTCATCCATGTCCCTGCAAAGGACGTGAACTCATCCTTTTTTGTGGCTGTGTAGTATTTCATGGTGTATATGTGCCACATTTTCTTAATCCAGTCTATCATTGATGGACATTTGGGTTGGTTCCAAGTCTTTGCTATTGTGAATAGTGCCGCAATAAACATACGTGTGCATTTGTCTTTATAGTAGCATGATTTATAATCCTTTGGGTATATACCCAGTAATGGGATTGCTGGGTCAAATGATATTTCTAGTTCTATATCCTTGAGGAATCACTACACTGTCTTCCACAATGCTTGAACTAATTTACACTCCCACCAACAGTGTAAAAGTGTTCCTACTTCTCTACATCCTCTCTAGCATCTGTTGTTTCCTGACTTTTTAATGATCGCCATTCTAACTGGCATGAGATAGTATCTCATTGTGGTTTTGATTTGCATTTTTCTGATGGCCAGTGATGATGAGCATTTTTTCATATGTTTGTTGGCTGCATAAATGTCTTCTTTTGAGAACTGTCTGTTCATATCCTTTGCCCACTTTTTGATGGGGTTGTTTTTTTCTTGTAAATTTGTTTGAGTTCTTTGTAGATTCTGGATATTAGCCCTGTGTCAGATGGGTAGATTGCAAACATTTTCTCCCATTCTGTAGATTGCCTTTTCACACTGATGATGGTTTATTTTGCTGTGCAGAAGCTCTTTAGTTTAATTAGATCCCATTTGTCTATTTTGTTGCCATTGCTTTTGGTGTTTTAGTCATGAAGTCTTTGCCCATGCCTATGTCCTGAATGGTATTGCCTAGGTTTTCTTCTAGGGTTTTTATGGTGTTAGGTCTTACATTTAAGTCTTTAATCCACCTTGAGTTAATTTTTGTATACAGCGTAAGGAAGGGATCCAGTTTCAGCTTTCTACATATGGCTAGCCAGTTTTCCCAGCACCATTTGCTAAATAGGGAATCCTTTCCCCATTTCTTATTTTTGTCAGGTTTGTCAAAGATGAGATGATTGTAGATGTGTGGTGTTATTTCTGAGGTTTCTGTTCTCTTCCATGGTCTATATCTCTGTTTTGGTACCAGTACCATGCTGTTTTGTTTACTGTAGCCTTGTAGTATAGTTTGAAGTCAGGTAGCATGATGCCTCCAGCTTTGTTCTTTTGCTTAGGATTGTCTTGGCTATACAGGCTCTTTTTTGGTTCCATATGAACTTTAAAGTATTTTTTTCCAATTCTGTGAAGAAAGTCATTGGTAGCTTGATGGGTATAGCATTGAATCTATAAATTATCTTGGTCAGTATGAATGCCAACTCTTATGTCTTAGCTAAAGCCTATACTTTTGGTACAGTATACATTTGTGAAGTTTAAGGAGAGAGCATTAAAGTGGAATACAGGTGCCAGTGGGCCACAGCATCATGGTTATGAGAACAGTACTGCAGCTTAAGTTCACAAGCCCTGCCTTGCCTCTAATAGACTGCGACCTTGGGCAAGTTTATTAACCTCTTTGTGCCTCACTTCTCCCACCCGTAAGTCATAGAGTTGTTGTGAGGATGAAATAATCTATTATATTTTAGGACCTAGAAGACTGCTTGGCACATAGTACTCAACAGGTGTCAGTTTTCATTATCCAAGGAATTGTGTTAACTTGTTTTATTTGCTTATTTGTATGTGGGGGTGGGGTCAGGGAGAGGAGGTCTAGAAAATGAGAGATTATTTGACAGAGGGCACTGGTCAAACTGTTCTCCTCCTTGTATTTGTCCTCCAGTCCTGCTCCAGGTATACTGTTTGGTAACTCCCCTTTCTCCCCATCTCTGTGCTTGACTCCATCTATGAAACTGGAAATGTCATTCTACTTACTGATAAGATTATGTAAAGGAAACAGAGTGAATTTTTAGAGAGGGAATTATTATTTCCTTGAAAGGTAAACTGTATTTATGTCACTAATTGTAGCAATCTATGGGTTGCTGGGAAAAATTAAGCAAAGGAGGGGCCTGAAGGACCTGCCTTGTACTTAACCTATGTGTCTAATCCAAATGAATTCAGATAAAACAATGAAAATGTTTAACTGAAAATGAAATGGAGTGAGTTTCCATGAACTCACTCATCTTCCCCACAGCCCAGGAAACTGCATATAATTTTAAAGCTCACAAGCCAGAGGTCTGTCCCTCCTCCTGATCCTAAGTTTTATATGGGTTGTGACTCATGTGGCCACTGAAGGCAAATCACTGATTCTAGAATCAAAACTCAGCAAGAGCAGAATATAAATCAGCTCCAAACCCGAGCTCTGGGTGGAAGCTACAAGCTAGGCTGAGTAGCATGTAAGCATTGGACATGGTTTTAGTCTCATTGATAGGATGTTTCTTCTCAATCTGATATTTATGTGATGAAAGTATTTTCTTTTTTCCTTCCTTACAGAAATGCAGTTCTCAAGTTAAGTGATTGGTAAGCACCATAGTAGCAGATGTTTTAATTTACATATGTACCACAATCTAAAGCTTCACTTCTTCCACATGGAATCCAGTCATTTGCTGGAGTCTTTCAAATTTATTTCTTAAAAAAAAAGACATGAAAAGTCCAATTACACTGAATGAGTATTATTCTACCTGAGGAATAAGGATTGCTAAAGGAAGATATAAAAAGAGGGTTTTCTTTTCATTAGTAAATTCCAAAAAATTTGCTTACCTTTGCATCACTGCCAGACATGACAAGACCTTTGAAATGGAAAAAATTCTTTCTGTGGTTTCAGATCAGCCATTTTTAATCCCCCTTTGCTGCCTAACTTAATTAGATTTTCCTTAAAAAGTATTGCTGTGGGCTAAATATTTGTATGCCAAATGTCAGCCTTAAGCATATTTTCACTATGAAATTATTAACCCCTGAGAAACTTAATAGAATTTTAATTATACTGATGCTATTAGGAACTTCTATAATAGCCTTTCATCCCCTTTTCTGTCTGTAACTTCCCTGGGTTTGATTTACATTTATTTTAACCAAGGTCATTAATTCATAACCTTATGAACCCCCACCTACAAGAAACCACAGTCACGACATAAAGAATCGCTCATTCAATGATTTTTAAACACTCTGTAAATACATTACAAACTCTTAATTACCTGCAAAATTAACTTAATTTATCCATTATTGAAAGATATTTCCTAATAAGGTAGGAAATAACCAAATCACCATTTTCTAGGATACTTGGGCAGGCAACAATGAAAAAAAGCAGTAATTGATTTTGAAAAACAATGTTTGCTTTTTAAAATGACCACAGCTAAGCAAATCTGCTAGTGAAATTCCACTAAACAGTTGCTTGCCCCTTGGTAAACCAATTAGCTTAAATCTCTATCATGAAGGTGTCTTTTGGTTCTAACAAGTGACCATAGAGGTAAAGTACTTCTCTACATCCTTCCAGCTCTAGGATGGGGTTGTACAGATCTTGAAGAAAAAGCAAAGCTGTATAAACCTACTTGTAGTTAGAACTGTCCCTAACCCTTCAAGATGGACTGGCTGCATGTGGTGGCTCACGCCTGTAATCCCAGCACTTTGGAAGGCTGAGGTGGATGGACCATAGGTCAGGACTTTGAGACCAGCCTGGCCAACATGGTGAAACCCCATCTCTACTAAAAATACAAAAACTAGCTGGGCGTGATGGCATACACCTGTAATCTCAGCTACTCAGGAGGCTGAGGCAGGCGAATCAGTTGAACCCTGGAGGTGAAAGTTGCAGTGAGCCAAGATTGTGCCACTGCACTCCAGCCTGGGTGACAGAGCGAGACTCTGGAAAAAAAAAAAAAAAAAAAAAAAGAGAAGGAAGGGAGGAAGGGCGGAAGGGCCCGTGGTGGCTCACGCCTGTAATCCCAGCACTTTGGGAGACTGAGGTGGGTGGATCACTTGAGGTTAGGAGTTCCAGACCAGCCTGGCCAACGTGGTGAAACCCTGTCTCTACTAAAAATATAAAAATTAGCTGGGCGTGGTGGTGTGCACCTGTAATCCCAGCTACTCAGGAGGCCAAGTTGGGAGAATAGCTTGAACCTGGGAGGCGGAAGTTGCAGTGAGCCGAGATCACGCCATTGCACTCCTCAAGGGAGACAGAGCGAAACTCTCTCTCTCAAAAAAGAAAAAAAAAAAATGGGCCTTTTGCCATGTTTATATAAATTATTATGGCAGTATCACCATGATATATTTTGGTCAAAAATGTTAAACCTGAGTTTTGCCAAACCTTAAGACTGAACTTTCAGTTTATAGGAAATATGGGGAGCCAGGCATGGTGGTGCGTGCCTATAGTCCCAGCTACTTGGGAGGCTCAGGCGAGGATATCTTGAGTCAGGAGCTTAAGGCTATAGTGAGCTGTGATTTTGCCACTGCACTCCAGCCTGGGTAACAGTAAGATCCTGTCTCAAAAAAAAAAAAAAAAAAAATCGTATTAGCCAAAAACAATGTACAAACGCTTTTTTTGGATTCAAGTCCAAAATATTAACTGTAGAATTAAATTTGGTGGTGGTGGTAGGGAACCATTGGGGAAATCTGAATATGAACTAGATATTAGAGTATAATAAGGATAAAATGCTATGATGTCTGGAATTTGCTTTAAACAACTTGAACAATATGCTAGCAAATAATAGCAAAATATTAATGTCAGTTTAAATAGGGCATACGGGGATTCACAATACCAGTCTCTCTAGTGATTCTTTGAAAACATTCATGATAAAAATAAAAATAACACATGAAAAAATATATGAAAGAAAAGAGAAAATTCTACAGCTTTTTTTCAGAGACATACTTTAATTTCTTTATACCACTCATAGTCAGGATGTGTTTGTATAGATAACCTAACTTTCATGCTTGTTCCCTTTGGTTCTGCTTCCTATGAAAATATATAACAAGTAGGATTATAATTTGTGTTCTTGAAACAAGTGGTCCATGGACCCCTGAGTTTCCTTGAGACCCTTTCAGGAAATCTATGAGGCCAGAACTCTTTGGATAGTAAGAGTAAAATATTATTTGCCTTTTTATTGTGTTGACCATTTGCATTGACAGTGCAAAAACAACAGTGGGAAATTGCTGTTTGACAGTGTTAAAATAGGTTTCCCAAAGAATATATTCAAACATTATGGTCATGATTATCAGTTTATTAAACTAGAGAAAATACTTTTATACTATTTGTAAATAAAATTAAATATTCTTTAAAGGAGAGGAAAACTGCTAGTATCTGAACATGAGAGAGAGAGGCTGGGGGGAGATTTTTTTCTAAACCATTTGACAATAAATTACATATGTCATGGTCGTTTACTCCTAAATACTTCAATATGTAATTCCCATGAATATTCTTTCACAATTTTATACGTTTGTCAATGTTAGTAAATTTAACTTAATCTCCCTGCATTCCAGTTTTATCAAATGAATAATAATGCTCTTTGAAATATCTTCCCCCAGTCTAAGATCAGTGTTAACGTTTAATTGCCATGTCTCTTTAGCTTCCTTTAATCTGGAGCATTTCCACAGATTTATTTGTATTTTATGACACTTTTGAATAATATATCTCCTCCTCCTTTAATTAAACATTCCTCATTTTCAGTTTGTCTAACATTTTATATTGTGTCCTCAGGGTATCAGAACTGGTGGTATCTGATGTCCATCTGACTTTCATTGGTGATGTTTTTTTTTTATTATTATTTTTTATTATACTTTAAGTTCTAGGGTACATGTACACAATGTGCAGGGTTGATACATAAGTATACATGTGCCATGTTGGTTTGCTGTACCCATCAACTCATCATTTACATTAGGTATTTCTCCTAATGCTATGCCTCCCCCAGGGCCCACCCCCTGACAGGCACCAGTGTGTGATGTTCCCCGCCCTGTGTCCAAGTGATCTCGTTCAACTCCCACCTATGAGTGAGAACATGCGGTGTTTGGTTTTCTGTCCTTGTGATAGTTTGCTGAGAATGATGGTTTCCAGCTTCATCCATGTTCCTGTAAAGGACATGAACTCATCCTTTTTTATGGCTGCATAGTATTCCATGGTATATATGTGCCACATTTTCTTAATCCAGTCTATCATTGATGGACTTTTGGGTTAGTTCCAAGTCTTTGCTATTGTAAATAGTGCCTCAGTAAACATACCTGTGCATGTGTCTTTATAGTAGCATGATTTATAATCCTTTGGGTATATACCCAGTAATGGGATTGCTGGGTCAAATGGTATTTCTAGTTCTAGATCCTTGAGGAATTGCCACACTGTCTTCCACAATGGTTGAACTAATTTACACTCCCACCAACAGTGTGAAAGTGTTCCTATTTCTCCACATCTTCTCCAGGATCTGTTGTTTCCTGACTTTTTAATGATTGCCATTCTAACTGGTGTGAGATGGTATCTCATTGTGGTTTTGATTTGCATTTCTCTGATGACCAGTGATGATGAGCATTTTTTCATGTGTCTTTTGGCTGCATAGATGTCTTCTTTTGAGAAGTATCTGTTCATATCCTTTGCCCACTTTTTGATGGGGTTGTTTTTTTCTTGTAAATTTGTTTAAGCTCTTTGTAGATGCTGGATATTAGCCCTGTGTCAGATGGGTAGATTGCAAACATTTTCTCCCATTCTGTAGATTGCCTTTTCACTCTGATGATAGTTTATTTTGCTGTGCAGAAGCTCTTTAGTTTAATTAGATCCCATTAGTCAATTTTGGCTTTTGTTGCCATTGCTTTTGGTGTTTTAGTCATGAAGTCTTTGCCCATGCTTATGTCCTGAATGGTATTGCCTAGGTTTTCTTCTAGGGTTTTTATGGTGTTAGGTCTAACATTTAAGTCTTTAATTCACCTTGAGTTAATTTTTGTATATGGTGTAAGGAAGGGATTCAGTTTCAGCTTTCTGCATATGGCTAGCCAATTTTCCCAGCATGATTTGTTAAATAGGGAATCCTTTCCCCATTTCTTGTTTTTGTTAGGTTTGTCAAAGATCAGATGGTTGTAGATGTGTGGTGTTATTTCTGAGGCCTCTGTTCTGTTCCACTGGTCTATATCTCTGTTTTGGTACCAGTACCTTGCTGTTTTGGTTACTGTAGCCTTGTAGTACAGTTTGAAGTCAGGTAGCGTGATGCCTCCAGCTTTGTTCTTTTTGCTTAGGATTGTCTTGGCAATGCGGGCTCTTTTTTGGTTCCAGATGAAGTTTAGTTTTTTCCAACTCTGTGAAGAAAGTCATTGGTAGCTTGATGGGAATGGCATTGAATCTATAAATTACTTTGGATACTGTGGCCATTTTCACGATATTGATCCTTCCTATCCATGAGCGTGGAATGTTCTTCCATTTGTTTGTGTCCTCTTTTATTTCATTGAGCAGTGGTTTGTAGTTCTCCTTGAAGAGGTCCTTCACATCCTTTGTAAGTTGGATTCCTAGGTATTTTATTCTCTTTGTATCAATTGTGAATGGGAGTTCACTCATGATTTGGCTCTCTTTTTGTCTGTTAATGGTATACAGGAATGCTTATTTTTTTAATTTTTTAATTTTTTTATTTTTTGAGATGGAGTCTCACTCTGTCACCTAGGCTGGAGTGCAGTGGCACGATCTTGGCTCACTGCAAGTTCCGCCTCCTGGGGTCATGCCATTCTCCTGTCTCAGCCTCCCAAGTAGCTGGGACTACAGGCACCTGCCACTATGCCCAGCTAATTTTTTGTATTTTGAGTAGACAAGGTTTCACCATGTTAACCAGGATGGTCTTGATTTCCTGACCTCATGATCCACCTGCCTTAGTCTCCCAAAATGCTGGGGTTACAGGCTTGAGCCACCTTGCCTGGCTGGAATGCTTGTGATTTTTGCACACTGATTTTGTATCCTGAGACTTTGCTGAAGTTGCTTATCAGCTTAAGGAGATTTTGGGCTGAGATGATGGGACTTTCTAAATATACAATCATGTCATCTGCAAACAGGGACAATTTGACTTCCTCATTTCCTAATCAAATACCCTTTATTTCTTTCTCCTGCCTGATTGCCCTGGCCTGAACTTCCACCACTATATTGAATAGGAGTGTTGAGAGAGGGCATCCTTGTCTTGTGCTGGGTTTCCAAGGGAATGCTTCCAGGTTTTGTCCATTCAATATGATATTGGCTGTGGGTTTGTCACAAATAGCTCTTATTATTTTGAGATATGTTCCATCAATACCTAGTTTATTAAGAGTTTTTAGCATGATGGGCTGTTGAATTTTGTCGAAGGCCTTTTCTGTATCTATTGAGATAATCATGTGGTTTTTGTCGTTGGTTCTGTTTATGTGATGGATTATGTTTATTGATTTGCATATGTTGAACCAGCCTCGCATCCCAGGGATGAAGCCAACATGATCATGGTGGATAAGTTTTTGATGTGCTGCTGGATTCAGTTTGCCAGTATTTTATTGAGGATTTTTGCATCGATGTTCATCAGGGATATTGGTCTAAAATTCTCTTTTTGTTGTGTCTCTGCCAGGCTTTGTTATCAGGATGACGCTGGCCTCATAAAATGAGTTAGCGAGGATTCCCTCTTTTTCTATTGATTGGAATAGTTTCAGAAGGAATGGTAGCAGCTCCTCTTTGTAACTCTGGTAGAATTTGGCTGTGAATCCATCTGGTCCTGGACTTTTTTTGGTTGGTAGGCTCTTATGCCTAAATTTCAGAGCCTGTTACTGGTCTATTCAGAGATCCAACTTCTCCCTGGTTTAGTCTTGGGAGGGTGTATGTGTCTAGGAATTTATCCATTTCTTCTAGATTTTCTAGTTTATTTGCATAAAGGTATTTATAGTATTCTCTGATGGTAGTTTGTATTTCTGTGGGATCAGTGGTGATATCCCATTTATCATTTTTTATTGTGTCTATTTGATTCTTCTCTCTTTTCGTCTTTGTTAGTCTTGCTAGTGGTCTATCTATTTTGTTGATCTTTTCAAAAAACCAACTCCTGGATTCACTAATTTTTTTGAAAGTTTTTTTGTTTCTCTCTTTCAGTTCTGCTCTCATCTTAGTTATTTCTTGCCTTCTTCTAGCTTTTGAATGTGTTTGCTCTTGCTTCTCTAGTTCTTTTCATTGTGATGTGAGGGTGTCAATTTTAGATCTTTCCTGCTTTCTCTTGTGGGCATTTAGTGCTATAAATTTCCCTCTACACACTGCTTTAAGTGTGTCCCAGAGATTCTGGTACATTATGTCTTTGTTCTCATTGGTTTCAAAGAATGTCTTTATTTCTACCTTCATTTCATTATTTATGCAGTAGTCTTTCAGGAGCAGGTTGTTCAGTTTCCAAGTAGTTGTGTGGTTTTGAGTGAGTTTCTTAATCCTGAGTTCTATTTTGTTTGCACTGTGGTCTGAGAGACAGTTTGTTGTGATTTCTGTTCTTTTACGTTTGCTGAGGAGTGCTCTACTTCCAATTATGTGGTACGCTTTAGAATAAGTGTGATGTGGTACTGAGAAGAATGTATATTGTGCTGATTTGGGGTGGAGAATTCCGTAGATGTCTGTTAGGTCTGCTTGTTTCACAGTTGAGTTCAGGTCCTGGATATCCCTGTTAACCTTCTGTCTCATTGATCTGTCTAATATTGACAATGGGTTGTTAAAGTCTCCCATTATTATTATATGGGAATCTAAGTCTCTTTGTAGGTCTCTAAGGACTTGCTTTATGAATCTGGGTGCTCCTGTATTGTGTGCATATATATTTAGGATAGTTAGCTTTTCTTGTTGAATTGATCCCTTTATCATTATGTAATGGCCTTCTATGTCTCTTTTGATCTTTGTTGGTTTAAAGTCTGTTTTATCAGAGACTAGGATTGCAACCCCTCCTTTTTTTTGCTTTCCATTTGTTTGATAGATCTTCCTCCATCTCTTTATTGTGAGCCTTTGTGCGTCTGTGCACGTGAGATGGGCCTCCTAAATACAGCACACTGATGGTCTTAACTCTTTATCCAATTTGCCAGTTTGTGTCTTTTAATTGTGGCATTTAGCCCATTTACATTTAAGGTTAATATTGTTATGTGTGAATTTGATCCTGTCATTATGATGTTAGGTGGTTATTTTGCCTGTTAATTGATGCAGTTTCTTCATAGCACTGATGGTCTTTACGATTTGGCATGTTTTTGCGGTGGCTGGTACCAGTCGTTCCTTTCCATGTTTAGTGCTTCCTTCAGGAGCTCTTGTAAGGTAGGCCTGGTGGTGACAAAATCTCTCAGCATTTGCTTGTCTGTAAAGGATTTTACTTCTCCTTCACGTATGAAGCTTAGTTTGGCTGGATATGAAATTCTGGGTTGAAAATTCTTTTCTTTAAGAATGTTGAATATTGGCCCCTACTCTCTTTGGGCTTGTATAGTTTCTGCCAGGAGATCCACTGTTAGTCTGATGGGCTTCCCTTTGTGTTTAACTCGACCTTTTTCTCTGGCTGCCCTTAACACTTTTTCCTTCATTTCAACCTTGGTGAATCTGACAGTTATGTGTCTTGGGTTTGCTCTTCTCGAGGAGTATCTTTGTGGTGTTCTCTGTATTTCCTGAATTTGAATGTTGGCCTGCCTTGCTAGTTTGGGGAAGTTCTCCTGGATAATATCCTGAAGAGTGTTTTCCAGCTTGGTTCCATTCTCCCCATCACTTTCAAGTACATTGTTTTGGTAAGTCAGGGACCCCGAATGGAGGGATTGGCAGAAGCCATGGCAGAAGAACATAAATTGTGAAGATTTCGTGGACATTTATCACTTCCGCAATCAATACTCTTGTAATTTCCTATCCCTGTCTTTGCTTTAATCTCTTAAACCTGTCATCTTCATAAGCTGAGGATATATGTCCCCTCAGGACCCTGTGATGATTGTGTTACTTGCACAAATTGTTTGTAAAGCATGTGTGTTTAAACAATATGAAATCTGGGCACTTTGAAAAAAGAACAGGATTACAGCGATGTTCAGGGAACAAGGGAGATAACCATTAGGTCTGACTCCCTTAGAGCCAGGTGGAACAGAGCCATATTTCTCTTCTTACAAAAGCGAATAGGAGAAATACTGCTGAATTCTTTTTCTCAGCAAGGAACAGCTCTGAGAAAGAGAATGCGTTCCCAGGCATAGGTCTCTAAAATGACCACTCTGGGAGTGTCTGTCTTATACAGTTGTAGATAAGGGTTGAAATAAACCCCTGTCTCCTGTAGCGCTCCCAGGCCTATTAGGATGAGGAAATTCCTGCCTAGTAAATTTTAGTCAGACCAGTTGTCTGCTCTCAAACCCTTTCTCCTGATAAGCTGTTATCAATGACAATGTGTGCCTAGTGGGACACGAAACTTCATTAGCAATTTTAATTTTGCCCCCATCCTGTGATCTGCCCCCATTTGCCTTGTGATATTTTATTGCCTTGTGAAGCATGTGATCTCTGTGACCCACATGCTATTCGTACACTCCCTCCCCTTTAAAAATCACTAATAAAAACTTGCTGGTTTTGCGGCTCATGGGGCATCACAGAACCTGCCAACATGTGGTGTCTCCCCCAGACACCAGCTTTAAAATTTCTCTCTTTTATACTCTTTCCCTTTATTTCTCAGACTGGCCGACACTTAGGGAAAATAGAAAAGAACCTACGTTGAAGTATTGGGGGCTGGTTTCCCCTGATAGTACACCAATCAAACGTAGATTTGGTCTTTTCACATAGTCCCGTGTTTCTTGGAGGTGTTGTTTGTTTCTTTTTACTCTTTTTTCTCTAACTTGTCTTCTCACTTAATTTCATTAATTTCATACTTGTGCATGCGTCACGTAGTTCTTGTGCCATGGTTTTCAGCTCCGTCAGGTCATTTGAGGTCCTCTACACTGTTTATTCTAGTTAACCATTTGTCTAATCTTTTTCAAGGTTTTTAGCTTCCTTGCAATGGGTTTGAACATCCTCCTTTAGTGCAGAGAAGTTTGTTGTTACCGACCTTCTGAAGCCTACTTCTGTCAACTCGTCAAAGTCATTCTCCATCCAGCTTTGTTCTGTTGCTGGCGAGGAACTGCAATCCTTTTGAGGAGAAGAGGTGCTCTGGTTTTTAGAATTTTCAGCTTTTCTGCTCTGGTTTCTCCCCATCTTTGTGGTTTTGTCTACCTTTTTTCTTTGATGTTGGTGACCTACAGATGGGGTTTTGGTGTAGATGACATTTTTGTTGATGTTGATGCTATTCCTTTCTGTTTGTTAGTTTTCCTTCTAACAGTCAGGTCCCTCAGCTGCAGGTCTGTTGGAGTTTGCTGGAGTTCCACTCCAGACCCTGTTTGCCTGGGTATCACCAGCAGAGGCTGCAGAACAGCAAATATTGCAGAACAGTAAATATTGCTGCCTGATCCTTCCTCTGGAAGCTTCATCCTGGAGGGGCAGCTGCCTATATGAGGTGTCAGTCAGCCCCTACTGGGAGGTGTCTCCCAGTTAGGCTACACGGGGGTCAGGGACCCACTTGAGGAGGCAGTCTCTCCTTTCTCAGATTTCAAACGCCATGCTGGGAGAACCACTGCTCTCTTCAGAGCTGTCAGACAGGGACGTTTAGGTCTGCAGAAGTTGTCTGCTGCCTTTTTTTTCAGCTATCCCCTGCCCACAGAGGTGGAGTCTAGATGCAGTAGGCCTTGTTTAGCTGTGGTGGGCTCCATCCAGTTCGAGCTCCCGGCTGCTTTGTTTACCTCCTCAAGCCTCAGGAATGGCAGACGCCCCTCCCGCAGCCAGGCTGCCACCTCGCAGATCTCAGACTGCTGCGCTAGCAGTGAGCAAGGCTCTGTGGGTATGGGACCCACTGAGCTGGGCATGGGAGAGAATCACCTTTTTACCAGTTGCTAAGACCTTGGGAAAAGTGCAGTATTTGGGCAGGAGTGCCCCGCTTTTCCAGGTAGTCTGTCACAGCTTCCCTTGGCTAGGAAAGGGAAATCCCCCAACCCCTTGCACTTCCTAGGTGAGATGATGCCCTGCCCTGCTTTAGCTCACCCTCTGTGGGCTGCACCCACTGTCCAACCAGTCCCAGTGAGATGAACCAGGTACCTCAGTTGGAAATGCAGAAATTACCAATCTTTGATCACGCTGGGGACTGCAGACTGGAGCTGTTCCTTTTCAGCCATCTTGGAATGCTGCTCTGGTGATGTTAAGTTTGAATATCTGATCAAGATGTTTTCTGATTCTTCACTGTAATAATTACTGTTTTCCCTTGCAATAAAGGAGGAACCTGTGGAGAGACAGTCTAAGACCATGCAAATATCCTTCCAGTCATCAAAATGTCCCTCTAGATTTAATATCCATTGATGAATTTTGCCTGATCCAACCTTATAAAAATGCTTTCTTAAGGTATAATCTACCTGCCATAGAATTCATTTTTATACATATCCAATTCAAATAATTTTAGTACATTTACTGTTGTACAGCCATCACCGCAATCTAATTTTAGAACATTTCCATCATCCCAAAAAGAAATCTTGTGCGCATTTGCACACTATTCTTTTTCACATTTTCTAGTTTCTTAAGGTAGAAAGTTAGATTATTCAAAATCTTTCTTCTTTGTAATGTAGACATTTATAGCTATAAATTTCCCTCTGAACACTGTACTAGCTATATCCTATCAATTTGGTATGCTGTGTTTTTTATTCAGTTCAAAATATTTTATAATTTCCCTTGTTCTTTATTTTTGATCCATGAGTTATTTAGACATGTGTTGTTTAATTTCCACATATTTGTGGATTCTCCAAATTTGCTGTGGTGTTGATTTGTAATTTCATTCCATTGTGGTCAGAGAACATTCTTTGTATAGTTTCAATCCTTTTAAACTGAGGCTTGTTTTTATGGCCTACCATATGGTCTATCCTGGAAAATGTTCCAAATACATTTGAGAAGGATTTGTATTCTTCTACTGCGGATGGAATGTTCTACAGATGTTATTTAGGTCAGTTGGTCATGTAGTGTTGTTTAAGTCTATTACATACTTTCTGATTTTCCATTTAGTTGTTCTACCCATTATCAAGAGTAGGGCATTGAGATCTCCAACTATTACTATAGAATTGTCTATGTCTCCCTTTAATTCTGTCAGTTTTTGCTTCATTTTGGAGCTCTGTTGTCACGCCAATATATACATTTATTGTAATATCTTCCCAATGAACTGACTGTATTTTAAGATGCCTCTCTTTGTCTCTAGTAACAGTTTCTGTCTTAAAGCCTATTTTATCTGATATTAGTATAGCCACTTCAGTTCACTTATGCCTGCTGTTTGCTTAGCATTGGCATATCTTTTCATAACCCTTTGTTTTCAACCTACGTTTAAAAAAAAACAACAAAACCCTAAAGTATGTCTCTTGTAACATCATAAAACTGAATTTTGCTTGTTTTTTTGTAATCGAGTCTTACAACCTGTGCCTTTTCTTTGGAGTGCTTAACTCATTCACATGTAATGCCAGTATTGATATAGTTAGGCACATGTCCCTCATTTTGTTATTTGTTTTCTACAGGCCTTCTATCTTTCTGTTCCTCTATTTCTCCTCTATTGCCTTCTTTTGTATTACATGATTATTTTCTAGTATACCATTTTAATTTCTTTTTTAATTTTAAAAATCAATTTTAAGTCATTTCCTAATGGTTCTTCTATGGGCTTATAACCTACACCTTGTCAGAATGTACTTCAGATTATAGGAATGTAATTCCAGTAAGACAGAGAAACTTTATTCCAGTATAGTTCCATTCCCTCTCCACACCTTTGTGCTATTATATACATACAATAATATAGCATTATAAATATTATTTGAGCTTGGCCTGGTGGCTTGCCCCTGTAATCCCAGCTATTCAGGAAGCTGAGACAGTAGATTCCTTGAGGCTAGGGGCTTCAAACTAGCCTGGACAACACAGCAAGACCCTGTCTCTAAAAAAATTTTAAAGATTAGCTGGACATGGTGGTGCATGCCTATAGTCCCAGCTACTTGGGAGGCTGTAGTGAGAGGATTGCTTGAGCATATGTTGAGTCATCCTTGCATCCCAGGGACAAATCCCACTTGATCATGATTTAAACTCCCTTCTAATTTGCTGTTGAATTTAGTTTGCTAGTATTTTGTTGAGGATTTCTACATCTGTGTTCATCAGAGATACTGGCTTGTAATTTTTTTTTTTCTTATAGTGTTCTTGTCTGGCTTTGGTGTCAGGGTATTGCTGGCTTTATGAGTTTGAAAGTATTTTTTCCTCTTCAGTTTTTCAGAAGAGTTTGAGAAAGATTGACATTCATTCTTTTTTGAATATTTGGTAGAATTCATCAGTAAAGCTGTGTAGTCCTGGGCTTTTCATTGCTGGGAAGTTTTTGACTACTGGTTCAATATCCTTACTCATTATTTGTCTGTTCAGATTTATTATTTTTTTCATTACTCAGTCTTGATAGGTTGTACGTTCTAGAAATTTATCCTTTTTGCTTAGGTTTTCCAATTTTTTGGCATATAATTGTTCATATCAGTCTCTTATGATCCTTTGTATTTCTGTAGTATCAATTTTAAAGTCTCCCTTTCATTTATAATTTTGAGTTTTCTTTCTTTTTTTCTTAGTCTAGCTAAGGGTTTGCCAATTTTGTTCATCTTTTCAAAAAACTGTAATTGATCTTTCTACTCTTTTTCTACTCTCTATTTTATTTAATTCTGCTCTAATCTTTACTATTTTCTTTCTTTGTTAATTTTGAGCTTACTTTGGTCTTCCAGGTCCCTGAGGTATAAAATTAGGTTGTTTCAAGATTTTTTTTCCCCTAATGTTGGCATTTATCACTATAAACTTTCCTCTTGGAACTGCTTTTGCTGCATCCCATAAGTTTCGGTGTGCTGTGTTTCTATTCTCATTTGTCTCAAGATATTTTTGATTTCCCTTCTGATCCACTTGTTTAGAGATGTGTTAATTTCCCATTTATTTGTGAGTTTTCAGTTTTTCCCCCTACTTCTAGTTTCATACCATTGTGGAAAAAAAAAGATACTTGATATGATTGCAGTCTTCTTAAATGTGTTAAGACTTGTTTTGTAGCATAACATGATTTATCCTGGAGAATGTTCTTAAGATTGTGTTTTCTGCTGCCATTAAATGGAACGTTTTGAATATTTCTGTTAAGTCCATTTGGTTTATGGTGTTTTCCAGTCTACTGTTTATTGATTTTTCTATCTGACCTGTCCATTGTTGAAAGTAAGGTATTGAAGTCCCCTACTATTATTGTATTGCTGTCTTATTTCTTCCTTCAGTTCTGTTTATTTACTTCATATATTTAGGAGCCTAATTTTGGGTTCATATATATTTATAATTGGTATATCCTCTTGATGAATGGACCCCTTTATCATTATGTTATTATCTTGTCTGTTGTGAGAGTTTTTGACTTGAAGTCTATTTTGTCTAATATAAGTATAACCACACTGCTCTGTTTGTGTCCTTAATGCTAAAGTGAGTGTTTTTTAATCCATTCTGTCACTCTGTCTTTTGATTAGAGAATTTAATACATTTACACTTAAAGTAATTATTGATAGTTAAGGATTAATATTGCCATTTTGTTGACTGTTTTCTGACTGTTTGTAGTCCCTTTGTTCCTTATGCTGTCTTGCATTGTGATTTGACAATTTTGTTTGGTAGTGATAATGGTTTGATTTCTTTCACTTTATGTATCTGCTACAGGTTTCTTTTTCTCTGTGATCACCACGAGGCTTACATAAAACATCATATAACAGCCTGTTTTAAGCTGACAACAACTTAACTTTGTTCACAAAAATTCTACACTTTCACTTCTCCCCCATTTATGTTTTTGATATCACAGTTTACATATTTTTATATTGTGTATCCATTAACAAATTATTGCAGCTCAAATTATTATTACTTTTGTCTTTTAACTTTTATACTAGAGTTAAAAGTGATTAGATACCACCATTACAGTATTACAATATTCTTAATTTGACTGTATACTCAGTGTTACCAGTGAGTTTTATAGTTTTATATATTGTCTTTTTTAAAAAAAAAAACTATTTTTCTTATGAGGACCGTCTCTAGAATCCAGGAAGTCTCTGGATCTGAGGGATGGAAAGTTCTTCCTGCTATGAATGAGAGTGGACTCTTCCCATCACCCCCAACTGAAACCACAAACACCCAGAATTTTCTGGGATTCTGACTTAGAGTCCTTGTTATATAAGACCTTGTTGCTATGGAACATGAAATTGTGTCTGTCAGATGGAGAGATTCCCTTAACTTAAGAGCCTTAAATAGCCCTGAAAGGACTCCAGAATGGAATTTGCAATGGAATTAAAATTAGAAGTGAATATTTTTGGTGCCCTTGAAGCTTTCTGGGGACTCAAAATTAACAAGAGTCAGGGACAGTCCAGAGGAAGAGCGTCTGCAAAACTGGGTTCCTAGAAGTACGGACAGACGTGGCTTTTTGTAGAACTTGGTAGGGAGCAGCACCTCATGAGAGCAGAATGGCCTGGCGTGGCCAGTGCTTCCCTGCAGCACGCAGCTCTGCTGGCCTCCAGAACTCCCCCGTTCTGAGCTTGATGCCCCTAGCCTGTCCCCTGCCTATTTCCTCCCCTCCCCTCTAGCCCTCTCACAGGGGTGATTGCTACCTTTCACTTTTCTTGGGCCTAGGCAAGTTTTAGAGGAGTTCCCAAGCATTGTCATGAGGCCAGTGTGCTCGAGGCCAGTGTGCTCACTGGGCAGGATGGCCTGGGCTTGTGCGTGGCCCGAGGGCTCTCCTAGGGCCTTCCCTTTTCCCAGTCACCGTCTGAGCCACAGAAGCAGTGCATTCATTGGATGTCTGTTCTTAACATAGCTTCTCTTTCTACATTAAAAAAAAATCATTATTGCATTTTGGAAAGCAGTGCTCGTCAAAAGCAACTTTTAGGACCTATTTTATTGTCCCTTTAAATGTTCTCTTCCACTGAAACTGGCCTGGAGAGGCTAGCCGCTGCTCTTCCATTTCCCCACATCAGGGTATTCTCCATGTCACTGAGTGGAGATGACTCCAGATGTGTTTAAAGACTGGACAATTCACCTATACTGTGTAGGAAATTACCTCCTTAATTACCTGGTAGAATTGTCAGCAGACATGTTCATCCGATGATAGTACTGCAGTTTTCTATTAATAATTTGCAGACTTTAACCTGCTTTCATGTACAGATTATTAAAAGTTTTTAAATGTAACTGATCAGTATTGATCAATCATTGTCTTGATTTTTTTTTTACAGTGTATATTTCTAATCATATTTTTTAAAGCCAAGAGAACTGGTTGAATGAATGTTTATTTTCCTGAAGGTATTTTTAAGATAAAGCTTCCTAATGGCCTGTAAACTTTGCATATGTATGTAGTTTGATACATATTGTCACATTTGAAAATCTTGTGAGTTGTAACTGGTTTTATACAAAATATCGAATAGTGGAAATTGTTTAATTACAATCATGTAATTAAAAATATTAACCCCCCCAAAAATTCAATTTTTATTTTTCCATAAGTTATTGGGGTATTGGGGTATGGGTGGTATTTGGTTACATACGTTTTTTAGCGGTGATTTGTGAGATTTTTGGTGCACCATCACCCGAGCAGTATACACTGCACCATATTTGTAGTCTTTTATCCCTCACCCCCTACCATCCTTCCCCCCAAGTCCCCAAAGTCCATTGTATCATTCTTATGCCTGTGCATCCTCATAGCTTAGCTCCCACATATCAGTGAGAACATACGATGTTTGGTTTTCCATTCCTGAGTTACATCACTTAGAATAATAGTATCTCATCCAGGTCACTGCAAATGCATTATTCATTCCTTTTGATGGCTGCATGGTATTCCATTGTGTGTGTGTGTATGTATGTGTGTGTGTGTGTGTGGAGATATATATATATATATAGATGTATATATATATAGATGTATATATATGTATATATATGTGTATATATGTGTGTGTGTGTGTGTGTGTATATATATATATATATATATATATATATATATATATATATACCTCACAGTTTCTTTATCCACTCGTTGATTGATGGGCATTTAGTTGGTTCCATGATTTAGCAATTGTGAATTGTGCTGCTATAAACATGCATGTGCAAGTATCTTTTTTAAATAATGACTTATTTTCCTCTGGATAAATACCTAGTAGTGGGATTGCTGGATCAAATGGTAATTCTACTTTAAGTTCTTTATGGAATCTCCACACCGTTTTCCATAGTGGCTGTACTGGTTTACATTTCCACCAGCAGTGTAGAAGTGTTCCCTGTTCACCACATCCATGCCAACATCTACTGTTTATTTTTATTTTTTTTATTATGGCCATTCTTGCAGGAGTGAGGTAGTATTTGTGGTTTTGATTTGCATTTCCCTGATCATTAGTGATGTTGGGCATTTTTTCATGTATTTGTTGCCATTTGTATATCTTCTTTTGAGAACTGTCTATTCAGGTCCTTAGCCCACTTTTTGATGGGATTGTTTTTTTCTTACTGATTTGAGTTCGTTGTAGATTCTGGATATTAGTCATTTGTTAGATGTATAGATTGTGAAGATTTTCTCCCACTCTGTGGTTGTCTGTTTACTCTGCTGACTGTTCCCTTTGCCGTGCAAAACTCCTTAGTTTAATTAGGTCCCAGCTATTTATCTTTGTTTTTATTGCATTTGCTTTTGGGCTCTTGGTCATGAAATCCTTGCCTAAGCCGATGTCTAGAAGGGTTTTTCCAATGTTATCTTCTAGAATTTTTATAGTTTCAGATCTTAGGTTTAAGTCCTTAATCCATCTTGAGGTGATTTTTATATAAAATAAGAGATGAGGATCCAGTTTCATTCTCCTACATGTGGCTAGCCAATTATGCCAGCACCATTTGTTGAAAAGGGTGTCCTTTCCCCACTTTATGTTTTTGTTTGCTTTGTCAAAGATCAATTGGCTGTTTAAGTATTTGAGTTTATTTCTGGGTTCTCTATTCTGTTTCATTGGTCTGTGTTCCTGTCAATGCTGTTTCTATACCAGTTCCATGAGGTTTTGGTGACTGTGGCCTTAAGTATAGTTTGAAATCAGGTAGTGTGATGCCTCCTGATTTGTTCTTTTTGCTTAGTCTTGTTTGTCTGTGTGGGCTCTTTTTTGGATTCATATGAATTTTAGAATTATTATTTCTAATTCTGTAAAGAATGATGGTGGTATTCTAATGGAGATTACATTGAGTTTGTAGATTGCTTTTGTCCTATGGTCATTTTCACAATATTGATTCCACCCATCCATGAGCATGGGATATGTTTCCATTTGCTTGTGTTGGCTATGATTTCTTTTAGCAGTGTTTTGTAGTTTTCCTTGTAGAGATCTTTTGACTCCTTTGTTAGGTATATTCCTAAGTATTATATTAATTTATTTTGCAGCTATTGTAAAAGGGATCGAGTTCTTGATTTAATTCTCTGCTTGGTTGCTCTTGCTGTATATAAGAGCTACTGATTTGTGTACACTAATCTTGTATCTGGAAACTTTGCTGATTTCTTTTATCAGTTCTAGGAGCTTTCTAGAGGAGTCCTTAGGGTTTTCAAGGTAAACAATCACATCATCAGCAAACAATAGCAGTATGACTTCCTCTTTACCAATTTGGATGCCCTTTATTTCTTTTTCTTGTTGAATGCTCTGCCTGGGACTTCCAGTACTATGTTGCAGAGGAGTGGTGAGAGTGGACATCCTTTCTTGTTTCAGTTGTCAGAAGGAACGCTTTCAACTTTTCCCCATTCAGTATTATGTTGGCTTTGGGCTTCTCATAGATGGCTTTTATTACATTAAGTTATGTCCCTTGTGTGCTGATTTTGCTGAGAGTTTTAATCCTAAAGTGATGCTGGGTTTTGTCAAATGCTTTTTCTGCATCTATTGAGATGATCATGTGATTTTTGTTTTTAATTCTGTTCTTGTAGTGTATCACATTTGTTGACTTACCTATGTTAAACCATCCCTGCACCCCTGGTATGAAACCCAATTAATTACAGTGGATTATCTTTTTGATATGTTGTTGGATTTGGTTAGCTAGTATTTTGTTAAGGATTTTAGCATCTATGTTCATCAAGGATATCAGTCTGTTGTTTTCTTTTTTGGTTATGTCCTTTCCTGGTTTTGGTACTGGGCTGATGCTGGCTTCATAGAATGAATTGGCGAGGGTTCCTTCTTTCTGTATCTTGTGGAATAGTGTCAAAAGGATTGGTATGAATTCTTCTTTGAATATCTTGTAGAATTTTTCTGTGAATCCATCTGGTCCTGGACTATTTTTTGTTGGTAATTTTTTAATTACCATTTTAATCTCTCTGCTTGTTATTGGTATGTTCAGGTTATCTAATTCTTCTTTATTTAAGCTAGGTGGGTTGTATTTTTCCAGGAATTTTTCCATCACTTCTAGGTTTTCTAGTTTATATGCATAAAGGTGTTCATAGTAGCCTTGAATGATTTTTTGTATTACAGTGGTGTCAGTTGTAATATCTCCTGTTTCATTTCTTAGTGAGGTTATTTGGATTTTCTCTGTTCTGTTCTTGGTTAATGTTGCTAATGGTCTATCAATTTTATTTATCTTTTTAAAGAACCAGCTTTTTGTTTCAATTATCTTTTATATTTTTTGTTTCAATTTTATTTAGTTCTGCTCTGATCTTGGTTATTTCCTTTCTTCTGCTGGGTTTGGGTTTGGTTTGTTCTTATTTCTCTAGTTCCTCAAGGTGTGACCTTAGATTTTCTGTTTGTGCTCTTTCAGGCATTTTGATGTAGGCATTTAGGGCTATGAACTTTTGTCTTAGCACCACTTTTGCTGTATCCCAGAGGTTTTGATAGGTTGTGTCATTATTGTCATTCAGTTTGAAAAATTTTTAAATTTCCATCTTGATTTCATTTTTGACCCAGTGCTCATTCAGGAGCAGGTTATTTAATTTCCATGTATTTGCATAGTTTTGAAGGTTCCTTTGGAGTTGATTTCCAGTTTTATTCCACTGTGGTGTGAGAGAGTGCTTGATATAATTTCAATTTTCTTAAATTTACTGAGGCTCAATTTATGGCCTATCATATGGTCTATCTTGGAGAAAGCTCCATGCACTGTTGAATAGAATGTGTATTGTGCAGTTGTTAGATGAGAAGTTCTGTATATATCTGTTAAGTTCATTTGTTCCAAGGTATAATTTAAATCCATTGTTTCTTTGTTGACTTTCTGTCTTGATGACCTGTCCAGTGCTTTCAGTAGAGTATTGAAGTCCCCTACTATTATTGTATTGCTGTCTATCTGATTTCTTAGGTCTATTAGTAATTGTTTTGTAAATTAGGGAGCTCCAGTGTTAGGTTCATATATGTTTAGGATTGTGATATTTTCCTGTTGGACAAGGCCTTTTACCATTATGTACTGTCCCTCTTTGCCTCTTTTAACTGCTGTTGCTTTAAAATTTGTTTTGTCTGATATAAGAATAGCTATCCCTGCTTGCTTTGGATGTCTGTTTGCATGAAATGCCTTTTTCCACCCCTTTACTTTAAGCTTATGTGAGTCCTTATGTGTTAGATGAGTCTCCTGAAGGCAGCAGATAGTTGATTGGTGAGTTCTTATCCATTCTGCAGTTCTGTATCTTTTAAGTGGAGCATTTAGGCCATTTACATTCAATGTTAGTATTGAAAATGTGGGGTACCATTACTTTCATCGTGCTTTTTGTTGCCTGTGTACTTTGGTTTTTTGTTTTTGATTTTTAACTTGTATTTTTGTTTTACAGGTCCTGTGTGATTTATGCTTTAAAGAGGTTCCATTTTGATGTGTTTCCAGGATTTGTTTCAAGATTTACAGCTCCTTTTAGCAGTTCTTGTGGTGGTGGTTTGGTAATGGTGAATTCTCTCAGCATTTGTCTGAAAACAACTGTATCTTTTCTTCATATATGATACTTAGTTTTGCTGGATACAAAATTCTTGGCTGATAATTGTTTTGTTTGAGGAGGCTAAAGATAGATGTCCAAGCCTTTCTAGCTTGTAGGGTTTCTGCTGAGAAATATGCTGTTAATCTGATAGGTTTTCCTTTAAAGTTACCTGGTGCTTCCGTCTCAAAGCTCTTACGATTCTTTCCTTTGTCTTGACTTTGGATAACCTGATGACAATGTGCCTAGGTGAAGATCTTTTTGCAATGAATTACCCAGATGTTCTTTGTGCTTCTTGTATTTGGATGTCTAGGTCTCTCATAAGGCTGGGGAAGTTTTCCTCAATTATTCCCCCAAATATGTTTTCTGGACTTTTAAAATTACCTTCTTCCTCAGGTATACCAATTATTCTAAGGTTTGGTCATTTAACATAATCTCAGACTTCTTGGAGTCTTTGTTCATATTTTCTTATTCTTTTTTCTTTGCCTTTGTTGGATTGGGTTAATTCGAAGGCCTTGTCTTTGAGCTCTGAATTTTTGCTTATTCAATTCTATTGCTGAGACTGTCCAGAGCATTCTGCATTTCTAAAAGTGGATCCAAAGTTTCCTGAATTTTTTATTGTTTTTCTTTAAGCTATCTGTTTCCATGAGTATTTCTCCCTTCACTTCTTGTATCATTTTTTGGGGGGTTTCCTTGCATTGGGCTTCACTTTTCTCTCGTCCCTCCCTGATTAGCTTAATAACTAACCTTCTGAATTCTTTTTCAGGTAAATCAGGGGTTTCTTCCTTGTTTGAATCCTTTGCTGGTGAACTAGTGTGATTTTTTGGGGGGCGTGAAGAGCCTTGTTTGTCATTTAACCAGGGTTGGTTTTCTGGTTCCTTCTCATTGGGATAGGCTCTGTCAGAGGGAAGGTCTAGGGCTGAAGGCTGTTGTTCAGATTATTTTGTCCCACGGGGTGTTCCCTTGATGTAGTATTCTCTCCTTTTTCCTATAGATGTGACTTCTTGTGAGCCAAACTGCAGTGTTTGTTGTCTCTTTTCTGGGTCTAGTCACCCAGTGAATCTACCTGGCTCCGGGCTGGTACTGAGTGTTGTCTGCACAGAGTCCTGTGATGTAAACTGTCTATGGGTTTCTGATCTGTGGATACCAGCGCCTGTTCCAGGGGAGATGGTGGAGTGTGCAGTGGACTCCATGAGGGTCCTTAGCTTTGGTGGTTTAATGCTCTATTTTTGTGCTGGTTGGCCTCCTGCCAGGAAGTTTTTGCTTTCCAGAAAGCATCAGCTATAGTAGTTATGGAGAGGGACCGGTGGTGGGCAGGGTCCTGGAACTCCCAAGATTATATTCCCTTTGTCTTTCACTACCAGGGTGGATCGGGAAGCACCATCAGGTGGGGACAGGGCTAGGCATGTCTGAGCTCAGACTCACCTTGGGTGGGTCTTGCTGCAGCTGCTGTGGTGAGTGGGATGACATTCCCAGGTCATTGGAGTTGTGTACCTAGGAGGATTATGACTGCCTGTGCTGAGTCATGCAGGTTGTCAGGAAAATGGGAGAAAGCTGACCGTCATAGGCCTCACTTAGTTCCCATGCAAACGGGCCAGCCTCACTACCACCATACCCTCAACCCTGCCTGCCAACAGCCCCAAGTCTGTTTCCAGGCAGACTTTGAACATATTATCCCATTCTGCTGGTCTGCAAGGTTTCTGTTGAGAAATTTGCTTAGAGTCTTATGGGGATTTTGATTGCATGAAATGAATTGCTTTTCTCTTGTTGCTTTCAAAATTCCCTCTGTCATCGACCTTTTTTTTTTTTTTTTTTTTTTTTTTTGAGATGGAGTCTTATTCTTCTGTCACCCAGGCTGGAGTGCAATAGTGTGATCTTGGTTCACGGTAACCTCCACCTCCCAGGTTCAAGTGATTCTACTGCCTCAGTCTCCTGAGTAGCTGGGATTACAGTTGCGTGCCACAACGCCTGGCTAATTTTTGGATTTTTAGTAGATATGGGGTTTTGCCATTTTGGTCAGGCTATTCTTGAACTCCTGACCTCAAGTGATCTGCATGCCTCAGCCTCCTGAAGTGCTGGGATTACAGGCATGAGCCACTGACTTTTGACAATTTGTTTATAAAATGTCATGCTGAAAACTTCTTTATGGTCAGTCTATTTGTAGTTCTTTTGGATTCATAAATCTAACTGTTCATTTCCCTCCCCAAATTTGGTAATATTTTTGTCATTATTTTTAAAAATAAGCTTTCTATTCCTTTATCTTTCTTTGCTCCTTTTGAGAATCCCACAATGGATATGTTGGTCAATTGATGGTGTTTCATAAGTTCCATAGGCTTTCTTCACTGTTTTTCATTCTTTTTCACTTTGTTCCTCGACTGAATAATTTCAAATGACATGAATTTAGTTAGCTGATTCTTTCTTCTGCTTGGTCAATTCTGCTGTTGAAACTGTTGTATTTTTTAGTTGAGTCATTGTATTCTTCAGCTTCAGAGTTTCTGTTTGGTTCTTTTTTATTATTTTTTTTGTTAAAGAAAATTTTTCGTGTATTGTTTTCTTGATTTCTGTAGTTGCTTATCTGTGCTCTCTTATAGCTCACTGAACTTTTTTTGTTATACTTTTTTTTTACAATTCAAACTTTATTCTTTAAATCAAAAAAGTAAAGGAAAATTACAACATTAAATCCTAGAATAAAATATTTGATGATTATACATACAAAATAGCATAATTAAAAAATTCTTAGTAAAAGGGAAAAATTCTGCAAATATACTAATCAACAAAAACATTAGAAGTATTTCAATAAAGTTAAAAGACGGAGTGGACTGGCCTCTCACAATTCACTACTGTGTGAGATGTCTGAGTGGGGACCAAAACAAGGAAGAGAAAAAAAAAATCCAGGAAAGAAGCTGATTCAAAAACTCTGAATTGTAGTTATTCACAGAAGACATGGATGTTAACTAGAAAAGCAAGAAAATATATTTTACTCTCAGAACATGAACTGTTAGAATAACAACATCCAGAAAATTGGGTAAATGCATGGTCAAAATACTACTCTTCAGTAGTAATAATGGATAAACAACAAGAATAACAACAGCATAACATAGACAATCAACATCTATCTTGATTAGCAAATATACCAAAAAAATACATTTTCTTTTTTTTTCATTTTACCTAGTTCTTTTATCTCCTTTTAATATACTTTAAGTTCTGGGATACATATGCAGAACGTGCAGTTGCCACAGTGGTTTGCTGCACCCATCAACCTGTCATCTACATTAGGTATTTCTCCTAATGCTATCCCTCCCCTAGTCCCTCACCCCCTGACAGGCCCTGCTGTGTGATGTTCCCCTTCCTGTGTCCATGTGTTCTCATTGTTCAACTCTCACTTATGGGTGAGAACACATGGTGTTTGGTTTTCTGTTCCTGTGTTAATTTGCTGAGAATAATGGTTTCCAGCTTCATCCATGTCCCTGCAAAGGACATGAACTCATCCTTTTTATGGCTGCATAGTATTCCATGGTGTATATGTGCCACATTTTCTTTATCCAGTCTATCATTGATGGGCATTTCGGTTAGTTCCAAGTCTTTGCTATTGTGAATAGTGCTGCAATAAACATATGTGTGCATATGTCTTTATAGTAGAATGATTTATAATCCTTTGGGTATATGCCCAGTAAAGGGATTGCTGGATCAAATGGTATTTCTGGTTCCAGATCCTTGAGGAAGCACCACATTGTCTTCCATAATGGTTGAACTAATTGACACTCCCACCAACAGTGTAAAAGTATTCCTATTTCTCCACATCCTCTCCAGCATCTGTTGTTTCCTGATTTTTAAATGATCACCATTCTAATGGGCATGAGATGGTATCTCATTGTGGTTTTGATTTGCATTTCTCTAAGGACCAGTGATGATGAGCATTTTTTCATATGTTGGCCACATAAATGTCTTCTTTTGAAAAGAGTCTGTCTGTTCATATACTTCGTCCACTTTCCAATGACAAAAATCACATGATTATTTCAATAGATGCAGAAAAGGCCTTCAATAAAATTCAAAACCCACTTCATGCTAAGAACTCTAAATAAACTAGGTATTGATGGAACATATCTCAAAATAGTAAGCGTTATTTATGACAAACCCACAGCCAATATCACACTGAATGGGCAAAAGCTGGAAGCATTCCCTTTGAAAACTGGCACAAGACAAGGATGCCCTCTCACCACTCCTATTCAACATAGTTTTGGAAGTTCTGGCCATAGCAATCAGGCAAGAGAAAGAAACAAAGGGTATTCAAATAGGAAAAGAGAAGTCAAATTGTCTCTGTTTGCAGATGACATGATTGTGTATTTAGAAAACCCCATCGTCTCAGCCCAAAATCTCCTTAAACTGATAAGCAACCTCAGCAAAGTCTCAGGATACAAAATCAGCATGCAAAAATCACAAGCATTCCTATACACCAATCATATACAGAGACCCAAATCATGAGTGAACTCCCATTCACAATTGGTACAAAGAGAATAAAATACCTGGGAATACAATTTACAAGGGATGTGAAGGACCTCTTCAAGGAGAACTACAAACCACTGCTCAAGGAAATAAGACAATACACAAACAAATGGAAAAACATTCCATGATCATGGATAGGAAGAATCAATATCATGAAAACGGCCATACTGCCCAAACTAATTTACAGATTCAATGTTACCAATGACTTTATTCACACAATTAGAAAAAACTACTTTAAATTTCATATGGAACCAAAAAAGAGCCCACATAAGCCAAGACAGTCCTAAGCAAAGAGAACAAAGCTGGAGGCATCATGCTACCTGACTTCAAACTATACTATAAGGCTGCAGTAACCAAAACAGCATGGTACTGGTACCAAAACAGATATACAGACCAATGGAACAGAATAGAGGCCTCAGAAATAGCACCACACATCTACAACCATCTTATCTTTGACAAACCTGACAAAAACAAGCAATGGGGAAGGATTCCCTATCTAATAAATGGTATTAAGAAAACTGGCTAGCCATATGCAGAAAACTGAAACTGGACCCCTTTCTTACACCTTATATAAAAATTAACTCAAGATGGATTCAAGACTTAAACATAAGACTTAAAATCATGAAAACCCCAGAAGAAAACCTACCCAATACCATTGAAGACCTAGTTATGGGCAAGGACTTCATGACTAAAACACCAAAAACAATTGCAACAAAAGCCAAAATTGACAAATGGGATCAAATTAAACTAAAGAGCTTCTGCACAGCAAAAGAAACTATCAGCAGAGTAAACAGGCAACCTACAGGATGGGAGAAAGTTTTTGCAATCTATCCATCTGACAAAGGGCTAATATCCAGAATCTACAAGGAACTTAAATAAATGTACAAGAAAAAAAGCTCACTGAACTTCTTTAACATGATTATTTTGAATTCTTTTTCAGGTAATGCATAGATTTTCATTTACTTGTGGTCAGCCACTGGAGATTTATTTTGTCTCTGGTGGTATCATGTTTCCTTGATTTTGTATGTATGCTTCTGGAAATTTGCACTGCTGTCTTGGCATTTGAAGTAGTCACTTCCTCTAGTCTTTACTGACTGGCTTCAGGAGAGAAATATCTTCACCAGTCAGCCCAGCTAGAATCTAGGGGTTTCTCAAACCTTTTACCTGGATGTGCTTACTCCACTACTCCTTTGTTTTCTCTTGAAGGGGGCATCTTAGGATTGTGTGCTTTCTCTCAATATCGCAAATCTAATAGGGTGCTGAAAGTCTCCTGCTTATTTATCACAGGACAGTGCCCTTGAATGTTTAAGGTTTTGTGCTTTTTTCCAACTAAGCAGAGTTGAGTTATCAGCTTATATCCATGTGAATTCTGTGGAGAATTGCATGCAGTGGTTATGGGGAGAAAGAAAGTGGTGCACATTGCTGGGGACACTTGTTGGCTAGTTAGTAGGAGGTGGTCTCCCAATAAGGTGTCTAAGAGCTTGTGGTTAGGCTCTTAGGTCCATGTGTCTGTTAGTAGAATCTGTGCTGATTCTTGAGATCTGCATGCTGGTTGCTATGATTCCCTGTCCATTTTCACTGCTCCTAGTTGTCTTCAGATGATTTAGCTATGTTGATCTCAGTGTTCTGGGTAGACAATACAGAAGTGGGTCTCTTGGACAGTATGTCATAAGACTGGGGAACTTGGGCACTTATTTCACTCTCTTTCCCAAGAAAGAAATTGTAGATTAAAGGGGTCTGTATTGGCAGAGTTGTGCTACCTGAAGGAGGAGTGATGCACATAAAGTGAAACTGTTCTTTTTACCTTCTATGCATCTATACTTGGATTTTTTGGCTCCACTAGGGTGGTGGAACCTCTGAGCTGGACTACGTGCATCACATAAACATATTCTTCTCATGGGTAGGTTGTTCAAATCAGTGTTTCTGTGGGGGCTTGAATACAGGAACCTCCTATTCTACCACCTTCTAGATGTCACTTCTTTGTTTTAAATAGTGTCCCTGCTTTTTTCATGTTCTGTTGCTAATAAAGTTAACCCTGTCAGGCAGGGTCAAGGAGCTGCCACTCTTACATCATGCTATGTCCATCCTGGACAGACTTGTCACAACACAAGGCAGAGCCATGAGGGTAGGAATGGGAGCTACTGCTCTTCCCAACCTGCTGCAGCCTCTCCTGGAGTGACACCTGTGTGCTAGGTCTGGAACTGCTGAGGGAGGATGGTAGCTACCAGTCCTCATGGCCTGCCCATCTGCACAGTATAGAATTTCTGCAACATGGAGATGGAGAAGATAGGAGCAACCCCTGGCATGAATGACACAGACTCACACTTTTCTTACTGAGATGCAGCAGATTTTCTGAGCAGATGTTTTTCAATTTGTTACATGCCCTGTGGTCAGTTTCTAGAGACTTTATTTTTTATTATTAATTAACTAATTTATGTATTCATCCAATTTTATCACTGTTTCTTTGAGAAGAAGATCTGTTAACTTTCTCATATAGGCATTTCAGAATTCCTGCTTCCTAATTAAGTCTTGCCTATAATGATCACAAATTTCTGATTTTCCAATTCTAGCATTCTTTCTGTATTTACCACTCAGAATTTGGCATTTTACAAGCAAGAGCCCTCATCTCTTCCCCATTCTTTATCTCTATTTATTATCAGTATAGATTCATGAGTTCTTATTTTTCACTCCAATGGTTTATATTTTGTTACTGTACAGAAATTTTTGTTTAATTTTTTCAGATTTGACAAGTGGCAGCCCCTTTAATTTGGATCCTGTGTTCTTGTTCATTATCCTTTTGTAATGTGTTCTTGCTTTCTAGTATATCAAGATGTTCTAGACTGATCTCACATTTACCCTGCCCTAGCCCTAAGCTCAGTCATTTTTCTGAGAAGCTTTAATTCATTTCAGGGAGAGAGGATATTACAGATCAAGATCTTGATGCTAAATGTGCTATAGTCATGCTGAAGTGTCTTTGCTCATGCTCTTAAGTGGACAAAATTAGGAAACTTATGTATATGTAAATATACAAGTATACAGACACGCATAGACATATTTTAGAAATGGGTTTACATTTATTCCTCCGATTCCAGTTCGCCCCACAAAAGTTATTTCTTTCCTTTCCACGTTCCATATTAGTTTGTCCCTTCTTCTTCAGTAAAAACTCTGAATCTTAACAATATCAATACATTTATTCATTTGCTCAATCTTATAATACATCCAAGTTTGTTTCAGAATTTTGTTGCCCGTACCTCTCTATTTTAAAATGCTACGAAAAAGAGTTAAGGATTTGTTTGAAATTCTCTCCCACTATCCCACCCAATCCAAGACTAGGTAAAAAGTAAAATAGTGGGTTCAAAGTAACTAGGATAAATTCATTCTTTTTTTCCTCTTCATTGTGGTTATGGTATTCATTTAAAATACATGCGGGACCATTTGGTTCAGTTTGCTTTACATTTTAGGACTTCTTTTTTTTATTCTCACCCCTATTGATTTAATTTTTTAAAAAACATGTAGAACATTAGCATGCTTCCAAGAATCAAAATAATACTAAAAGATATATTTGGAGAGGTATCACTCACTCCCATATCCCTTCTGCATGTTTTTCTCCCATCCCTTTAGTAGGTAAAGAATTTCATTGTTTTCTGGTTTTGTCTTTTTGTTACACAAAAGGCAACACTAATACGTATGTATGTATATATGTGTGTGTGTATATATATACACACACACACACACATATCTGTGTCTCTCTGTGTATGTATATATGTGTGTATATATACTGTATATGTGAATATCTTATATACATATACAGTGTGTGTGTGTACATATATATAACGTCTTGTACTTGTTCTTTCAGTAAGCAATGTCTTCTAGAAATCATACCATATCAGTTAATATGAAATTTTTTCTCATTCTTTTTTAAAAGCATCTATATAATACCCAGTTGTGTGGATGTTCCATAGTTTATTCATACAACTTCTTATGCTTAGATATTTAAGTAGTTCCCAACATTTTTCAATTACATTAATGCTGTAATCAGTTTGTGTATATGTATGTATTTTTATATTTTCTGGAGGTGTATTTTAATATGTATTGGAGTTGTATCTTCAAGATAAATCCTTACAAGTATTATTATAAATGCATACAAGTATAAGTCTAAGAATATACATAGTTTGTTATCATTTAGCATTCTCACCAACAATGTACAAGACTGCCTGTTTCTCTATAGCCTAAACAAAAGTATATTGTCGAGCTTTTGAACTTTTGCCTGTCAGCTGGGAGAAAAGTAAAATCTCAAGATAATTTTAAATAGCATTTTTCTTTATTATGATCACAATTACATCTTTACCTATGTTTAAGGGCCATTTTTATGCCTCTTCTTGTGAATCATCTGTTCGTGACTTTGACTCATTTTTCTGTAAGATTTTTTGGTCTGTCTCTCACCAATTCTTAAAAGTCCTTAGTACATTAGAAATCAGCTATTGAACTACAATATATGTTGCAAATATTTCCCCCAGTTTATTTGCTTTTTAACTTTGATTGTGGTTTATCATCTCAGATATTTATATTTTTATGAGGTCAAATGTATCATTTCTTTTATTACATCTGAATTTTGAGTCAGTTAAAAAGCCTTGAATTATAAGTAAAAAGCCTATTTTTACTGAGGCTATAGAAAAATTCACTCATGGTTTCTTCTAGAACTTACATAATTCCTGCCTTCCTTCCTCCCTCCTTCACTCCCTCTCTCCTTCCCTTCCTTCTTATTTAGATCTCTGATCCATTTGGAGCTTATTCTTGTGTATGGTATGAGTGGTATGAGGAATGGATCAAATTTTATCTTTTTCAGTTGTCCTAACACCATTTATTAAAAAGATAATCTTTATCCCAAGCACTAAGAGAGATTACTTCCACCACATATTAATTTTTATATGTAGGTGGTTGTATTAGTTCATTCTCACACTGCTATAAAGAAATCCCTGAAACTGGGTAATTTATAAACAAAAGAGGTTTAATTGGCTCACAGTTCTTCAGGCTGTACAGGAAGCATGTGGCTTCTGCTTCTGGGGAGGCTTCAGGAAAGTTACAATGATAGCAGAAGGTGAAGGGGAAGCAGGCACGTCTTACATGACTGGAGCAGGAAGAGAGATGGGAGGTGCTAAACACTTCTAAACAACCAGATCTTGTGAGAACTCACTCACTAGAACAGCACTGGGGGATGGTGCTACACTATTAGAAACCACCCCCATGGTCTTATCACCTCCCACGAAGCCCCACCTCCAGCACTGGTAATTACATTTCAACATGAGATTTGGATGGGGGCACAGATCTAAACCATGTCATTCTGCCCCTGGCCTCTCTGAAATCTCGTGTTTTTCTCACATTTCAAAATACAATCATGCTTTCCCAGTAGTCCCCCAAAGCCTTAACTCATTCCAGCATTAACTCAAAAGTCCATAGTTCAAAATATCATATGACACAAGACCAGTCCCTTCTGCCTATGAGCCTATAACATAAAAAACAAGTTAGTGTCTTCCAAGATACAATGGTGGTATAGGCATTGGGTAAATACTGCTGTTCCGAAAGAGAGAAATCAGCCAAAAGAAAGAGGGGCTACAGGCCCTATGCAAATCCAAAACCCAGCAGGGCAGTCATTAAATCTTAAAGCTCCAAAATAATCTCCTTTGACTCCATGTCTCACATCCAGGACACACTGATGCAACAGGTATGCTCCCAGGGCCTTGGGCAGCCCTGCCCTATGGCTTTTGCAGGGGTCAGTCCCCACAGCTGCTCACATGGGTTGGTGCTGAATGCTTGTGGCTTTTCCAGACCCATGGTGCAAGCTGTTTGTGGCTCTGTAGCATTCTGGGATCTGGAGGATGGTGGCCCTCTTCTCACAGCTCCACTAAGTAGTGCCCCAGTGGGGACTCTGTGTGGAGGTTCCAACCCCACATTTCTTCTCTACACTGCCCTAGTAGAGGTTCTCCATGAAGGCCCTGTCACTGCAGCCAGCTTCTGCCTCAACATCCAAGCTTTTCCATATGTCCTCTGAAATCTAGGTGGAGGCTCCCAAGCCTCAACTCTTATACTCTGTGCACCTACTGGCTTAACACCATGTGGAAGCCACCAAAACTTATGGCTTGCACCCTCTGAAGCAGTCGCCTAAACTGTACCTGTGCCCTGTTGAGCCATGGCTGAAACTAGAGTGGCCAGGATGCGGGAGCAGTGTCCTGAAGCTGCACAGGGCAGTGGCCTATTAAACCATTCTTCCCTCTAGGCCTCCAGGCCTGTGATAGGAGGGGCTGCCTCAAAGGCAGTCTTTGAGGCCTTTTCCTCATTGTCTTGGCTATCAGTACTTGCCTTCTCTTTGCTTATGTAAATTTCTGCAGCCAGTTTGATTTCCTCCCCAGAAAATAAATTTTTCTTTTCTACCACATGGCCAGTCTGCAAATTTTCCAAACTTTTAAGCTCTGCTTCCATTTTAAATATAAATTCCAATTTCAGGTCATTTCTTTGCTTACACCTATAAGCATAGGTTGTTAGAAGCAGACAAGCCAAATCTTGAACACTTTGCTGCATAGAAATTTCTTCTGCCAGGTACTCTAAGTTATCACTCTCAAGTTCAAATTTCTGCAGATTCCTAGATCAGGGGCACAATGCCACCAGGGTCTTTGCTAACACATAACAAAAGTGACCTTTGCTCCAGTTCCCAGATAACTCCCTCATCTCCATCTGAGACCTCCTCAGCCTGGACTTCACTATCCATATCACTACCAGCATTTTGGTCACAACAATTTAACAAGTCTTTAGGAAGTTCAAAACATTCCCTCATCTACCTATCTTCTTTTGAGCCCTCCACACTCTTCCATCCTCTGCCAGTTACCCAATTTCAAAGCTGTTTCCACATTTTCAAGTATCTTTATAGCAATGCCCTACTCCATGGTACCAATTTTCTTTTATTAGTCTTTTCTCACACTGCTATAAAGAAATACCTGAGACTGGGTAATAAACCTCTTTATAAATAAAAGAGGTTTAATTGGCTCACAGTTCTGCAGGCTGTACAGGAGGAATAGCAGTTTCTGCCTTTGGGGAGGCTCAGGAAACTTACAATCATGGTGGAAGGTGAAGGGGAAGCAGGCATGTCTTACATGGCCACAGCAGGAGGAAGAGAGAGTTGGGGGAGGTGCTAAACACTTCTAAACAGCCAGATCTTGTGAGAACTCACTCATTGGAACAGCACTAGGGGCATGGTGCTAAACAATTAGAAGCTGCCCCCATGAGTCAGTTACCTCCCATCAAACCCCACCTCTAACATTGGTGATTACATTTCAACATGAGATTTGGGTGGGGACACAAATCTCAGATCCAAACCATATCAGTGGTCTATTCTCGATTTTATATTCTATCCCATTAGCCTATCTATTCATCTTCCAGTACCAAATTGTTTTAGTTTTATAGAGGCTTTGTAGTATGTTTAAATGTCTGGTCGGAGTATATCCTCCCTGACAGTTCTCTTTTGTTAGTGTTTTTTTAAAGCTATTCTTATGTGTTTAAAAACATACAAACTTTAGGATCAAATTATTTAGATCCATAAAAAGTTTATTAGAATATTGAAATTTTTACTGGAATCAGATTAACTTTATAAATTAATTTAGGAAAAACTGACATCTTTATGATGTTGAGATATCCTATTAAAAAGGATAATTTCTCATTTATCCAAGTCTATTTTTGTATCTTTCATAAATGTTTTATAATTTTCTTCATAGAAATCTTGGATATCTCTTATTAAATTTATTCCTAAATATTTTATCTTTACTCTTCTTTATTGCTATTATGATCAGGGTTCTCTTGTCTATTATATCTTCTAACTGGTTATTGTTTGACCAGATGAATGCTGTCAGTTTTTTGTGTTAAACACATAACATTTGCCATTGCATCATTTTGTTTTTTTGTTCCTGAGACAGTGCTGTAGCAGTATCTCAGCCCACTGCAACCTCCACCTTCTGGGTTCAAGAGATTCTCCTGCCTGCTCTCCCAAGTAGCTGGGATGACATGCATATGCCACCATGCCAAGCTAATTTTTGTATTTTCAGTAGAGACTGGGTATCATCATGTTGGCCAGGCTGGTCTTGAACTCCTGGCCTCAAGTGATCCATCCACCTTGGCCTCCCAAAGTGCTAGGATTACCGATGTAAGCCACCATCCCCAGCCTACCATTCTGTCAAGTTTTAAGTATACAGTTCAGTAATGTTAAGTATGTTCACATTGTTGTGAAATAGATCTTCAGGGCTTTTTCATCTTGCAAAAAACGTTTTTGGTCTTTACCATGAGAGCCTTGTTGAGTGTCTTTGAGGTACACCCAAAGAAATATGGTGGCCTCACTGAAACTACGGTCTTTAAGAAGTTCTTATTCTCAAGCTAGTCTACACTCAACCTCTAGCAATTTGTCAAAATTATCTTTTAAATGATTCTGCCAGTTTATGTCTTCAGTAACTTTTCTAGGTAAGCTGATCTTGGCCATGACTCTCTGGGTTTGCTTGTCTCTTTAGATCTCGAGGCCGTGGTTTACAACTTTTCTTGAATCCATCAGAACTTCAGTTGGTCTAGGTGGTCAGGTGTTCTAGTTCTCTCTTGTAAGGATGGAATGATAACTTTTAAGCTCTTTACATGTTGGAGCTAAGGCCAGAAGTCCCTCATAATTTTTGAAAGCATAAAGTGGTCCTAAGACCAAAGCATTTGAGAACCCTTGCTATATGCTATTATTAAATTATCTTTTTTAAAACTTAAAGAAATTTAAAATACAATCTACCTTTTAGCATTTAGCTGTTGCTGTTTTCCTCTTTGGAATTTCATCATTCTAACCATATATCTCTTTGAGAGTTGTATTCTAAAGCAAAGTGCGACATGGACTTGATCCTTCAGAAGCTTAACTGAAGCAGTTCTTCACTTACTCCATTTTAACCTTTATTTAACATGCAGTGACATTATATTATACACTCTTAGGAGTCCTTTAATACTGTTAAATATTTACTTAATTCATACTCATCTTATTGTCCTCTATGATCCTTTCTTTTTTTTTTTTTTTTTTTTTTTTTTTTAGACAGTGTCTTGCTCTGTCACCCAGGCTGGAGTGCAGCGGTGCAATCTCGGCTCACTGCACCCTCCACCTTCTGGGACTACAGGCATACCACCATGCCTGGCTAATTTTTGTATTTTTTGTAGAGGCAGGGTTTTGCCATGTTGTTCAGGCTGGTCTTGAACTCCTGAGCTCAAGCAATCTACCTGCCTCAGCTTCCCAAAGTGCTGGGATGAGAGGTATGAGCCACTGTGCCTAGCCAGTTTTCTTCTTTCTCTTGTAAAGTTCAGTCAGTCATTCCGTGTCTTACATGTCTATAATTTATATTTCCCAAGTGTACTGCTTTGTGTGTCCTTAGATGAAATGCCATTTGTAAGTAGGACTAAAGCATACTATTAATCGTGGCACATATTAGTTTAGGCTGATATGGAAATCCCTAGGAGTCATTTGATAGTGTTGTATTTTCACAATGTTTCCCCCATTTAGGATTATAAACTGGTATCAAGAACACTTTTGTTTGGTGTTCATATTTGTAGGCTTTACTTTAAATGTTATTAACACTTTTAGATTGTTAATAATCCTGCTTTTGTCAATCACTCTCACACTTAAAGGAATCTACTTGCAAAGATACACTACAAACTTCTGACTTATCAATTAATGACAGTGACTAAAATGCAACTATTCATGAATTCTATCACTGTTAGCAAGAACAAAAAATGACATTCATTCTGAAGAGGTAACTGTTTAAATTATAAAGATAAACTGAAATTTACCTTGTGACTATCTTCTTTGATTTTAACAAAATATAATTTTCTTCCTTCATACATACTCTATCAAGATTTATAAAATCTTCAAATTTAAACTCATAAACATTTAGGAGCTGATAGTTACATATTGATATTGAAAAATGTCAGCAGATATTATATTGTAACCTATTGTTGGCATTTTTCTCTAGATGAAAAGATTTCACTTGAGTAAATTTGAGTGAGCTACTATTAATGAAATGATACTATATCACTTTATATTCATACATTGTTTCCAACTCATTGCTTATCAATAAAACAATTAATTCAATAATTCACAACAGGTTGTATTTTTGGGAAAAACCCTCAAACCATGCTTTTCCCTCTGCTCTCACACCACAACAATCACCTTCACATAAGACCTCTGATGAAATGTATGGTGGCTTTTCCCCACACACCAAGCAGTGGACACCAGCTTGGGTGTCCTCCAGAGATAGAGATAGATTCCACAGGTTGACAACTCAGTCCCACAAGACCACTCCCTCCTTCCCACCAGTCACAAGCCTGGACTTCCAAAACTTCTGATTGGCTTCAAGTTGGGGCTCCCCAGACCCCTGCTTTGAGTTCAATTAATTTACTTCAGTAGCTTACAGAAGTCAGGGAAACACTTATGCTTACCAGTTTATTATGATGGATATCTTAAAGGATACAAGTAAACAGCCAGATGGAGAGATACATAGGGTGAGGTCTGGGACAGTCCTGAGTACAGGAGCTACTGTCCTCGTGGAGTTGGGGGTTTGCCACCCTGCAGGCACATAGATGAGTACATCTTCCTGTCAACCTCCATGTGTTCAGTGCTTTGGAAGCTCTCTAACCCTGTCCTTTGGGCCTTTGATGTAGACTTTATTGATTGTCCACGATTGAAGCAGGGACAACTATGTCAAAATGTGATTCAACAAAAAGAGTATTATCTAAACCCAGCGCATTAGTCTGTTCTCACATTGCTATAAAGAACTACCTGAAACTGGGTAATTTATAAAGAAAAAAGGTTTAATTGGCTCACAGTTCTTCAGTCTGTATGGGTAGGCTGGCTGGGGAAGGCCTCAGGAAACTTTCAGTCATGGTGCAAGGCAAAAGGGAAGCAGGTATATCTCCACATGAAGCAGGAGAGAGATAGTGAAGTGAGAAGTGCTACACACTTTTAAACAATGAGATCTTGTGAGAACTCAATCACCATCACAAGAACAGCAAGGGGGAAGTCTGCTCCCATGATCCATTCACCTCCCACTTCCAACACTGAAAGATTACAATTCAACATGCGATTTGTGTGGGGACACAGAGCCAAACCAAATTACATTACCCAGCAATGCCTGCCTGTTCAGATTCCTCTTGGCCTCTCTGTGCAACATTCCTTCCTCCAGAATATGGGGCAGGACCCTCTCTGGAATAAGGGTCTTATGACCTACAATCAGGTTAGATTCCTTGTTTGGGCAGGAGAAGGTGAGAGAGAGAGAGTGATTGATTGATTCTGTTTCCTGAGGCCTGTTTCTGAGGCCTAAGACACCCCAACATTATAACAAAAGACTGTAACAAAGGTTATGGGAGCTATGAGCTAGGAACCATGGATGAAAATACGTGTGTGTATATATATATATATATATATATATATATATATATATATATATATATCTCATATATATCTCATAGGTCAGTAGGTCTTCTTTATTCTCAATTATAAACACAACTTTGAATGTTAAACTGTACATTATTTTATTTAAATTCTTCTGATATCTGTAGACATCTTGCTTTATCTTTATATCTCACATTAAGGTTTAAAAAATTACTAAAATAGAAATATTAGGTTAAATTTATGTGTGTCTGCTAATGCCTGGCCACATGGTAGACAGTCAAATAATATTTAACGAATGATGTAAATTTTCATGAAAAAGAAAGTGCCCAACATTTATTAAGCATCTATCAAGTGCTTATTTATTCAATGTCATTTGACGAAGACACTAAGGCTCAGATTGGTCAAGTACAGATGGCACATCTGAGATTTGATCTAAGGGTTGTCTTGCTTTAGAATGCCATGTTTTTGGCTCTTTTCCAAAGGGGAAATTAAATCTAATAAACTTAACTTTTTACTGTATTTACTTATTTAGTTTAGACTTTTCTTGGCTCAAACAACCCTCACTTTGTCACAGTGAGGTCAAAATGGGCATGTGGCCATTCTAAGAACTATTCAAAAGAACAGACAGCATGAGGCTTCATTTTGATGAAAAGATTGGTTTTGTAAACTTGCACAATTTACTCCTTGTTCCACAACTTTATTTATTTTATTTAAAACACAGACAGAGTTTCGCTATATTGGCCAGGCTAGTCTCAAACTCCTGGCCTCAAGCAATCCTTTTGCCTCAGCCTCCCTAAGTGCTGGGATTATAGGCATGAGCTACCATGCCTGGCCACCATAGCTTTAATTATAGCTATTTAAAATCCTTCTGAAAAGTAATGCTTCATGTAAATGCTGATAAGTATGATACTACCAAACAAACTTGACAGAGATTAGCAGCCTGAAGAGTGATGTGGTTCTGGAACATTTTTTATGGTTTTATTTTCCCACATTTTGGATTATCTGAATGGATCCTAAATGTAATCAAAAGTGTCCTTATAAGAGGGAAGCAGACGGAAATTTGACCTGAGAAGGGAAAGGTGATGAGAAGACTGAAACAAGATGCTACTGGTTTTGAAAATAGAGGAAGGGGCTACAAGCCAAAGAAATGACGCTCTAGAAGCTGAAAAAGACAGAAAGTGGATTCTCCCCTAGGGCCTCTGGAGGAAATGAAGGTCTCTCAACACTTTGGTTTTGGCCAGTGAATGATTCTGGACTTGCGACCTCTAAAACTGTAGAATGTTGTTTTAAGGCACCGAGTTTGTGGTAATTTGTTACAGCAATGACAGGAAACTGATACAAAGACTAAACGACCTTTATACTTACTATCAGGACTACATTGTCATTATGAAGTTACGTCTAATTTTGCTCATTTCTGACATTCTAGTAATCTTGACTCTAAAAACAGTAGGGGTGAAAACTGTAGTTGGTGCAAAAGTAATTACGGTTTCAGCCTGTGAATTTTAAATCATAAATAGGTTCAAACACATCTTTATTAACCAAAACAGGAATCATTACAATGAACACATTTTTTCCAAGGAGAAATAAGTTTGTTTATTCCTGTAGGGTAAAAATCCATGCTTTGGGATTCAACGAACCCTTGGGAAGCATTTTCTGCTTCCTGCTGGTTGTGGAAGCATTTTCGCTGCAAAAAGTTGTCGAGGCACTTGAAGAAGTGGTAGTCGGTTGGCGACAGGTCAGGTGAATATGACAGATGAGGCAAAACTTCGTAGCCCATTTCATTAAACTGTTGAAGCATTGGTTGTGCAACGTGCAGTCAGGTGGTGTTGTAGAGAAGAATTGGGCCCTATCTGTTGGCAAATGGCAACTGCAGGCATTGTGGGTTTTGGTGCATCTCATTGATTTGCTGAGCATACTTCTCAGTTGTAATGCTTTTGCCAGAATTCAGAAAGCTGTAGTGGATTAGACTGGCAGCAGACTACCAAACAGTGACCATGACCTTTTTCTCGTGCAGTCTTGGCTTTGGGAAGGGCTTTGGAGCTTCTTCTTGGTCTAACCACTGAGCTGGTCATCACTGGTTATTGTATAAAATCCACTTTTTGTTGTACATCATAATTCGATTGATATGTGGTTCATTGTTACTGCATAGAATGAGAGATGACACTTCAAAATGATGATTTTTTAAAATTTTTGCTCAGCTCATGAGACACCCACTTATCAAGCTTTTTCACCTTTCCAATTTGCTTCAAATTACAAATGACCATAGAATGGTTGGTGTTGAGTTTTAAGGCAACTTCTCGTGTAGTTGTAAGAGGATCAGCTTCAAAGATTCTCTCAATTGGTTGTTGTCAACTTCCGATGGCCAGCCACTATGCTTCTCATCTTCAAGGCTCTCATCTCTTTTGCAAAACTTCTTGAACCGCCACTACATTGTATGTTCAGTAACAGTTCCTGGGCCAAATGCTTTACTGATGTTGCGAGTTGTCTCCACTGTTTTACGACACATTTTGAACTCAAATGAGAAAATTGCTCAAATTTGCTTTTTGTCTAACAGCATTTCCATAGTCTAAAATAAATATAAGATAAACAGCAAGTAATAAGTCATTAGCAAAAAAAATAAAGTGAGAAACATGCGTTAAAATGATGTATAACATAACCACAGTTATGTAAGAATGAATTCGAATATCAAATAGCAAATTTCAACAGTGCAAAAACTGCAATTGCTTTTGTACTAACCTAATATCTTTTTCTTGCCCATCATAAGGGTCATGACTGATACCCCATAAAAAAAGACAGATTAACAAGAGAAATACATAACTTTATTTAACAGTGTTTTACGGGGAGTAGGAGACTTCAGAAATGAAGACTCAAAGACCCAGGGAAAACTGTGTACTTTTATGCTAAGCCCCATGAAAGAAGTAGACATTTGTGGAGAAATATGATTGGAAAAAGGGGTATGATCTAATGGTAATAACTTTGGGGAACATAAAAAGGTTCTTTGTTAAGATTCTTCTTCGCCTCTCTCTGCAGTACTCTTTTCCTTTGGGCACATGGCAGGACAAAAGGGTCTCACTTTCAGGGAAGGTAGGTCAGAAAGTGACCTTTTTAGATTTCATGGCTTGCTTTAGGGGTAAGGAATTTTAGTTTCTGTGACCACTTCAGGGAAGAGTTCTGGTTTTTATGATATGCCTTGGGGGAGAAAGGAGGATGTAAGGGAGATTAGAGAGACCTTGTTTCTGATGCCCTTCCAATCTTTTTCAGTTGAAAGAACTCAGCACGTGCCAAGGCACCCATACTCAGGGTGTCATTCTCTGAGCACTGGCAGCACCTATCAATCTATAAGGAAGCATGTAGCCTTGAGCCTAAATGCAAGTCTTTTCATTAAAAAAAAATCCTTTATTGGCTTTCTCTATTCCTTATGTATCACATCTTCCTCTTTGTTTACCAGAAATATTTTCCCCCAAGAGACTGTACTTGGCCTCTCTTCTCTTCCTCTTAATCTTGCCTCTATTGTCCTGTTTACTGCCATAGCTTTAATTTTTACAATGTAGCCAATGCTCTTGGTCAGTTTGTTAGGCTTCAAACCCACACTTCCTGTTGTCTGCTATGCATCTTCAGCTGGATAGCTCATTGGCATTTTGTATTCAATAAAACTGGAAATGAATTCATCTTCTCATGCACTGATTTATAAATGGAAAACCAAGTCACACCAGAAAACAAATGCTTCACCAAATAAGATATGTTAAGAATTTTGTTTTGTTTTGTTTTACACAATAATGGAAAACTCCAAAAGTATCATCTTATTCTTTTGTTTTTGTAGATGTTAATTTTGAGTAATATTTCTTCCAACATTTCTTCACTTTGCCTTGCTCCACATGGGCCATCCTAGTCATGGAATGGAAAATCTGACTTTAGATCACTCTGCATATAAATTCTAACAATATGATCTTCTCAACCAAGTAACCAATTAATTCAAGTAACTTGAGACAGAGTACTCTGACTTTATCTCCTCTATAATTTTTATTCTGAAGACAAAAAGAATCAAGTAGAAACATCTTGAACTTTACCTGTAGTTTGTTGCTGGTGGTATTAGAGAGGTAATTTAAAAAAAGAATCTATGGTTCGATAGTAATTAACAAAAACAATGATGGCAACAACAAAAACCTAGTGAGTCCAGCCAGTAACTGTAGAAGAAATGATAGCATAGAAAATGACCATCTTACAACCATCAGTAATACCTAATTCAGGCAAGGATAATCAAAAGATGTTAAAACAATTTGGTGAAATTTTGTGGGGAATTAGGATTCATGAAATATCAAAGCATCAACCCTTAGATTACATAACGTATGATGGAGAAATCTGGTATGTACCACTTTAACTGAGTGATCAAACTTAACATCAGGAATAATTACTGCCTTTATGTACCTCCAGAAGGGACTCTTTGAGAAAAACATATTACATATATAATATTCTTACCAAAAATGCTTAACTTTAATCTAATTATGAGGAAACAACCAGAGGAACCTAAATCACAGAACATTCTATAAAATGACTAACCTTGGATTTCTTAAAAATTCTGAATATCATGAAAGAAACAAAAAAGCAGGTGAACTGTTCAAGATTAGAGGAGAATAAACCCAATGTATGATTACGGATTGGATCCTGTATTTTTAAAAATTGGTATATAGTATCAGGGAAAACTGGGGAAATCTGTCAATTCCCCCTTCCCATCTGTCTGTTTTATTTTATTTTATTTATTTTTCTTTAAGTTCTGGGATACATGTGCAGAATGTGCAGGCTTGTCACATAGGTATACATGTGCCATGGTGGTTTGCTGCACCTATCAACCCATCATCTAGGTTTTAAGCCTGCGTGCATTAGGTATTTGTCCTAATGCTCTTCCTCCCCTTGCCTCCCACCCCCCCAACAGACCCTGGTGTGTCATGTTCCTCTCCCTGTGTCCATGTGTTCTCATTGTTCAGCTCCCACTTATGAGTGAGAACATGCAGTGTTTGGTTTTCTGTTCCTGTATTAGTTTGCTGAGAATGATGGCCTCCAGCTTAATCCATGTCCCTGCAAAGGACATGAACTCATTCTTTCTTATGGCTGCATAGTATTCCACAGTGTACATGTGTCACATTTTCTTTATCCTGTCTATCATTGGTGGGCATTTGGGTTGGTTCCAAGTCTTTGCTATTGTAAATAGTGCCACAGTAAACATACATGTGCATGTGTCTTTATAGTAGAATGATTTATAATCCTTTGGGTATATATCCAGTAATAGGATTGCTGGGTCAAATGGTATTTCTGGTTCTAGGTCCTTGAGGAATGGCCACATTGTCTTCCACAATGGTTGAACTAATTTACACTCCCACCAACCATGTAAAAGCGTTCCTATTTCTCCACAGACTCTCCAGCATCTGTTGTTTCCTGACTTTTTAATAATCACCATTCTAACTGGTGTGAGATGGTATCTCATTGTGGTTTTGATTTGCATTTCTCTAATGACAGTGATGATAACGTTTTTTTTTAATATGTTTGTTGGCCACATACATGTCTTCTTTTGAGAAGTGTCTGTTCATATCCTTCACCCACTTTTTGATGGTTTTTTTTTTTTTTTTTTACTGTAAGTGTGTTTAAGTTTCTTCTAGATTCTGGATATTAGACCTTTGTCAGATGGGTAGATTGCAAACATTTTCTCCCGTTCTGTGGGTTGCCTGTTCACTCTGATGATAGTTTCTTTTGCTGTACAGAAGCTCTGTAGGTTTAATTAGATCCCATTTGTCAATTTTGGTTTTTGTTGCAATGGATTTTGGTGTTTTAGTCATGAAGTCTTTGCCCATACCTACGTCCTGAATGGCATTGGCTAGGTTTTCTTCTAGAGTTTTTATGGTTTTGGGTTTTGGGTTTTACATTTAAGTCTTTAATCCATCTTGAGTTAATTTTTGTCTAAGGGATAAGGAAGGGGTTCAGTTTCAGTTTTCTGCATATGGCTAGCCAGTTTTTGCAGCATCATTTATTAAATAGGGAATCCTTTCCCCATTGCTTGTTTTTGTCAGGTTTGTCAAAGATCAGATGGTTGTAGATTTGTGACATTATTTTTGAGGTCTCTGTTCTGTTCTATCATCCTATGTATCTGTTTTGGAACCAGTACCATGCTGTTTTGGTTACTGTAGCCTTGTAGTATAGTTTGAAGTCAGGTAGCGTGATGCCTCCAGCTTTATTTTTTTTGCTTAGGATTGTCTTGGGTATATGGGCTCTTTTTTGGTCCATATGAAATTTAAGGCAATTTTTTCTAATTCTACAAAGAAAGTCAATGGTGGCTTGATGGGAATAGCATTGAATCTACAGATTACTTTGGGCAGTATGGCAATTTTCACAATATTGATTCTTCCTATCCATGAACATGGAATTTTTTTTTTACATTTGTTTGCATATTCTCTTATTTCCTTGAGCAGTGGTTTGTAGTTCTCCTTGAAGAGGTCCTTCACATCCCTTGTAAGTTGAATTCCTAGGTATTTATTCTCTTTGTACCAATTGTGAATAGGGGTTCACTCATGATTTGGCTGTCTGCTTGTCTATTGTTGGTGTATAGGAATGCTGGTGATTTTTGCACATTGATTTCGTATCCTGAGACTTTGCTGAAGTTGCTTATCAGCTTAAGGAGTTTTTGGGCTGAGATTATGGGATTTTCTAAATATACAATAATGTCATCTGCAAACAGACAATTTGACTTCCTCTCATCCTATTTGAATACCTTTTATTTCTTTCTCTTGCCTGATTGCCCTGGCCAGAACTTCCAACACTATGTTGAATAGGAGTGGTGAGAGAGGGCATCCTTGTCTTGTGCCGGTTTTCGAAGGGAATGCATCCAGTTTTTGCCCATTCAGTGTGATACTGGCTATGGGTTTGTCATAAATAGCTCTTATTATTTTGAGATATGTTCCATCAATACCTAGTGTATTTTAACATGAAGGGATGTTGAATTTTATCAAAGGTCATTTCTGCATCTATTGAGATAATCGTGTGGTTTTTGTCATTGATTCTGTTTATGTGATGGACTATGTTTATTGATTTGCATATGTTGAACCCAGCTTTGCATCCCAGGGATGAAGCCGACTTGATTGTGGTAGATAAGCTTTTTGATGTACCACTGGATTCAGTTTGTCAGTATTGAGGATTTTCGCATTGATGTTCATCAGGGATATTGGTTTGAAATAATTTTTTTTTGTATCTCTGCCAGGTTTTGATACCAGGATGATGCTGGCCTCATAAAATAAGTTAAGGAGGAGTCCCTCTTTTTCTATTGTTTGGAATAGTTCCAGAAGGAATGGTACCAGCTCCTCTTTGTATCTCGGGTACAATTCAGCGTGAATCTGTCTGATCCTGGGCTTTTTTTGGTTGGTGGGCTATTACTACCTCAATGTCAGAAATTGTTATTGGTCTATTCAGGGGTTCGACTTCTTCCTGGTTTAGTCTTGGGAGGGTGTACATGTCCAGGAATTTATCCATTTCTTCTAGATTTTCTAGCTTATTTGTGTAGAGGTGTTTATAGTATTCTCTGATGGTTATTTGTATTTCTGTGGAATCAGTGGTGATATCCCCTTCATCATTTTGTATTGTGTCTATTTGATTCTTCTCTCTTTTCTTCTTTATTAGTCTAGCTAGTGGTCTATCTATTTTGTTAATTTTTTTCAAAATACCAGCTCCTGGATTCAATTATTTTTTTGAAGGGTTTTTTGTGTCTCTCTCTCCTTCAGTTCTGCTCTGATCTTAGCTATTTCTCGTCTTCTGCTAGCTTTTGAATGTGTTTGCTCTTGCCTCTCTAGTTCTTTTAATTGTGATGTTAGGGTGTCTATTTCAGATCTTTCCAGCTTTCTGATGTGGGCATTTAGTGCTGTCAGTTTCCCTCTTAACTCTGCTTTAGCTATGTCCCAGAGATTCTGGTATATTGTCTCTTTTTTCTCATTGGTTTCAAAGAAGTTCTTTATTTCTGCCTTAAGTTTGTTATTTACCCAGGAGTCATTCAGGAGCAGGTTGATCAATTTCCATGTAGTTGTGTGGTTTTGAGTGAGTTTCTAATCCTAAGTTCTAATTTGATTGCACTGTGATGTGAGAGACTGTTTGTTATGATTTCCATTCTTTTACATTTGCTGAGGATTTTTTTCCAATTATGTGGTCAATTTTAGAATAAGTACCATGTGGCACTGAGAAGAATGTATATTCTGTTGATGTGGGGTAGAGAGTGCTGTAGATGTCTATTAGGTCTACTTGACCCAAAGCTGAGTTCATGTCCTGAATATCCTTGCTAATTTTTTGTCCTGTTGATTTGTCTAATATTGACAATGGGGTGTTAAAGTCTCCCACTATTATTGTGTGGGAGTCTAAGTCTCTTTGTAGGTCTCTAAGAACTTGCTTTATGAATCTGGGTGCTTCTGTATTGGGTCCATATATATTTAGGATAGTTAGCTCTTCTTGTTGCACTGATCCCTTTACCATCATGTAATGCCCTTCTTTGTGTTTTTTTTATCTTTGTTGGCTTAAAGTCTGTTTTATCAGAGACTAGGATTGCAACCCCTGCTTTTTTTTCCTTTTCATTTGCTTGGTAAATATTCCTTTATGCCTTTATTTTGAGCCTTTGTGTCTCTCTGCCTGTAAGGTGGGTCTCATGAACATAGCACACCAATGGGTTTTGACTCTTTATCCAACTTGGCAGTCTGTGTCTTTTAATTGGGGTATTTAGCCCATTTGCATTTAAGGTTAATATTGTTATGTGTGTATGTGTGAGTTTGATCCTGTCATCATGATGCTATCTGGTTATTTTGCAAACTTGTTTATGTGGTTGCTTCATAGTGTCGATGGTCTTTACAATTTGGTATGTTTTTGCAGTGGCTGGTACTGATTGTTCCTTTCCATGTTTAGTGCTTCCTTTGGGAGCTCTTGTAAGGCAGGCCTGTTGGTGACAGAATCCCTCAGAATTTGCTTGTTTGTAAAGGGTTTTATTTCTCCTTCACTTATGAAGCTTAGTTTGGCTGGATATGAAATTCTGGGTTGATAATTCTTTTCTTTAAGAATGTTGAATATTGGCCCCCACTCTCTTCTGGCTTGTAGGGTTTCTGCTGAGAGGTCTGCTGTTAATCTGATGGGCTTCCCTTTGTAGGTAACCTGACCTTTCTCTCTGGTTGCCCTTAACAATTTTTCCTTTGTGTCAATCTTGGAGAATCTGATGCTTATGTTTCCTGGGGTTTGGAGTATCTTAGTGGTGTTCTCTATATTTCCTGAATTTGAATGTCAGCCTGTCTTGCTAGGTTGGGGTAGTTCTCCTGGATAATATCCTGAAGTGTGTTTTCCAACTTGGTTCCATTCTCCCTGTCACTCTCAGGTACACCAATCAATTGTAGGTTTGGTCTTTTTACATAGTCTCACATTTCTTGGAGGCTTTGTTTGTTCCCTTTCATTCTTCTCCAATCTTGTCTTTATGCCTTATTTCAGCAAGTTGATCTTTAATCTTTGATATCTTTTGTTCCGCTTGATCAATTCAGCTATTGATACTTGTGTATGCTTCACAAAGTTCTTGTGCTGTGATTTTCACCTCCATCAGCTCATTTATGTTCCTCTGTAAACTCTAGTTATTCTAGTTAGCAGTTCCCGTAACCTTTTGTCAAGGTTCTTAGCTTTCTTGCCTTGGGTTAGAAGATGCTCCTTTAGCTCACAGGAGTTTGTTATTACCTGCCTTCTGAAGCCTACTTCTGTCAATTCATCAATCTCATCTCTGTCCAGTTTTGTGCCCTTGCTGGAGAGGAGTTGCCATCATTTGGAAGAGAAGAGGCATTCTGGTTTTTGGAATTTTGAGTGTTTTTACGCTGGTTTTTCCTCATCTTCATGGATATATCTATCTTTGATCTTTGAGGTTGGTGACCTTTGGATGGGGTTTCTGTGTGGGTTTTTTGGTTGTTGTTGTGTTCTGTTAGTTTGTTTTTTTTCTAACAGTCAGGTTCCTCTTCTGCATGTCTGCTGCATTTTGCTGGAGGTTCACTCCAGACCGTGTTCACCTGGGTATCACCAGTGGAGGATGCAGAATAGCAAAGATTGCTGCCTGCTCCTTCCTCTGGAAGCTTCGTCCCAGAAGCCTGATGCCAGCTGGAGCTCTCTTGTATGAGGTTTCTGTCGATCCCTGTTGGGAGATGTCTCCCAGTGAGGAGGCATGGGGGTCAGGGACCCACTTGAGGAGGCAGTCTGTCCCTTTGCAGAGCTGGTGCACTTTGCTGGGAGAATCGCCCTTGTCAGGATCAGCTGCTCTCTTCAGAGCTGGCAGGCAGAAAAGATTAAGTCCGCTGAAGCTGAGCCCACAGACGGCCCTCCCCACAGGTGCTCTGTCCCAGGAAGATGACAGTTTTATCTGTAAGCCTCTGACTGGGGCTGCTCCATTTTCTTCAGAGATGCCCTGCCCAGTGAGGAGCAATCGAGAGAAGCAGTCTGGCCACAGCCGCTTTGCCACACTTCGGTAAATTCTGCCCAGTCCTAACCTCCTAGTCTCCTTAGCACTGTCAGGGGAAAACCACCTACTAAAGCCTCAGTAATGGTGGATGCCCCTCCCCACTCCAAGCTGCATCATCCCACGTCAACTCCAGACTTCTGTGCTGGCAGTGAGAATTTCAAGCCAGTGGTTCTTAGCTTGCTGGGCTCCATGGGAGTGGGACCCGCTGAGTGAGACCACTTGGCTCCCTGGCTTCAGCCTCCTATCCAGGGGAGTGAATGGTTCTGTCTTGCCAGGGTTCCAGGCACCACTGGGGTATGAAAAAAAAAAAATCTCCTGCAGTTTGGTGCCTGCTCAGCCACCCAGTTTTGTGCTTGAAACCCGGGGCCCTGGTGGTGTAGGCTCATGAGGGAATCTACTGATCTGCAGATTGCAAAAACCATTAGAAAAGCATAGTACCCAGGCTGGGTAGCACAGTCCCTCACAGCTTCCGTTGGCTGGGGGAGGGAGGTCCCTTGCACTTCCTACATGAAGTGACGCCCCATCTTGCTTCTGTTCACTCTCTGTGGGTTGCACCCACTGCCTATCCAGTCACACTGAGATGAACTGGGTACCTCAGTTGGAAATGCAGAAATCACCCACCTTCTGAGTTGGTCTCGCTGGGAGCTGCAAACTGGAGCTGTTTCTATTCAGCCACCTTGGCCCCTCCCCTCCCATCCATTTAAAAAAACTGTGACAATTGCTATTGTAGTTAATAAAGAATAATGTCTTTTTTTTTTCCTGAAGAGATCCACTCCGAACTATATTTAGAAATGAAATCATGATGTCTACCTCACTTTTATTTTAATTCATTTATTTAATTTTTAAAAATAATTTCAACTTTTATTTTAGATCCAGAGGGTACATGTGCAGGTTTATGGTACATTGCATAATGCTGAGGGTTGGGGTACAAATGATCCCACCACTTAGACAGTGAGCATAGTACCCAATAGGTAGTTTTTCAGCCCCTTTCCTCTCTTTCCCACAGCTCCAGTAGTCTCTAGTCTATTTTTCCTATCTTTATTTTTCTATAGTCTAGTCTATTTTTCCTATCTTTTATTTTTCTATAGTCTCTAGTCTATTTTTCCTATCTTTATGTCCATGTGTACCCAGTGTTTAATTCTCACAAGTGAGAACATGTGGCATTTGGTTTTTTGTTCCTGCATTAATTTGCTTAGGATAATGGCCTCTAGCTGCACCCATGTTGCTGTAAAGGACGTGATTACATTCTTTTATATGGTTGTATAGTATTCCATGGTATATATGTACCACATTTTCTTTATCAAATCCACTGTTGATAGGCACCTAGGTTGATTCCGTGTCTTTGCTATTGTGAATAGTGCTGCAATGAACATATGAGTGCATGTGTCTTTTTGACAGAGTGATTTAGTTTCCTTTGGATATATACCCAGTAATAAAATTGCTGGGTCCAGTGGTAGTTCTGTTTTAGGCTCTTTGAGAAATCTCCAAACTGCTTTCCACAATGGCTAACATACTTTAGATTCTCACCAGCAGTGTATAAGCATTCCCTGTTCTTTGCAGCCTTGGGAGCACCCATCTATCTTTCTGACTGGTGTGAGATAGCATCTCATTGTGGTTTTTATTTGTATTTCTCTGATGATCAGTGATGTCAAGCATTTTCTCATATGTTTGTTGGCTACTTATATGTCTTTGAGAAGTGTCTGCTCATGTCCTTTGCCTACTTTTTAATGGGTTTTTTTTTTTTTTGCTTGTAAATTTAAGTTCTGGATATTTGACCTTTGTCAGACCATAGCTTATGAATATTTTCTCTCATTTTGTAGGTTGTCTGTTTACTCTGTTGATAGCTTCTTTTGCTATGCAGAAGCTCTTTGGTATAATTGTTTCATTTGTCAATATTTGTTTTTGTTGCAATTACTTTTGAGGACTTAGTCATGAATTCTTTGCCCAGGCTTATTTCCAGAATGTTATTTCCTAGGTTTTCTTCTAGAATAAGTATACTTTGAGGTTTTACATTTAAATCTTCCCAACACTGCGAATTTTGTATATGATTAAAGGTAGGGGTCCAGTTTCATTTTGCTGCATATGGCTAGCCAGCTAATCCAGCACCATTTATTGAACAGTGACTCATTTCCCCATTGCTTATTTTTGTCAACTTTGTTGAAGATCAGATGGTTTAAAGTGTGTGGCTTTATTTCTGGGTTCTCTATTCTGTTCCATTAGTCTGTGTTTGTTTTTGTACCAGTACCATGCTGTTTTGGTTACTGTAGCTTTATAGTTTGAAGATGAGTAATGTGATCCTCTGCCTTTGTTCTTTTGGCTTAGGCTTGCTTTGGCTATTTGGGCTCTTTTTTCGTTCAATCTGAATTTTAGAATAGTTTTTTTTTTCTAATTCTGTGAATAGTGGCATTGATAGATTGATAGAAATAGCATTAAATTTGTAGATTGCTTTGGGCAACATAACCATTTAAATGATACTAATTCTTTCAAACCATGAGTATGAAATGTTTTTCCATTTGTTTGTGTCATCTGTGATTTCTTTCTGCAGTGTTTTGTAGTTATCCTTGTAGAGATCTTTCACCTCCTTGTATACCTTACCTTTAAACAAGAGAGAGTGCGTGAGAGTGTGTGTTTTCCAATGCACAAATGGAGAGGGAAGGCAGGGAGGTGAAAACATGTGATAAAATGTTTACTAGTAAACTTAAGTGATAAATGAATGTTCATTTACAATATTTTTATAATTTTTATGACAAAATTGAGGGAAACTGTAGTTTAAAAAATATCTTAAAATGCCATCAGTAACCTTTAGCAGGAGAAAGTCTATTGATATAATACATTATTATTACCAAGTGCCATCGTTGGCATACTTTGTTCACAATATCAGCATTGTGTACTTCTTACAATAATAAAATCTCCTGGATTAATTTTTCTTAAATGCCTTGACAACTGGAGACAAGGAAGCTTCTTACCAGTTGTAGTAGTCCCAAAATTGCCATAAATCTCAGCATTCAGTTTCCTTAGCCTAGACCCACACCTAACTGGAGTTGAAAGAACAGATGTAATCATTTCTATATTTATGGGTAATCAATTAAACCACAAATCAATCTGCCCCCATGATTCAATCACTTCCCATGAGACCCCTCTTCCAACACTGGGAATTACAATTTGACAGATTTTGGTGGGAACACAGAGCCAAAGGATAGCAACACATATTTTAAAGAAACAATTTTAACTTTTTTGGGTGGGTGGGCCAAGATGGTTGATTAGATGCAGCTGCAGTCTGCAGCTCTCACAAAGTGAAATAAAAACAGCAAGTGAATTCTGCACCTTCAACTGAGGAATCCAGGTTCTTGCATTGGGACTGACTAGGTGGACAGCTCAACCCATGGAGAGCAAGGAAAAGCAGGGTGGGGAGATATCCCATCTGGGAGAGGCACAGAGCCAGGGGAGCCCACATTCCCAGCCAAGGGAGGTGATGACTGACTGTGCGACCCCACCTGGGAAAGCATGCTTTTCCCATGGATCTTTGCAATCCATAGATCAGGAGATCCCCTTGTGAGCCCACCCCACCAGGGCCTCTGGTCCAAAGCACAGAGTGTGTGGTCTTGGCGAAGTGGCTGCTTGGGCACACACAGAGACCCAGGAGCTTTGCATACTCTGGTCTTGGGAATTCTGGCAAGGTGGGAGATCCATTTCCTAGGAAGGGGGCTGAATCCAGGGAGCCAAGTGGTGTCATTATGCAGGCCTCACTCCCATGGCACCTCACAAGTTAAGACCCACTGTCTTGGAATTCCAGCTGGCCAGCAGCAGCAGGCTGGAGACTGCCTGAGGCGGATCTCTGCGGTTTGAGTTGGCAGTTCTTGCCGGCTGGCTGTGGGGAGTCCAAGTGGTCCAGACTGGGAGGAGTTCCCCACAACATAGTACCGTTACTGTGCCAGATCATGGCAAAACTGCTTCCTCAAGTGGGACTCCAACCCATCCCTCCTTACCAGGCAGGGCCTCCCTGTGGGAATTTTAGCAACTCCAGCCAGAGTTACATGGATGGAACTCTGATCTCTCCCTGGGACAGAGCCCCTGCAAGGAGGGGCAGCCACTATCACTACAGTTCAGTTGACTTAGTCTTTCCAGTCTGCACTCTGGAGAATCTGGGGGGTCTGGACGAGGCAGGGATCCCCCCCAGAGCATCTGTTCTGCCAAGGGGCAGCCAGACTGCTTTTTAAAGTAGGTCCCTGATCCCGTTACTCCTGACTGGGTGAGACCTCCCAACAGGAGTCTCCAGATACCTTCTACAGGAGTGTTCAGGCTGGCATTGGGCTGTTGCCTTACTGGGGTGGAGCTGCCAGAGGAAGGAGCAAACTGCCATCTTTGCTGTTTTGCAGCCTTCGCTGGTGCACAACTCCAGGTGTGGGAGGAACTGAGGCAACAATAAGCTGGAGTGGATCCCCAGCAAACCACAGCAGCCCTATGGAAAAGTGGCCTGACTGTTAAAAGGGGGGAAAACAACAACATCAACAAAAAGAGACCTCATTAAAACCCCATTCAAAGGTTAGCAACCTCAAATATCGAAAGTAGGTAAGCCCACAAAGATGAGAAAGAATCAAAGCAAAACCCCTGAAAACTAAGAAAGCCAGAGTGCCTCTTCTCCTCCAAGTGACCACAGCACCTCTCCAGCAAGGGCACAGAACTGGGTTGAGGCTGAGATGGTTGAATTGGCAGGAGTAGGATTCAGAAGGTGGGTAATAACAAATTTCGCTGAGCCAAAGGAGAATGTTCTAACCCATTGCAAAGAAGCTAAGAATCATGATAAAACAATACAGGAGCTGATAAGCAGAATAGCCAGTTTAGAGAGGAACATAACTGACCTGATGGAGCTGAAAAACACACATGAAAACATCACAATGCAATCACAAGTATCAATAGTAGAATAGACCAAGTGGAGGAAAAAATCTGAGCTTCAAGACTGTCTTTCTGAAATAAGACGGACAGACAAGAATAGAGAAAAAATAATCAAAAGGAATGAAAAAAACCTCCAAGAACTATGGGATTATGTAAAAAGACCAAGACTATGACTGATTGGGCTACCTAAGGAGGTGGGAAAACAGAACTAAGTTAGAAAACATACTTTAGGATATCATCCAGGAGAACTTCCCCAACCTAGCAAGACAGTCCAACATTCAAATGCAGTAACTTCAGAGAACCCCTGTAAGGGGTTCCTCTCCATGAGAAAATCAACCCCAAGACACACATAATCATCAGAACCTCCAAGGTTGAAATGGAAGAAAAAATGTTAAGGGCAGCCAGAGAGAAAGGTCAGGTCACCTACAAAGGGAAGCCCATCAGACTAACAGACCTCTCAGCAGAAACCCTACAAGCCAGGAGTTTGGAGGCCAATAGTCAACATTCTTTAAAAAAAGAATTTCCAACCCAGAATTTCATATCTGGCCAAACTAAGCTTCATAAGTGTAGGAGAAATAAGATCCTTTTCAGACAAGCAAATGCTGAGGGAATTCATCACCACCAGGCCTGCCTTGCAAAAGCCCCTGACAAAAGCACTAAATATGGAAAAGAAAAACTGTTACCAGCAACTACAAAAACCCCCTGAAGTATATAGACCAGTGTCACTATGAAACAACCACATAAACAAGTCTGCAAAATAACCATCTAGCATCATGATGACAGGATCAGATTCATACATAACAATATTAACCTTAAATGCAAATGGAGTAAATGCCCCAACTAAAAGACACAGAATGGCAAGCTGGATAAAGAGTCAAGACCCATTGGTATGCTGTCTTCAAGAGGCCCATCTTACATGCAAAGACATACATAGGCTGAAAATAAAGGAATGGAGGAAAATTTACCAAGCACATGGAAAATGGAAGAGAGCAGGGGTCTTAGTTTCTGACAAAACAGACTTTAAACCAACAAAGATCAAAAAAGACAAGGGCATTTACATAATGGTAAAGGCTTCAGTTCAATGAGAAGAGCTAACTCTCCTAAATATATATGGACCCAATATAGGAGCACCCAAATTCATAAAGCAAGTTCTTAGAGACCTACAAAGAGACTTAGACTCCCACACAATAATAGTGGGAGACTTTAACACTCCACTTACCATATTAGATCATGAAAACAGAAAATTGACAAAGATATTCAGGACCTGAACTCAGCTCTGGATCAAGCCGACCTGATAGATATCTACAGGACTTTCACCGAAAAGCAAAAGAATATACATTATTTTCATTGCCACATGGCACTTACCCTAAAACTGATCACATTACTGGAAGTAAAACACTCCTCAGCAAATGCAAAAGAAGGGAAATCATAACAAACAGTCTCTTAGACCACAGTGCAATCAAATTAGAATGCAAGTTTAAGAAAGTGACTCAAAACCACACAACTACATGGAAGTTGGACAACCCGCTCCTGAATGACTTCTGGGTAAATAATGAAATTAAGGCAGAAATCAAGTAGTACCCTGAAACTAATGAGAACAAAGAGACAGCATATAAGAATCTCTGCGATGCAGTTAAGGCAGTGTTGAGAGGGAAATTTATAGCACTACATGTCCACATCAAAAAGCTAGAAAGATGTGAAATCAACAACCTAACATCATAACTAAAGTAACTAAACCAAGAGCAAACACCAAAGCTAGCAGAAGACAAGAAATAACCAAGATCAGAGCAACCCACACAAAAAGACAACCTTACACAGAAAGAACTGAAGGAGACAGAGACACGAAAAACTCTTCAAAAAAATCAACAAATCCAAGAGCCAGTTTTTTGAAAAAAATAATGAAATAGATGGCTAGCTAGACTAATAGAAGAATCAAATAGACACAATCAGAAATGACAAGGGGATATCACCACTGACTCCAAAGAAATACAAATAACCATCAGAAAAATACTATAAACACTTCTATGCAAATAAACTAGAAAATCTAGAAGAAATGGATAGATTGCTGGACACATACACCCTCCCAAGATTGAACCAGGAAGGAATTGAATCCCTGAATAGACCAATAACAAGTTCTGAAATTGAGGCAGTAATAAATAGCCTATCAAGCAAAAAAAGCCCAGGACCAGATGGATTTACAGCTGAATTCTATCAGAGGTACAAAGAAGAGTTGGTATGATTTCCACTGAAACTATTCCAAGCAATTGAAAAAAAGGAACTGCTCCCTAACTCATTTTATGAAGCCAGCATCATCCTGATACCAAAACCTGGCAGAGATACTACAAAAAAAGAAAACTTCCGGCCAAGATCCCTGATGAACATCAATGCAAAAATCCTCAATAAAATGCTAGGAAACCAAATTCAGCAGCAATCAAAAAGCTTGTCCACCGCGATCAAGTTGGCTTCATCCCTGGGTTGCAAAGCTGGTTCAACATATATGGAAGTCAATAAATGTAATTTATCACATAAACAGACTAAACATAACATCACATAAACAGAACTAAAGACAAAAACCACATGATTATCTCAATAGACACAGAAAAGGCCTTGGATAAAATTAAACATCCCTTCATGTTAAAAACTCCCAATAAACTAGGTGTTGAAGGAACATACCTCAAAATAATAGCCATACATGACAAACCCACAGCCAATATCATACTGAATGGGCAAAAAACTGGAAGCATTCCCCTTGAAATCGAGCACAAGACAAGGACGCCCTTTCTCCCCACTCCTATTCAAGATAGGAAGTTAAATTATCTTTGTTTGCAGATGACATGATCCTGTATCTACAAAACCCCATCATCTCAGTGCAAAAGCTTCTTAAGTTGATAAGCAACTTCAGCAAAGTCTCAGGATACAAAATCAATGCACAGAATTTGCTAGCATTCCTATACACCAACAAAACGTGAGCAGATAGCCAAATCAGAAATGAACTCCCATTTGCAATTGCTATAAAGAGATTAAAATACCTAGGAATACAGCTAACGGGAAGTGAAGGATCTCTTCAAGAACTACCAACAATTGCTCAAGGACATTCAGAGAAGACACAAACAAATAAAAAAAATATTTCATGCTTGTGAGTAGGATGAATCAATATTGTGAAAATGGCCATATTGCCCAGAGTATTTTATAGATTCAATGCTATTCCCATTAAACTACTATTGCCATTCTTCACAAAATTAGGAAAAACTATTTTATATTTCATATGGAACCAAAAAAAAAGAGCTTGGAAAGCCAAGACAACCCTATGCAAAAAGAACAAAGCTGAAGGCATCATGTTACCTGACTTCAAATTATACTACAAGGCTACAGGAACCCAAACATCACGGTACCAGTACAAAAAAATGACACATAGAAATGAAACAATGAAACAGAATAGAGAACTCAGAAATAAGACCACACACCTACAACTATCTGATTTTTTACAAACCTGACAAAAACAAGCAATAGGGGAAGGATTACCTATTTAATAAGTGATACTGGGAGAACTGGCTAGCCATATGCAGAAAAAATTAACTCAAGATGGATTAAGGACAAATATAAAACCCCAAACTACTAAAACCTTGGAAGAAAATCTAGGTAATACCATTCAAGACATAGGCAGGGGCAAAGATTTCATGATAAAATGCCAAAAGCAATTGCAACTAAAGCAAAAATTGACAAATGGGATCTAATTAAACAAAACAGCTTCTGGACAGCAAAAGAAACTATCATCAGAGTGAACAGACAACCTGCAGAATGGGAGAAAAATTTTGCAATCTATCCATCTGACAAGGGTCTAATATCCAGAGTCTATAAGAAACTTAAACAAATTTACAAGTGAAAAACAACCCCATTAAAGTGGGCTAAGGACATAAACAGACACTTCTCAAAAGAAGACATAAATGCGGCCAACAGACGTAGAGGAAGAAAAGGTTAACATCACTAATTATTAGAGAATGCAAATCAAAGTCACAATGAGATACTATTTCATGCCAGTCAGAATGGTGATTATTAAAAAGTCAAGAAACAACAGATGCTGGCAAGGTTGCAGAGAAAAAGAAATGCTTTCACGCTATTGGCAGGAGTTTAAATTAGTTCAACCATCGTGGAAGGCAGTGTGATGATTCCTTAAAGATCTAGGAGCAGAAATACCATTTGATCCAGAAATCCCATTAATGGCTATACACCCAAAGGAATAGAAATCATTCTGTTATAAAGATAAATGCATGTGTATGTTTATTGCAGCACTACTCACAACAGCAAAGACATGGAATGAACCAAAATGCTCATCAAGGATAGACTGAGTAAAGAAAATCTGGTACATATACACCATGGAATACTATGCAGCCATAAAAAGGAATGAGATAATGTCCTTTGCTAGGACATGGAAGAAGCTGGAAGCTGTATCCTCAGCAAACTAACACAAGAACAGAAAACCAAACACCACATGTTCTCATTTTTAAGTGGGAACTGAATGATATGGACACATGGTCAGGGAACAACACACACTGGGGCTTGTCAATGGGGGCAGGAGGATGGAGCACATGAGGAAGAATAGCTAATGGATGCTGGGCTTAATACCTAGGTTATGGGTAGATCTGTACAGCAAACCACCACGGCACACATTTCCCTGTGTAACAAACATGCACATCCTGCACATGTACCCTGGAACTTAAAGTTGAAAAAAAAATAATTCTAAATATAATTAACAATACAAAGCAGTATACACCAAGCACCAAACAAATTGTTCTGTTAGTTCTGTAAGAATAGTTTGAAAGGGCTGGATTACTTCTATTACTTGGTTGTATGCTACTATAAGCAGGTTGTTATTGAAATTTAAACTCATTCTCTTTGAAATATTTGTGGAATGACTACTTTTTTTTTTTTACTAAAACAACACAAATTTATTGCTCACAGATTTAGAGGCTGGGAAGGCCAATATCAAGGTGCCAACTGATTTAGGTTCTAATCAGGGCTGTCCTCCAAGCTTACAGAAAGTTATGTCCTCACATGGTGAATAGAAAGAATGATCTCTCCTTCTCCTCTTATAAATCCAATGTCCTATCAGATTAGGGCCCCAACTTCATTACTGCATTTAACCTTTTTATTTAGCTTTTAAGATATTTTTAGGCAGATGCAGTTTCAAGATAGCCAAATAGGAACAGCTGCAGTCTGTAGCTCCCAGCATGATCAGTGCAGAAGATGGGTGATTTCTGCATCTCCAACTAAGGTGCCGGTTCATCTCACTGGGACTGGTTGGACAGTGGGTGCAGACCATGGAGGTTGAGCTGAAGCAGGGCAGGGCATCGCCTTACCCAGGAAGCACAAAGGGTCGGGGGATTTCCCTTTCCTAGCCAAGGGAAGCCATGACAGACTGTACTGGAAAAAAGGACCTAAATACTGGGCTTTTCCAATGGTCTTAGCAAATGGCACAGCAGGAGATTATATCCCACGCATGGCTCAGCGGGTCCCATGCCCATGGAGCCTTGGTCACTGCTAGTGCAGCAGTCTGAGATTGAACTGCGAGGTGGCAGCCTGGCTGGGGGAGAGGCATCCACCATTGCTGAGGCTTGAGTAGGTAAACAAAGTGGCCAGGATGCTCGAACTGTGTGGAGCCCACTGCAGCTGAACGAGGCCCACTTGCCTCTGTAGACTCTACCTCTGGGGGCAGGGCAAAGCTGAACAAAAGACAGCAGAAACTTCTGCAGACTTAAACGTCCCTGTCTGACAGCTCTGAAGAGAGCAGTGGTTCTCCCAGCATGGAGTTTGAGCTCTGAGAACAGACAGACTGCCTCAAGTGGGTCCCTGACTCCCGTGTAGCCTAACTGGAAGACACGTCCCAGGAGGGGCTGACTGACACCTCATACAGCTTGGTGCCCCTCTGAGATGAAGCTTCCAGAGGAAGAATCAGGCAGCAATATTTGCTGTTTTGCAGCCTCTGCTGGTGTTACCCAGGCAAACAGGATCTGGAGTGGACCTCAAGCAAACTCCAATGGACCTGCAGCTGAGGGACCTGACTGTTAGAAGGAAAGCTAACAAACAGAAAGGAATAGCATCAACATCAGCAAAAAGGACATCCACACCAAAACCCCATCTGTAGGTCACCATCATCAAAGACCAAAGGTAGATTAAACCACAAAGATGGGGAGAAACCAGAGCAGAAAAGCTGAAAATTCTAAAAACCAGAGTGCCTCTTCTTCTCAAAAGGATCACAGCTACTCGCCAGCAATGGAACAAAGCTGGATGGAGAATGACTTTAACGAATTGACAGAAGCAGGCTTCAGAAGGTAGGTAATAACAAACTTCTCCGAGCTAAAGGAGATGTTTGAACCCATAGCAAGGAGGCTAAAAACCTTGAAAAAAGATTAGATGAATGGCTAACTAGAATAAACAGTGTAGAGAAGACTGTAAATAAATGGATGGAGCTGAAAACTATGGCACGAGAACTACATGATGCATGCACAAGTTTCAGTAACCAATTACATCACGTGGAAGAAAGGGTATCAGTGATTGAAGATCAAATTAATGAAATGAAATGAGAAGAGAAGTTTAGAGAAAAAAGAGGAAAAAGAAATGAACAAAGCCTCCAAGAAAGATGGAACTATATGAAAAAACCAAATCTACGTTTGATTGGTGTACCTGAAAGTGATGGGGAGAATGGAACCAAGCTGGAAAACACTCTTCAGGATATTATCCAGGAGAACTTCCCCAACCTAGCAAGGCAGGCCAACATTAAAATTCAGGAAATACAGAGAACACCAAGATACTCCTCGAGAAGAGCAACCACAAGACACGTAATTGTCAGATTAACCAAGGTTGAAATGTAGGAAAAAATGTTAAGTGCAGCCAGAGAGAAAGGTCGGATTACACACAAAGGGAAGCCCATCAGACCAACAGTGGATCTTTCAGCAGAAACCCTACAAGCCAGAAGAGAGTGGGGGCCAATATTCAACATTCTTAAAGAAAAGAATTTTTAACCCAGAATTTCATATCCAGCCAAACTAAGCTTCATAAGTGAAGGAGAAATAAAATCCTTTACAGACAAGCAAATGCTGAGAGATTTTGTCACCACCAGGCCTGCCTTACAAGAGCTCCTGAAAGAAGCACTAAACATGGAAAGGAATGACCAGTACCAGCCACTGCAAAAACATGCCAAATTGTAAAGACCATTGATGCTAGGAAGAAACTGCATCAACTAGCAGGCAAAATACCCAGAGAACATCATAATGACAGGATCAAATTCACACATAACAATATTAACCTTAAATATAAATGGGCTAAATACCCCAAATAAAAGACACAGACTGGCAAATTGCATAAAGAGTCAAGACCCATCAGTGTGCTGTATTCAGGTAACCCATCTCACGTGCAGAGACACACATAGAATCAAAATAAAAGGATGGAGGAAGATCTACCAAGCAATTGGAAAGCAAAAAAAAAAAAAGCAGGGGTTGCAATCCTAGTCTCTGATAAAACAGACTTTAAACCAACAAAGATCAAAAGAGACAAAGAAGGCCATTACATAATGGTAAAGGGATCAATTCAACGAGAAGAGCTAACTATCCTAAATATATATGCACACAATACAGGAGCACCCAGATTCATAAAGCAAGTCCTTAGAGACCTACAAAGAGACTTAGACTCCCACATTATAATAATGGGAGACTTTAACACCCCACCGTCAACATTAGACAGATCAACGAGACAGAGGGTTAACAAGGATATCCAGGACTTGAACTCAGCTCTGCACCAAGAAGACCTAATAGACATCTACAGAATTCTCCACCCCAAATCAACAGAATATCCATTCTTCCAGCACCACATCGCACTTATTCCAAAATTGACCACATAGTTGGAAGTAAAGCACTCCTCAGCAAATGTAAAGGAATAGAAATCACAGCAAACTGTCTCTCAGACCACAGTACAATCAAATTAGAACTCAGGATTTAAAAATTCACTCAAAACCTCAAAACCAAACAACTACATGGAAACTGAACAAACTGCTCCTGAATGACTACTGGGTACATAACGAAATGAAGGCAGAAATAAAGATGTTCTTTGAAACCAATGAGAACAAAGACACAACATACCAGAATCTCTGGGACACATTTAAAGCAGTGTGTAGAGGGAAATTTACAGCACTAAATGCCCACAAGAGAAAGCAGGAAAGATCTAAAATTGACACCCTCACATCACGATTAAAAGAACTAGAGAAGCCGAAGCAAACAAATTCAAAAGCTAGCAGAAGGCAAAAAATAAGCAGAACTGAAGGAGATAGAGACACAAAAAAACCCTTCAAAAAAATCAATGAATCCCAGGAGCTGGTTTTTTGAAAAGATCAACAAAATTGTGACACCAGTAGCAAGACTAATAAAGAAGAAAAGAGAGAAGAATCAAATAGATGCATTAAAAAATGATAAATGGGATATCACCACTGATCCCACAGAACTACAAACTGCCATGAGAGAATACTATAAACACCTCTCTGCAAATAAACTAGAAAATCTAGAAGAATTGGATAAATTCCTGGACACATACACCCTCCCAAGGCTAAACCAGGAAGAAATTGAATCACTGAATAGACCAATAACAGGCTCTAAAATTGAGACAATAGTTAATCGCCTACCAACCAAAACAAATCTAGGACCAGAGGGATTCACAGCCCAATTCTACAAGAGGTACAAAGAGGAGCTGGTACTATTCCTTCTGAATCTATTCCAATCAATAGAAAAAGTGGGAATCCTCCCTAACTCATTTTATGAGGCCAGCATCATCCTGATACCAAAGCCTGGCAGAGACACAACAAAAAAAAGAGAATTTTAGACCAGTATCCCTGATGAACATCGATGTGAAAATCCTCAATAAAATACTGGCAAACCGAATCCAGCAGCACATGAAAAACTTATCTACCAAGATCAAGTTGGCTTCATCCCTGGTATGCAAAGCTGGTTCAACATATGCAAATCAATAAATGTAATCCATCACATAAACAGAACCAATGACAAAAACCACATGATTATCTCAATAGATACAGAAATGACCTTTGACAAAATTCAACAGCCCTTCATGCTAAAAATTCTCAATAAACTAGGTATTGATGGAATGCATCCCAAAATAATAAGAGCTATTTATGACAAACCCACAGCCAATATCCTACTGAATGGGCAAAAACTGGAAGCATTCCCTTTGAAAACTGGCACAAGAGAGGGAGGCCCTCTCTCACCACTCCTATTCAACATAGTGTTGGAAGTTCTGGTCAGGGCAATCAGGCAAGAGAAAGAAATAAAGGGTATTCAATTAGGAAAAGAGGAAGTCAATTTGTCCCTGTTTGCAGATGACATGACTGTATATTTAGAAAACCCCAATTGTCTCAGCCCAAAATCTCCTTAAGCTGATAAGCAACGTCAGCAAAGTCTCAGGATACAAAATCAATGTGCAAAAATCACAAGAATTCCTATACACCAATAACAGACAAACAGAGCCAAATCATAAGTGAACTCTCATTCACAGTTGCTACAAAGAGAATAAAATACCTAGGAATCCAACTTACAAGGGATGTGAAGGACCTCTTCAAGAACTACAAACCACTGCTCAATGAAATAAAAGAGGATACAAACAAACGAAAGACCATTCCATGCTCATGGATAGGAAGAATCAATATGGTGAAAACAGCCATACTGCCCAAGGTAATTTATAGATTCAATGCCATTTCTGTGAAGCTACCAATGACTTTCTTCACAGAATTGGAAAAAACTACTTTAAAGTTCATATGGAACCAAAAAAGAGCCCACATTGCCAAGACAATCCTAAGCCAAAAAAACAAAGCTGGAGGCATCACGCTACCTGACTTCAAACTATACTACAAGGCTGCAGTAACCAAAACAGCATTGTACTGGTACCAACACAGAGATATAGACCAATGGAACAGAACAGAGGCTTCAGAAATAACACCACGCATCTACAACCATCTGATCTTTGAAAAACCTGACAAAAATAAGAATTGGGGAAAGGATTCCCTATTTAATAAATGGTGCTGGGAAAACTGGCTAGCCATATGTAGAAAGCTGAAACTGGATCCTTTCCTTATACCTTATACAAAAATTAATTCCAGATGGATTAAAGACTTAAATGTTAGACCTAAAACCATAAAAACCCTAGAAGAAAACCTAGGCAATACCATTCAGCACATAGGCATGGCCAAGGACTTCATGACTCAAGCACCAAAAGCAATGGCAACACAAGCCAAAATAGATAAATGGGATCTAATTAAACTAAAGAGCTTCTGCACAGCAAAGGAAACTACCATCAGAGTGAACAGGCAACCTACAGAATGGGAGACAATTTTTGCAATCTACGCATCTGACAAAGGGCTAATATCTAGAATATATAAAGAACTTAAGCAAATTTACAAGAAAAAATCAACCCCATCAAAAAGTGGGTGAAGGATATGAACAGATACTTTTCAAAAGAAGATATTTATGCAGCCAACAGACACATGAAAAAATGCTCATCATCACTGGTCATCAGTGAAATGCAAATCAAAACCACATGAGATACCATCTCACATGAGTTAGAATGACAATCATTAAAAAGTCAGGAAATAACAGGTGCTGGAGAGGATGTGGAGAAATAGGAATGCTTTTACACTATTGGTGGGAGTGTAAACTAGTTCAACCATTGTGGAAGACAGTGTGGCGTTTCCTCAAGGATCTAGAACTAGAAATACTATTTGACCCAGCGATCCCATTACTGGGTATATACCCAAAGGATTATAAATCATGCTGCCATAAAGACACATGCACACGTATGTTTATTGCAGCACTATTCACAATAGCAAAGACTTGGAACCCACCCAAATGTCCATCAATGATAGATTGGATTAAGAAAATGTGGCACATATACACCATGGAATACTATGCAGTCATAAAAACGGATGAGTTCATGTCCTTTGTAGGGACATGGATGTAGCTGGAAACCATCATTCTCAGCAAACTATGACAAGGACAGAAAACCAAACACTGCATGTTCTCACTCATAGGTGGGAATTGAACAATGAGAACACTTGGACACAGAATGGGGAACATCACACCACTGGGGCCTGTCATGGGGTGGGCAGATGGGGGAGGGATAGCATTAGGAGAAGTACCTAATGTAAATGACGAGTTAATGGGTGCAGCAAACCAACATGGCACATGTATCACATGTATACATAGGTAACAAACCTGCACGTCGTGCACATGTATCCTAGAACTTAAAGTATCTAAGAAAAATTTAAATTTACTAATTAAAATTGTATATATTGTGTAAAACAGTATGTTTTAAAATATGTATACATTGGGGAATGGCTGTAGCAAGCTAATTTACATATACATTACCTCACATATTCATCTCTTTTTCATGGTGAGAACACTTAAAATATACTCTTAGCAATTTTCAACAAAGTAATACATTGTTATTAACTATAGTCACCATGTTGTACAATAGATCTCTTCAACTTAATTCTCCTAGCTAAGTGAAATTTTGTATCCTTTGACCAATATCTCACTAGCCCCTGGTAACCAGCATTGTACTCTGCCTCTATGAATTCAACATTTAATTTTTATTGCATTAAAAAAATTAACTTTATGATGAAAAAACACAGAAAGTGATATGGAAGCAATAGTTGACCTCTAAATAAAAACTGATTATATTTAAGGTATGTAGCATGATGTTATAGGATGCATGTAGATAATAAAAAGGTTACTATATGGAAGTGAATTATATCTTTCACCTCACTATTTGGGGTTTGTTTTTGTGGCAAGAACAGCTTAAAATGTCATTTAGCATTAATCCCATACACAGTACAACTTTATTACCTATAATTTGTTACCTGTAGTTCTCATGTTGTACATTAGGTCTCTAGACTACTTCATCCTGCATATCTGATACTTTCTTTCCTCTGACCAACATCTCTCAATTTCCTCCCCAAATCCCCTGCCCCTGGTAACGACTGTTTTGTTACTATTGTATATTCCAGATTCCACATATATGTGAGATCTTACAATATTTTTCTTTTTGTGTCTTACCTCACTTAGCAATATGCTCCCAGGCTCATCCATGTTGTGGCAAGTGGCAAAATCTTGGCGTTTTTTAGGGGTGAATAATAATCTGTTGTACGTATGTATGACAGTTTCTTTGTTCATTCAATATTCAGTGGACACTTAGATTGTTTCTATATCTTGGCTATGGTGAATACTATTGCACATGGGAGTGCTGATATCTTTATGAGGTGACGATTTCACTTCCTTTGGGTATAGTCCCTGAAGAGGGATTGTTGTGTTATATGGTCGTTCTATTTTTAGTTTCTTTAGAAACCTCCATACTGTTTTCCATAATGTCTGTATCAATCTGTATCCTCACCAACTGTGTACAAGAATTCCCTGTTCTCCATGCCCTTGCCAGCATTTGTTATCTTTTGACTTTTTGATAATAGCCATCCTAATGGGTATGAGGTGGGATCTTATAATGGTTTTGATTTTCATTTCCCTAATTTTTAATGATGTTGAGAAACTTTTCATATACCTGTTGGGCATTTTAATGTATTCTTTAGAGAAATGTCGATTCAGGTGTTTTGCCAGTTTCTAAATTGAGTTATTTGTTTTTCCACTCTTGAGCTGTATCAGCTCTTTATAAATTCTGGACATTAACCACTTATCAGACACATGGTTTTCAAGATTTTTTCCCAATTTGTAGGCTGCTGTTTCATTTGGTTGATTGTTTCCTTTGTGATGCACAGGCTTTTTAGTTTTTTGTAGTCCTGTTTATTTATTTTTGCTTGTTATGACCTCAGCTTTTGGTGTGATATCCAAAAAATTATTGCCAAAGCTAATGTCCAGGAGCATTCCCCCTATGTTCTGTTCTAAGGGTTTTATAGTTTCTGGTCTTATTTTTAGGTCCATTATCCATTTTGAGTTGAATTTTCTGTATGGTGTAAAATAAAGATCCAATTTCCTTATTTTGCCTGTGGAAGTCTAAATTTTCCCAGCACAATTTGTTGAAGAGACTCTCCTTCCCCTTTTGTGTCCTCTTGGTGCCGATATCAAAAATTCGACCATATTATGTTTGGATTTATTTCTGGGCTCTCCATTCTGTTATGCTGGTCTATGTGTCTGTTTTTATGTCAGTATCATACACTTTTGATTACTGTAATTTTGTGATATAATTTTAAATCAGAAAGTGTGATGCTTTCAACTTTGTTTTCTTGCTCAGAATTGCTTTGGTTCTTCAGGATTTTTTATGATTCTATACCAATTTTAGGATTGCTCTATTTCCACGAAGAATGCCATTGAAATTTTGATAGGAATTACATTGAGACGGTGTATTGTTTTGAGTAGTACGGACATTTTCACAATATTAATTCTCTGATCCATGCGTACAGGACATCTTTCCATTTTTTTTGTGTCTTCTTCAGTCTGTCTCAGCATGTTTTGTAGTTTTCAGTGTACAGATAATTCTTTTACCTCCTTGGTTAAATTTCTTCCTAGGTATTTTAATTTCTTTGACGTTACGGATTTTCTTGATTTTTCAGTTACGTCACTATTTGTGTATAAAAATGCTACTTATTTTTGTATCTTGATTTTGCATCCTGCAACTTCTTTGGATTCATTTACTAGTTCTAACAGTTATTCTGTATGTGAATATGGAATCTTTGAGGTTGATTATATGTAGGATTATGTCACCTGCCAATACAGATCTTATATCTTTCTGATTTGGATGTCTTTTATTTCTCTTGTCTGATTGCTCTTCCCAGTACCTCCAGTACTATGTTAAATAGAAGTGGCAAGAGTGGCATCTTTGCCTTATACTAGATCTTAGTTGATAAGCTTTCAACTTTCCCCCATTGATTATGCTAGTGATGGGTTTTTCATAAATAATCTTTATTACGTTGAGCAACTTCTATACCTAAACTAAGACTTTTTATCAAGAATGAATGTTGGTTTTGTAGAATGCTTTTTCTGAATCAATTAAAGATGATCATGTGGATTTTTATCTTCCATTCCGTTAATGTGATGTATCATATTGATTTCATGTATGTCAATAAAAGGGTTTGGAAGTATTCCTCTTGCTCCTTTTATTGGAAGAGTTTTAAAAGTATTGTCATTAGCTTTTCCTTGAAGTTTGTGTAGGATTTAGAGGTAAAGCCACTTGGTACTTTGCTTTTCTTTGTTGGGAAGTTTTTTTTTTTTTTTTCTTTCTTTTTTGAGATGGAATCTCTCTCATTGCCCAGGCTGGAGTGCAATAGCGTGATCTTGGCTCACTGCAATCTCCACCTCTTGAGTTCAAGTGATTCTCCTGCCTCAGCCTCCTGAGTAGCTGGGATTACAGGTGTGCACCACCACTCCTGGCTAATTTTTGTATTTTTGGTAGAGACAGCATTTCACCATGTTGGCCAGGCTGGACTCGAACTCCTGACTTCAAGTGAGCCACCCACCTCAGCCTTCCAAAATGCTGGGATTACAGGTGTAAGCCACCAAGCCCAGCTGTTGGGAAGTTTTTGATGACTCCTTTAATTAAATTTTAATTTAATTTTTTATTGATCTGTTGAGGCTTTCTATTTCTTCCTGTGTCAATCTCAGTAAGTTGTATTTTTCTAGGAATTTATCCATTTCTTCTAGGTAATCCAATTTGTTGGCATATAATTGTTCATAATAGTTTCCTGTGATCCTTTTTCTGAGGCATCTGTTGTAATGTTATTTTTTATTTTAAGTGCATTCTCTCTTATTTTCTTAGACTAGCTAAGGGTTTTTCAACTTTTTCAAAAAACAAACTGTTTTATTCTTTCTATGGCTTTTCTGTTCTCTATTTGACTTATTTCTGTTCTGATTTTTATTATTTTCTTCCTTCTGCTAAATTTGGGTTTAGTTATTCTTTTTCTGGTTTCTTGAGGTGTAATGTTAAGACTATTTATTTGGGATCTCTCTTCTTTGATTCAGGCATTTATTGCTATAAATTTTAATGCAGATGTTTATTGCCATAGAACTGGTTTTATTGTATTCCATAGGTTTTGGTATGTTGTGTTTCCATTATTGTTTGTCTCAGTATACTTTAAAATTTTTGCTTTGATTTTTTTTTACCCATTGCTTTTTCAGGAGCATCTTGTTTAATATCCACTTATTTGTCAAGTTTCCAAGATTCCTCTTGTTATTTTTAGTTACATAACATTGTGGTCTGAAATAATACTAGACATGATTTTAATTTTAAATTTGTTAAGACTGCATTGTGGCCTAACACATGCTCTATCCTGTCAAATGTTCCACGTGCACTGGAGAAAGAAAATGCACATTCTACTGCTGTTGGATGGAAAGTTGTGTATATGTCTGTTAGGCCCATTTGGCCAAAAGTACAATTGAAATCCAGTATTTCCTTATTAATTTTCGGTTTGGAAAGTGGGGTATTGAAACCTCCTATTATTGTGTGCTACCTATTTCTCCCTTCAAGTCCATTAATATTTGCTTTATGTACTTAGGTGCTCCAGTGTTGGGTGCATATATATTTATAATGGCTATTTCCACTTGATTATCTGATCCCTTTATCATTAAATAATGACTTTTTCTCATGACAGTTTTTGACCTGAAGTCAATTTTTATCACATATAAGTATAGCCACCCCCGTTCTCTTTTGGTTACTATTTGCACAGAATACCTTCTATCCTTTCACTCTCAGCTTATGTGTGTCCCTAAAGCATATGTGGGTCTCTTGTAGAGAGCATATAGTTCGATCTTGTTTTTGTTTTAATCCATTTAGCCACTTTATATCTTTTGATTGGAGGATTTAATCCATTTACATTCACAGTTATTATTGATAAGTAACAACTTCCTATTTGTATTAGTCCATTTTTGCATTGCCATAAAGAAACACTAGACACTAGGTAATTTATAAAGAAAAGAGGTTTAATTGTCTCACAGTTCTGCAGGCTGTACAGGAAGCATGGCGCTGGCATCTGTTCAGCTTCTGAGGGGGCCGTAGGAAGATTTTACTCATGGCAGATGAAGCAGGAGTGAGCATTTCATATGGTGAAAGCAAGAGAGACAGTTGGGGAGAGGAGGTGCCACACTTTAGAAGAACCAGATCTCATGAGAACTCACTACTGCCAGGACAGCACCAAGCCATCCCACCTCCAACACTGGGAATTACAATTCAACATGAGACTTGGAAGGGGCATATATTTAAACTATCTCACTGCTACTGGTTGTTTTGTAGCTCTTTGGTTCCTTTCCTCCTCTCTTGTGGTCTTTTGATGTCACAAGTTACATCTCTTTATATTGTGTGTTCCTTGAGAAATTATTTTAACTTTAGTTATGTTTGACCATTTTGACTTTCATACTAAAGTTATGTATGATTTACAAACCACCATTATAGTATTGGAGTATTCTGGATTCGACTATGTATTTATCAATATTAGTGAACTTTACACTTTTGTACGTATTCGTGATAGTAATTATCTTTTCATTTCCACTTGAAGAACTCCATTAAGCATTTTTTGTAAGGCAGGTCTATTGGTAATGAATTCCCTCAGCTTTTTCTTGTTTGTGAAAGACTATTTATCCTTCATTTTTAAATGACATCTTTGCTGGGTATACTATTCTTGGCTAGCAGGGTTTCTGTTTGTCTTTTTAATTTACCACTTTGAATGTATCATTCAATTCTCTCCTGGCCCACAGGTTTTGGCTGAGAAATCCACTGAGAGCCTAATGGAGATTCCCTTATATGTGATTTGATACTATTCTCTTGCTGCTTTTAAAATTCTCTTTGACCTTTGACAGTTTGAGTATAATGTGCCTTGGGGAGGACTTCTTTGGGTTCGGTCTTTTTGGGGACTTTTGTGCTTCATGGAATTAAATGTCCAGATCTTTGCAAAGATTTGGGAAGTTTTCAGCAATTATTTTATTAAATAAACTTTGTCTCCTTTTTTTGTTCCCTTTCCTTCTGAAACTCCCATAATGTGGATGGTGGATGTTCATTTCATAATATCATATACATCTGTTAGGCTGTTTTCACTTTCTCATTTTTCTTTTGTCTCTTCTGAGTGAGTCATTTCAAAAGATCTGTCTTCAAGTGTATAGATTCTTTCTGCTTGATCCAGTCTGCTGTTGAAGCTCTCAATTGTATTTTTTATTTAATTAGTTGAATTCTTCCATGCCAAAAGTTCTATTTGGTTCTTTTTAATGATGTCTATCGCTTTGTTAAATTCCTCATTCAGGTCATGAATTATTTTCCAGATTTCTGTGAATGTTTATCTGTACCCTCCTGTATCTTGCTAAGTTTCCTTAACATTATTACTTTGAATTCCTTTTCAGGCAATTTGTAAAATTTTTCTGAACCATGAACACAGCATATCTTTCCATTTATTTGTGTCACCTTCAGTGTCATTTATCAACGTTTTATAGTTTTGTTTACAGAACTTTCGTCTCCTCCATTAAATTTATTCCTTGTATTTTATAATTTTTATAGCTATTGTAAATGTGATTATTCTCCTGATTTCTTTTTCAAATAGTTTATTGTTAGTGTTAAAAATGCTACCAGTTTTTCTTTGTTGATTTTGAATTCTGTAACTTTACTGAATCTATTTATTAGTTTTAACTATTTTTGGTCAAGTCTTAGGGATGTGTACACAAACACAGTCATGTGCCACATAATAATGTTTGGGGCAATGATTAACCACATACACAACAGTGATCCTGTAAGATTATAACAGAGCTGAAAAATTCCTATTGCCTAGTTATGCTGTAGCTGTAATAATACAAAACAATACCCACATGTTTGTGTTAATGCTGGTATAAACAAACCTACTGAGCTACTAGTCGTATAAAAATATAACACATGGCCAGGCATGGTGGCTTGTGCCTGTAATTCCAGCACTTTGGGTGGCCAAGGTGGGCAGATCACCTGAGGTCAGGAGTTTGAGACCAGCCTGGCCAACATGGTGAAACCCCATCTCTACTAGAAAAAAATAAAAAAATTAGCTGGGCATGGTGGTGCATGCCTGTAATTCCAGCTGCCTGAGGGGCTGAGGCAGGATAATTGCTTAAGCCTGGGAGGCGGAGGCTGCAGAGGCTGCAGTGAGCCAAGACTGTGCCATTGAACCCCAGCCTGGGCAACAGAGCAAGACTCCATCTCCAAAAAAAAAAAAGTATATATTACATATAAATGTATATTATATATATTTATAATTATATATAATTATATATTATAGATTATAAATATATAATATATAAATATGTAACATATTTATATTTTATATATATAAAATATAAAAATATATAAATATATAATATAGTATATATAAAATATATTTATATATACTATATATTATATATACAAATATATAATATATAAATTTATATATAAAAATTTTGTATTTTTATTTATATATAAATATATATTGCATATTTCTATATAATATATAATTATATATAATATATATTATTTATGTATTTTATATATATATGTATATATATTTTTTGAGGTGGAGTCTCACTCTGTTGCGCAGGCTTGAGTTCAGTGGCACAGTCTTGGCTCACTGCAGCCTCTGCAGCCTCTGCCTTCCTGGCTTAAGCAATTATCCTGCCTCAGCCCCTCAGGTAGCTGGAATTACAGGCATGCACCACCATGCCCAGCTAATTTTTTTATTTTTTTCTAGTAGAGATGGGGTTTCACCATGTTGGCCAGGCTGGTCTCAAACTCCTGACCTCAGGAGGTTTTATATATATAAATATATATGTTTATAAATACATATAATATATAAGCATATATATCATATATATCTCACATATAATTATGGACAGTAGATAATACTTGATAATGATAACTATGTTACTGGATTTTGTATTTACTCTATTTTTATTATTTTAGTGTGTACTCCTATTAAAAAAGAAGTTAGCTGTATAACAGCCTCAAGTACGGAGCCTACTTTCAGGAGGTATTCCGGAAGAAGGCATAATAGGAAATGACAGCCCATTTATTATTACCCTTGAAGACCTTCCAGGGACAAAATGTAGAGGTGGAAGATAGTGATGATTGATGATCCTGACTCTGTGTAGGCCTAAGTTAATTGTGTGTCTGTGTCTTTGATTTTAACAGTTTAAGAAGTAAAGTAAAAATAACAAATTTTAAAAATAAAAGCTTATGACACAAGAATATATGAAAGAAAATATTTTTGTAGCATTGTACAATGAACTGATTGCAGCTAAGTGCTATGAGTCAAAACATTAAAAAAGTTAAGGTTTATAAAGTTAAAATTTCAGTAAACAAAAGTTTATTGAAGAAGGAAAAATATCTTCTAAAAATTTAGTATAAGTGCAACTGTTTAGAAAGCTTACAGTAGTATACAGTAGTATACAGTAATGTCCTAGGCCTTTACAATCAATTCACCCTTCATTGACACCCAGAACAACTTCCAGTCCTACAAGCTCCATTCATGCTTAAGTGCCCTATATAGGTATACCAACTTTCATCTTTTATACTATATTTTTACTATATCTTTTCTATGTGTAGATATGTTTAGATACACAAATACCTCCCATTGGGTTACAATTGCCTGCTGTATTATTCTTATAGTAACATGCTGTACAGGTTTGTAGCCTAGGAGCAATAGGCTATACCATATAGCCTAGGTATGTAGTAGGCTATCTACTATCTAGGTTTCTGTAAGCACACTCTGTGATGTTCAAAGATGAAATTGCCTAATGACGACCCATTTATCAGAACATATCCGTGTTATTAAGCAACACATGACTGTATGTGTGCGTGCATGTGTAGAGACAGAGATTGGGGGCGGGGGGCGTGGAGAGAGTGAGTCTGCAAAAAAAATAAGGACAATTTAACTTCTTCCTTTCCAATTTGGATGTTATACTTTTTCTCTGGCCTAACTGATCTGGCTACAACTTCTAATACTATGTTGAATTGAAGTGGCAAGGGTGAACATCCTTGTCTTGTTCCTGATCTCTGGAAAAAAGCTTTCAACTTCTCCCTGTTGAGTATGTGTTAGCTGTGGGCTTCTCATGTATGGCCTTTATTATGTTGAGGTACATTCTTTCTATACCTGATTTGTTGGGAGCCTTTACCTTGAAGAGGTGTTAAACTTTCTCAAATGTTTTTTGACATCTGTGGATATGATCATATGGTTTTTGTCCTTCATTCTGTTACTGTGGTATATCACATTTTTAGATTTACATATGTTGAACCATCCTTGCATCCCAGTGATAAATCCCACTTGATCATGATTTATAATCCTTTAAATGTGTTATTGAATTTGTTTTGTAAGTACTTTGTTGAGAATTTTTGCATCTGTGTTCATCAGGGAAACTGGCCTGTAATTTTCTTTTCTTATAGTGTCTTTGACTGGCTTTGATATCAGGGTAATGCTGGCCTTGTAAAATGAGTTGGGAAGTATTCCCTCCTATTCAGTTTTCAGGAAGAGTTTGAGGATTTATATTAATTCTTTGAATGCTTAGTAGAACTCAGTAGTGAAGCCATCAGTTACTTGCATTTTCTTTGATGGGAGACTTACTACTGATTCAATTTTCGTACTCAATGATTTGTTGATGTTTTCTATTTTTTTTTTTTTTTCACTGTTCAGCCTTGATATGTTGTATGTGTCTAGAAATTGATTTACTTCTAGGTTATCCAATTTGTTAGTGTATAATTATTCATAGTGGTCTTTTATGATCCTTTGTATTTCTGTGGTATCAGTTGTAGTATCACCCCTTTGAGTCTTTTTTTCTTAGTCTAGCTAAGGGTTTATAAACATTATCTTTTCAAAAAACCAATTCTTGGTTTTGTTGTTTTCTATTGTTTTTCTAGTATCTACTTCATTTCTGTTGTGATTTTTATTATTTCCTCCTTCTACTAACCTTGGGTCTAATTTGTTCTTTTTATACTTTCCTGAGGTGTCATTAATTGAGATGTTTCTTTTTTGATGTAGGCATTTATTGCTATATCCTTCCCTCTTAGAACTGCTTTTTGCTGCATGGTATGTTTATGTCCAATTTCATTTGAAAACAAAATACATATATATATATATTTGAGACAGGGTCTTGCTCTGTCACCCAGGCTGGAGTACAGTGACATGAATATGGCTCACTGCAGCCTCAACCTCTTGGGCTCAAGTAATCCTCCCAACTCAGCCACCTGAATAGCTGGGACCATAGGCACACACCACCAGGCCTGGCTAATTTTATTTTTTGTAGAAATGCGCGTATGCCCGTATCAAACATATTGGCCTGTTGCCATGTCGCTCAGGCTGGTCTGAACTCCCGGGCTCAAGCAATACTCCTGCCTTGGCTTCCCAAAGTGCTGGGATTACAGGTGTGAGCCATCGTGTCTGGCAGAAGGTGAAATCCCCCTCTTAGTTTCTTTGATTCATTGGGTGTTCAGGAGCATGTTGTTTAATTTCCATGTATTGTGGATTTTCCAAAACTGAGCAATTTTTTTTTCTTTGTAGAGAGGGTCCCACTATGTTGCCCAGGCTTATCTTGAATTCCTGGGCTCAAGAGATGCTGCCACCTCAACCTTCCAAAGTGCTGGGATTACAGGCGTGAGCCACTGTGCCTGGCTGGAAGTTATGTTAAGAGCACTACTTGAAGACAGTATTGTATTTACTTTTGGCTTTGGGATGACTTTTTTTCCTTCAACTTTTATTTTAAGTTCAGGGGTACATGTGCAGGATGTGCAGGTTTGTTACATAGGTACATGTGTGCCATGGTGGTTTCTGCAGATCATCCCATTGCCTAGGTATTATGCCCAGCATCCATTTGCTATTCTCTCTGATGCTCTCCTTCCCCCACCCTCACCAATAGGCCTCAGTGTGTGTTGTTCCCTGCCATGTGTCCATGTGTTCTCATCTATCAATCAGCTCCCACTTATAAGTGAGAACATGCAGTGTTTGGTTTTCTGTTCCTTTGTTAGTTTGCTGAGGATAATGGCTTCCAACTCCACCCAGGGCTCTGCAAAGGACATGATCTCATTATTTTTTATGGTTCCATAGTATGCCAGGGTGTATACATACATTTTCTTTATCCAGTCTATCACTGACGGACATTTAGGTTGATTCCATGTCTTTGCTATTGTGAATAGTGCTGCAATGAATACACACAGGCATGTATCCTTATAATAAAATGATTTATATTCCTTTGGGTATATACCCAGTAATGAGATTTCTGGGTCAAATGGTATTTCTGCTCTAGGTCTTTGAGGAATCACTACTTTGTCTTCCACAATGGTTGAACTAATGTAAACTCCTACCAAGAGTGTGAAAGCACTCCTTTTTCTCCACAATCTTACCAGCATCTGTTGTTTTTTGACTTTTTAATAGTAGCCATTCTGACTGGCATAAAATAGTATCTCACTGTGATTTCGATTTGCATTTCTCTAATGATCAGTGATGTTGATCTTTTTTTCATGTTTGTTGGCTGCATGTGTGTCTTCTGAGAAGTGTCTGTTATGTCCTTTGGCCACTTTTTAATGGGGGTTTTCCTTATAAATTTAAGTTCCTTGTAGACTCTGGATATTAGTCCTTTGTCAGATGGATAAATTGCAAAGTTTTTCTCCCATTCTGTAGGTTGTCTGTTTACTCCGATGATAGTTTATTTTGCTGTGCAGAAGCTGTTTAATCAGATCCCATTTGTCAATTTTTGCTTTAGTCGCAATTGTTTTTGGTATTTTTGTCATGAAATCTTTGCCCCTGCCTGTGTCCTGAATGGTATTGCCTACGGTTTTTATAGTTCTGGGTTTTACATTTAAGTCTTTGATCCATCTTGAGTTAATTTTTGTATACGGTGTAAGGAAAGGGTCCAGCAAAACTGGGTAACTTCTTAACAGGTTTATTTCTTAAAAGTTTACCTTTCATCTGAAATAAAATTATAAAATAGTAATTATTAAAATGTGTATTAGTCAAGTATGGCTTAAGATGGGCAACATATGAAATGTAGCGGGTTTTCTTCGTGTATGTATATAATTATAAAAATATATATTACATCTGTACGGTAATAATTTAACCAGTGTATTATAAGCTGAAATAAATGTAAAAGACCTCCCCCTTTCCCACAACCAATGGCATCCATTAAAGTCACCACTAAGAATTTCTTGTTTTTGTCAGGTTTGTCAAAGATCAGAAGGTTGTAGATATGCGGCATTATTTCTGAGGGCTCTGTTCTGTTCCATTGGTCCGTATCTCTGTTTTGGTACCAGTACCATGCTGTTTTGGTTACTGTAGCCTTGTGGTATAGTTTGAAGTCAGGTAGCGTGATGCCTCCAGCTTTGTTCTTTTGGCTTAGGATTGACTTGGCAATGCGGGCTCTTTTTTGGTTCCATATGAACTCTAAAGTAGTTTTTTCCAATTCTGTGAAGAAAGTCATTGGTAGCTTCATGGAAATGGCATTGAATCTATAAATTACCTTGGGTGGTATGGCCATTTTCACGATATTGATTCTTCCTACCCATGAGCATGGAATGTTCTTCCATTTGTTTGTATCCTCTTTTATTTCATTGAGAAGTGGTTTGTAGTTCTCCTTAAAGAGGTCCTTCACGTCCCTTGTAAGTTGGATTCCTAGGTATTTTATTCTCTTCAAAGCAATTGCGAATGGGAGTTCACTCATGATTTGGCTCTGTTTGTCTGTTATTGGTGTATAAGAATGCTTGTGATTTTTGCGCATTGATTTTGTATCCTGAGACTTTGCTGAAGTTGCCTATCAGCTTAAGGAGATTTTGGGCTGAGACGATGGGGTTTTCTAGATATACAATCATGTCACCTGCAAACAGGGACAATTTGACTTCCTCTTTTCCTAATTGAATACCCTTTATTTCCTTCTCCTGCCTGATTGCCCTGGCCAGAACTTCCAACACTATGTTGAATAGGAGTGGTAAGAGAGGGTATCCCTGTCTTGTGCCAGTTTTCAAAGGGAATGCTTCCAGTTTTTGCCCATTCAGTATATTGGCTGTAGGTTTGTCATAGATAGCTCTTATTATTTTGAGATATGTCCCATCAATACCTAATTTATTGAGAGTTTTTAGCATGAAGTGTTGTTGAATTTTGTCAAAGGCCTTTTCTGCATCTATTGAGATAATCATATGGTTTTTGTCATTGGCTCTGTTTACATGCTGGATTACGTTTATTGATTTGCATATGTTGAACCAGCCTTGCATCCCAGGGATGAAGCCCACTTGATGATGGTGGATAAGCTTTTTGATGTGCTGCTGGATTCAGTTTGCCAGTATTTTATTGAGGATTTTTGCATCGATGTTCATCAGGGATATTGGTCTAAAATTGCCTTTTTTTGTTGTGTCTCTGCCAGGCTTTGGTATCAGGATGATGCTGGCCTCATAAAATGAGTTAGGGAGGATTCCCACTTTTTCTATTGATTGGAATCGTTTCAGAAGGAATGGTACCAGCTCCTCCTTGTATCTCTGGTAGAATTCGGCTGTGAATCCATCTGGTCCTGGACCTTTTTTGGCTAGTAAGCTATTAATTATTGCCTCAATTTCAGAGCCTGTTACTGGTCTATTCAGAGATTCTACTTCTTCCTGGTTTAGTCTTGGGAGGGTGTATGTGTCGAAGAACTTACCCATTTCTCCTAGATTTTCTAGTTCATTTGTGTAGAGGTGTTTATAGTATTCTCTGATGGTAGTTTGTATTTATTTCTGTGGGATCGGTGGTGATAGCCCCACAAAAACAAATGGGGAAACGATCCCTATTTAACAAATGGTGGTGGGAAAACTGGCTAGCCATATGCAGAAAGCATGACCTGTGTGATCTTGAGCAGGCTATTTAATCATTTTCAGCCTTGATTTTTGTCTTTTCTTTGCAAAATGGGTAAAATAATAGTTCCTGCTAATAGGGTTATTATGAGGGTTAGTATACAAAGTGTTCTTTGAATAGCCAAAAACAAAGCATGTGTTTGTTTAACTCATAATGTATGACCTAAATGATTAACAATAAAAGCATATATCTATCTATTTATATTTAAAAAAAAAACAAAACAAAACAGTGAATATTACAAATCCCCGTGAATGAACTGATTTTTATTTTCTCTGAGTCTTAATTCCTAAGAACATGAAATCTTCACCTGAACTCCTCATAATCATGAAGTGTTGATTTCTGGGCAGAGATTACTATGAAATGCAATTCATTCAGGCTCAAAGTACCTTCGTAAATTATAAAGTTGTAATTAAATTTAATAATGACGACATAGGGGTTTAAGTTTATAAGACTGCAATGTTATCGTGTACTTCTCTACCTATGATAAAACCATTTCTAAGACAACATTTTAATAATGTTGGCTGGTGATTTATAAACCATATTAACTTGAGAATGGCTATAAAAAGCAAATATAAAACTTTAATGTTGCAGCTGATTTCAAGCCTTCCTGTTAATAGATTCTAAAAGTACCAAGATTTCCCAGAGGTATGATCACCTCAAATCTCCTCTATATATAGGAAATTGAAACATGCTCAATTTGAGACATCAAAAAACATTTAAAATAGACACCACAAAATATATCTGTAGTTTAAAGGTCCAATTTATTAGGAGATTAAGAGATGTATTTATTATACATGGACTATAAATACTGCACAGCTGACTTTATTCACAGTCAAGCAGAGATATAGTCAGTGCCAACCTATTTTGTGGATACTCTTGTTCTTTTGTTCCAAGAAAAGTTTGCACCATAAGACTTGGACTTGGGTTTTGGAACCTTCCTCTCTTCAATGTCATAGCTCCATCCTAGGAGGAAAAAACAAAGACAAATCCACAGAAACAGAATTAAAGAGGATACCTGAAAAGCACAGCAAGCAGAGGCTAGCTTTTATAACTTAATGTTCATTTATCATCAAGAGTATATGTCAACCCATCTGAGATATACTTACTATTTGTTCCCTTATAATCCTCTGTGAGAAAAGGGTCCAAAAGATTGCCTGCAGATTATTTACCATATCTCAAGTTAAAGATGTAAACTATGATTCAATTTCACCTTGCTCAATTACTGATATCTATGTGTTACATAAAAATTTCCATTACTCTATGTGGTTTAACATAGGCCTTTAAAATAGTTGCAATGAAGAGCGATGAACATTATAACCAACTCACTCACTATTATTCTAAAAGTTGGTTTCTTTACAAGAGTTTGGAACTCTTCCAAAGGGATATAGAAAAATATGTAAACGTATATATATGTACGTGTGTATGGGTGCATGTGTGTACTATAGTTGAAGTGGACCATGAGAGGTTACTTGGTTCAATCCCCTGGACTTGGACAGGCTACTGATTAAACTCAAAAATTGATTTTCAACATTTATTTCAATGGCTATCTGCACTAATTGGACTCAGATGGGAGTACCTGATAAAGAGCGCGAATTGTTAGGCCTGACCAAAGGCCCACTAGATCAGAATCTCTGGTGGGGGCCCAGGAAACTACGCTTTATCAATTCCAGGAGATTTTTATGCATAAAAAAGTAAGGGCCGCTAATCAAAGGTGTCTGTCTATTCTCTTCTGAGTATTTATATTTTCCTTCCAAAGCCATTTCAGCATTTTGTAATTCTGAAAACTGGGTATATGTATGTCTACACTAGTCCTGCACTAGTCCTGTTCTTTAGTTCTCCTAAAACATGGGAAACAAATCAACATCCTCCTCCTTAAAAATATAATTAAGTCATTCTTTTATTCCCTAAGCTAGGCAACCCCTATAACATTCACTTTTCTTCATAAAATCCATTTTCCCACACCTGTAATTTATTCTTCTCTCAGGACTTTATTCAAATAACTCATCTTGAAACATCTAATTCATGGCTGTATCATGCAGTCATGTACAAAATGTCCCAAATGTGATTATTACATAGTCTAATTAAGTGAGCTTCTTGATCTCGGTAAGTATAGTACTTTCTGCCACAAAGCTTACATTTCAATAGTCCCTTAGTTAGTATTCAGTTTTACCACAAAAGTTAAGTTAAGCCTATGGAACTCAACTCATCAAAGTACACTACTGCTACTGTACACAAAGGAAAGTAACAACATTTAACAGCGTATTTTAATTTAAACTTTTAATCTACTTTATCCATAAGAGAATATTACATTCCCAACTGCTGGAACTCCATCTCCAAAGAAAGTCCAATAACTATAAGGAAATGGGGAAGCAGGAAAGCAAATGAAACATCAGAATCCAGGAGAGAAAATATTAATTTACTTGCTCAACATAACCTTACTTTTACAGAGTAGAAAATATGTTTTGAGAACTTTCTTATCCATTAAAGTTACAAAGCTATAGCTTACTTTAAGAGAATGTGGACTTATAAAGTATGTACATTAACAAGTAGTTATCTCCATTTCAAAACATTTACTAAAGGGCATAAGAAAAGTTTGTCTTTCATAAGGTTGTCATGAGGATTAAAGTACATGTCTTGTACTTCATAAGGATGTGATAATTCATGTAAAGTGCTTAGAAAGCACCCTGACTTAACAATCATTTATTGAGTTCTATGAGAAAGAACTTTTCCTAAAACCTTTATATGAAGTAATATTATTCCCCTTGTACAGGTGAGTAAACTGAGGCTCAGAGAGGTTAGGTAACTAGCATAAGCTCACTCAGCAAAGAAGGGGCAGAATCAGGATTTAAACACAGATGGCCAGATTCTGGAGGCTACGCCTTACCTATTATGCTACATTGTCTCTTGTGGTTTATAGTAGGCACTCAATAAATGTTAAGTATTATTTGGTCCTCAAATTTGATTCACAACTTCATAGCAACATGTCTCTATATAAATTTCCATTACATTAGAGCCCATTAAATTTGAATTTGTGTTGTTTCGGGTATAGCTAGCTATAATCTAACCTAGGAGAAAACATTTTAGATGGGGTATACAGGGGAGACCTCCCTCCCTGAGAAGTAGGCAGAGAACAGTAACTGCAAAGGCCGTGAGACAAGAGCATTCCTGGTGTACTAGGTAGTATGTTCTAGTCCCCATGCTGAGTGCTTGAAATGTATTTTTTTATTATTATTATACTAAGTTTTAGGGCACATGTGCACAATGTGCAGGTTAGTTACATATGTATACATGTGCCATGCTGGTGTGCTGCACCCATTAACTCATCATTTAGTATTAGGTATATCTCCTAAAGCTATCCCTCCCCGCTCCCCCCACCCCACAACAGTCCCCAGAATGTGATGTTCCCCTTCCTGTGTCCATGTGATCTCATTGTTCAATTCCCACCTATGAGTGAGAACATGTGGTGTTTGGTTTTTTGTCCTTGTGATAGTTTACTGAGAATGATGATTTCCAATTTCATCCATGTCCCTACAAAGCACATGAACTCATCATCATTTTTTATGGCTACATAGTATTCCATGGTGTATATGTGCCACTTTTTCTCAATTCAGTCTATCATTGTTGGACATTTGGATTGGTTCCAAGTCTTTGCTATTGTGAATAGTGCCGCAATAAACATACGTGTGCATGTGTCTCTATAGCAGCATGATTTATAGTCCTTTGGGTATATACCCAGTAATGGGATGGCTGGGTCAAATGGTATTTCTAGTTCTAGATCCCTGAGGAATCGCCACACTGAAATGTATTTTTATTGAAATTTTATGTACAGAGTTTATAGGTTGCATGGCTATAAGGAAGGCATTATAATATATATCTTAATTTTACATTAACTTAAAGGAAAAAATATCGAGAAAATAAACAGCCTAAGGTCACAGGGCTAATAAGTTGCAAAACCAGGATTTTAACCAAGATGGACGTTAACACCTAAGTACTTTATTAATAAAACTGCATTTCTTTAAAAATATCCCGCAATTGCAAGTTTTATCTATTTCATTCATTTCCTTTTATTTGGAAAAATATGTTGAAAAGATTTTTAAGAATCCTGTAAAATAAATATATGTTCCCCATGTGCTCTCCCACAATTGTGAAGAAGGAAATGGTTTCTAGTGTAGATTCTGTATGTGGTTATAATGATAGCTGGAAAGTTAACCCAAGACCTCCATATTCTTTTCTTGCCAAATGATAGGTAAGAAACCTAAGTTCTCTCTCCTCTTATTACCTCCCAACACACACTCTCCAGGTCAATAAAGACATTAGGAAAGAAACTGCAGAAGAAATGAGAAAGCACTCAAATATCTAGGAAATAGTAATATACACACAAACACAAACCTGATAATCACTCTCTCATTCACTCAATTACCCTTTCAGCCGCCAGGTAGAATTCTCTGTACTACATCAGATCTCAGACACAGATCTAATATCTATTCTGGTTATGGAGTTCCAAAATGTGGTCAGGGTCACTGCAATGTGAGAAGAATGAAGTTTTATACACATAAAAGAAAAGAACAATTGGTTTGGGTTTTCCCCTGGTAACTAAGGAGTGAGCTGGCTCCTGGGAATTGTGAGCCAGATTACAGTTGCTGTTGATGGTGATAACAACATAAATAGAAGTATCATGACAGAGATTGGAATGTGGATGGGCAAAGCACCCTGTGAAAAACAAACAAAAATACACAGAGAAGAAGCCTGCATTTGCTAATAGGATCCATCTCTATATAATTACCACTGACCACTCATGATTGTTTGTTAGGATGTGTAGGGCAAAAAAATTTATTATCTTCCCGTTTTTCTGTGGCAAACAACTTTGTTTCCAAAGTTGCACATGCAACTGTGCTTCTCTAAACGCAAAGGAGCATATGAGGAAGTCCAATGACAATTCACAATAGAGACTAAAACTAAAGTAAGAATCCACATACATCTCTCTTTGGATTTTCTATTCATTATTCAGAAAACTTTTCTACTATGTAGGGCTGTCATCATAATAAAAATTTGCTGTTTTTTGAGGTACTGTTAAGAATCTGATCACATTTCCAAGCATCCTCCTCCAAGGTGTTTGTTACAGTACCTGGATGAACAAATTTACTGGTCCCACTATACTCCAATATAAAGGTTACTTGAGCAAACAGTGAAGCTGAGCTAAAAAGATAAAACTCTAAGAATAACAACACTTGAAAGGACATTAAGCATGTATGCTTAAGAATGGGTAAGTTAGACGAATTATACTCTTTTCTACTTCCTATTTGCAACTTGTCGCTAAAAAGAATGTATTTTGCAAGAAATAAAATGTAGATATTAAATGTTTAAATTTCTATAAGAATGTCTTTCTTTAACCCTAAAATAATTTTTTTTTAAAGAAAGAGCCCAAACTTATTTTTCTGAATGGGAATATGGAAGTGAAAATACTTGCACTCTCTGAAGAATGCTTATATAAAATGAAGGTATAGTCTACAATCATAATGGTCCCATATGTTGTCCTATTAGGGTACTGAAAACCAGCCCCTTGCTCTTCCCAGCTGTGCGACAGAAGAAGATCAAAGCAATGGAGTCCAAGACAGCTGCCCCAGGGATAGGTAAAGCTCCCAGTGCTGCCGTCACTTTCTAGAGGAGAGTAGCCATATGGCACAGATTTGCCACAAACCCAACTACCAGCACCTAAATGATGAGAAGCTGACTCCCTTTGCTGTTTCACACACTGAAACGCTTTCACAAAATAGTCTGAACTTTAAGCCCTAGTATCAGAGAAGTACCTTTGGAAAATGCTGTAGTAAACTTAAAATGTGATCTTTAACATCCCATGCCCAATTTATTTTTCTGAAATATGCCAGTTTATTTTGTAGATCTCCACATTGTGAGTGGAATATTCTATTTCCTATGATATAAATGATATACTTTTCAAATGCCAAAAAACCCCAACCTCTGAACAAAACCAGGCCACAATTAACTTATGAATTCCATATATAAGACAGAAAAATAAAATCAATTTCATTCATTTTTATACAGAATCATTTCATTTATGGTTCAGTAATACAAAAATACAAACATCCATCAGTTCTTTTATTGCTTGTGAAATATTTTATCTCAAGTAACCTTGATTGACGTTCTGTGAAAGGTCTGTCTTCTCTAATAACCTAATCTCAAACCCTGACATGAGTTTGGAAGTGAACAGCTAAATGATTTGTCCTACTCTCCATTTGTACACAGAACAAGAACTACCACATAATTTGGCACAAACTGACGTAACTGACAGTCACTTCCAACTGAAGCATGGGATCAGAAGAGCAAAGCTTTGGGAGGCCAAAGCAAGGTACACTGGTACTTGGAAGGTTTCAAGATTCTTCACTAGGCTATGTACCCATATTATATCTGGCTGAAAGCAGAGCATAACCCTAACATATAATTTTAAGAAGGAGAAAAGAAAAATAGCTTTTTAGGAATTTCACTTTAAAAGTCTCTTTACTTTGAAATTACCAATTAGGTACATAATATGGGGGTGGGGTACAGTAGGGGGTAAATGGTTCAGAATAATGTAAAAGTATCCTAGATCTTCTATAGAAAATACTATGGAGAAATAACAGAGGTTTCGGATACACTGGCAAAGCAAGTCTTTCCATGAAATTTATATAAAGTGATTTAAACAAGCAAATAAGGTGAAAACATGAGGCACCTGAAATATTTGTTAGATTAGTAATACTCTACACCTGCTGTAGAGTATTGCCACCTCTCAAACCCCAAATTACTGCTTTGATGTGACAGTCAACGGCCCCTTGAAATTTTATCTTTTCAAATAATATACTTGCTATGTAATATTTCTATTATTTTCAAAGCAGTAGTTGGAACTATTCAGCATTTGCCACAAAACAAACCAAGGTAGTAATCCATTACTCCAGCTTTTGTGTTCCAAAAGTATATCTGAAAATCAGTCATTAGAAATTTAGAACACATTTTTCTGGAGAAAAAAACTACACAAATAGCCAAAAACCACTCCCAGAGATTTGCAAGCTACTCATAGGGATTCTCAGAATCCTATTTAATCTATAATATACCAGGAACGTCAGTAAGCCACCATATATAATTCTCTCTCGTGCTCGCGCCTTAGCAGTACTTCCCTAGCTACAGACAGGATCCAGGATTAAACACTGGGAGGAAAAAGCTATCTATGAAAAAAAAAAATCTTTCGTGAATTCACCTAAAGTTTATTTGTGACTCCTAAATCAATGCCCATGGTGCTTCTGTGGTCATTTGTGACGTGGAGAATGTCAAAAAATTTGAGTCCCGTAACATACATTTCTAAATGAGGTGAAGCAGGATAATGCTCTGCCTTCTTGTTTTAGCTCTCATACTGTAAACAAGCATACTTTTTGTGCTCTATTTAGTGCCAGTATTTTGCATTTCTGTGCTGCTTTTTGGTAATTTCACTGTTTAAAATGGTCCCCAAACACTGTGCTGAAATGTTATCTAGTGTTCCAAGAAAGCTGTGATGTGCCAATATGTGTTTCAGATACGCTTTGTTTAGGCATGAGTTATAGAGCTGTTGGCTGTGAGTTCAATGTTGATGAATTAACTGTATTAAATAAGGTGTCTTTAAACAAAAACACATATAAAACAAGGTTATGTACTGGTCAGATGACAAACTATGTGACCAGAGGCCTGCAGGAACCTAACCATGTATATCCCGAGGGATAAGAATTCTTGCTAATTTAGTGTTTCATAGTGACTTTAAAGAACATAACTGTGAATAAGGAGAATCAACTATAATTGAGAGATACATAAAGTCTGTCCTCTCTCATAGATTTGACTCCCCTCTCAACCCAGTCCTGGAAAAATCAGTTTTGTCTCAATTTGCAACTCATCTCAACATTTCTTTACCCTACATAAATCTGTGCTGTTTGACTTGTCCTTTGAACTGGTTATAACATTTGCCTGGCTCCCTTATATCAGATGAGTAAAATCCTTCAATACATGTTTATTGTATATCTATGCTAGAGTCAATGTATCTTTTTCTGGAAAATTTCTTTTAACCATTTTGGAGGTCCCCTTGAGACATCCTATAGATTTATCAACCAAAGGCAGGCAAACTTCATCATCGAAGAAATGGTGTACCTTATGCTTAAGCCTGCATACCTCTTTTCTTGGCTCTAAAAGGTGAATCCAAAGCAGTAAGAGAACTCTGCTGACTCTGACTCTGGTCTTTTGCTCTCTACTAATCTTGGGAATTGGTTTTGCAATCTGACCATCTGATGATCCCTGTAAATGGATTAATGGTTTATAGAGGTCTATTCTCTATTGGGTGAGAAAAAATGGAGAATCTAGTTTATCTATTTTGGACTCAAATCAATTAATAATTTGTACTCAGAAAAGAACAGCTCTTTGGTATTTCATCATTTTGTATTATTAATTCATGGCTGAAAGTTTAGAACTGAAGTTATAAACTCTGTGTGACTGTATGTCTATCAATGTCTGTATAGAGAAAAGCCTTATTGTGCGTGTAGATAAGGCTTTTCTACCTTCAGGTGGCACTGATTAATTAGATTATAAAGTCTTTTTAGGGAACTCTGGGCCTGGCGCGGTGGCTCACGCCTGTAATCCCAGCACTTTGGGAGGCCAAGGCAGGCGGATCACGAGGTCAGGAAATCGAGACCATCCTGGCTAACAAGGTGAAACCCCGTCTCTACTAAAAATACAAAAAATTAGCTGGGCGTGGTGGCGGGCGCCTGTAGTCCCAGCTCCTCGGGAGGCTGAGGCTGGAGAATGGCATGAACCCGGGAGGCAGAGCTTGCAGTGAGCTGAGATTGCAGCCACTGCACTTCAGCCTGGGTGACAGAGTGAGACTCTGCCTCAGGAAAAAAAAAAAAAAAAAAAAAAGGAACTCTGTTCTGATTAGCTTATAGAGAAAAATAAGTGATTAAGTAAATTGAATAATCTTAAAATTTTCAGAGAAGAAAATGGAACTTCTAATCTTTTCAGTGTGCTAGAAATTATTTTAAGCTACAAGTACTTTTTAAGAGTACTTAAAAAGTACTCTTAGAGCAACTAACAAACATTTTGAGACTTCAAGTTCATATCGTGTAGGTAAATCTTGACAAACAAGACTAATAATTTTGGTTTAATAAAACAGCAAGGTTTTCTCTGGTTTATCAATGTCAAATATATAAACAGACTTTTATTCCACTTGCGTATTTTTTTAATTATACATGTTTACTGATCAAATAAGCCAAAATTACTTGTTTAATGTTTAGTCAAGAAAAAATGTAAACTTACAATTAACCAAATTGATTCATTATTGACAATTTTATTTCAACAATAATTATGTTTTGTAATATGTCACCTTCAAAATTAATTTCCAAGATTGTCAGGTAATTAATAGATATTTATTAGATATCCAGATCTCTTATTTTTTAAATTATTTTTTAAGGCTAGTGGAGTCAAGCTGTGGGAGTGGAAAAGGAATAATGATATCTGTAACCGGTTGTGATCAATTAGTTGTGAACCCTAGATCTCTTCTAAGTAAGATAGAATACTAATCCATTGATAATGATAGGGTTCAGGACATGCTACCCTAAAATAATGGCACCTTGGCATTTGAAGAAACAGAGAAGGAAGGCCACTCTGACCTCCTCCCACCCTTGTACCTTGAAGTAGACCATAAAATAATTCTCTGGCCTTCCCGTGGAAGAAGTCATAAGACACTCATGTGCCCTATCACCCAGAGGCAAGGAATATCACAGAGCGATGGACTTAAGAGAAGAATCTGAACAAACAGGCCTAGCTAAGTTCTCTCTAGCTTATTACTATTGGATCATACCTTCTTTATCCAGTCATATTTCCACACACAATATACTTTTTCTTCAAATTTAGCATAAAATACACAAGTATTCCTGTTTCTTTGGGTTTTCATTTCTAAAGCGTCCTGTATCACATAAAACTTACATTAAATAAATATGTGCTTTTCTATTTTTAACTGTCTTTTATTGTAGGAGACGAACCTATGTGATGGGTGAGAAAAGACATCTTTTCTCCACTATAATTACTAGGCACAATTTTAAATTTATAAACTTTTGCTACTTATTTTCATATGCTACAGAGAGGCTGTATCTCTGAGTTGGTTAATGAACATGTTCATTTTTGCCACCTGGAGAAGTTGGAGTATAAGGAATGCATATAGCTACAGAAAGTTATGTGTATTTATGAGATCTGCTAGTCTACTAAAATGCTGACGTGTAACCATTTTCAATTCTCCATCTCCCAGTTTCTCTATGGAATCAGTCACTTTGGTTAAAAGATACACATAAATGAAACTGGAATAGGAGAAATGGTGGCAGAGAGGTAAAACTTTGCAATGCAAGGTTATGAGATGTGTTTTTGTTTATTAAAGGAAAAAGAATAGTTATGTCCTCAAGTAAAGTGACTGATTGTGCCAGAAAGAGAAAGAGAATGTCTTACCATTGTAAGAGCTAAGGTTCTTTCTTTACCATCATATTACCTTCTATATTTAAGTTTTACTGTGACTTTGCAATGAGTGGCCACATATCATTTCTCAGGTACCTATGATTCTATATCTAACTGTTCACATCTCCGGACAACTTTTGATATTTACCTTCCCACAACTGAATCCTAAATGTAAAATAAAACTTTCAGGATATCATTGCACCTAGAATTATCTTTGAGATTCCCTAGAGGGCCTCTGGAAAATCACAAAGATATATTCTTTCATTTTGTGAAAAGAGAGGTGCTAAAAAATAATTAGGTTTATTTTATATGCTATTATTAACAAGCTACTTGAGAATAGTTGTCAACTATGAGAAAAGTTGTCAATGCAGAAAAGATGTTTAGCCATCCCAAGGTTAAATTTCATGGGTAAAGTGTTATTAACCAAAATTGTATGCTATATGGTAAGTTCCTGGGGAATTATCAATGCCTTCACTGCTCAAGATGTATTCTATTTACCTGAGTCCTTGTACTGCTTTGCCCAGCAAATAATTACAGTATAGTTTATCAGTCATAATTTGTTATTTTTAAAAATATTAACTTGGTTGCATCTTTACTTCTGTAGTTTAAATCTTGCATCTTCTAGGCCAGTAAATGTCAACTGGAAATCAATATCACTTATCTGAGTTTTATTAATATACCGATATTTAGGCCATACTCCAGACTTACTGAATCTTTTTACTAGATTTTAAATCTAGTGGCAAGTTCTTAGTGTGGTTTCCTAGCTCAAGAGACTTCAAAGTCCAATCAGAGATTCCTTGTAAAAACTTTCACCAAAGCATACAAGAAAGCATATATGACAAATTAACACTCTTGCTACACCTATGTAAGTAAGGCTAAATATCATACCAATGTTATTTTGTGATCACAAATAATCTCTTGCTGAGATTATTTCCTAATCAAAATGGAGAAGGAATAGAAAAAAAAAAACTTTGTTTCAATGGAAAACTGTGCATTGTCTCTGGCACACCCTTCCCCTTCTAGATTATCAGATTTTAGATCAGTTCCTTATCTTTTAGCTACTTGGCAACTCTTTTTAGGTTGTACACAATTGATAGACATGTAATTGCTGTCCTGTGTTCTACTTAATAGACCCCCCCCACCAAAACCCAATTTTGCCTCTATTTGCAATTCACTACGTTTCTTTATTTCACATGAATTAGTGCTGTTTTGACTTTTACTCTGAACTGGTTGTAACATCTGCCTTGTTCCTTTATATGAGTAAAATAAATTTTTACTTGCATTTTATACCTATATGAAAGTCATGATTCTTGCCTTTGTTTTGAAAGGTTTTTTTTTTGTTTTGTTTTTTTAAAAGATATATGGATGTGAGGTTGAGACCCTCATAAGAGGTTACGTTAGGTGGAAGCCCAGACCTTACTGATGTTGTTCACTTCTGGGATAATTCTAAGTACTAAGCTACATCTCCAATTATTTCTTTCTTTATTTTCCTGGATCCAGGGCCAGACCTGTTTCCTTCCGTGCTTCTACCTTCTATTACTTCAGAGGCGGGTTTTCCACCCCAATAGACCCACTATGAAGAATGCAGTTTCACAGCTTGTCCTCAGCCCTCCTATTCCTGAAAGAAACCTTCCTTTATTTTGAGAATTTCAAAGAGTTTTTATAGCTAACAACAATGAGAAAAACACAGGGGGTAAAATGACATACTAGACAAAAGTCACAAACTTTCAAATCAGATCAAACGGGGGAAAAAAGGCCATTTCTGGTTTTCATTAGCATGTAAATGGTAGTAGATTCTAGTCTTCCACCATCCAAATTTTCCACAGCTGTCTTCCACCTCCTCTCTCCATGATGTAGCTTCCTCCACCCCCCCCATCCTTCTACCCCATCACTTATTACATAACACAAGGAAAGACAAAAGCCACATGGGTGAGAAAGGTGGGTCTTTTTAGTACACAAAGAACTGAAGTGAGGTTCATCTACATTTCAGAGGAAACCCCAGATGATATTCGTCTCTTTACAAAGAAACGTTATCATTAAAGAGTTCCTTTGGAATAGATGCTGAGCTTAAGATGTTTAGGATGAGGCCCTAAGTTTAAGGCTAAAAGAATCAGGGGTATTTATATTTTCTTTGTGTGTCAGTATGTTTGGGGACATGGTAGTGGGAACAGGGAGAAAATGAAGTCATAGGGGGCATTCAGTCTTTTCTTCTTTTCCACTCCCCAATTTCAGAACACCAGCCTTCCATAAGAAGTGAGGTAAAGAAGAGAGAGCTATGCAAAAAAGATATAAGCTGAGGGGACAGCTGCAGAAATTATCAACAGCAGGAGAAAGAGAACTTCTTTTCATCTCAAAAACCGGAGTAGAGTATTCTTATATAAAAAGATGAGCCTGCATAATACCTTATTTGGTTAACAACTGAAAACAGATGATTAATGGGGGAACTTGTGTACTTATAGAGATACTATAGGTATATAGTACATCCCTATACTATTATCCCTCCCTATTATCTCTACTATAAAGATACTACAGAAACTTATAGCATCTCTAGAGTATACTATATGGAGTATATATATTATCTCTCTATATAGAGATACTATATAGATAGTAGAGTATAAATAATATATAGTCTAGAGATACTCTCTAGTCTATTCCATATATCTATATAGTAAAGAGATACTATAGTATCTCTATACTATACTCTAGAGGTACTATAGGGACACTATAGTATCTCTGTAGAGACCTACAGTATCTCTTTATTATTTTATAAGTAACATAAGAGTTTCTACATATCCTTAATTCATTCTAGGTAAGAGTACCTGAAGAATAGAACTGTATATCTTAATAAGTATTATATTTGAACTTTTCCAAGTTGGATATGAGTTTTCTGTTTCTCATATTTACTATAGGAATTATTTAATGAACTATTTACATAGAATATATATATATATATAATGTATACCCTGTATATTGCCAAATATATCAGTGCTGTTCAGTAGAAATATGTGAGCCATACATAAGTTTCTAGTAGCCACATTAAATAAAAGGAAATATGTAAAATTAATTTTTATAATATTTTACTTAGTCCAGTGTTTCTAGATTATCACTTCATGTAATAAAAATTGAGATACTTTTTTTTTTCACACTAAGTCTTTGAAATTCAGTGTGCATTTTACACTTACGGCACATCTAAATTCGAATTAAACACATATCAAGAGCTAAAATCACATGTGGCCAGTGGCTACCATATTGGATGGTGTAGATCTAGATTATTACTTTTTAAGATCTACTAGCATCATAGTACCAGGAAAACCATTGGCCTTGGAATCTAGAAGGTTAGGTGCTGTCAGAAGCAATGTGATTGATCTGGGGCTTGTTTTCTTAACTTCTCTAGGTCTCGGTATCCTATCAGAGGGAGAGTTTAGAATAAATAACATGCAGTTTGGAAGCAATTCAAACATTATGAAATAATCATTTTGTTTCAATACACTTCAGGATGCTAATCCTTAATAAACTCAGGATAAACTCCAAATTAACTTGACAGGAAAACATTCATTAGTTTTATTTTACAAACACACTAAAATATAAGAAATTGTTAATCATCCTACTATAGCTTTCTTTCTTCAGGTTTCTAATTACAGGGAATTAACAGATCAACAGTTCTTCTAAAAAAAGAACAAGTCACCAAATTAAGGTGATTTAAAGAAAAGTTTAAAGCATAATCTGGAGAATCATTTACAACATTACTAAATTTGCTGCTAAATTCACCAATATTTACTGAGCACATTAAAAGACAAATAGGACTTGTCTTCCCTGGTAAATTCTTATAATCCAATAGGCAGGATAAAATATTACAGTTTGAGTGTAAGAACTATGCCTTATTTATCCCCAGAGCCTAGCCATACAGTGCTGACATACAATAGGGTGTGTTCAACATGCTTCTGACTGAGTGCAGTACAAAAAAGGTAAAAGAGAAAACCATACTATAAGAGCTGCAAGAAAGGAACAAATTATTGTGAAAGTTAAAAGGAAGAAAGAGGAGTTCATCCAGTAGTAGATGGGAGGTGGAAGTGAAGGAGGGGAATAAGAAAAGGGATCAAGAAATGAGACAGCATATGAAATGAAGACTAGGTTAGAGTTTCATAGGCAGGGATAAGAATGAGAACAGTATTAATGAGGTTGTAGAGGGAGGAAGGTGTAGTAGGTTTGGAATGTAAGGGCAGAAAGTAAGAGTTGGAACACAGACAAAACTTGTTAGTGCTTTGGTAGTAAGTTTGTGCCTATATTGTGAAGAACTTTGAATTATCAGTTGAGGAATTTGTCTATTAAACACAGACTCTTGAAGATGTTTGAATAAAGGGTATTTTGGGACTTACACAAATGTCATAGTATTGAGGCAGTATACGTAACAGTTTAGACTAGAGGTCACCTAAAATTTTCTGTAAAGGGCCAAGTAGTAATTATTTTTAGGCTCTGGGGCCATATAGTCTCTATTACAACTACTTTTCTACCACTGTAGCCAAAAAGCAGTCATAGACTATATATAAATGAATAAACATGACTGTTCAAATAAAACTTGTTCACCTCCTTGTATGTGTCCCTGTTACTTAATGTGACATAATGTCTCTAAACCTCAGTTGCCTTGAACAATTAAATGGAGATAACTGTTCCTGCTTCACAGAGTTACTAAATGAGAATGAAAAGCACTTAGCATAGTGCCTGGCTCACGATTTAGTGTTTGTTACTTTCTGTGGTGACAATACTTATTACCCGAGTCTCAAAATATAATTAGAGGGCATTAAATATGTTTTGTAAAGCTGGGTGCAGTGGCTTACACCTGTAATTGCAGCACTTTGGGAGGCCAAGGCAGGTGGATCACCTGAGGTCAGGAGTTCGAGGCCAGCCTGGCCAACATGGTAAAACCCTGTCTCTACTTTAAAAAAAAAAAAAAAAAAATTAGCTGGGCATGGTGGTGCATGCCTGTAGTCCAGGAAGCTGAGGCAGGAGAATCGCTTGAACCTGGGAGGTGGAGGTTGCAGTGAGCCAAGATCATGCCACTGCACTCCAGCCTGGGTGACAGAGTGAGACTCTGTCTCCAGCCCCAAACCCCTCCAAAAAAAAGGTTTTCCAGAAAGCAACTGAATCTGAAAATCTTACTCCCCTTGATGTATTGATTTTCTACAATCTTTAGTGTCAAGGGAAACCATGCTCATGACTTCTCTTTTTATTTGACATTTAAAAGGGAAATGAAAAAACTAAGGAGATAACAGGTAGGCTTTTATCTTCAGAATAGTCCCTGAATTGATATACAAATAATCAACTGTATCTCAAATACAATTGATAACAAATTGTATTTGATAATTGATATACAAATCAAATAACTGTCAAAAGCTAATATACTTTTAGGCTGCATTAATATAAAATACAATTTGATAAGTGATACATAAATCATCTTTTGTGTAGGTATGTGGCAGTTTTACCCTAACTTCCTATTTCTAGATACTACTGAAAGGCAAGCATTAATGCCCATAAACGTATAACCTTTGTCATATTTTACTATTAACACAGAATCAGCTGTATTAACAAAAACTCATTTCCCCCTATACAGCATATGAGTAAGGCACTGGGCTAGATAGCAAAGAAATAAAGACGAACTAGCCCATGGGCTTTAACATCCTTAAGTCTATAGTTTTTGGACATCACCCAATCCAACTTCTCATTTCAAAGATGAAGAAATATGCTTCTAAAAGGCTAAGTGTAGTGAAGCATGACTTGTTCAAGTTCTCCTGTGATGTAGACCACTGTGGAATGAGAGTCTTAGTTACCAGCCTCTTAATCCAGTAGTCTTTACATATTAGTGCATCTGAACCTTTTTTTTTTTTTTTTTTTTTTGAGACGGAGTCTCGCTCTGTCGCCCAGGCGGGAGTGCAGTGGCGCGATCTCGGCTCACTGCAAGCTCCGCCTCCCGGGTTCACGCCATTCTCCTGCCTCAGCCTCCCGAGTAGCTGGGACTATAGGCGCCCGCTACCACGCCCGGCTAATTTTTTGTATTTTTAGTAGAGACGGGGTTTCACCGTGTTAGCCAGGATGGTCTCGATCTCCTGACCTCGTGATCCGCCCGCCTCAGCCTCCCAAAGTGCTGGGATTACAGGCGTGAGCCACCGCGCCCGGCCACCTTTTTTTTTTAAATGCCTTAACTTATCAGAACATCGGTTCACTCAACCTTCAATAGCACTAGCTGACAACAAATGATTTTAGCTGTGGGGATAGGGAGGATCCATTTGCATGTCCTTCACTACTATTTACCTACCCAAGAGGGGCAAGTCAGAAGGAAGAGGATGCTGTGGAATTTGGAAAAGATCCCCCACCTCCACCTTTTTTTTTTTTTTTTTTTTTTTTTTTGGAGACAGAGTTTTTGCTCTTGTTGCCCAGGCTGGAGTGCAATGGCACGATCTCAGCTCACTGCAACCTCTGCCTCCCGGGTTCAAGCGATTCTCCTGCCTCAGCCTCCTGAGTAGCTGGGATTACAGGCATGTGCCACCATGCCCGGCTAATTTTGTATTTTTAGTAGAGACGGGGATTCTCCATGTTGGTCAGGCTGATCTCAAACTCCTGACCTCAGGTGATCCACCCACCTCAGTCTCCCAAAGTGCTGGGATTACAGGCGTGAGCCACCGTGCCTGGCCTCCCCACCTGCACTTCTGTAATGCTTCAATGGTGTTTATTTAGATCTTGCTTCCACTGTAGCTGAAGAAACAGGATTTATCTATTTAAGGACATAGAATGCTACATGTTAAATAAATAAGGCAGATCATAAGTACTATAGCGAAATCAAGAGTGGAATAATCATTGAGGACTTTCCCAGGAGAGGAGAATGGTTTCAAATTCTTGAGTAAAGAAATATGTTTCTTTCTGTTTATTTATTTATTTATTTATTTATTTATTATTTTTTGAGACTGAGTCTCACCCTGTCACCCAGGCTGGAGTGTAGTGGTATGATCTCAGCTCACTGCAACCTCCACCTTGTGAGTTCAAGCAATTCTCCTGTCTCAGCCTCTTGAGTAGCCGGGACTACAGGCGCGCACCACCACATCCAGCTAATTTGTGTATTTTTAGTAGAACCAGGGTTTTGCTGTTGGCCAGGCTGGTCTCCAACTCCTGACCTCAAGTGATCCACCCACCTCAACCTCCCAAAGCACTGGGATTACAGGCATGAGCCACTGTGCCCAGTCAGAGAAATATATTTTAGAAAGTCATTTATTCCACCAGATACTGAGTGTCCATTATATGTCAGGTTTTGTGCTAGGTGCTAGGCACATAGCAGTGACCAAGATAGGACATAGTTCTGCTATCTTAAAGGTTAAAATTCCTGATTCACTGTTAGCCTACAACTTTATGTCACTAACCACAAGGCTTTTTAAAGTTACACTTTCTATAGACTTTGATAGTATTCCTCAATTTTCTTTCCCGGGGAGGTAGAAGTCAGATAGAAAGTCACTTGATTTTAATAGGAACAGTGGTGAGATCACACTGGCAATTCACATGGCAACTGTAGTCATGCAGTCCTTGTGACCACTTAGAGAAAGACTAACCAGGGATTTAAATATTTAATTACATTTCCTGTTATTAAACTCACGTGACAGACTTCAAATGAATAATTTTCAAAGTGTCAGACATGAAATATAATAGGCTGAAAAGATAAAAAAACTAATGGAACTGTTTTTCATAACTATGTTACAGTTCACAAAGAGAGTAATGTTATTTTAAGTCAAAATAGTATTTTAAAAGACCACTTTTGAAAACAATTATGTAATTAAGAAATTTGGAACTTGCCAAGAAAGTATAAGTAAGGAATTGCACTTAAGAACCTCTTTTTAAAAAGTTTTTAAAGGTCTATTAAGAGTTAAGGTGGAGCCAAAATGGTGGAATAGGAACAGCTCCAGTCTACAGCTCCCAGCGTAAGCGACGCAGAAGACGGGTGATTTCTGCATTTCCAACTGAGGTACCGGGTTCATCTCACTGGGGAGCATCAGACAGTGGGTGCAGGACAGTGGGTGGAGCACACCGAGTGTGAGCCGAAGCAGGGCGAGGCATCGCCTCACCCAGGAAGCGCAAGCGGTCAGGGAATTCCCTTTCCTAGTCAAAGAAAGGGGTGACAGATGGCACCTGGAAAATCGGGTCACTCCCACCCTAATACTGTGCTTTTCCAACACTCTTAGCAAACGGCACACCAGGAGATTATATCCCGCATCTGGCTCGGAGGGTCCTATGCCCACAAAGCCTTGCTCATTGCTAGCACAGGAGTCTGAGATCAAACTGCAAGGCATCAGCGAGGCTGTGGGAGGGGCGTCCGCCATTGCCAAGGCTTGACTAGGTAAACAAAGCAGCCGGGAAGCTCGAACTGGGTGGAGCCCAGCGCAGCTCAAGAAGGCCTGCCTGCCTCTGTAGACTCCACCTCTGGGGGTAGGGCATAGCCAAACAAAAGGAAACAGAAACCTCTGCAGACTTAAATGTCCCTGTCTGACAGCTTTGAAGAGTAGTGGTTCTCCTAGCAGGCAGCTGGAGATCTGAGAACGGACAGACTGCCTCCTCAAGTGGGTCCCTGACCCCTGAGTAGCCTAACTGGGAGGCACCCCCCAGTAGGGTCAGACTGACACCTCACACGGCCAGGTACTCCTCTGAGACAAAGCTTCCAGAGGATCAATCAGGCAGCAACATTTGCTGTTCACCAATATCCGCGGTTCTGCAGCCTCCGCTGCTGATACCCAGGCAAACAGGGTCTGGAGTGGACCTCCAGCAAACTCCAACAGACCTGCAGCTGAGGGTCCTGACTGTTAGAAGGAAAACTAACAAACAGAAAGGACATCCACACCAAAACCCCATCTGTATGTCACCATCATCAAAGACCAAAGGTAGATAAAACCACAAAGATGGGGAAAAAACAGAGCAGAAATACTGGAAACTCTAAAAATCAGAGCGCTTCTCCTCCTCCAAAGGAATGCAGCTCTGCACCAGCAATGGAACAAAGCTGGATGGAGAGTGACTTTGACGAGTTGACAGAAGGCTTCAGACGATCAAACTACTCCGAGCTAAAGGAGGAAGTGTGAAACCATGGCAAAGAAGTTAAAAACCTTGAAAAAAAAATTAGACGAATGGCTAACTAGAATAACCAATGCAGAGAAGTCCTTAAAGAACCTGATGGAGCTGAAAACCATGGAACAAGAACTACGTGACAAATACACAAGCCTCAGTAGCCGATTTGATCAACTGGAAGAAAGGGTATCAGTGAGGCAAGATCAAATGAATGAAATGAAGCAAGAAGAGAAGTTTAGAGAAAAAAGAATAAAAAGAAACGAACAAAGCCTCCAACAAATATGGGACTATGTGAAAAGACCAAATGTACGTCTGATTGGTGTACCTGAAAATGACGGGGAGAATGGAACCAAGTTGGAAAACACTGTGCAGGATATTATCCAGGAGAACTACCCCAATCTAGCAAGGCAGGCCAATATTCAAATGCAGGAAATACAGAGAATGCCACAAAGATACTCCTCAAGAAGAGCAACTCCAAGACACATAATTGTCAGATTCACCAAAGTTGAAATGAAGGAAAAAATATTAAGGGCAGCAAGAGAGAAAGGTCGGGTTACCCACAAAGGGAAGCCCATCAGACTAACAGCTGATCTCTTGGCAAAAGCTCTACAAGCCAGAAGAGTGGGGGCCAATATTCAACATTCTTAAAGAAAAGAATTTTCAACCCAGAATTTCATATCCAGCCAAACTAAGCTTCATAAGTGAAGGAGAAATAAAATCCTTTACAGACAAGCAAATGCAAAGAGATTTTGCAACCACCAGGCCTGCCCTAAAAGAGCTCTTGAAGGAAGCACTACACATGGAAAGGAACAAGTACCAGCCACTGCAAACACATGATAAATTGTAAAGACCATCGAGGCTAGGAAGAAACTGCATCAACTAATGAGCAAAATAACCAGCTAACATCATAATGAGAGGGTCAAATTCACACATAACAATATTAACCTTAAATGTAAATGGGCTAAATGCTCCAATTAAAAGATACAGACTGGCAAACTGGATAAAGAGTCAAGACCCATCAGTGTCCTGTATTCAGGAAACCCATCTCACGTGCAGAGACACACATAGGCTCAAAATAAAGGGATGGAGGAAGATCTACCAAGCAAATGGAAAACAAAAGAAGGCAAGGGTTGCAATCCTAGTCTCTGATAAAACAGACTTTAAACCAACAAAGATCAAAAGAGACAAAGAAGGCCATTACATAATGGTAAAGGCATCAATTCAATGAGAAGAGCTAACTATCCTAAATATATATGCACCCAATACAGGAGCATCCAGATTCATAAAGCAAGTCCTGAGTGACCTACAAAGAGACTTAGACTCCCACGCAATAATAATGGGAGACTTTAACACCCCACTGTCAACATTAGACAGATCAATGAGACAGGAAGTTAACAAGGATACCCAGGAATTGAACTCAGCTCTGCACCAAGCAAACCTAATAGACATCTATAGAACTCTCCACCCCAAATCAACAGAATATACATTTTTTTCAACACCACACCACACCTGTTCCAAAATTGACCACATAGTTGGAAGTAAAGCACTCCTCAGCAAATGTAAAAGAACAGAAATTATAACAAATTATAACAAACTGTCTCTCAGACCACAGTGCAATCAAACTAGAACTCAGGATTAAGAAACTCACCAAAACCGCTCAACTACATGGAAACTGAACAACCTGCTCCTGAATGACTACTGGGTACATAATGAAATGAAGGCAGAAATAAAGATGTTCTTTGAAACCAACGAGAACAAAGACACAACATACCAGAATCTCTGGGACACATTCAAAGCAGTGTGTAGAGGGAAATTGATAGCACTAAATGCCCACAAGAGAAAGCAGGAAAGATCTAAAATTGACACCCTAACATCACAATTAAAAGAACTACAGAAGCAAGAGGAAACACATTCAAAAAGCTAGCAGAAGGCAAGAAATAACTAAGATCAGGGCAGAACTGATCTTAGTTACCACCAGAGAATACTATAAACACCTCTATGCAAATAAATTAGAAAATCTAGAAGAAATGGATAAATTCCTGGACACATACACCCTCCCAAGGCTAAACCAGGAAGAAGCTGAATCTCTAAATAGACCAATAACAGGCTCTGAAATTGAGGCAATAATTAATAGATTACCAACCAAAAAAAGTCCAGGACCAGATGGATTCACAGCCAAATTCTACCAGAGGTACAAGGAGGAGCTGGTACCATTCCTTCTGAAACTATTCCAATCAACAGAAAAAGAGGGAATCCTCCCTAACTCATTTTATGAGGCCAGCATCATCCTGATACCAAAGCCTGGCAGAGACACAACAAAAAAAAGAGATTTTTAGACCAATATCCCTGATGAACATCGATGCAAAAATCCTCAGTAAAATACTGGCAAACCGAATCCAGCAGCACATCAAAAAACTTATCCACCATCATCAAGTGGGCTTCATCCCTGGGATGCAAGGCTGGTTCAACATACACAAAATAAACGTAATCCAGCATATAAACAGAACCAAAGACAAAAACCACATGATTATCTGAATAGATGCAGAAAAGGCCTTTGACAAAATTCAACAACACTTCATGCTAAAAACTCTCAATAAATTAGGTATTGATGGGACTTATCTCAAAATAATAAGAGCTATCTATGACAAAACCCACAGCCAGTATCATACTGAATGGGCAAGAACTGGAAACATTCCCTTTGAAAACTGGCACAAGACAGGGATGTCCTCTCTCACCACTCCTATTCAACATAGTGTTGGAAGTTCTGGCCAGGGCAATCAGGCAGCAGAAGGAAATAAAGGGTATTCAATTAGGAAAAGAGGAAGTCAAATTGTCCCTGTTTGCAGATGACATGATTGTATATCTAGAAAACCCCATCGTCTCAGCCCAAAATTGCCTTAAGCTGATAGGCAACTTCAGCCAAGTCTCAGGATATAAAATCCATGTGCAAAAACCACAAGCATTCTTATACACCACTAACAGACAAACAGAGACCAAATCATGAGTGAACTCCCATTCACAATTGCTTCAAAGAGAATAAAATACCTAGGAATCCAACTTACAAGGGACTTCGTGAAGGACCTCTTCAAGGAGAACTACAAACCACTGCTCAATGAAATAAAAGCGGATACAAACAAATGGAAGAACATTCCATGCTCATGGGTAGGAAGAATCAATATCGTGAAAATGGCCATACTGCCCAAGGTAACTTATAGATTCAATGCCATTCCCATCAAGCTACCAATGACTTTTTTCAAAGAATTGGAAAAAACTACTTTAAAGTTAATATGGAACCAAAAAAGAGCCCACATTGCCAAGTCAATCCTAAGCCAAAAGAACAAAGCTGGAGGCATCAAGCTACCTGACTTCAAACTATACTACAAGGCTACAGTAACCAAAACAGCATGGTACTGGTACCAAAACAGAGATATACACCAATGGAACAGAACAGAGCCCTCAGAAATAATGCCGCATATCTACAAGTATCTGATCTTTGACAAACCTGACAAAAACAAGCAATGGGGAAAGGATTCCCTATTTAATAAATGGTGCTGGGAAAACTGGCTAGCCATATGTAGAAAGCTGAAACTGGATCCCTTCCTTACACCTTATACAAAAATTAATTCAAGATGGATTAAAGACTTAAATGTTAGACCTAAAACCATAAAAACCCTAGAAGAAAAAATAGGCAATACCATTCAGGACATAGGCATGGGCAAGGACTTCATGTCTAAAACACCAAAAGCAATGGCAACAAAAGCCAGAATTGACAAATGGGATCTAATCAAACTAAAGAGTTTCTGCACAGCAAAATAAACTACCATCAGAGTGAACAGGCAACCTACAGAATGGGAGAAAATTTTTGCAATCTGGTCATCTGACAAAGGGCTAATATCCAGAATCTACAATGAACTCAAACAAATTTACAAGAAAAAAACAAAGAACCTCATCAACAAGTGGGCGAAGGATATGAACAGACACTTCTCAAAAGAAGACATTTATGCAGCCAAAAGACACATGAAAAAATGCTCATCATCACTGGCCATCAGAGAAATGCAAATTAAAACCACAATGAGATACTATCTCACACCAGTTAGAACGGCGATCATTAAAAAGTCAGGAAACAACAGGTGCTGGAGAGGATGTGGAGAAAAAGGAACACTTTTACACTGTCGGTGGGACTGCAAACTAGTTCAACCATTGTGGAAGTCAGTGTGGCAATTCCTCAGGCATCTAGTACTAGAAACACCATTTGACCCAGCAATCCCATTACTGGGTATATACCCAAAGGATTATAAATCATGCTGCTGTAAAGACACATGCACACATATGTTTACTGCGGCACTATTCACAATAGCAAAGACTTGGAATCAAGCCAAATGTCCAACAATGATAGACTGGATTAAGAAAATGTGGCACATATACACCATGGAATACTATGCAGCCATAAAAAAGGATAAGTTCATGTCCTTTGTAGGGACATGGATGAAGCTGGAAACCATCATTCTCAGCAAACTATCGCAAGGACAAAAAAAGCAAACACCGCATGTTCTCACTCATAGGTGGGAATTGAACAATGAGAACACACGGACACAGGAAGGGGAACATCACACTCCGGGACCTGTTGTGGGGTGGGGGGAGGGACAGCATTAGGAGATATACCTAATGTTAAATGAAGAGTTAATCGGTGCAGCACACCAACATGGCACATGTATACATGTATACATGTGTAGCAAACCTGCATGTTGTGCACACGTACCCTAAAACTTAAATAAAAAAAAAGTCTATTAATAACAGAATAGGGTATACTTATATACTATCATATAGTATTTGTCAGACCCTAGTCTCTAAACACTTTTATTAACTCATTTAATCCCCACAGCAATTCTCATTGCACGTATGAGGAAATAGAAGTATAAAGTCATACAGGTAGTGACATACAGATTCAAAGGCAGATAGGTTGACTTCAGACTTTTAATCATAAGCTATACAATACTAGGTGAAAAAGAAAAGCAAAATGTTAGATTATAACCTTTATAGTGCTTTCACATTTGTATTTCAGATAATGTTAGACAACACTAATTTCTTATTTTTATATACTGCCTTACAGTAACAATGCACTTAAAGAGACAAATTCAATTTGAGAAACTAGAATAACAGGATACATTAGGTACAAATGTTTAGTAGTGCATTTGAATCTAAGGAAGACAAACAGCAGAAATACTGGCTGGAGGGAGGTGAAGGTCAGAACTAATAGTTATCAAGTAGTATCTATTACGTATCAGCTATCACCCACTTCATGAGGTATCAAGCAGAACATCTATTATGTATCAGCTATCACCCACTTCATGAGGTAGGTACCCTTATTTCAACTGAGAAACATTAAGTCCATTATGAAATTAATCCAAAATCATATAGCTTCAAAGTGGCATAACCAAGATTAGAATCCATATTAGTCTGACTGCAAAACTTCCTTTCACTATACTATGTTGGCTTAACAGCAGAAAATAAGGAAAAAGGAAGACATTTTGCATTTTTGTTGATAGCAAGATCAACATAACCCAATGATGTTAGGTGGCTGCCCCAAAAGCAAATATACTCTTAGGCCACATTAATATTATTATACAGTTGAGATTAGGCTTGGTATTAGGACCACTATATCTAGAAAAGTAGCAAATGTGGGCATTTAGACTGAAGGGAAATTTTACAGGCAATAAGACAATATTTTCAAATAATTGAGTTATTAAATAGATTAATAGACTAGATTTTGGCATTATGTTTGGCTGAAAGAACTTAACGGTAAACAGAGGTGTCAAAACTAGAATAGGCTGCCATATATGTTCAATTGAAGTTTAACAAAATGTTAGTAATTTTACAGAGGAATTCATACACAAGGTAGGCGTTAAGTAGTTTCATTCCCTGTCGGTAATTCAAATTAGAGCAGTCTGTCTTTTACATGTTGTATAAGCATTCCAATTTAGGTTTTTTTTTTTTTTTTTTTGGAGGTGGGTGTTCTGATGTAGTTAAAGTCTGAAACCACTGGATTAGATACAATGAAACCACTGGATTCCAACTCAAATTCTGTATACTTAATTGGTTTTAATTAAGGTTAAGAACATAAAATCATTATCTTGACTTTGTCAAAAACAGACCAAACATACCATTTTTTTCTGCAAAGGAAACTGCATCTTCTTTAGTACTGAAGGTTAGAACCATGTTGGATAAGGGATCAGCCCTGTAAGAAACAAATTTTCTTCCAAGATTTAACATTAAGCTTTAGCTGAGAAACAAAATCAATATTTAAAATAAACAGCTACTATAAAATCAAATAAGTACATTATTGATGGAATATTTTATTTGTAATAATTTCTTTAAAACTGTTAGTTGGAATACCTTTTTCTGTGTTAAATTTGGGAGGTTTTCTAATATGTATTGTCAAATAATAAAATTCATAATTGCAAAGGCATTGTTAGTCTTTAATAATTTTATTCCACTCTAAAAAAACAATTTGAGATGAATTTTAAAACCCAAGAGGATTCTTAAATGGAAATTAAAATTTACTATCAAGATTACTGATGTGTAAAATTGCTAGTCCTATCATTACTCAAGAAAATGCAACAATACACATTCTTTTTTTAAATTAACTTCTTCTGAGTCTCCTTTTTGAAGATCGCTCACTCCTGACAAACCTTCCATCATTAACAATATTCTTTTAAAGCATAAAAAAATAAAGCTCTAAGATCTGACATCCAATTGAATTCTTCAATGTAGGACAGTGTTAATGTTTACAAATCTACATAGGCTCTTTAGGAAATCCAACTTCAAGAAATGTCACTTTTATTTTATTTTTTATTATTATTTTTTTTTTGAGATGGACTCTCACTCTGTCGCCCAGGCTGGAGTACAGTGGCGTGATCTGGGCTCACTGCAACCTCTGCCTCCCAGGTTCAAGCAATTCTCGTGCCTCAGCCTCCCAAGTAGCTGGGATTAGAGGTATGCACCACCATACCTGGCTAATTTGTGTATTTTTAGTAGAGACGGGGTTTCACTATGTTGGCCAGGCTGGTCTCGAACTCCTGACCTCAAGTGATCTACCTGCCTCAGCCTCCCAAAGTGCTGGTATTACAGGTTTGAGCCACTGTGCCCACCCCACTTTTATTCTTATAACAAGGTGGAACACTGTTTGCTACAAATGTTTATTGTGAATCTCTCAGAGGTGAATATAGCATTCTATGAAACATTGCTTAGAAATGTGGAAGTAAAAAATATAGAAAGGAGGATTCAAAAGGTAATTTGGATGGGGAAAGATATGAGATATAGAAAGAAGAGAATAAATGGGGAGTACCTCTCACTGACGGGAAGACCCACTAATTACTGCTGCCAATGTTCTGGTCACAGATCATGGTTGCTACTCTGAGATTCCTATAATTATATATATTCTTATCATAACCCACCCCTACCCTTTGTAAGCAAAAGAGCTTCATATGGCTGGCTATATTAGTACTAATAATATCATAATTTTATATTGGTTTCTCCTTTTCAAAGCGCACACGATTTTCCAGTTGATAGTTAAAGTATATATACTGAGAACAGAAGTATCAACATAAATATGATGCAGTAATCTGATAAGTGTTGACAGGCACATTGGCTTAGTTGAGAATAAGAAACAAGACAGAAGCCAGGAGACCAGAACTCTGTTTCCTGCAAAGATGGTATAGCCTTTATTATTATCCTCACTTTATTTATGAATACATACATATAGAAATCAAATAGTAACAACATATCCAATATATCCAATAGTAACAACATTCATCCACTGGAAGAAGCCACTATTCTTCCAGCCATTCAGTTTCTACCCTTCTCATTCTCCTTCATTTCCTGTATTTTGTAGTTCTTTTTTAGGTATGCTGTCACCACCAGTTTAAGCTCTTTTTCATTATTCCCATAACCCCATCCTAACTAATCTTTCTGCCTCCTTGACTCCAATCCACCCTTCACCAAGATGTCTTCCTAAAGTTCAAATCCCAAACTCACTCTCTGCCCAGTTCAAAAATTTCAAACAGTTTTCACTGTCTATCACATTAACTTCAGTCTTCTACCTTGGCATTTAAGCACTTCTATAATATGGACAGAACTACTTTCTAGCCTTCTTTTTAATTACTCCCCTGAGAAGTAACCAACTAGTCAAATCAGGTTGCTAATTGTTTTTATAAATGCAGGGTGTACTTTCCCATCAGTTCAATTTGTTGCTTCCTCTTGAAATGCTCTCCTACTCTCTGCACATGGAAGTCCATCCAAATAATCCCTCATGCTTCACTTTGAATACCAACCTATTCCATGAAGTCTTTCATATCCTACCTTCCTCCAACTGTATACAATCTCTCTTTCAACCTCCACTAAAGATAATTTGTTCTTTTATTTTTAGACTTTATTTGCTCATTTCTCAATTACTGAAGTTCCAATTTGGGTAATGGCAGAATATTATATCAGATTTATCTGCCTAACTATAAACTCTGGACAAAACAGAAAAATAATTTTCAGAGACCAGAGAGTGACTAATAGAAAAAAAAAATAAACTTCTAGAGAATTCAATCTTTAAAAAAAAGGAACCAATCTAAAGTTGGATTTAGATCCAACTTTATACGGTGTTTCCCATAAGGTATTCTCTAGTCTAGACAAGCTAGGAGCATCGAGAACTCAAGCAGAAAGCCGTAATCTCAGTGCAAGGAGCCTGGAGATGGAGTCCAGGATTGCCAGAGCAGCTGGAAAAGAGTATCCACAGAGCAGGGAGCTTTTGAATTGTACATGATTCAGCAAGGTTTCAAAATGAAGCTGGGAAGGCTGAAAGAATTGAGCGAAGATTTCAGCAGCTGCCTGTTACAGGGGAGACTGAGTCTGAAGGGAGAATGTGGGTAAACACCTTGTGCTTTCCATCAAAACTTCAGAAAGGCCGTGCCTTTTTATTTTTTAACACTAGGTTCCAAGACTAAGGCTAAAACTGAAACAGATCCACTCCAATAATGCATAATCCTCCACAAGTTCAAGGTGGATCTATCAGTAATTTAACTGTCTGTTGGAACAAAACTTATCAAGTTGCTACTGTCATTAACTTGAGAAACATAAGGGATCAGATAATTAATAGATTATTGTTATCTCTTAATATAAATTGTTTGAATATTAACTAGTGACTAATATTTCAGGGACTAATTAGCATATTAGAAAGCCACATATCCACTAAAAGATATATACGAGATTCTTCATTTTAGTACTGTATTATACATAATAACCCAAACAGAAATTTACACAAATAACCATCAATAAATAGCGTGGAATAGATGAATCTCACAAAGTTAAGCAAAAAAGCCAGTCACAAAAGAGCACATAAAGGATGATTCTCTTTAAGTAAAAAAAAAAAAAAAATAGGCAAAACTAATCTATGTTGCTAGAAGTCAGAACGGTGGTTACCTCTGGAAGGCTGAAATCTGAAAAAAGCATGGGATGAAATGGGAACTTCTGAGGTACTGGAAATGCTGTTTCTCCATCTGGGTACTACTCACATGCATGTGTGTTCCGGTTGTAAAAATTCATGAAGCTGTATGCTTCTGATCTGTATACTTTTCTTAATGTATATTTCAATAAAGTTTAAAAAGCAATATTAAGCCTGGCAAAATAATACGTTGTTCACATTTCCAAGGTTGATTTTAGATATTTTTCCTCCAATATCATTTTCATATACTTTACTAGACACTAATGAACATCAGTAAACGAATAAAATATCAAAAATTGTTTCATAATTATAATGTCCAACATTGGTTGGCAGATTGCTTTTTGTTCTACACCATAAAACAGACTTTGTGAAGATACTTACCATTTGTGAATTTCAATGATCATTTTCTGCTTATGAGCAAAGCCTATTTAATATTATTCAAAACAGATCTAAGTATCAATACAATGTAAAAATTAGCATTATAACTGACTCTTGATTTACCTAAGAGAACTATTCATGCATAAAAGGTATTGGTGAAACATTTTGGCACTGAGAATTTTAATTAGATGCCCTCTGAATGGCACAGAACGGCAAGTGAATGAGTTTCTTCTCGGGAAGCTTAGCTTATTTGTTTATTTTTTAGTTTAAGTAGCAGTAGCAGTTATAAGTGGCTCTAAATGCTGTTAGTTTGATTAGCACCATTCAGAAATATCAGGTGGTCATCTTTCTGCAAATAGGAGACATACATAATGAAGACCATAGAGAAAAAATATGTAATATTAAAACCAATATTTTAATAAACACTTTTGTTATTTTAAAATATTTCTGAGGTAAGAAATGCCAAATAGCTGAGCAAAAAAAATTATATTCTGCTATAGAAGTTATGTGTGCACACTCCCTCCACCCTGCATCAGGCCAATTCCACTGATTGGGTGAATGCAAAAATGTTAAATACATATTAACAAATACATATTACTTAAAAATAGTAAATACATATCCAATTATAAAACATATAATTGGATCAGAAAATAGGTAACTGAAATTCACTACAGAAAATGCCCTTCAATAGATGTTACAAAAACATTAACACTTAATACCCATTCCTGATTTTTTTAAATTATTGGTAGATCAAGATTAGAAAAGAACTTTGTCCATTTTATTATATCAGAAACATTTCTGCTAAAGAAGAAAAAGGGAATAAGGATGTTGAATATCATGAATGATACTCAACTTTGCAAATTCTAGCCAATGCAACAAGGCAAGAAAGAGAAATTGGCTATAAGGAGAAAACAAACTGCCACTATTGTTAGATTATATAACTAGAAAATCAAAGTGAATCCCTTGAAAAACCATGACAACTAAAGAGACAGTACATAATGTGGCTTATATGCAAAATCAACTTTAAATATTAGCAATACTCAACTAGAAAATGTAATGAAGAAACTTCATCTGAAATAGTGATAAAACTAAAATATCTAGGCATAATTTTAATAAGAAATGTGAAAAACTTATACTAAGAAAATCATGACATTTCACCAAAGGACATATAAACTTAAATATATGCATATACATACACTGAAAAAAGTCTGGAAGGATATATACCAAATTGTTGTGGGGGCTTCTATGGAGGGAGGGCGGGTATACTGGTGAGAGGGTAGTAAGCAGGGGAGGAAGAGGAGTAACTGGTAACATTCCTCGCTTATATGTTATATATGGAAACATGTATCTATAGTTTAAATCTACAATGCAAGCACAGTCATTTACTTGTTCAAAAGTCAGTAATGAGATGAAAAGTAGACAGAATTCTTATTTAAATTCAATTAAAAAAACTGAACCACCTGATTAAAGCAAATTTTAGAAGTGCTTTGGCAATGTGTTAGAACAGTGTAAAGGGGAAAGATGATACAGGCAATGCTTCTGTTTGCTACTTACTCATAATCAAAAGAACTATCTGCCAACCTAAGATGTCCACTTTGATGACTTAAGGCTTGAGGATCAAGTGATGAGAGAATTCGCAACATCTACGTTTGTGCACATGTCTGCTTAAACTATTTGACCTTCTATGTCCACAATGACATGGAACAAATCCTTGTTTCCAGAAGCTGAATGACAGATTCATAATTTTCTAACGAAAAAAACATTTTTAAAATTTAACACAGAAGTCACATTTTCAGAATGTGATTAACACAAAAAGTACTGAGTCCAATGATCACTGAGTTTCAATGACCAATGTACATTAATACAGCTGAGGAAAAATAAATCATTTTTAGGTTTAATCAAAATTAAAGTCCTGCTTACAGAAATAAATGAAAAGTAAGCATTTACTAACCTAAAAGATAAAAGATTGTAAAAAAAAAAAAAAAGAGATTAATAACCAATAGTTATCTTTGGCAACTTACTACAATATTAAACAAGGATAAGTCATGCTGTCTCCCTGAAACAGGATCAAGGAGATTTAAAAAGTAAAAACACTTGGGTCAAACCCAAAGGATAATTTTGCACCTTAAGATATTTTTCATATTTACACAAAGATAAATCTTTTACCTTTGAGTTCTAACATTTAAAGACTCAGGTAATTAAAAGAGCATAAGAAAAGCTCCACTTTGGATGAGAAAAGAAATGTAAATATAGTACTTTAAAATATGAATTTAGAAATCTAAAAACAAAGATCAAACACATTTATCTTAAAATCCTACATGTGAACCAAAGTGGCCTTTCAAAAAATACTGTAGATAAGCAGATAACAATGAAATGTATTCACTATATTTTTAAAAAATAAAACCATGTTTACAGTCATGAAGCCCATTTTCACAATGAGGATCCTTCCCCTCAATCCCCACTGAGGAAAACATATGGGAAAACATTTAAGATTTCAAATTTCTGTCACAAAATTACTGTGAAATTACTGTAAAAGTACTGTAAAATTAAAAAATTACTGTAACTTTGTAAAATTACCTTTTCCATTAGCACTGCCTCTGCTGCTCAATGAAATATGTCCTTTCCTGTGTATTTAACAGCAAGATAGCAAAAAAAGAAAAAAAAACCCTTCCAAAGGTATATAAAAATAATCTCTGCAGGTGTTACATTTGTCATATTTCTTATACTGCACACTTCCAACCCTCTGTAATACTCTTACATCAGCAGGGTTAGATGTCTGTTAAACCCTCCAAGCCATTCCATCAATATGATAGACCTAGACAGTATCTATCAGAAGAAATGAATAAAGTTGGCCGGGCACGGTGGCTCACACCTGTAATCCCAGCACTTTGGGAGGCCTAGGCAGGCGGATCACGAGGTCAAGAGATCGAGACCATCCTGGCTAACACGGTGAAACCCCATCTCTACTAAAAATACAAAAAAATTAGCCGGGCGTGGTGCAGGTGCCTGTAGTCCCAGGTACTTGGGAGGCTGAGGCAGAAGAATGGCATGAACCCGGGAGGCGGAGCTTGCAGTGAGCCGAGATCGCCCACTGCACTCCAGCCTGAGCGACAGAGTGAGACTCCATCTCAAAAAAAAAAAAAAAAGAATAAAGTTAAGCCCAAGATCCCCTAAATTAGGAAACCTTGTGGCTTTGGAAACAAATATATTCTAGGTATAGGATGGACAGTCATTTCTCTTTTAGCACATCCTAAAATCATTCTTTGACCCACAGCAAAAAACACATTAAAATATTAACATTCTCTTTGCTCCATTAAATACAGTAATTCTCCTGATTAAAAAAAATACAAGTCTATATGGACTTATCTAGCCAGGTTTTAAATATTTTATATTTTTAATATTCTACATATTAGTATTTTATATATAATTGTAAAATAAAATATAATCAGGCTGAGAACCCAAACTATGGTCAACTCATTAATTTATCTGGGACACAGGTTTATTTCTTAGTTAAGTGATAAAAATTTAATTAGATGATCATGAAAAACCTTCAGCTTACAATTCTAACAATTTTATAAAAAGCTTTAAAATATTTCACAAAGAGAAGTCAGAATTCAATATGTCCAAGCAGTAAAATTACATACTATTTTTGTGTCATTAAAATGCTAAAAAAAGAGTAGCAATTCTCTGTTCTAATCAAATCAAATAAGTAAATATTTTAAATAATAATTTTTTTCTTATATTTTTTCATGCTACTGGTTGTTAACACCAGAACAAAAAGAATTAATGAATGTTTTTAAAAATTATTCAAGATTCAAAACAATGTCTCAGATAAACCAATTGCAGACAAGGTCTATTGCTTCAAAAAACTTTTTACTTCGGCAAAACTACGTTTTGAAAAAGAACTTTACCTCCCAAACATATAGTATATCTCATTTTCAATCAATATGTAATAAAAACAGCATTTCCATATTTATGCACAATAGGTTACAGTTTTGTCTTAAAGCATCAGAGTATTAAATCACTACATATTTCAACATTTAATATGCTATTTCCAGACTAAGCAATACTATAATAATGATTGTGTGAACCTTTGTGCAACCACAGCAAAGTAAAACTGTATTTATTTAAACAATCCACTAATGCGCTTCCAGGACACACTATCCCCAAAATATGGCAGCTTGGCATTTGAGAAAACAGCAGAAGCAGGAAGGTCTCTCTGACACTCTCCCCTGAAGTAGGACATAACAGAATTATCTGACCTTCTGAAGTCAGTCCTAAGACCCTCATTCCAGAACTGTCTACCCTATAACAGAAGGAATGGAATGTCCTTATTTCTTCAGACAGAGACACAGACAAGAATCTGAACAAACAGGTCTGGCTAAGTTCTTCCTAGTTTATAATCATTAGATCATAAACTTTGTCCAACCATCTTTCTGTATGACTGTCCACTCTTCATCAAAACTAAGCCCAAAAATACACAGATTTCCCTGTTTCTTTGGGTCTTCATTTCTGAAGTCTCCTGTATCACATAAAACTTACACAAAATGAAATTGTATGCTAGTCTCTTGTTAAACTATCTTTTGTTATAGATGTCTCAGCCACAAACCTTGCAATAGATGTGAGGAAGATATTACTTTTTCTCCTCTATACCACTCAAATGTATATTCTTATATAAAGTATTTTACTCATCAACAATTTAGAGTATACAAGGCACAAGTACTCAAATAATCATTTATTACTGAATGTTGCTGGGAATGTATTACTATAGTGAGTCTGGGGAATAGATGAACATGTAAAAATCTCATGTGATTGAAAAACAGTAATCATTAACATTTCAATCACTGGATCGGGACAAATTTTTTCCTTATAAATTCCTTCAGCTTCTAGAAGGCATGTGGTTTACAAAATGACTCTATATATTATATGAAACATAAAATAAAAAGGATAACACAACACCTACTCTTCAAAAGAAAACATACAAATGGCCAATGAACACGAAAAATGTTCAACAGCACTAATCATCACAGAAATGCAAATCAAAACTACCATGAAATACCATTTCATACCAGTCAGAATGGCTATTGTTGGCAAGGATGCAGAGAAAAGGAAATGCTTATACCCTAATGGTGGGAATGTAAAGCAATTCAACCCCTATGGAATACAGTATGGAGATTTCTCTAAGAACTAAAAACAGAACTACCATTTGACCTAGCAGTCTCACTACTTGGTATCTACCCAAAGAAAAATAACTCATTTTATCAAAAAGAAACCATTCACAATAGCAAAGTCAAGGAATCAACCTAAGTGTCCATCAACAATGGATTGGATAAAGAAATGTGGTACATAAACATCATGGAATACTACGCAGCAATAAAAAAGAATCAAATCATGTCCTCTGTGGCAACATGGATGAAGGTGGAGGCCATCATCCTAAGTGAATTAATGCAGAAACAGAAAATCAAAGACTGCATGTTCTCGTTTGTGAAAGCTGAACGATGGGTACACATGGACATAAAGATGGAAACAATAAACACTGGGAACTCCAATAGAGGGGAGAGGGAGAAGGGGGCAAGAGTTGAAAAACTGCCTGCTGGGCACTGTGTTTACTTAATTTGGGTGATGAGTTCACTAGAAGTCCAAACCCCAGCATCACCCAATATATTCATGTAACAAACCTGCACATGTACACCCTGGATCTAAAATTTAAAAAAGAACAATATTCAATTATGTATGAAGGGCCTTAGACTAAAGGGCAAAATTTCCATGAACGGGGGATACTCTAAATCACTTTATTATGAAAGCAAACACAAGATAGAAAGAAAATATAGATTCCTATTGTTTCTGATATAAGGAAAAGTAATTGCCAGAGAGCATCCCCTCACCTTTGCCATAATCAATTGTCTAGAACAAGTCACAGATGTAGCCATACCTTATGGAAGAGGATGATTAGAGTTGTAACAAAGAAGCAGATATCCTGGGGCATCTTAGAATTCTACCTACCACAACCACCCTTGTACAAAAATGTGATCTAACATCTCACATCGGTGGGGATATTGTGTTTCTGTAAGGAAAAAAAAATGGTCTCAAAGTATTCTCCTTGATACTGGGGCTTTTAATCCTCAGCATCTTCCACTTTTGGGGGGCCAGAAAATTTTTTCTTGGTTGCAAAGGAGGGCAGTCCTGTGTCTCATAGTATTGCCATTATTAACTAGATGTCAGCAGAAGCCACCACTTATTACAACCAGGAATGTCTCCACACACTGGCAAATGTTTTAAGGATACAAAAGCACCCTCAGTTGAGAACCACTGATTTTGTCTGTATATGACCATTCTTACAGATGCAGGCACCACCAGGAATCTCTTGAAACAATAAGGTGCATTGGGAAATCTGACCTGGTATTTATTCTTTGAAGCTAGAGTTAATGGGAGACTTCTGTTTTCTTGACAAGTACTGAGAATATACAACCAATTAGAGCAAGATTACTTAGGAAAATTATCTTACATATGAAAAAGTTTGGAAGCCAAATGTTCCTCCATCTGTTGTTTTCCAGAAACTGGGTAGATTCAGTTTTCCGTGTGGTAGTTCCCCTTTCTAACAATTTCCAGGCCAGGTCTTGTACTACTACTACAGGAGACATGACAATTATGGGCTTTGAGGGACATGAGCCGATTCCATCCCTTCCTTATAACCATGACATGGCGGCTCATCTCACATATACAGATTCACTCCAAAGACTAAGTTGGTTAAGTATCTATTTCTCAGCTTTATTACCAGTGAGTGCTCAAGACTCTACCTAGGTGGTTTGATAAAGCAGAATATTCTTAGCAAAGTGTTTCATTTTGGTTCTCTTAATTTTATGACACACTGAATTATAACTAATCTTATAACAAATTTGTAGATCTGTGGAAGTACATTTGTATTTTTGTGATGTTCTAATTGAATTTGTATTGACTTTTTTCTCATTTTAATAAATTAATTAAACTGCAACATAAGAAAAAAATTAAAAAATTGTGCCTATATATCATTTGCCTAATAAAATATAATTCTATTTAAACTGCAACATGACAGATGTTTTCTAAAAAAAGTCTCCCAAGTAATCAACAGGAAATGATGTTGAATATTATACTTTTCTAAAACAAGACAGTCTACATTTTCTAATTTAAGTTTATAACTACCTTCAACTGGAGACCGGACATAATGTTCTAAGAGTTTCAATACGAATGACAATTTTCTAGCTTATCTGCCTAATGTTTTCTCTAATGACAGCTTTTTAATTTAACTAGAATCAGCCCTCCTACTTAACATTTGGGCCCCATTCCATTATGGAGAATTAGGTCACTGACTTCATTAGTACCACAAGAATTTATTCCAATACACTGTTAAAGAGCAATTTAATGGCCAGGCATGGTGGCTCACACCTGTAATCTCAGTACTTTTGAGGCTGAGGTGGGTGGATCGCTTGAAGCCTGGAGTTCGAGACCAGCCCGGGCAACAAAGTGAGACTCCATTTCTACAAAAAGATAAAAAAAAATTGGCCAGGTGCTGTGGCATGCACCTATATTCCCAGCTACTTGGGGGATTAAGGTGGGAGGACCGCTTGATCATCCCGGAGTTCAGGGCTGCAGTGAGCTAGGATCACATCACTGCACTCCAGCCTGGGCAAGGGGGCAAGACCCCATCTCTAAAGAAAATAATAAATAAAAATTAAAAGTAATTTATTATTATTTATTATTAATCACAATATCTCAGGAACTTATAAGTTTCTCTCAAGTTAGCTAATTTCTAAATTGACCTAGTTCCTACCCCCCTTACAAAGAAAAAAGATATATATATAATATATATTACAAAGAAGTTTATTGTAATTTTAAAACAAGTTAAAGTGTCACTATATTATAAACACCATTCTTACAGTATCTTGGATAAAACAGTATTCCCCCTTATCTGAGGGGGGACAAGTTCCAAAACCCCTAGTGGATGCTTAAAACCACGAATAGTATCAAATCCTATATTTTCCTAAACACATAGACCTATGATTAACTTATAAATTAGGCATAGTAAGAAATTAACAATAAGTTGTAATAAAATTGAACAATTGTAACACTTACATACTGTAAGAAAAGTTATATTAAGGGCAGTCTCTCTGTGTCTCGAAATATCTTATTGTACTGTCCATCGGATAACTGAAACCGTAGAAAGCAAAACTGCAGATAAGGGGGGACTGCTGTATACATAGCTTTGAGTTCCAAAACAGTGCTCTGAAATTCAGTCATTTTTATCTAATAAGTAGTACTCTGAAAAAGACTATGTCATAGTTTATTGTGCTAAGCCACACTTATCTGAATATCTAAATATATAATGTGTATCTTTGAGCACAGTGGTACTTAACAGCGTCAAAAAGTACTGTCATAAGCATATTGTACATAAAAGAGTTTGAAAATCATATTTAGAAGAAAGATCTACATAGAAAAAGATAGCTGACAATATTCACATTAAAATAAAGTACTCACGTTGATGCCCAACCCATCAAAGGATTTTCCCATCGCTCCCTGGTATCAAACTCCATCTTCCATTTCTTTGTGTTGTTTACTCCAGACTGCATGTTATTGCGAGCAGGAACAAAGATCCTGACTTTTCTAGTTTTTATATGCTCTTCTGGAACGCCAGTTAAAGTAGTGATATCCTACAGAAAAACAAGAAAAAAAAAAACACGTTTCAAACAGCCTACATACTCACTAATGTACTTTTGTTGTTTCCTATATTCATGCAACTCTATTCAGATTTGTTCATAAATTGAGATAAATTTTCTGGCTTATTTCACTACCATTCTGATACTTTACAACATAAATTACTATTTAGATACCTGTAAATGGTTTATTTAGGGGAACGTAGTGGAGACAGTGGAAAAGGATCGTAAAAAAAATTTACGCCCTTCTGTCCAACAAAGCATTGGTATTTTCTGAAGAGACTGTTTGCTCGCAGAAGAGCCTGTAGTCAACAATGCTCTTACTTTGTGAGCAAGTGTGAACTAGTCAGAGGAGAAAAAATACAAAGGAAATATGAAAAGGGGATATAAAAAGTAAATCCTTATTTGCATGTTTATTTAAATCTTAAATAGAAGACAATCTGTTACTTATAATTTCTGTGTCAAATTGCTTACCCACAAGGCATTACCTTGAGAGGGAAACCTGAACCTTTTTGTAAAGTTGTAAATTTAACAACTTTAATTAGCATTGTGATGTATCTCCCTTTGGTGAAACCTACTATAGAGAGAATGATACAATCAAACACATTCTGCAAAAGTAATCCCAAAAAGTGGCATAATTTTTGCCAAAATGTGAGATGAAAACAATGGTAACTTTAACTCGATTTTTCTATAATTTTATCCAGTAACAAATGCTCATTTTGAAAATGCACAGAATTTTGATGCCCCAGAGTAGATACATTTATCAAAACATAGTAGCAGTCAGGACACAAATTAGTAAAGTAATTCAGAGTTTAAAACTTATTTATTCCTAGTGTTCCATTATTGGAACGCTAAGCATGTGGGAGTTATTTATATCCTACTGCTCAAGGCCATTGCCAAGGTCTGATTGCAAAAATTCTAAAAATTGCAACCTCAGACATAAATGGGTTAAATCTCCATTTAGTAATGGTAAAATACTTTATTTGATCAAAGTAAATCACATTGGGGTCAACCATATGCTTATTAATGAAGCATTTTAAAATCATGGTTCACTTACTAACGTAAATTTTGGATAACTTGGTAAAAACAAGAGTTAATATAAAAATGATTATACCAAATTTGTGAAAACTAGAAAACGTCTGTGAATTTTTATGTCATTATAATACACACCCTAATGAAGACTAATGTTTATTTGTAGTTTCAATCTATCAATGCTATGAACCAAATAACTTGCAAGAATACTTAGCTGGTAAGTATTCTTAGCTAGTACGTACTAGTGGGAAAAACACGAAACACATTTCTGACTTGACTATTATCTCTATCCACAAGATTAAAAACCAATTCTTTAAAGTTATTTTAGTTGGCAACCAATCCTCTATTTAACACAATACCTTTCCACCTGCGTCAATAATTAGGTGTGGCTACTTTGTCACAGCTTGTTTACAGAAACTATCAAAATTATCCATATAAATATTTACACAAATATGCACTTCTAATATGTGCCTACATTTACTTATTTTTAAAGTTTCCCTACATCTAGTTTAAAGTAAAAATGAGTGAAGCTGGCACATAATTTTTAAAGGTGTGAAATACTTTAATTGGTAATTTCTAATATTCAGGTTCAACTTCAAAAAAAGTTTAAGTATTATTATATTTAATGACTTCCTGAAGCATATATTCTCTATTTAAGAGCTTAAAGTGGCTCAACTCCTGGGAAGTCCACAATGTTTAATTCCTCCTTTGAATTCACTGTAATACTTGCAATCTGCCATAGTAGTTTATTATTTAATATTATATATCTTTAATCTGTCTCGTTTCCTCAGCTACAGCTTAAGCTGGGTATAAACAAACACTATAAGCATGTTATAGAATTATGGGGTGAGGCATCTTTTCCAAATTCCAAAGCATCCCCTCTGTTCTGGGCTGAGCTCATAAAAGCTGGAGCTGTAAGTTATGTCTATTTTTAAAACTATATGAAAGGAAACACATTAAACTCTTAACACTGGTTACCTCAGGAAGATTAGAGGAAACACTTTTACTTTACCTACTTCTATACTGTGTTGCATATATGCCAAAGTGATTAAAAAACTTAAGATTTTAAACTTTTTCAAGTTTTGAAAAAAATTGAAATAGTATTTCTTGATTTATACTATAAAACAGTATTTGAGCTACAAAGTAGAAAGGACAGTATATAGAAAACCTTTTTTAAAAAGTGTCTACACAATGTTGCTAAGCTATTTATATTTTGAACTCATAACTACCAATCTTCCATGTCTTCTCGAATTACGGCAATTATTTATCGGTATCTTCCCCTAATTTAAAGTTGGCATTTGAACAAGTGGGTTTCTGATTTTGGGAACCCAAGTTGTCATGACACAGAATCAGTTTTTGCATGCAGAAGACATGTAAGGTACTACAGCCCAATTGAGCTGCTGCCAAAGACAGAATAAAGAGGCTTGGCATCTCTCATATACTTGACACCTAAAGGGCACAGAGGCTCTAAAATTCCTAGTCCCTGTAGGCACACTCTCAGTCTAGACAACCTGATTTCTCACTTTAAAAATGCATCACGACACCCTATTGTTATCATTTCATCCACACAGCTTCGGCTAGTGACAGAAGAACCTGTTCTTTAAGCGCATTTCAATGGGCTAAAGCTCCCACTCCAAGATTCCATTAAAACAATGGAACACTTGAAAAGAACTATGAGGCGCTATGCTGAACTCTACTTGTGTCTTCAACGCTTTGTGTGGTTCCCTCTAAATTCACACGGAGCTACCTGAGATCTAACTTTCACAAAAAAATTTAAAATCTGCAAACTATTTAAATTATATTGAACTAATTGTATTCTTTATGGATTTCTACTTTTGTATGGCAATATGGATCACCTGTGAGTTTTTGAAACCTATTTAGAAAAGCTAGACATGCTTTGGAGAAAGATGTCACTATTGCCTTTTACAAATTTCTTATTTTACTGGTAAAATAGAGATAAATAATTTATAAATAATAATTCAAAAAACTAAATCACATAGGTATGAAAAGCCTTCAAGCTGGCACCCGAAGAACCTCAAGACTCACCAGTTAATAATTATCTGTAAATTCCAATAAAACAAGCTACTCTATAAGTAATATACACAGATTTACTGAATTTTAAAACTTAATTGTTGAATAGTTGGGTCAAGTATGAAACCTATGTTTCCATTATTAATGTCATTATCCTAATAAAGTTTCAGAAATACAACCTTATGTGCAATATGCTATTTTAATAAACGATAACAAGTCAATGATAATTCACAGATTAAGGGCATTCAAGTCAAAATTTGCTATTGGAAAGATGCATGTCATAATTCCAAAGTTCATTCTTTCAACACCATATCTTCAACAATTTTACATTTTGGAGGAGATGATAGCTGACCTGCCATTTCACAAGTCTACATAAATGAAGAGAAAATTTAAAAAATCACTATGAATGTACCAGTATATGTATATGAACTTTATTCTTTCAAATACCAATTTTCATGATAAAATACTAGTTTTCCATATTAAAACTGTATGATTCGGTTATCAACTGTCTCCATTTATCTTCTGTGATTTCAACTTTTTTTTTCTTTAACAAAGGAAGCAGGGAACAAGCAATGGGAAGTTGGTGTCAAAATGCAGAAAAACCTCCCAGCAAGCTTCTTGCAACCACCCAGGATTTAGAGTCTTGCTGGCCGCTCTCTTTTCAATACCAGAATTTCACACATTTCAATGACTATTATGACTTCAAAGAATCAAATTTTCATCATTGTCCGTCATCTGCCGGTTGATTTGTATAAAGGAGTTCTTCTGCATGCACTCCAAACAAAAGCCTCCTTACTTTTGTGGCTATATATCAAGTTTAAAAGTTTTGTTTGTGACAGTTGTGTCTTTGGTAAATTAGGGCAACACTGAAGGAGTGCAGCTGCTCCACAGCAACCTCCTTTTTGGCACCATTTCACTTAAATAAAAACTGAATAATTAGCTTCTGCCTTTATTAAACCACAAAAATGCCACTGGCCTTAGTAATTACTTCCGGTTGCCCCACCCACTTAACCTTAACAGTTTACACTTGTCATAAAGAGAAATAAATGTAAGGTTTTTGCACTTTGGGATTCATTTTTGCTAGATCTCTCAGTACGCCCAGAAAAGCCAAAACTTTTATCATGCTTTTCCTAGTAAGTTCACTAAATTGCATGTTAGTATGGATCAATGCTGAAAAGTTTTAGTAGAGCACATATTGAAACATTAAAAATACTGTTTATAGAAACTTGTTCTACCGCAGACTATTAGTTATTTACAGCTAAAACTAATCTAAATTTGATGACTGAGTTTATATTCTATTTCAACCATAAAAGATGTTCAAAGAAAAGCAAGTCTTAGACCTGTAATAAAAACTTTCTTTCAAGTAACCCACAGATACTTAAAGCAAGAAACTCATTAAAGGTTTCATAAATAAGGACATTTTACAAAATAAATTTTACAGTTTAAAAAATATAAAGAGTTGGCAGATAGCATTATCATATCTATTTACTTACTGTGGAAGAACTTAAACACTTCTAAAAGCTTAGGGGCCATATAGATTCAGATACAATAAAAAACATAAAAATAAATTTGAGTTGTGCCATTAGAACCAACTTTTGTTTGTTTGTTAAAGTAACAAATTGATGTTGGAGTCCAACCAGGCAATGAATCAAGTGTTGGAATGTGACATCTGTTATATTTTGCATACTGGGCAAAACTATCATTGAGCCAAAAGTGTAGTTTGAATGAACTGCTGTGGATAATATGATAGAAATAGTTCATGCAAATGATGCTACTAATCATACAAGGAGTACAAAACTAATAATTAGAGACATGTTTTTCAATCTCACAAACTATTTTTACCACTCCTAGATCCTTCTGAGCAGGAAAGCCTTGGCTAAAAGCAAAGGGCTGAGTCAAAACTGGGTTGGAATCCCAGTTCTCAACTTTGGGCGAATTAATAGACTCCTTTTTCATCATGTATAAAATCAGTTTGCTATACCAAAATGAGTACTAAATATGTGAAGTGGTTACCTTCGGCAACAAAAAGAATGTTTCTCATTTATTCAACGTATTTTTTAGCACTTACTACATATTAGACACTGAACACAATGAGCAACAGTGAAAACATGATCTCTGTCCTCAAGAAAATAACAAACATTTTTTTAAAGGACATTCTCTGTCCAACCACACCAGCTCCCAGGGAAGTTTGTAATAAAGGTCCCGGTCTTTAAGGGGATTCTGTCATCTCAACCTTAGCTGGTCAGTCATATGGTTAATGTCACAGATTAATGTGTGTGTGATTACAGGCATGCCATATTCCATGGGAAACTGGAGATCCATAACCACTATAGCAACAAAGTCTTTTCTTTCTTTTTGCCTATCTTTGGAAAGGGCTGTCTCCTCCAAATTTCATGTTAAAATTTGATCCCCAATGTTGGAAGTGGGGACTAACGGGAGGTGTTTGGGTCATTGGAGCAGATCCCTCACAAATGGTCTGGTGCTGTCCTTGTGGTAATGGGTGAGTTCTTGCTCTATTAGTTTCTGCAAGAGTTCCTCCAAGAGCTGGTTGTTTAAAAGAGCCTGACACATTCTCTCTCTCTTGCCTCCTCTATCACCATGTAATCTCTGCACAAGCCGGTTCACCTTCACCTTCTGCCATGAGTAGAATCAGCCTGAAGGCCTCATCAGAAGCATATGATGGCACCATGCTTCTTGCACAGCCTACAGAACCATAAACCAAATATATTTCTTTTCTTTATAAATTATCCAGTCTCAGGTATTCCTTTACAGCAACACAAATGGACCAAGATACTGCCCACACTGGCTCCTTCCTCTTCCTTCTGGACCTTTTTCTTCCATTTTCTTCTGCTCCCCTTTCCCCCTTTTGATATTCCATAAAGTAACTTTGAATCTTGATATGTTCCCCTTCAAGTTCCTACTTTGCCATCCTTCCATCTACCCCTGCCAGAATCCTTCACTTTCCACTTCAGCCCCTCAGTAATTTGAACTTTAAGTACCCCTACTCTCAAGGGATTCAAGGTCTCCCAAAAGCAACCACGTAATGCTGAGAAGAGGAAAAAAAAAAAAACTATCTGAAAACAGAAATGGATGTTTTGTTCACTTAGATGGACTCTGGGGAAAGACAACTGCTAGATGTTTCCTCAGTCACTCACTCACCTAAAAATTTCGTCCACAGCCTCCATAAGAAAAATATTTGATAATAGGCAAATATGTTATAAAACTCCTCCCTGGAAAAAACTTACATTCTTTTTCTATGCCTTTGAGATGTAAATTTCCTACCTGTCTTTTCTTGAATTCAATAGTTATCTTTTAGAAATACAAACTTCAGGGAGATAACTGTTATCAAAAGAAAAAAAGAGAGAGGAAGAAACAAGTTTAAACAAAGTTTAACTTTTTAGTTTCTTTGCTTCTGTGATATTTTTTATAACTGCCTGATTTTTCAACAAGAAAAATAAAATGATGCTTAGCTTTGTTTAATGTCTCAAGAAGTTGTCATGAGCAGTTTAAGTATAATTGTTGAGAACAAGTTAAATAAATATAACTGGAGTAAAAATTTGTAAGTGAACTCTTCAATAATAACATTTTATACAAGATGTCAACTTAAAAAGAGGTTCCAAAATCTTTTTGGTAACTTGCAACCTTAAAGTTATACTTAAGTAAGATTAAGTAACAGATATTCATTAAATGTCTAGGTCATTTCTTAGTAAAATAAAATGCTGAAACATTAATTGCTGAACATAAATTTGAATTTATATACTTTTGGAATATTGCTTTTATACACTATAGAGTAGCTAAACATATTTGGTCTGTTAATAAAAATGAGAAATTGTACTATAAGGAAGCATGTTTCTAGAAATCATAATAGTATTAATCTACAGAATATTATTACATGACAATTCACAATTGCTAAGTATTAAAATTCTAATATATATATATAGTTTAAGCTACAAGAAATTAAGAAGGGTGAAGAGAAACAACTTTTATACAAAAAAATGCAATAAAGGATGTATTTCTTGGTAAGAGAAGTTCTAAAGCATGAGGATATATTTTCCATTATGGGAAAAAAGAGAGTAAATTAATTCTGTGCTAAAGTAAAATAACTGGTTTGCCAGAATAAGAGAAAAAAGCAGGAAGAAAAAGCAGTTGGATATTTGTTTCAAGACTAAAAAAGGCTTATGGAAAAGGAATCTTGGGGGAAAAAATCTTATCTCATGTGGTCAAAGATGGCTGAAACTGAATGAATTCATTTACATAGTTTTATTAACATTAGCTATAGCTATAGTATTAATAGTACACTGATGCAAAACTAGAAATTTGGTCTTCTCTGTTAAAATGACAAAGTTTTCCTGGAGTACCGGTTTAAGAAAGTGAAGGTTTTCCTTTATCTGTTAAGTAACTGGCCAAATAAACAAAGATTTTGTGTTTTATCAAGATAATTTTTTTTTAACTTTTATTTTAGATTCAGGGATACAAGTGCAAGTTTGTTATATAGGTAAACTCATATCATGGGAGTCTGGTGGACAATTATTTCATCACCCAGGTACTAAGCATAGTACCTGATAGTTATTTTTTTCTAATCCTCTACCTTCTCCCACCCTCCTACCTCAAGTAGGCCCCAGTGTCTGTTGTTCCCCTCTTTGTGTCCATTTGTTCTCATTATTTAGCTCCACATATTTGTAACTATGTAGTTTTCTGTGTTTGCCTTTAAAATCTTTTGTCACTTTGGTAATGTTTCACAGTGCCCTATGGGCCTATTTAATCAAATGCTTTAAACCTTTTGACATTTTTTACTTCTTAAAGTAAAATTCTAAACTATGTCTTTTAAACCTCTGATTTTGGAACTTTCCAGAGGGTCCCTGGAAAGTCTCAAAGGATTTGTCTCTCAATCTGTTGGAGATATTAATTAGGCTCATTTGATAAGTTAAATTATATGGGAAGAACTGTCAAATAATAAGTGATGTTTAGACTTCTCAAAATTATTATCTATGAGTATATTATTAATGAGTGTTCCATAAATTGACATTTCAAAAATTCTGATATGTTCTGGTGTAATGCTATCAGTCATAATTCTGGCTAGTATGTTAACATTTTGTATACCAAAAAACTGCCGAACTTCCTTGCCAACTGCATCATTATAATAATGAACGCTCATCAGAGTTTTAACCACGGCCATTTTAAATCTTCTGTCATTCATAAGACAGTTACTATATATTTTGATTCTTCTCTCAAAGTGTTTGCAGTGAGCAATAGTCTAAGTTGCCTCATCTTCAAGGGGATTAATGAAAAAGACTGACAAGTACTCTGTAACACAGATTTCTGGTAACCTTCAGATTATACCATTGGACTGCATAAGAATTTCCAGAACTCGAATGAAGAAACTAATGGGTTTGTGAAACTGTTCATCAAAATCAAGCAGAACAAGAATTACATGAGGGTGAATGAACTAATGAGGATATTTTTGTTGTTGTTGTTTGAAACATTGTGGGTCTTTAATGTTTTGTTTTCCAGATTTAAGGAAATTCTTTTTTCTTTTCTTTTAAGCTATCTATACAGCTTACAGCAATTTGGCAAAGTATACTTTTATAAACAAAAATGGAAAAAATTCTCCCCCTGCATAATCCTTCTAGAATCCAGGAACTATAAGCAAGTATTCTTATTTTTATACAATATAGTTACTTGTACAAGTTCAGGAAGAATCTGTTCTTGTAACAGGAAATTGTGTATTTACTGCTTATATTACCAAGGCTTTGACTAGAATGTCTTATTTTCAAATACAACCAAATAACTTTAAGAAACTAAGTTTGACTTTATGGAGCCAATAAAAGCCCCTTAGGGGTAAAAAACTGGCCTGGTAACTTGAATACATGGTTGTATGGTTGCCTTACAGCTAGGTGAGTAAGGAATGCTACTTCTTGGAAGGCCCAGGAACCTCAGGATACTTGGGGACCTCAAACAGGAATTCACCTAATCTCTACAAATGCAAAGTCTTATGAAGAGTCCTTGGCTTGGCCTTCTAGTCTCGAGAGGCTTTTACAAATCCAATCTGAGACTCCTTATGAAAAGTTCCAGCAAAGCAGACTTAAAAAGAGCCTATGCTGCACATAATGTAAATAATCAGGTTAAGTGTATTAGCCTGTTCTCACATTGCTGTAAAGTAATACCTGAAACTGGGTATTTTATAAAGAAAAGAGGTTTAATTGGCTAAAGTAATACCTGAAACTGGGTATTTTATAAAGAAAAGAGGTTTAATTGGCTCACAGTTTGGCAGGCTGTACAAGAAGCATGGCTGGGGAGGCCTCAGAGAGCTTTTACTTTTTACAGCAAAGCCAGAGCAGGCATCTTTACGTGGCTGGAGCAGAAGGAAGAGAGAAGGGGGCAGATGCGACATACTTTTAAAAAACCAGATCTCATGATAACTCATTTACTATTACAAGAACAGCACAGACAGGATGGTGCTAACCTATTCGAGAAGGACCACCATGATGATCCAATTACCTCCCAACAGGCTCCACCTCCAATGTCGGGGATTACATCTCCACGTCAGATTTGGTAAGAACACAGATCCGAACCATATCACTAAGTTTAATAAGATTAAACTTGTTTTGCAAACAAATTAGTTTGATTATCTTTGATAAAAATGAGAATGACTGTAGAAAGAAAAATTACATTTTAGAAGAAAACTATAGTGCACCTATTATTAGATCCCAGCACATTGTTTTTGAAGTTTTGTTATTTACCTACAAACTGAAATGAATCCTGAATTCTTCTGGTTTCTTCTAATATCTAGCTACAGCTCTCCAAACTAATATTTCCAATTTTCTCCCAAGTTTCTTTGACTTGGAATTACTGAAATTAAAACTTCCCTTTTCCTGAAGTCTTACAAACTGTGGCTGGATAAATTGATAGAAACTTCAGAGAAATCACAACTCATGTGTAGACAACCTTTGTGACATTCAGACTGCAAACCAGGAAAATCTATCAGACTGCCACTGCCTGTAAAACTGGTTTTTTAAAAAATCTGTTAGCTGGATACAGTGGCATGCATCTGTAATACCAGCTCCTAGGGAGGCTGAAGTGGGAGGACTGCTTGAAACCAGGAGTTTGAGACCAGTCAGGGCCACACAGTGAGACCCCATCTCTTTAAAAAATAAATAATAAGTAAAACATTTGTTACATTTTTTTCTTGTTAATCTGTCTTTTGTTATAGCAGTGTCAGCCATAAACTTTGCAATGGGTATTCAAAAGATTTTCTCCCTAATAGTAGTATATGATTTGACATATGACATAACCAAATCAAGTCTACTAAGAAACTATTTTATGATGAAATGCAATTTTAGAAAAATGATATAAAATACAATTTTTCCCCCAAATAAGAAAAATCTATTAGAACACCTTTTTGCATTTTTATAAGGAAAACTTAAAAATCTTTGTTTTCTAAGTTCAAACTTTGGAACAACTGAAATCGTTGAAAAATATGCTTAACGAAGAAATGAAGGATCAATGCCTAGATGAAAACCAGTATGTTTAACAGAAGCATTCTGAAAATTATTAAACTAATACATTTTTTAATACTTAGAATTACAAAAGTATAACATTTAATAATTTCAACTTTTTGGCAGCTTAATGGATTTGCTTTTTAACCCAATACTTCAGGATTCTTTTTTATTTTTACTTATTTATTTATTTTGAGAAAGGATCTCACTCCATCACCCAGGTTAGGGTGCAGTGGCATAATCATGGCTTACTGCAACCTTGAGTTTCTGGGCTCAGGTGATCATAACACCTCAGCCTCCTGAGTAGCTAAGACTACAGGCAAATGCCTCCCTGCCTGGCTAATTTTTTGCATTTTTTTTTTTTTTTTGTAGAGATGGGGTTTCACCATGTTGCCTAGGCTGGTCTCGAACTCCAGCAATCCACCCGCCTCAGCCTGCTGAGTAGCTGGGATTACAGGCATGAGCCACCATATCTGGATGGATTTTATGGTTGGTTGGTTGGTTGGTTATTTATTTATTTATTTATTTATTTATTTATTTATTTAACAGAGTTTTTGCTCTGTTGCCCAGTGTGGAGTGCAATGGCGTGATCTCAGCTCACTGAAACCACCGCCTCCTGGCTTCAAGCAATTCTCCCACCTCAGCCTTCCAAGTAGCTGGGATTACAGGTGCCTGCCACCTCGCCTAGCTAATTTTTATATTTTTAGTAGAGATGGGGTTTCACCATGTTGGCCAGGCTGGTCTGGAACGCTTGACCTCAAGGTGATTTACCCGCCTCGGCCTCCCAAAGTGCTAGGATTACAGGTGTGAGCCACCACACCCAGCCAGATTTTTCAGATTTTTAAATCATCAAGTCATGTACCTATCTTAGGATACCTGGCAGCTTTTCAGAAGCTATAATAAAAGGTGAAAAAAAAAAAAAGTCTGGCCCTAAGGTACCTGGAACTTATATAACATTACCTTTTGAAAAGAACCAGTCTAAACCAGATAAGGTGGCATATGCCTGTAATCCCAGCTACTTAGAAGGCTGAGGCAAATGAACTGTTTGAGCACAGGAAATCTGAGACCAGCCTGGGCAATAAAGCAAGACCCATAGGGAAGGAAAAAGGGAAGAGGGAGAGGAAGGAGGGGGAAGGGAAGGAAAAGAAAGGGAAGCAAAGAAAGAACAGAACAGAACAGAACCAATCTATTATTTCTTAATTAAATAGTACTCTTCATCTCCTGGTAATAAATTAAAAAGGCTAAAGAACACATAGCATACATTAACAGTTATGAAAACAAAAGGTATGGCAGTAAAGAACTAAAGATGAAATAATTCTTAGATAAACAAATATCAGGACAAAGGGCCAGAACATAAATTTCCTAAAATCAAGCAATGGTTTAAGCAATAAAGGAACTTAATTACATCTGAAAAGGACACTGGAAATAAGAGAAAATAATGGATTGAAAACTGAATGCTTCAGATTTAATAATGAAATATTCATGAGGCAATGATGTGCAAGTCAAACTAGATTGCAAGAAGGCATATTAAAAAAGTGTAAGGGGATTCCTTGTCAATTTAGCATAAGAATAAAAAACTATGCAACAGAAGTTTCCTTTCTGTTGTTAAGAACTGGTCCTAGCTCAGTTGCCTGAACATACTAGTAAAACCAGGGAAACACTTAAGTAAGCAATATACACAAACCTTAAACATTATATTATAATGCAAGAATGTACATGTGTATTCTTTTAATAATCTGATTTGGGCAATGCCTTTTGAGTATAGGTCCATTTATCAAAATCCCAAGTGGTGTTTTTTCCATAAACCATCAAGAAAATACACCATCTACAATTTATAGTTTCAGTTTTGTAAATGTGAAGTGAGAATATAAAAATGTTTGTGAAATAATCTGAGTCCAAAATCTGCCTAGAATTTAATGATTTCCTTTTACACCACACACAATCTTTTTACAATTGCCTTACTCAACATACTTTGACAGGAATTATTAGTATGAAGGAGACAAAATATCTTTTCTTCTACTCATCTTGGGTTCATGGTTGAGGGTCCCAAAACAAAAGACGGATTAACAAGAGAAAAGCATACAAATTTATTTAATATAAGTTTTATGTGACACAGAAGCCTTCATACGGAAATGAAGACCCAAAAAAGAGTTAAACCTGTGTGTTTTTATGTGTAGGCTAGATGAAGAGTGGGTAGTCAGAAATATGATAGGATAAAGGAGGTGTGATCTAATGGTAATAGACTGCAGAAACTTAGCAAGGCTTTTTGTTCAGATTCTTCTCTGTGATCCTTTATCTTCCTCAATGTATAGGTAAGGCAACTCTCACATAAGGTTGTATGGTCAGGGAAAGGTCAAAAAATCCTTCCTAGGTTTTACAACTGACCTCATAAGAGACAGGGAGTTGGGAAGGTCACAGCGACCTTTTTGCTTCTGCCTTCTTCATAAAACATTCAATATGCCAAGTCGCCATATTGTGGGGTTCCATGTCTTGAACACTATCATTAGAAATTCACCTTTATCATCTTCTCAAAGTATTCAACAGAACTGTTACAGAAAGGACTCTCTTGTCCTCATATAAGCAGATTATAGCACTCAATTACATTATGAATTACAATGTCAAGTATAACTGGCAGAGACAGGTATGGAAGTAAGCTCGCTGAGTCTTGATAAAGCATACGACTCAATGACTGAAAGCTGAAGTCTGGCAATATACTAAAATGAAGCCTTAATTAAGCCACATATGTAGTATGTCAAGGGTGTTAGTAGGTATGTTTTATAAAGAGAATTGAGAACATCAATAACTGAGCACATTTTTAAAGGTTGGTTTAAAAAATAAAGATTCATTAACAAAGCCACTGTTGCAAAAGAATTGTCACAGTGTAGTATATGGATCCTGCTGCAATCCATAATGGGATCAGACTACCACTCTTGCCTTTACAAACAATAAAACTAGGGAAGTTATTTTAAGCAACTGTTTTCAGGTATTGGACAATGTGATAACAGAAAGCACAGCACTGTGTTCCCTGAAAGAAGGAAAACTCAAGATGCAGTCCTATAATTGTCTCAGCTTCATGCATGGGGGCACATATCAGACTATGGTACAGAAAGGTAAATCCCAAGCAGAACAAAGCAATCTCACAGAGCAGAAAAGGTAGGGATTGGCATTCAGACATGCTGAGTCAAATGACATTTCTGAGGCAGAGTTCTGAAGAGGAGTTAAGCAAAAAAGGAGTTTCAGAAATCTGCACAGTCTTTGTCTACAATGAGACTCTGTGAAGTAGGACAAGTAATGAGAAGTTCTAACAAGTCAGAGTAAAGATTTTGCTGAACACTCTGGGCATTAAATTGAGACACAAGAAAGGTTAAACGTAAGAAGAAGAGCAACTCTATGACTGCCCATACAATGCTTAATATCAATCACTAAAAGGATTAAGCTGATCAGCAGTAGTAGACTGCTGAAACAAATCTAAATGCTGTATAAAGGAAGACAGTAAAATCTAGGCTCCCAGTAACAAAGCAATCAGAACATCAATTACACACTTAAAAATCATTAACTATATTTTCTGGCAAGATGGCCAAATAGGAACTGCTCTGGTCTGCAGCTCCCAGCAAGACTGATGCAGAAGATGGGTGATTTCTGCATTTCCAACTGAGGTACCTGGTTCATCTCACTGGGACTGGCTGGACAGTGGGTGCAGACCACGGAGGGCGAGCCGAAGCAGAACACAGCACTGCCTTACCAGGGAAGCGCAAGGGGTCGGGGAATTTCCCTTTCCTAGCCAAGGGAAGCTGTGACAGACTGTACCTGGAGGAATGGTACACTTCTGCCCAGATACTGTGCTTTTTCCCATGGTCTTCACAATCGGCAGTCCAGGAGATTCCCATCGGTGCCTGGCTTGGCAGGTCCCATGCCCATGAAGCCCATGAAAGCTAAGATCCATTGGCTTGAAATTCTCATGGCTAGCGCAGCAGTCTGAGATCGACCTGGGATGCTGGAGCTTGGTGGTGGGAGTGGAGTCCGCCATTGCTGAGGCTTGAGTAGGCAGTTTTATCCTTACAGTGTAAACAATGCTGCTGGGAAGTTCGAACTGGGAGGATCCCATCACAGCTCAGCAAGGCTGACTGCCTCTCTAGATTCCACCTCTATGGGCAGGGCATCACCGAACAAAAGGCAAGCAGCCCCAGTCAGGGACTTACAAATAAATCCCAGATTCCCCTGGGACAGAGCACCTGGGGGAAGGGGCAGCTGTGGGCATAGCTTCAGCAGACTTAAACGTCCCTGCCTCACAGCTCTGAAGACAGCAGTGGTTCTCCCAGCACAGCATTCAAGCTCTGATAATGTACAGACTGCCTCCTCAAGTGGGTCCCTGACTGCCGTGTAGCCTGACCAGGAGACGCCTCCCAGTAGGGGCCGACAGACACCTCATAGAGGAGAACTCTGGCTGGCATCTGGCGGGTGCCCCTATGGGACGAAGCTTCCAGAGGAAGGATCAGGTAGTAATATTTGCTGTTCTGCAGCATTCGCTGGTGATACCCAAGCAGACAGGGTCTGGAGTGGACCTCCAGCAAACTCCAACTGACCTGCAGCTGAGAGGCCTGACTGTTAGAAGGAAAACTAACAAACAGAAAGGAATACCATCAACATCAACAAAAACGACATCCACACCAAAACCCCACCCATAGGTCACCAACATCAAAGACCAAAGGTAGATAAAACCACAAAGGTGGGGAGAAACCAGTGCATAAAGGGCGAAAATTCAAAAACCAGAATGCCTCTTCTCCTCCAAAGGATCATAACTCCTCACCAGCAAGAAAAGGAAACTGGACGGAGAATGAGTCTGACAAATTGACAGAAGTAGGCTTTAGAAGGTGGGTAATAACAAACTCCTCCGAGCTAAAGGAGCATGTTCTAACCCAAAACAAGGAAGCTAAGAACCTTGAAAAAAGTTTAGACAAATTGCTAACTAGAACAACCAGTGTAGAGAAAAACCTACATGACCTGATGGAGCTGAAAAATGCAGCAAGAGAACTTCGTGAAGCATACACAAGCTTCAATAGCCGAATCGATCAAGCTGAAGAAAGGATATCAGTGATTGAAGATGAAATTAATGAAATAAAGCAAGAAGACAAGATTAGAGAAAAAAGAATGAAAAGAAATGAACAAAGCCTCCAAGAAATATACGACTATGTGAAAAGACCAAATATACGTTTGACTGGTATACCTGAAAGTGATAGGGAGAATGGAAACAAGTTGGAAAACACTCTTCAGGATATTATCCAGGAGAACTTCCCCAACCTAGCAAGGCAGGCCAACATTCAAATTGAGGAAATACAGAGAACACCACAAAGAGACTCCTCAAGAAAAGTGACCCCAAGACACATAATCGTAGGATTCACAAAGGTTGAAATGAAGAAAAAATGTTAAGGGCAGCCAGAGAAAAAGGTCGAGTTAACCACAAAGGGAAGCCCATCAGACTAACAGCAGACCTCTCAGCAGAAACCCTACAAGCCAGAAGAGAGTAGGGGTCAATATTCAACATTCTTAAAGAAAAGAACTTTCAACCCAGAATTTCATACCCAGCCAAATTAAGCTTCATAAGTGAAGGAGAAATAAAATCCTTTACAGACAAGCAAATGCTGAGAGATCTTTGTCACCATCAGGCCTGCCTTAACAAGAACTCCTGAAGGAAGCACTAAACATGGAAAGGAACAACTGGTACCAGACACTGCAAAAACATGCCAAATTGTGAAGACCATCCGCGCTATGAAGAAACTGCATCAACTAACAGGCAAAATAACCAGCTAGCATCATAATGACAGGATCAAATTCACATATAACAATATTAACCTTAAATGTAAAAGGGCTAAATGAGCCAATTAAAAGACACAGACTGGCAAATTGGATAGAGTCAAGACCCATTTGTGTGCTGAATTCAGGAGACCCATCTCACAGGCAAAGACATGCATAGGCTCAAAATAAAGGGATAGAGGAAGATCTACCAAACAAATGGAAAGAAAAAAAAAGGAGGGGTTACAATCCTAGTCTCTGATAAAACAGACTTTAAACCAACAAAGATCGAAAAAGACAAACAAGGGCATTACATAATGGTAAAGGGATCAATTCAACAAGAAGAGCTAACTATCCTAAACGTATATGCACACAATACAGGAGCACCCAGATTCATAAAGCAAGTTCTTAGAGACCTACAGAGAGACTTAGCCTCCCACACAATAACACTGGAAGACTTTAACACACCACTGTCAATATTAGACACATCAACGAGACAGAAAATTAACAAGGATATCCAGGACCTGAACTCAGCTCTGCACCAAGCAGACCTAATAGACATCTACAGAACTCCCCACCCCAAATCAATAGAATATACATTCTTCTCAGCACCACATCGCACTTATTCTAAAATTGACCACATAATTAGAAGCAAAACACTCCTCAGCAAATGTAAAAGAACAGAAATCACAAGAAACTGTCTCTCAGACCATAGTACAATCAAATTAGAACTCAGGATTAAGAAACTCACTCAAAACTGCAAAACTACATGGAAACTGAACAACCTCCTCCTGAATGACTACTGGGTAAATAACAAAATGAAGGCAGAAATAAAGATGTTCTTTGAAACCAGTGAGAACAAAGACACAACGTACCAGAATCTCTGGGACACATTTAAAGCAGTGTGTAGAGGGAAATTTATAGCACTAAATGCCCACAAGAGAAAGCAGGAAAGAGCTAAAACTGACACCCTAACATCACAATTTAAAGAACTAGAGAAGCAAAAGCAAACAAATTCAAAGGCTAGCAGAAGGCAAGAAATAACTAATATCAGAGCAGGATTGAAGGAAACAGAGACACAAAAAAACCCTTCAAAAAAATAAATCAATGAATCCAGAAGCTGGTTTTTTAAAAAGATCAACAAAATAGATAGACTGCTAGCAAGACTAATAAAGAAGAGAGAAGAATCAAATAGACTAAATAAAAAATAATAAAGTGGATATCACCACTGATCAAACAGAAATACAAACTACTATCAGAGAATACTATAGACAACTCTATGCAAATAAACTAGAAAATCTAGAAGAAATGAATAAATTCCTGAACACATAAACCCTCCCAAAACTAAACCAGGAAGAAGTCAAATCTCTGAATAGACCAATAACGGATTCTAAAATTGGGGCAATAATAGCCTACCAACCAAAAAAAGTCCAGGACCAGACAGATTCATAGCTGAATTCTACCAGAGGTACAAAGGCGAGCTCATACCATTCCTTCTGAAACTATTCCAATCAATAGAAAATGAGGGAGTCCTCCTTAACTCACTTTATGAGGCCAGTATCATCCTGATACCAAAAACTGGCAGAGACACAACAAAAAAAGAAAATGTTATGCCAATACCCGTGATGAACATCGATGCAAAAATCCTCAATAAAATGCTAGCAAACCAAATCCAGCAGCACATCAAAAAGCTTATCCACCACAATCAAGTCAGCTTCATCCCTGGGATGCAAGGCTGCTTCAACATATGCAAACCAATAAATGTAATCCATCACATAAACAGAACCAATGACAAAAACCACATGATTATCTCAATAGATGCAGAAAAGGCCTTCGACAAAATTCAACAGCCCTTCATGCTAAAAACTCTCAATAAACTAGGTATTATGGAACGTATCTCAAAATAATAAGAGCTATTTATGACAAACCTACAGCCAATATCATACTGAATGGGCAAAAACTGGAAGCATTCCCTTTAAAAACCGGCACAAGACAAGGATGCCCTCTCTCACCACTCCTATTCAACACAGTACTGGAAGCTCTGGTCAGGGCAATCAGGCAAGAGAAAGAAATAAAGGGTATTCAATTAGGAAAAGAGGAAGTCAAATTGTCTCTGCTTGCAGATGACATTATTGTGTATCATGAAAGTACCATGGTCTCAGCCCAAAATCTCCTTAAGCTGATAAGCAACTTCAGCAAAGTCTCAGGATACAAAATCAATATGCAAAAATCACAAGCATTCTTATACACCAATAACAGACAAACAGAGAGCCAAATCTTGAGTGAACTCCCATTCACAATTACTACAAAGAGAATAAAATACCTAGGAATCCAACTTACAAGGGATGTGAAAGACCTCTTCAAGGAGAACTACAAACCACTGCTCAATGAAATAAAAGAGGACACGAACAAACGAAAGAACATTCCATGCTCATGGATAGGAAGAATCAATATCGTGAAAATAAACATACTGCCCAAAGTAATTTACAGATTCAAAGCTATACCCATCAAGGTACCACTGGCTTTCTTCACAGAATTCGAAAAAACTACTTTAAATTTCACATGGAACCAAAAAGGAGCCCACATAGCCAAGACAATCCTAAGCCAAAAGAACAAAGCTAGAGGTATCATGCTACCTGACTTTTAACTATACAACAAGGGTACAGTAACCAAAACAACATGGTACTGGTACCAAAACAGATATATAGACCAATGGAACAGAACAGAGGCCTCAGAAACAACCCCACATATCTACAACCATCTGATCTTTGACAAACCTGACAAAAACACGCAATGGGGAAAGGATTCCCTTTTTAATAAATGGTGCTGGGAACTGGCTAGCCATATGTAGAAAGCTGAAACTGGATCCCTTCCTTACACCTTATACAAAAGTTAACTCAAGATAAATTAAAGACTTAAATGTAAGACCTAAAACTATAAAAACCCTAGAAGAAAACCTAGGCATTACCATTCAGGATGCAGGCATGGGCAAAGACTTCATGACTAAAACACCAAAAGCAATTGTAACAAAAGTCAAAATAGACATATGGGATCGAATTAAACTAAACAGCTACTGCACAGCAAAAGAAACTATCATCAGAGTGAACAGGCAACCTACAGAAAGGGAGAAAATGTTTGCAATCTATCAATCTGACAAAGGACTAATATCCAGAATCTGCAAAGAACTTAAACAAATTTATGAGAAAAAAAACCAACAGCCCCATCAAAAAGTGGGTGAAGGATATGAACAGACACTTCTCAAAAGAAGACATTTATGCAGCCAACAAACTTATGAAAAAATGCTCATCATCACTGGTCATTAGAGAAATGCAAATCAAAACCACAATGAGATACCATCTCATGCCAGTTAGAATGGCGATCATTAAAATGTCAGGAAACAACAGATGCTGGAGAGGATGTGGAGAAATATGAACGCTTTTACATTGTTGGTGGAAGTGTAAAGTAGTTCAACCATTGTGGAAAACAGTGTGGTGACTCCTCAAGGATCTAGAACTAGAAATACCATTTGACCCAGCCATCCCATTACTGGGTACCCAAAGGATTATAAATCATTCTACTATAAAGATACAGGCACACATGTTTATTGCGGCAGTGTTCACAACAGCAAAGACTTGGAACCAACCCAAATGCCCATCAATGATAGACTGGATAAAGAAAATGTGGCACATATACACCATGGAATACTATACAGCCATTAAAAAGGATGAGTTCATGTCCTTTGCAGGGACATGGATGAAACTGGAAACCATCATTATCAGCAAAGTAACAGAAGAAGAGAAAACCTAACACCGCATGTTCTCACTCATAAGTGGGAGTTGAACAATGAGAACACTTGGACACAGGGCGGGGAACATCACAACCCAGGGCCCATCAGAGGGTGGGGGGCTAGGGGAGGCATAGCATTAGGAGAAATACCTAATGTAAATGATGAGTTGATAGGTGCAGCAAACCAGCATGGCACATGTATACCTATGTAACAGACCTGCACGTTGTGCACATGTACCCCAGAACTTAAGGTATAATTTTAAAAAAATCATTAAATGTGTATGTAAAAGGGAAACAACAACTACAATAACAAAATAATCAATAGAAATAGGCCCTGAAATGATGTAGATTTATAAATAATGACTATAAATATGTTAAAAGATTTAAAGAAAAAAGATGGACAAAATGAGTGAACAGTTCAAAAATTTCTGCAGAATAATGGAAACTATATTAAAGAACTAAATAGAAATTCTAGAGCTGAAAAATATAGTATCTAAAATGATAAATACTGTAAGGGATTAATAGAAAATTGGACACCAACAGAAGAAAAGATCAGTAAATTTGAAGACAGGACAATAGAAACTAACCAAATTGCACTACATAGTGGAAAAAGACTGGAAGTCAAACTGGGCCTCAGTGACTGGCTAGAAAATATTAAGCAGTACAATATAAGTGTTATAGTTACAGAAGATGAAAGATTGAAGCAGAAATGTTTTTTGAAGAAAAATTTCCAAATTTTCCAATTTTTAAGAATACTAATCAAAAATTCCAAGAATCTTAATGAACCCTAACCAAGATACATGTAAAGAAAACCACACAAAAACACAGTGTAACAAAATTTCTGAAGTTTAAAGATAAGATAATTATCATAAAAGTAGTCTTAAGAAAGACACATTACCTACACAGTAATGATGATAAAAGAAAACAGAAAACTGTAATCCCAGCACTTTGGGAGACTGAGGCAGGCAGACTGCATGAGCTCAGGAGTTCAAAACCAGCCTGGGTAACATGGCGAACCCCATTTCTACAAAAAATAAAGCCAAAACTATCTGGGTATAGTGGTGTGTGCCTATATTCCCAGCTACTCAGGAAGATGAGGTGGGAGGATCTCTTGAGCTCAGGAGTTCAAGGCTGCAGTGAGACAAGATTATGCCACTGCACAGAGACCCTATCTCAAAAAACAAAAACAAACAAACAAACAAAACACACCAAACAACAACACAAACCCAGAAAAGACTGAAAGCTTTTCCTCTAATATGAGGAAAAAGACAATGATGCCCACTTTTACTAATTCTATTCAATGTAGTACTGGAAGTTCTAGCCAGAGCAATTGGACAAGAAAAAGAAATAAAAGCCATCCAAACTTGCAAAGATGTATAATTATCTCTGTTCCCAGATGACATATGTGAAAAACCCTAAAGATTCCACCAAAAAAACCTGTTAGAGATAATAAACAAATTCACCAAGGTTGCAAATATAACATCAATATACAAAAATCAGTTATGTTCTATACACTCACAATGAACAATCTAAAAAGTAAATTACAAAAACAATCCCATTTACAATGGCATAGAAAAGAATGTAATACTTAGGAACAAACTTAGAAAACGAAAGATTTGTACACTGAAAACCGCAAAACACTGTTAAAAGAAATTAAAGACATAAGTAAGTGGGAAGACATCCTGTGTTCATCAACTGGAAACATCAGTATTGTTAAGATGACAATACTACCCAAAGCAATCAATCTACAGATTCAATGCAATCCCTATAAAAAGTGACATTTTGGGGGTAGAAATAGAAAAATCCATCCTAAAATTCACGTGAAATCTTTGTTTCAAAACAATCTTGAAAATGAAGAACGAAGCTGGAGGACTCATAAATCCCGATTTTAAAACTTACTACAAAGCTACAATAATTAGTTTGGTATGACAGAGAATAGATATATGGGCCAATGAAATAAAATAGCCTAGAAATAAACCCTTGCATATATAGCCAATTGGTTTTTTAAAGAAGTGCCAAGACCATTTGATGTGGAAAGCACCAACAAATGGTGCTGGGAAAACTGGATATCCAATTCTAAAGAATGAAAATGAATCCTTGTCTTACACCATATACAACAGTTAACTAAAAATGGATCAAAGGGCCGGGCGTGGTGGCTCATGCCTGTAATCCCAGCACTTTGGGAGGCTGAGGCAGCCAGATCATGAGGTCAGGAATTCAAGAGTAGCCTGGCCAATATGGTGAAACCCCATCTCTACTAAGAATACAAAAATTAAGAGGGCATGGTGGTGCACGCCTGTAGTCCCAGCTACTCAGGAGGCTGAGGCAGAAGAATCGCTTGATCCCGGGAGGCAGAGGTTGTAGTGAGCCGAGATTGCGCCACTGCACTCTAGCCTGGGTGACAGAGGGAGATTCCGTCTCAAAACAAACAAACAAACAAACAAACAAACAAACAAACAGATCAAAGACCTCAATGGAAGAGCTAAAACTGTAAAACTTTGAGAAGAAAACATAGGAGGAAATCTTTGACAGTGAATTTGGTAAGGAATTACTGGATATGACAATAAAAGCACATGCAACAAAAAAATACAGATAAATCAGACGTCATCAAAATTAAAATTTTTGTGCATCAAAGGACATCTAGCTGATAGAGGATTAAGATCCAGAATATACAGAAAACCCTGAAAACTCAACAAAAAACCACCACCTAATTCAAAATGAACAAAGAACTTGAATAAACATTTCTCCAAAGATACATAAACGGCAAATAAACACACAAAAAGATGCTCAACATCACTAATTTATTAAGAACATGCAAATCAAAACCACACTGAGATACTACTTCACACACATTAGGATGGCTATTATAATGAAAATGGAAAATAACACATGTTGGTGAGGATGCAGAGAAACTGGAACCTTTGTGTATTGCTGTGGGAATGTAAAATGGTGCAGCCAATATGGAAAACAGTATGTAGTTCCTCAAAATGCTCAACGTATAATAACTACATGATCCAACAATTCTACTTTGGGGCATCTTCCTAAAAACTTGAAAGCAGAGATTTGAACAAATATTTAGACATCCATATTAATAGCAGCATTATTTACAATAGCCCTAGAAACAATCCAAATGTTCGACAACAGAAGGATGGATAAACAAAGTGTGATATACACATAAAATGGAACTATTATGTAGAGCCTTTAAAAGGAATGAAATTCTGACACATGCTATAACACAGAAAGTATAATAGAGGTTATGAGGAACAGGGGAGAGCATAAAGGACGGTTAATATTTAATGGGTACAGAGTTTCTATTCGGGATGATGAAAAAGCTCTGGAAATAGTGGTGATGATTGCTTAACATTATGAATGTGGTTAATGCCACTGAATTGTGCTCTTAAAAATGGTAAACTTTGTGCAATGTATATTTTAACACAATTTTTCAAAAAAGGAAACTGGAATGACATTTTTAAGTCATTCCCATCTTCAACCTAGAATTCTATATCCAATGAAAAGGTCTGTTATGAACTGAATGTTTGTATTCTCCCAAAATTTGTATAGTGAGTCCCTAATCCTAAATGTGATGGTATTTAGAAATGGGGCCTTTGGGAGGTAATTAGGGTTAGATGAGATCATGAGTAAGGCCCTCATAATGGGATTAGTGCCCTTATGAGAAGAGATATGACAAAGCTCACCTGCTTTTTCTCTCTCTCTGTGGCCATGTAGACACATCAAGGAGGTGGCCTTCTACAAGCTAGGAAGACAGCCCTCAACAGAAACGACCATGCTGGTACCTTAACCTTGGAATTCTAGCCTTCAAAACTGTCAGAAACTAAATTTCTGTTGTTTGAACCACCCAGTCTATGGTATTTTGTTGTGGCACCCTGAGCTAAGACAAGGTCTGTCAAAAGTGGAGTCAAAATAAAGGGATTTCTAGATAAAAGCTGAGAGATTTCTGCCCAACAGAACAGCACTGTAAGATATGTTAAATAAGGCTCTTTAGGCTAAAGGAAAAGGATACCAGATGGAAACTTTATCTATATGAAGTATAATAATTAAGAGCAACAAAAATGATAAATTTGTGAGTAAGTACAAAAGATTTTTCTTCTCACTTCTAAATTTATTTAAAAGACAACTGTTTAATGCAAAAATAATAATTTACTATGAGGTTTATAACAAATATGGAAGTAAAATGTGTGTCAACATTAACACAAAGGACTGGAATGACAAGTGGAAGTACTGTTTTAAGGTTCTTATGTTACAAATGAAGTAATACATTATTAGTTCATGGCAGACTATGAAAAGTTAAGGATGCATATTGTAATCCCTAAAGCAACTGTTAAAACAAAAAAGAAAGAAAAAAGAAATCAGATAGGACAAATAGAAAACAAGCAGCAAGATGGTAAATGTAAACCCAATTATATCAATAAATATTTTGCACAAAATTTTTTAAACACAAAATTAAAAGACAGAAATTGTCAAACTAAATAAAAAAGTAAGACCCACATATAATCGCAAAGGTCAAACTTTAAATATAAACTCACAAATGAGAATAAGATGTACCATACAAAACTAAGAATAAGAAAACTGAGGCAGTTATATATTATTATCAAATTCGACTTCAGAAAAAGAACAGCACCAGGATAAAGAGGGACATCACATAAGAATAAAGCAACAACTTATCAAGAACACACAACAATTTTCAATGTTAATGCACCACCCAACAGTAGTTTCAAAATAAGTGAAGCAAAAATGTGATCCAACACACACAGGAAAGATACCAATTATAGTTTGAGACGTTAACTCTTCTCTCTCAAGAACTAACAGAAAATGTGGACAAAAATATTGGTAAAGATATACAAAATGTGAGTAACACTATTAGTCAACTTAAAACTTAATTGAAATTTTTGGAACACCCAACCCAAAAACTGGAGAATGCATATTCTTTCAAATTGTGTATGAAACATTAATCAAGACAGACCATATACTAGGTGATAAAAAAGTCTCAAGAAATCTGAAAATTGAAATCATAGAGTATGTTGCTGACTACAGAATTAAATTTGAAATCAGTAATAATGTAGTTCGCCAAATAAATGATGAAGATAAGTACTGTAGATATTTCAGAGGATGATGTTTACCTTGCATTGTTTTGGAAAGGCTTTATAACAAAACAAAAACAGACTGAATGTAAGAATAGGTAGAAAGTTTCATAACTTCCTCAGATACGTTATTTATGCCACAAACTCTGTTATAATGCTTTATAAAATAATAGTAACAGTGGTACTAATGTAGCAGCAGCAGCAACAGTTAACGCTTCTGTAGCACTAACTGCTATGCATTGGCCTAGTATACAGAGATTTGTGATAGAAATCTCATCAACCAGCAATATCCACCAATTTATAGTACAATGATACATAAATTTATAAGTTGATCCTTAGGATATACTAAGCCTTGAAGTACTTCTAAATCAATGTTGCATCATTAATGTATTAAGTATTTTTATTATACTCTAATTCTTAGATATATGGTATTTATCTGTTAGGTAGAATTTGCTACATGCCCCCGTGTCAGAGTCTGAAAAGTATCCACAGAACTAGGCCATGTATATTAAAAATAAAGCCATATCTCTAAAGTTACATTGGTAAAATCTTCTCTAAAAGTATTCTGTATCAATTATCTCTAGGTATCAAAAAATATTTAAAATGTTGATACTTTTTTTTTTTTACATTTTTTGAGATGGGGTCTTGCGATGTTGCCCAGGCTGGTCTTGAACTCCTGGGCTCAGGCAATCCTCCCACCTTGCCACTGCGCCTGGCCTAAAATGTTGATACTAAACCCTTCAATTTAGTAATCCCACTTCAAAGAATTGATACTAAAATAAAGATGTCATCAAAGATTAGACTTAGGTATAAAGATGTTCATTCTAGCATTGCGTATAGTTGCAAAAAATTGTAAACAACCTGCAGTACAAAAACTGCATGATGGCTAAGGTATTATGGTACAGCCATACAATGAAAGATTATACATTCGTTTATAATTATGCTTTTGAATAATTTTAAAGAAATATAGTCACATTATAATAAAGTGAAAAACAGGATAAAAAACTGTAAAACAATTTGTCTTACATATAAATATATTAGATATTAGTGTGTTTAAATATTCATATAAAAAAGAAGTAAATTCACCAAGACTGAGATTAAGGTGATTTTAATTTTCTTCATTATGCTTTCTTCATTTCCAAATTAATGTTTCCACAACATGTACATATTACTATGTTTTTAAAAAATATGTATCTTTTTTATTGGTAGTAAAATTTGATATATTTATGATGTATAATGTGTTTTTTTTTTTTTTTTTTTTTGAGACAGTGTCTCGCTGTGTCACCCAGGCTGGAGTGCAGTGGCGCCATCTTGGCTCACTGCAACCTCCGCCTTCTGGGTTCAAGCGATTCTGCCTCAGCCTCCCAAGTAGCTGGGACTACAGGCACCCGCCACCACACCCGGCTAATTTTTTTTTTTTTTTTTTTTAATTTTTTAGCAGAAAAGGGGTTTCACTATGTTGGCCAAGCTGGTCTTGAACTCCTGATCCACCTGCCTCGGCCTCCCAAAGTGCTGGGATTACAGGTGTGAGCCACCGTGCCCGGCCTCTAATGTGATTTTTGATATGTCTATGCCTTACTATTAAACCAGTAATTATTATTATTATTATTATTATTTTGGAGACAGTCTCAGTTGCCCAAGCTGGAGTACAGTGGCGCGATCTTAGCTCACTGCAACCTCCGCCTCCCGGGTTCAAGCAATTTTCATGTCTCAGCCGCCTGAGTAGCTGTGACTACAGACACGCGACCCCACGACAAGCTAATTTTTTGTATTTTAGTAGGGACGGGGTTTCACCATGTTGCCCAGGCTGGTCTTGAACTCCTGAGCTCAGGCAATCCACCCACCTCAGCCTCCCAAAGTGCTAGGATTACAGGTTTGAGCCACTGTGCCCAGCCTAAAACCAGTAATTTTTTAATTACACAGGGTTTAATGACCAAATATAATAATAGGAATAAGTACTTTGGAAACTTCCTTGAAGTAATACAGTTACAAATTTCCACCATTAAAAAGAATAAAGAAATTTCTCACTGGAAGGGTAATTATATAGCAATACACCTATCTACCAATTAAAGAATTACATAGTTGATTGTCAGAAACTGTATATTGAGAGATAATATCACAGATGATATTAGTGCCACAGGCTGTTAGAAAAGGCAAGTTACATGACAAAAATCATTACCAACTATACATGTACATACGTATACACACATGACTAACATAGGACCACTGTGAAGCCAATATTGTGCTCCAGGGTGCCCTAGAACTTAGTACCTGCACTGCAGATTTGATTCACAAGAATGGGCTCCATAATAATTCAAAACTGATTAAGAATAATAATTATAATTCCAGCTTGCTTCTCTCTCCAGGCTAACAACTCCAAGTAGCAAAAATAGGAAGAAAAACACTTTTTAGTGAATAATGAACATAATGCATTATTTATTTATTTATTTTGGAGACAGTGTCTCACTCCGTCACCCAGACTCAGTGCAGTGGCATGATCACGCCTCACTGCAACCTCAATCTCCTGAGTATTAATAGTTCAGCTCCTGACTCAGTCTCCCAGGTAGCTAGGACCACAGGCACGCGCCACTACCCTCGGCTAATTTTTTTTTGGAAGAGATGAGGTTTCCCCATTTGCCTAGGCTGGTCTCAAACTCCTAGGCTCAAGTGATCCTCACAACTAGGCCTCCTAAAGTGCTGGGGTTACAGTTGTGAGCCACTGCACCCAGGGTCTCCTCTTGTTTAGTGTTGGTATTCTCAATTAACTTTCAAAACAAATATTAAAAGGTATATTCATTTTATAAGATGAGGACACTCACAGAGGTTAAATAACTTGCTTCAGGTTATACAGCTAAAAGAAGAGATGACTAAAGATCTAAGGCTATATTTATAATTAGTCCATGATCTTGCCATTATCCCATGTACCTCACTAGAGTGAACATTTCAAATAATGTAATAATGTATAAACCATTTCTTTTTCAGTTATTAAATGTTTCTAAAAGTCCTATATATTTACAAAAGAGGAAATATGACAATTTTTAAAGAAGTGCTTAGAGGGTGGGGCACCTTTTGTCTCTCCCACTAGTTCTGATGTTGCTCCTTAGTCATTTTGGGAAAGTGAGAGAAAGAAGAAGAAAGATGAAAGGAACAGAAGTACGGAATAAAAAGAATGGAAGGAAGAAGAAAACGGGCGGTAGAAGAGACAGGGGAGTGGGGGAAAAAATGAGGGCCAAAGAATGACACAGAAAGCCAAAACTAGAGAGAGACAGAAGGGAAGGCAGGAAAAATGAAAAAAATGGAAGGGAATAAGGTGGTATCAGGAAAACACATGTAGCCAGAAAGGGAGAGAGAGATGACCTACAGCTACATAGTCAGCAAAAGACAGAGTGTCAAAAGACAGAGGGGAAAAGCCATACAAACTGTGAAGAGAGATTTCAAGAAGCAGAGAGTAAGACGGGGGAAAGGAGAGGCAGAACAAGAGGAAGTGCAGTCAAAGTTAAGATGAAGACAGACAACTATCACCATCAACCCATGCCACTGGCAAAAGCAAGGTGCAGAACTCAAATATATTTGAAGCTATCAGCACCAAACTGGTGGACAGCACCTCAGCCAATTTATTCTTATCTTCCTTTTCCACTATGACAAATCTTTAACATTTTTTCCCTTGGTGGAGAAGGGGGCAGGGCAGAGAAAGAAGGGCTATGGAGAATTAGAGAGATGAATTTATTATTCCTGGTCCCAATACTGCCTTTCTCAAAAAGCAATTTCAAATTCAGAAGATTCTTTAATAGAAAAAAAATCACCAAATTGTTATATCGTATATAAAACCTATGCAAAGACAAAAATTAGGTTCCTTCAAATTAAAATGGCAGCAAACTAACCATTTCCTTTGAGCTTCTTTAAAGTTGCCCTTAACCATAATAGCTTAGTAATTTTCTAGCTTTTACAAGTAAATCGGATCAAACCACTTTTCTACTTAGAATTATATAAAGCCTTCTCATTATAATTCAAATAATATTCAAATTTCTTACTATGGGCCTAAAGAGCCTTCTTACCTGATCCAGCTCCTGCCCACACCTCTGATCTCATTTTATATCATTCTCCTCCTTTCTTATTATGTCATATCTTTCCGTCTGTTATTTGACTACTACCAGCTACACTTTTGGTCATTAGCTTTTCCCTTTACTCAAAATGCTCTTACCTTAGATACTCACACAGCTGCTTCTTTCTCATCAATTCAGATCTTAATTCACATAGCACAACATCTCAAAGTGGGTTTCGTTGACTGCCCTACTTAAATGACCCCTATTTCACCCAAACCCCAGCTATTCTCTGTCTCATCACCTAGATTTGTTTTTTCCATAATATTCATAATCTATGAAAAATACCATAATTATTTATGAATAAAGCTGGCATATGCTTAAGCATGAGAATATAAGCTCTAAGGACATGGTTGTTGTGCTTTGTTCATAGCTACATCCCCAGGGCCTAGAATATGCTAAAAAAAAAATTGAATGAATGAAGGAAAGGATAATAATATTTTACATTATAAATAAGAGACAAGTAAAAAAATCTCTTGAATGATCTTCACAACTACAGATTGTCCTAGATGAAAACTACTAGATCTAGAGGACTTCTAATCTCAGAACAACCTGGGCACAGGCTATAGCTGCCATATTTGAATGTTTAAGATATTATAATGCATACTAAATCAGAAATCTTGTTTTAATTCTTTGGATGTCAAATCTTAAACTACCCAATTAGGTTTAAAAATTATCTTTAATGGATACATCTTAATTTACACAATATATACTCAGTAGTCACTGGAATAGATGTACATCAGTACACTAATCAGATCCTCAGTTCTTTAAGTTAGCATTCTCAGCCCAACATTTTGGTATATTTCTGTATCCTATATGTTGTTTAGAGAAAGCCAAGTTTATTTTTCATGTCTATTTTATTGGAAGCATTAACATTTAAAAAACCCTCATCAACTAACATGAAATATGCTGAAAGCCTTTAGAAGTAAAGTATTAAACATGAAACAGCAACTGAACAAAAAGCCTATTCACACATTTCTAGAAAAGTATGCCTTATAAAGAAGCAGTTTTGTGGAGACATGGTATACTGCATAGTGATATGCAGTAAAGCTTCCATATCACTGCCCTATTTTTCAAACTTCCCCATCTTATAAAACATGAATATCTCACATGCTTGCAGGTGGTATTTTGAAGAGTAGAATAGAAGCAGACACTAGGTCATATAAAATTAGAAAACCTGAACACAGAAATAGAATCAAAGTTTGCTAGTCTCAAATTTTAAAGTCTACGTTCTCCTTTCTTTTGCTCTAATTCTATTCTGAGATACATGATATAAAAAGAAAATATAATTGTCACCAAAAGATACTACTTCTATTTCTTTACCTCCTCTCACCCTACCTTCATTGAGAACTTACTACAAAATGGCAGATATAAGGCTTTAACAAGTTTAAGTATTTGGATTAATTCTTGTAAACTTATCTGGCAAGCTGGCTAATTCAAGAGCTATAACTTTGAAAACAAAGTACTATTTACTACCAAAAAGACCAAAACAAAACAAAACAAAAAACCCAAAACCAAATTCAAATAGAGTGTAAAATAAAGCATCAGGGATCTATCTGCATACCCTACCATAAATTTGATGGTTTCTTTATAATTACATTCAGTTAAATGAAAAAAATTAGATAAGCAATTTTCAAGGAGATAACATACAGTTTATGTACTTCAAATTCACTAATGAGTAATAGACTAATAATGTATTTTCAGATATAAATGAGTACTCTCTAGAATATGACAAAAAACCTAAACTTAAAATCCAAACAAATGAAATATTATCAATTCTATTTTCTTGAGAGCCAAAGTTTCCTACATAATAACATGCAAGAATTTTAAATTCTTGAAAGCAAGTGTCAAGTACTATACACAATTTCCATACACAGCAGGTAGTAAAGCAAGAAAAGAACTGACACAGTTACTCTGCTTAAAAGAGACATACAATGGAGAACTGTTATACAGCACTAGCATACTACAGGTCTATGCATTAAAGATGTTGTGGCTATTAACAGTTTAAACCTTTACTGTATTTTGCTAATTGGTACATAGAACTTTAAACCTTTTGAAAGATAAAACATTTCAGTCAGTTCAATTCTCCAGTATTGTTCAAGTATTCCAAGTAGGAACAAAGAGGAAAATAAATCTGCTTTAATTGCTGAAGAATCACAGATAATAGAGATGGCTGAATACTGTAGGGGAAAGATCTTTTGTTCCTTAAACAATTTAAATATAGAACGATCATTCTCTAAGTTTTAATGGTTCCTGTCTGTATATAAAAACTGTAATACTTAACATTCATTTTCTTTGTGATATTTAGTACATCTAAGTTTTACATAGCTTGATACTACATAAAAATAACATTTCAATAAGCATATATTTTAAACAACAAAGTTCTGCAGAATTTTATTTATCTAAAGAATTTAGAAATAATTACATTTGAAAAATAATAACTGACTTGTTTTAATGATCCATCATAGTTAAATATAACAGGTTTTAAAATTACATCAAGGGGAGTAGAAAAAATTCATTTTAAACGATTAACTATTTTGATAAACTTTCAACTATTTAAGAGCATGTTTTATTTATAAACATAAAAAACTTTTAATATTAGTTCATGTTTATAGATACATGTCATGAGACAAAAATATGAAATACAATGTAATAATCTTCCAAACATGTAAAGCAATCACTTTTTATATGATTATTTACTGATTAACTTACACAAAAAGTACAAAAAGAAGAGCTTTCCTTCTAGCTTCAAGAAGTCTTAACATTTTCCATTACTTGAGTCTGGTATTTTTCAAAATCAATCTCTCCTACATACACACATGACAGTACTAAAAAAGGAATAATTAAGGAATGACCATTTCACTATGAAATCTACACTTCCAAAATCACTAGTCATTACTGCTTCCTTAGAATTTTAAGCAACAGTATTGCTGCAATCTTAAAGGCTATTCATCCATTTTTTTTTTTTTCAATAGCTTGTGGGTAGTGTAAAAACTGACACAGGGAAATACATTTTAAAAATAAAACTATAGTTGCTTTTAAAACAAAATTTATTGCAACAAACATTTATATTTAGTCATGATTCTTCTCTTTTTATATTAGAAGTTTCATCTAAGAATAAAAATAGGCATTTTGTAGGATGAAACACTTGAAGAAACATTATACATATCTAGTGAAAGTCTTAAAGAAAAAAACCCACACGCTAAACTGCCACCATGGTAGGTTCTCAAAGGCTGCTATTCTTTGATGTAAAATGAAATACTACTTAGTGAATAAAACATAAAAAACTCCTGTCTACCCTTCAAAGAGACATATCCTTTGACCCAGTGCTCCAGACTAAAGCCTTGAAATTTTTGCACAAGAATGCTGCGTGAGTAAAGTCCAGACAAAACAGACACTTGAGATGCTAGAAAGCTGTATAACCCCAATCGCAGACACTACTCCTTCCAGTAATCTAGCAGAGATAGCACTGCCATACACCAAAAGAAAGTAATCTCACCAAAAGAAAACTGACCCCTTAGAGGGGAAAAAAAAGTAAACAGTCAAAGCAAAAGTAAGCCTTTAACTTAAGGTTATCTTTTTGTGTAGGTCACCTCTTAATGATCAATTTTTAATTCAAGTTTGCAGACTTATATAAGTTTTCATCTATAAACTTTTAGTATGTCAGGAAGAAAAAACAACATAAAACCAACAAATACTTGTACAGCAAACGTAGTTGTTTTATTTTCGAAGACTTGCAAAAACCATTCAATTTTACAAACTTCTTAGAATAAGTTCGAGTAATAAAATTTTTTTAACTATTACAAATTGACAAAAAAATTGTATTAAATAACTTGCTGCTGCTTACAGACATTCTAACACAGCAATATTAAAACCTCATCGGCTGAGCATGCTACCAGTACCGTGTGCTAATTAATCAAACAGCGATTTATTTATTGCAAGCCTCAGCAAGTACCAAAGCTTAAGTGCTGTTTAATTGCTATTTGGAAGAAATTTTCAAGTAGCAAAATACAACCAATTGGCAACATTCAGAATACTGACAACATTTGTTTTACAGGCACACCTGATTTTTAAATAAAGATATTATTAGAGTGCTAAAAATGTCAAAACTATTAGGATTTTACATTAATAGCATTGTGCTATAATTTCTCAAAAAAGTTTTGAAATAATAGATGTCCTTCCTCACTCCACACACTCCCAAAAGATTTAAGTTTTACAGATTGCTAAATAAAAAGTTTCCTTTTTCACATACATTTAAATTGAGGATGCATATCTAACTAACTATACTACCTTTGTAAAAGTTAAAACAGGTGGTGCTTAATAGTTTTTAAACAAAATAACTTAGCATATAAATGAAAACAATGTAAAGTGTCAATACAACACTGAAGCATAGTGCCTGGCATATGTAAGTATTTATTGAATAAATAAACAAAGAATGAAGGAAAGATAGCAGCCAACATAATTTATATAAAAACAATATATGTAATGTCTAAACTATTAAAGCTTATTTTGTGTCATTTTTACTAATAAATTGAAACTACTATATTTTCTGAGGGTATTTTTCTATTTTCTTAGTAATATTTTAACTGTACTAAATAGTTATAGGAATCAGTGTGTAAAAAATGGGCTAAAAAAATGATCAGAAAGCAAATTGAAGGTATATCTATGTAGGACTAATTAATATTTTGGTTGTTTTTTAGGGGAGTACCTACTCAAAATCTTTAAAGAGCATTGCAAATTTAACTTCTCTCTTTTGTATAGCTGAAGTGAATATAAAAAAGACAACATGTTCATTGGACTTGCGTATTCATCAAATGTCCTGAAAGGAGACTGAGGTGGAGGGAGGCATAAAGAAAAAAAAGTTACCCTCATAATAAAGCACAAAGGCAAAGACATTCTTCACCTAACCTCATGGCACAGCTCCTCCTGCAACAAAAACCAAGGGCCAAGCAAACAACCATTTATAAGATCTCCTTAGTATCTGTAGGAAGTATCATATATTAGGAAATAATGGTACAGTCCACAAAAAGTTTTTTTTTTTAAGCACTGTGCTTCTAAACATAAGCTTAAAGGATTATTTTCAGATGCTGTCATCTACTCTTTTGATATTTACATTCTTGTTAGTTTCAAGGGTAAAAAGATTAGTTAGCAGTTTATACACAACAAACTAAAATTGACTAATTAGAAACATAGAAAGTACTCTGATGCCATATTCTTTATTAACAATAATCCAGGATTTGCCACAATTTTATTATCTGAAGATTTGTACTCAACAATGTTAACATTGTATATAGTTCCAAAATGAAAGAATAGATTCTTGCACTAGAAAATGCTAAGCAGACTTTTCCTTTCTACATTTTATGCCTAAAAAAAAGATAAGATACATGTTGTTGATACATAATTGATGCCCAGAAAAAAAAAAAACCACAAGTTTTTCTTTGTACTTGTATTAGCACTGACATCCACAAAGTACTATGAAAATTCTTGTAATTTATTGTATACTGTATAGAAAATTCTAAAATGTAACAGTAAAAAAATAAAATAAGCTTTACTGGGTAAGATGTCCTATGAGTGACTCTGTGAATATGTTAAAAATAATGATCATATACTAAAGATGGATGAAAAGAAACACGACTTGATAACAGCACACAAAAGAGAGAATCTGAGGTTTTAGCTCTCCATGAAATCCACATAAGTATGACAACCTAAATTTAAAGTTGCCTTACTAGAACTGTGATGATTAAAAGGAATAAAGGCAATAATCCCCACCACAACCTGCACCACATCTGTAGTATGAAAAATTCTGGCAAAAACATTTTAAAAGAGATTCAAACTGGATGGCAATCAAGATGATTAATTAACTGGAACTCATATGAAATAAATCAAAGCCCTGGCGATGTTTAACCCAGAAAAGAGAAGACTTAGGAGAATGATTCGCAAGCTTTTTGATGTTGAGATTCCTTTATACTGTTAAAAACTACTGGGACTCCAAGGTTTTGTTTATAAAAGATACAGGCATACCTCATTTTATGAACTTTGCTTTACTGTGCTTCACAGATTAATGGTGCTTCTTTTTTTTTTTTTATGTTTTTGTTTTTTCAAATTTAAGGATTCTGGCAACCCTCTGTTGAGGTCTACTGGTGTGTGCTCATTTCAAGTCTTTGTGTCACATTTTGACAATTCTCCCAATATTTCAAACTTTTGCATTATATGTGTTATGGTGCTCTGTGATCAGTGATCTTTGATGTTACTATTTTAATTGTTTTGGGGTGCCACAAACTACGTCCATATTAGATAGCAAACTAAATTAATAAAGGTTGTGTGTGTCCTCCACTGACAAGCCATTTCCTCGTACCTCACCCTTTCCTTGGGCCTCTCTATTCACTGAGACAACAATATTGAAATTAGGCCAGTTAATAACCCAACAATAAGAGTTCAAGTGAAAGGAAGAGTCTCATGTCTCTCACTTTAAGTAAAAATTTAGAAATGATTAAGCTAGGTGAAGAAGGCATGTCAAAAACCTAGACAGACCAAAAGCCAGGCCTCTTGCACCAAACAGCCAAGTTGTGAATGAAAAGGAAAAGTTATTGAGGAAAATTAAAAATGCTATTCCAGTGAACACATGAATGATAAGAAGGCTAAAGAGACAGCCTTATTGCTAACTGGAGAAAGTTTCAGTGGATAGAAGATCAAACCAGCTACAACATTCCCTTAATTCAAAGTCTAATCTAGAGCCAGGAGGCCCTAAGTCTCTTCAATTCTACGAAGACTGAGAGGGGAGGAAAGCAGAGGTTGGCTCATGAGGTCTAAGGAAGGAAGCCATCTATATAATATAAAAGTGCAAGGTGAAGGCCCAAGTGCTGACAGAGAAGCCACAGCAAGTGATCCAGAAGATCTAGATAAGATAACTGATAAAGGTGGCTATACTAAACAATAGATTTTCAATGTACAGCCTTGTATCAGAAGAAGATGCCAGCTAGGACTTTCATAGCTAGAGAGAAGTCAATGCCTGGCTTCAAAGCTTCAAAGGACAGGCTGACTCTTAGAGGCTAATGCAATTCTGGTGCTCACTGACCATTCTGAAAACCCTAGGGCCCTTAAGAATTATGCTAAATCTCTTCTGCCTCTGCTCTATAAATGAATAACAAAGCCTGGATGGCAACACAGTTGTTTACAGCATGGTTTACTAAATATTTTATGCCCAGTGTCAATATCTACTGCTCAGAAAAAAAGATTATTTTCAAAATATTACTGCTCACTGACCATGCACCTGGTCACCCAAGATGGAGATGTACAAGGGTGTCGCTTTCATGCCTGCTAACACAACATCCACTCTGCAGCCTGTGGACCAAGGAGTAATTTTGACTTTTGAGTCTTATTATTTAGGAAACACATTTCATAAGGCTATAGCTACCATAGAGAGTGATTCCTCTGATGGATCTGAACAAAGTAAATTGAAAACCTTCCGGAAAGGATTCCCCATTCAAGATGCCACTAAGAACATTTGTGACTCATAGGAGATGAAAATAGCAACATTAGCACGCGTTTGAAAGAAACTGAGTCCAAAACCTTAAACTGGGAGAACCTTAGTCCCCTCTCTTTCCTCTTCCTCCTCCACTTCCCACTTATTGTCACCTTGTAATATTCAGAGAGCACCTGGATTACGGATCTGAATAGAGAAATGCTTACAGATAATCATTAGCCCACATGCCAGTAACTTATACTTAAACATGGGATGGAGTTGTAAAGTGCTTTTATAATACAACACAATTGTTAAAGGCAAGAGTTGAATCTTTGTTTTATTTTGACATGGCATGTCCTGAAATAAATATTGATTCAATATGGGAAAACAAAAACAAAAAAGAAAGAAGTTGAATCCAACCCTCATGAATGACTTTGAAGGATCTAAGACTTTAGTGGAGGAAGTCACTGCAGATGTGGTGGGTGGAGCCTAAAGAAGTGATTAAATTGCCACAATCTCATGATTAAACTGGAACAAATCAGAAGTTGCTTCTCATGCATGAGCTAAGTCGTTTCTTGAGATAGAATCTACTCCTGATAAAGATTGTGAACGTTGTTGAAATGACAACAAAGGATTTAGATTATTCCATAAACTTAGTTGATAAAGCAGCAGTGGGGTTTAAGAGGCTTGATTCCAATTTTGAAGGAAGTTCCACTGTGAGTAAAATGATCTCAAACAGTGTCACATGCTACAGAGAAATTTTTCATGAAAGGAAGGGTCAATCAGTGTGTCAGAGTTCACTGTTGTCTTATTTTAAGAAATTACCACAGCCACCCCAACCTTCAGCAACCACCACCATGGAGGCAAGACCTTCCACCAGTCAAACGATTACGATTCCCTAAAGGCTCAGCTGATCGTTAGCATTTTTGAGCAATAAAGTGTTTTAAAATTAAGGTATGTACATTATTTTTTAGACATAATGCTAATGCACACTTAGCAGACCTCAGTGTGGTAGAAACGTAACTTTTATATGCACTGGGAAGCCAAAACAAAATTTCATGACTCGCTTTATTGTGGTATTTGCTTAACTGTGGTGGTCTGGAACCAAACCAGCAATATTTTCAAAGTATGCCTGTATATCCATAAATATCTATCACATAATAAATTAAAATGAAGAAAAAAATATAAATTTAATTTAAAATAAGCCAGTTATGTAATAATATAAAGATTTTAATTTAAAAAACTCTATTTTTGAAAACTGAAAAGTGAGAAGAGTGGCACTCATTTGCATTTTGGCACTCGTTTGAAAATCTACTATCTAGCTTAATGGAGGACAGCTGAATTCTAACATCTGTTCTTGCATTCAAACTGTTTTGGTGGATTGTTTTCATTGCAATATATGAAGAAAACTCATTATCATACAGATACGTAGTTAGAAAAAGGAGCAAAATATTCATAGCCTTAATATTTTCATACTTGATTACTTAAAATCCATTGTTCTATTTTGTACTTTAAAGGAAACTTTTACCCATGCATGATTTTATATCATGCACTGGTCATATGAAAAATACTAGTTCATAGAGGTATATAGATATTCCAAACGTTACTATATTGCATTACACAGTATCAAAAATCACATCCGTTAGTGTCATTACCAATCCCACTAGAATAGTCTTTTTTTTCTTTTTTTTATAGAATTTCAATTTTTAATTTTAGATTCAAGAGGTACATGTGCATGTTTGTTACCTGGGTATATTTTGTGATGCTGAGATTTGTGGCAGATAAATCCCATCAACCAAGTATTGAGCATAGTACACAATGTTAGAATTTTTATAGAACTTAATTCTGCCATGGATGTGATTGAGCTTGACATCTTTCTAGTATTTAAAGACCGTTCTGGGAAGGAGAGATGGGCACAACGGTTGAAAAACTATCACTGCGCTTGAAGTGTATCACGGGCAACACTTCCTTGAAGTGACAGGTTCATTTTCAAGAAAATGTCTGCCATGTACCAAAGATAATAACCAATTGATTTCAGCTGGAAAGCCATAGTGACATTCTGGTCTGATCTACAGTCAGGCCTCCATATCTGTGCCTTCTGTATTGTGGATTAAACCAACTGCAGGTAAAAAATATTTGAAAAGAGAAAAAGTATGGTTGTATTTGTACTGAACGTATACCTCCTTTTTTCTTGTCATTATTCTCTAAACAGTACAGTATAACAGTTACACTGTATTAAGTATTGTAAGTAATCTAGAGATGATTTAAAGTATATGGGAGAATATGCATAGGTTATATGCAAATACTATGCCATTTGATATAAGACTTGATACAGTTTGCGTATTTGTCCCTGCCCAACTCTCATGTTGAAATGTAATCCTCAATGTTGAAAGTGGGGACGGATGTGAGGTGATTAGGTTATGGAGGCAGATCTCTCATGCAGAGCTTAGTGCTGTCTTAGTGATAGTCAGTTCTTATGGGATCTGGTTATTTAAAAGTGTATGGCAGTGGGCACGGTGACTCATGCCTGTAATCCCAGCACTTCGGGAGGCCGAGGCAGGTGGATTACCTGAGGTCAGGAGTTTGAGGCCAGCCTGGTCAACAGGGTGAAACCGTCTCTACTAAAAGTACAAAAACTAGCCAGGCGTGGTGGCAGGCACCTGTAATCCTAGCTACTCGGGAGGCTAAGGCACAAGAATCACTTGAACTGGGAGGTGGAGGTAGCAGTGAGCCGAGATCGCGCCGCTGCACTCCAGCCTGGGTGACAGAAAGTGTATGGCACCACCCTGTCCCTTGCACCTGCTTTTGTCATATGATGTGCCTGCTCCCACTTCACCTTCCACCATGAGTAAAAGGTCCCCTAAGGCCTCCTCACAAGCCGAGCAATGCTGGTGCCATGCTTGTGCAGCCTGCAGGACCATGAGCCAATTAAACTTCTTTTCTTTATAAATTACCCAATCTCAAGTTTTGTTTTGTTTTGTTTTTTGAGACAGAGTCTCGCTCTGTCACCTAGGCTGGAGTGCAGTGGCGCTATCTCCACTCACTGCAAGCTCCGCCTCCCAGGTTCACACCATTCTCCTGCCTCAGCCTCCTGAGTAGCTGGGACTACAGGTGCCCACCACCATGCCTGGCTAATTTTTTTTTTTTTTTTTTGAGACGGAGTCTCGCTCTATCGCCCAGGCCGGAGTGCAGTGGCGTGATCTTGGCTCACTGCAAGCTCTGCCTCCCAGGTTCACGCCATTCTCCTGCCTCAGCCTCCCCAGCAGCTGGGACTACAGACACACACCGCCACGCCCAGCAAATTTTTTGTATTTTTGGTAGAGATGAAGTTTCACCATGTTAGCCAGGATGGTCTCGATCTCCTGACCTTGTGATCTGCCCGCCTCAGCCTCCCAAAGTGCTGGGATTACAGGCACGAGCCACTGCGTCCCACCTTAGGTATTTCTTTATAACAATATGAGAACAGTCTAACACAGGTCTTAAGCATCCACGGATTTTGGTACTTGAGGGGAGTCCTAGAACCAATCCCCTTACAGGTACTGAGGGACAACTATTACTTCAAGAAAGGTATAACAAAGCTGGGGAAAATCTAGGTAGGGCAAGAAAATTCAGCAGTATGCAACCGATTTTATGACATATAATTAAAAATACCAAACCAATCCAGTCTGTCTACCTCTCTGGTATGCTTCATAGCACTCTGTTTAGGGCAATGTATTACTGGCTGACTCACTCATTCTTCAAACTAGAAAGAAGAGAACTTAGAAGAGTTATTAGTGAACTCTAAAATTTGAAAACTTTATGGAAAAGGCAACCTCCTGAGAGTTAAAAAAGATGCTTATAGGAAAAATTAAAATAATAGTGCTCTCATTAATGAACACGCGGGATGTGAAAATCATCCTCACCTCATACACACATAACTGCCTCATTTCTTTTGTTTTGTTTTTCAGACTGAGTTTCATTCTTGTTGCCCAGGCTGGAGAGTAATGGTGCGATCTCGGCTCCCTGCAACCTCCACCTCCCAGGTTCAAGCGATTCTCCTGCCTCAGCCTCCTGAGTAGCTGAGATTACAGGCACCCGCCACCACGCCCAGCTAATTTTTTGTATTTTTAGTAGAGACGGGGTATCACCATGTTGGTCAGGCTGGTCACGAACTCCTGACCTCGTGATCCACCCGCCTCAGCCTCCCAAAGTGCTGGGATTACAGGCATGAGCCACAATGCTCTGCCCCTCATTTCTTTTATACTTGACTAAGCAAGTGGTGTTTGATTAACATTTGAAGAATAGGTAGATGGTGACCGGATGAAGACCTCGGGATTAGTTAAAATGCATCCAGGTAGAGTGAACAGGAACTCCAAATGCCTTGAAGCAGGAAAAAGAGTAGCAAGTTCCAGGCTTGGTGTGGCTAGACCACAGAATGTAAAACACAGTGGTACAAGATAAACCTAGAGAGGAAGGCAGGAGCTAAATCAGGCAAGACGTCAAAGACCATGTTAGGATTTTAGTGTTTACTCTAAGGGCAACAGGAAGCACCAAAGGACGAAAAGAGGGTGACAATACCAGCATTTCAAAGACTATTTTGGCATCCTAAGGAAAATTAATCAGATTAGGATTAAAGAGTCTAGGGAGATCAGGTCAAAGACTACTGTAGAAATCTAGGTGAAAGATGATGTAACCTAGATCAGGATGATGACAATGTCAGTAGGTAAACTGAAGAGATAATTTTAAAATAAAACCAGTCAGCACAAGATGTGAATTTTCCAAACTGTCTCTATTTACTTATACATTTATTTGTCTGTATCTTTAATGGTGCAAATAGAAATTTAAGTGTGACCTATTACTTAGATTAAGCTTACAGGCTCAAAGTTGAGTGATAAAATACTGTACAATAATAAAGGGGGTAGTTAAGAAACACTGATAATGGTAAACCAGATATAAAATGAAAAGCACACATATACAATTACTCATTTCTATCAGAAGTTTTGGAAACATTACAAAATGTATGCTATTGAAGCATAAATATCAAGTTGCATGTAAAGTAACAGACCACACTCTAAAAAATTTTATAAGTGATGGCTGCCAAAATTCTGTTTGTTACTGATTCACAAAACATTATTACTCATTTGTTGCTAGTCTTGCTAGTTGTTTGCTAGTTGCTTGCTAGTTATTTCTTCATACATATGAAGAAATAAAATGTGTGTGTATGTGTTTGTATGCATATACATATATACATATAGTGATAATAAATGTCGCATGCTTCCAAGAAAACCTAATATATTTAGTTTTAGATAGTACTAGCAAGTATCTCACAACTTAAATAGGAGTGTAACTGAGAAAATAAAAAGCAAAACATTCATTACAAAAAGTAATGAATGTTCTGCTAGTTATAAACACCACAAAAATGAAAACCTTTCATAATTTTAATTTATTAATATTTGCATATGGTTTTGTATTTGTTTATAATGCTTAATATAAATTATCTTTTGATGACAAATATTTCTTCTTAAAATTTAGGTATAATCTAGAAATTCAAATTCAAATCACTTTCCTGAAAACTTGGAACACCATACTGAATATCTATAGTACAAAAATAACCCTGAAGGCAGAACCATAGCAGTGTGTAGTAGAAAATCCTTACCAATTTTTCATCAACTGTTATGAGTTGTGTGTCTTGAGTCTGGTCCTGTGCCAATCTCCATGTGGAAGTCCTCAACGACCTGCAGTGCAAGACTTTAAGTTAAAAAAGGATCCAGGCAATGAGAGGAGAGACAGACAAATCTTACATAAACAAGCTACTTTAACAATATCTGTCTTATTTAAAAAAAAAAAAGGAAAGGAAAGAAAGAGAAGAGGGCACAAAAGTCCTTTTTCTCTGCAATTAGTTCTGTCTGCTGAGTTTTTGGCAGACTCACTTGACAGTTCACAACAGGCTGCGCTTTACGTCAGTCTTCAGGCTCTCTGTCACAGAAAGGCCACCAGTGACAAGTACTGTACTGCTGTCTATGAGTGTACAGTGGCTGATTTGTCACGACCAGCCAGAAACATGCAAAGCTATACCAATTGTTCTGGAACACTGATTCTTAAACGGATGGCATCAGAAACGAAAAGAAAAAAATCCCAATCATAATAAAAAGTTTATTCACTCTAATTTCACACCAAAAGTATTTTACATAGGAATGATTTGTATAACTAATGTTATTAGTTTAGTCCTGTAGCCCATTCACAAAATGGGAGAAATAAAATTAGTTAAAATGAAAATATTAAGTTAGACGTAAAATGGGCAGAGAATCTAGCCCCTTTATATTGGCATTTTCCTACTCTCACTCCAATTACTTAACGTTAACGGACGTTTCATGTACACTTTGTTGTTTATACTACTGAATGTCATACATATCCCTGACTGTGCTGTGACATTTTAGCATCTTAAGAGTTTTCCAAACTATTAGGCTATCTGACATAGATTTCTATTGCAAAAGTAAGTATATACAACTGTGGCTCAAATTTCCACCCCAAATATATGGCATTTGGTCCTTTCTTTTTTTTAATACAATATATTCACTACCATAGTTTTAATGCAACGTAATAACCAATAATTGACAAAAATAACTGATACAAATAGTTGAACTTTTTGTGCTAAAAGTTCAATTTTGATAATGTGTACACAGCCGTATAGAAAACCTTCTTAATTATAATTTAAAGATAACATAATACAAGAGGTTTTACTGCTTTATGAATATACTTTAAAATATCTGTCAATTATTTACCAAATTTAAGGTATTATGTAATTCTTTATCACTGTAAATGCCCCACTCAGAAATATACCTACACAAAATGTACTAACATGGAAATAACTCTAGATGATTTACACAAAGTTAAAATACATGTCCTGGTTGTTATATTAAAGAAGTATAATTAAGCAACTCTTAATACCTATTTTATTTTGGAAATCATTAAGGTCAGTAACATGGCAATAAAAAAATTTAAATACTTTTAAACAAATCCACATATTACAAGAAAAACATTGGGTAATGATAAGTGAACTCATGAGAATCTGAAATATCAGAAAATGTTATCACATTTTCTAAATGCAGTAAGTAGTTCCCCCTCATCCTTGTATGATACATTTTCAGACGCCCAGTGGATGCCTAAAATTGTTAATAGAACTGAACCCTACATACACTGTTTTTTCTAATACATACACACCTATGATAAAGTTTACTTTACAAATTAGGCAGTAATAAATTAACAATAACTAATAATAAAACAGATCAATTAAGTAAAATAAAGGTTACTTGAACACAAGCACTGCAATACTGAGACGGTCAATCTTACCACCAAGATGGCTACTAAGTTCTGACTAACGCAGGTATCCTATACAACCTGGATACACTAGACAAAGGGATGATTCACATCCTGGGTGAGACAGAGCTGGAGGGCATGAGATTTCATCACACTACTCAGAATGGAGCAAATATTAAATTCATAAATTGTTTGTTTTGGGAATTTTCCACTGCATATTTTTGGACCACAGCTGACCGTGGGTAACTAAAACCGTGAAAAGCTACACTATATTTTCTCAAATGAAGAGACCTGTTAGATGAAAACAGTGCAAATTATTAGGTAGATTAAAACTCTGTACCCATTTTGTGCAATTTTTTACTACAAAGGGGATTTAACTTAAAACGATTATGTCCTAATTCTTTAAGAAAATCTTAGTATATATTAGTTGTAATCCAAAGTAAAGTTCTTAATTTATAAAACCATATATAATTTACTTTAAGGATAGGTTTATTTTAATAATTTTAGGTTAACCTCCAACTAATTGTAATAATAAAGTTATATAACATCTTTTGTAAACATGTGTAGCCGGGCGCGGTGGCTCATGCCTATAATCCCAGCACTTTGGGAGGCTGAGGCGGGCGGATCACAAGGTCAGGAGATGGATACCATCCTGGCTAACACGGTGAAACCCCGTCTCTACTAAAAATACAAAAAACTAGCCGGGCGTGGCGGCGGGCCCCTGTAGTCGCAGCTACTCGGAGGCTGAGGCAGGAGAATGGCGTGAACCTGGGAGGCGGAGCTTGCAATGAGCTGAGATCGCGCCACTGCACTCCAGCCTGGGCGACAGAGCAAGACTCCGTCTCAAAAAAAAAAAAAAAAAAATTATTATAAACAAACGCACTGATAAAAATTTATATCAAGCTGTATGTAAAAGATAATACAATAAAAAGGACAAAAATGTTAAGTAAAACAATCCTACCATAAAGTTACAATAAAAATTTTTTGTAAAAAAATTTAAGATAGGTTAGATTGCAAAGAGTGATTTTAATTTTTATGTAAAACAATAATTATTTCAGAAAAATTTGCCTAAATTAAAACATGTGCTTGTGTAAGTTATATCATGTGATAAGAAACTACCCTCTAAGCAGAAAACAATTATTAAAGGACTCAAATATCAGATGTGGAGAAAAGTTTTTCTCCAATTCTGGACAGTTAAGGTAGCAACGAAGGTCCACAGTCAATTATGAACACAGCATTTAATAAATTATACCTACCGGGCTGGGTGCAGTGGCTCACACCTGTAATCCCAGCACTTCGGGAAGCTGAGGTGGGTGGATCACCTGAGGTCAGGAGTTCGAGACCAGCCTGGCCAACATGACAAAACCCCACCTCTACTAAAAATACAAAAATTAGCTGGGCTGGGTGGGGCATGCCTGTAGTCCCAGCTACTCAGGAGGTTGAGGCAGGAGAATCTCTTGAACCTGGAGGCAGAGGTTGCAATAAGCCGAGATCGCACCACTGCACTCCAGCCTGGGCAACAAAGTGAGACGCTGTCTCAAAAAATAAAAATAGGCCGGGCGGGCCGGCTCACACCTGTAATCCCAGCACTTTGGGAGGCCGAGGATGGCGGATCACCTAAGTTCAGGAGTTCCAGACCAACCTGACCAACGTGGAGAAACCCAGTCTCCACTAAAAATACAAAATTAGCTGGGCGTGGTGGTGCATGCCTGTAATCCCAGCTACTCGGGAGGCTGAGATAGGAGAATCACTTGAACCCGGGAGGTGGAGGTTGCAGTGAGCTGAGATCGTGCCATTGCACTCCAGCCTGGGCAACAAAGAATGAAACTCCGTCTCAAAAAATAATAATAAAATAAATAAATAAATAAAAATTATACCTACAAAGTATAATCTATAGTAAATTTTAGACTACACATGAATTATACAGTAAATATCTGTTTGTTGATTAGCCTGTAAGGAATGTCACATCAGTGAAATGGTAGATGTAAGGAAAATATTAAGAGTACAAAAACCTTGTTAAGAAAAAAAGATATAAAGCCTAGAAAGCATAAAGGAAAAAATGACAGAAGCTATTACATAAAACCAAAAACATCAAAACTAAACATACTGTAAGTGAAGTGTAAGACAGACAAGAAGAAAATAATATAAAATAGAACAGTAAGGAATCAACATCTAAAAGAGGTAAAAGAACTTGTACAAGTAAGTAGGGGGTCATTTCTAAATTTTAAAAGAAGAACTCAAACAACAACAAAACAACCCAATTAGAAATGGGGAAAACACCTAAATAAACATTTATCAAAAAAAGATATACAAATGGCTAATGAGCACATGAAATGATGCTCAACAGAACTAATTAGAGCAATGCAAATCAAAACACAATGAGGTAGCATTTTACACCCTTTTACAACATTTTAGTATATAAAAACAGAAAATAAGTATTAACAGAAATGTATAGAAATTGGTACCCTTATGGGAATGTAAAATGGTACTACCACTATGGAAAATGGTATGGCAGTTTCTCAGAAAGTAAACAGAATTATCCTATGACCCAACAATTCCATTACTGAGTATATACCTAAAAGAACTAAAAGTGAAGACTCAAATAAATATTTGTACACCAATGTTTATAGCAGCATTTTTCAAACAGCCAAAAGCAAAAACAGCCAAAATATTAATAATCATATTTTACTGGGCAATGTACCCAGTAAAATAGTGTTCTCAGTAGTAAGTGTTCATGTAGAAACAATGACTAATGTGTAATCATTAGAAAATAAATGGTAATTTTACTCACTCTGCTGTTTAATATTCATTTTTGACAAACTTAAAAACATTCTTTGCCTCATGGGTTTGCCTTTATTTTTGTCCATCTATTTGTTTTGTTAATTGGCCTGCTCACATTTCCAGGTTTGTAAAGTATCATTCTTAATTCTCAGCCCAAAGGATAAACTCTGAGGGTTGTGATTGTGATTATTAATTACCATTACTGGTCGAGGTAATTATAAGCGTACAAGCCATTTATTCTGTTTTTCTGTATAAGTTTCCTGAAAGAAAAAGAGATATCCTGAAAATGAAAATCAATAAACCTTATTTCTAATCCTGGTTTTTATCAATAAACCTTATTTCTAACTCTGGTTAAGTAAAACAGTTTGGTGAGATTTTTGTCTTTTTTATTGTGTTGTCTTTTACATACAGCTTGATAACAATATGAGATAAATTTTTATCAGTATATTTATTTATATAAACATCTTTTGCTGTAGATGAGAAAATCTCAACTCCTCTGCCTTTATATTTTATTTTTTGAAAACATAAAATGAGGAACTTGTTGCTCTAAAGTTTCTTCTAGTGATGACAGTCTATTTGATTCTAGTAAGTGGAATTGACGACAGTTCTACTTTGTTTTAACAATCCCGTGGAAATCCTATGCAAGAATCACCCAACTCACATAATAATCTGTTTTTCTTTAAAAAAAACTTTCAAAACCACACATATACACATTTTCTTTCTTTCTTCATCCACTGATGAACATTGGGGTTATTTTGCTAAAAACATTCATGTGCAGGTTTCTGTGTGGACATTAAATTTGCCACTTGTTTGGGTAAATACCCAGGAGCACAACTGCTGATCATACGTTAAGACTATGTTTTAGCTTTGTAGGAAACTGCCAGACTCTCTTCCAAAGTGCTGTACCATTTTGCATTGTCACCAACAATAAATGAGACTTCTTGCTCTCTTCATCCTTGCCAGCATTTGGTGTGGTCAGTATTTTGGATGGCAGTCGTTCTAACAGGTGTGTAGTACTATTTCATTGTTGTTTTAATTTGTAATTCCCGAATGACATATGACGTTGAACATATTTTCATATGATTGTTAGTCATCTGTATATCTTCTTTGGTGAGTTATCTGCTTAGATCTTTTGCCCACTTTTTAATTGGGTTGCTTGTTTTCTTATTGTTGAATTTTAAGAATTATTTGTTAACTGTAGATATAGTTCTTTATGAGATATGTGTTTTGCAAATATATCTTCCTAGTCTGTGGCTTGTCCTTTCATTCTCTTTAGAGTGTCTTTCACAGAGCAGAAGCTTTTAATCTTAATGAAGCCTAACTGATGCATTTTTCGTTCATGGATGATGCTTAGCGTCTTCCTATCCATGTATCCATTAGGATCTTCTTTGATATCCTTCCTCAGAGTTTTCTAATTTTCTTCATATAGATCTTGTAAATATTGTTTTTAACACTTCAAAATACACTTTTCAAAAAGTCTTAAACAGTGAAGATTTTTAAAACATTACACTGAAAAATAGTATCTAAACAACACTACTGACCCAACGTACTATGTCCCTTTTGAAACAACCTATCAACTAAGAATAATTTAGTAAAATTCCCATATTCCTTGTAGCAGTTTGAAACTGTGACTCCAAATTTCTTTGACGCTCCTCCCTCCCATTAAGAGCTGAAGTCTGTATCCTGTTCTCCTAAAATCGGAGCTCTGTGATTCCTTGATCAATATGAGAAAGTTAAACTGAGGTTATGTGTGTTTCCAGCATCAGACCTTAAGAAACTATCTGTTTTCACTCCCTGTCTCTTAGAATATTGTTTCTTAGGATGTTTCACTTTTGGAACCCAGCCACCAAGTTGTAAAAAAGACCAAGCTGTCCCACAGAGAGGTCCATGTGAAGAGGAATTGACAGCCAATAGCACTTTGCCAGCCATGTGGGTGAGGTATGTTGGACATGAAACCTCTAGTGGAAGTTGAGCTATCCCAGCAGACACCACATGGAGCAGACAAACTTCCCTGCCAAAACCTGCCCAAATTGTACATTTGTAAGCAAAACAGAAGACTACTGTTGTTTTAAGCAATTATTGGGATGGTCTGTGTCCAGCTATAGATTTAAAAACATCCCTATAAATAACTGAATATGATTTTATAAACATTAAAATTGAACCAGTAATTTCAAAGGACCAGAAATAATGTGTTGGACTTTTAGACAAAATAAAACTCCTAATCTTATAAAAACCATTATGGAGTCAATCTTTAGCCTTTTGATTAGAACTAATTATGTTTGTTGTCAATTTACTACAAATTAAATTAACCCAGACTCACCTTATATCATAAAGTATTTCCATGCTAAGCCATAAGGAAATATTACTGAGAGTTTTAATTGAAATAAAATATATACATATTCTCCATGCCACAATAATTTCCTCACACCTGAAATGTGTTGATATTAAACCTTTGAAAACTTTCAAGTTAATAATCTTGAAGCTTTTCAATATCTTGAATCAATAAAGAAAATTTAAACTGTCTTCAGCATACTGTATTCATTAGATAGAAAAAAGAGAGAACCAACTGTTAATGGGAAAATTAAAGATAAAAGGTCAAGGGACCATTTTATTTTATTTTATTATTTACTTTTTGACACAGGATATGGCTTTATCACCTACGCTGGAGTACAGTGGCACAATCATGGCTCACTGCAACCACGACCTCCTTGGCTCAAGCGATCCTCCCACCTCAGCCTTCTGAGTAGCTGGAACTAGAGGCACACACCATCCCACTCGGCTAATTTTTTGGGTTTTTTTATAGGGATATGGTTTCACCATGTTGCCTAGGCTGGTCTTCAACTCTTGGGCTCAAGCAATCCTCCTGCCTCGGCCTCCCAAAGCACTGGGATAACAGATGTGAGACACCGAGCCCAGCCTAAGGGACCATTTTAACATTCTGGAAAGACAGACTGAGTAAAAGTAAAAGAAAAGAACCCACAAATGCTTTGTTTAAATTAGAGAAAACAACAGTGAAGATAATTTGTTTAAAATCTCTTTAGAACACCATAAATTCTTTTATTCTCACTTAAAGTTTTTGCAGTAATTTCTAATCTTCATCTGCAGTACTGAATATTATCTTAAAATGTTCAGCTGGTCAAATCAGTAAAAAGTAAGTACCTCCTGCTCATAGAGGAGGAAAAAGTAAGGATTATTTTTCTCATTCTTCTGAACCAGGTAGAACTATGGTAGGAACTAATAGCAGTTGTGTGTCTGGACACAGCTCAAGCCCCAAACTGAAACTAATCCTTTCAGAGTCATCCAACAGATTAAAGAAAGATTTGTGCAAGAGGGATAAGGGTAATTATGTTCACGTAACAGACTCTGAAATGGAATTGAAGAGTAATAAGTAGGAGAATGTGGGCAAGATACTGGAGGATGCTAACAAAGAAACCGGAGGGTGTGATGGAAAATGTAAAGGAGAAAGAAATGTATCTACATTTATAGCAACAGGTTATCAAAATAAATATACATGAGAGAAGAATAAGAAATAAAGATGTCATGGTGATGACAGTAATTATATTACAAAACACAAGGAACATATGAAATGTTCACATTTAAGAAGGTCAAATCATTGAGCTACCTTGGCCACAGAAGAATACGTCTACTGGCTTGGAATGCCTTAATGGAAGAAACTGTGTTGCTATCCTTTGACATGTGTTATTAATAACTGGAAACAATTTACCACAAAGATGTCAATTATTAACTTATAAATTAAATACAATAGTAATACAAATCCTAATAGAATTTTTATAAAATTAGGTGAGTCTCATGAGGAAGAAAAAATTCATAAAAAATAACCAAGGAAATTTGAAATACAATAATAAAGTAAGATTTCCTTGCCAGGTAACAGACTACTGTAATTAAAATATCTGTATATGCCCAGGCACAGACATATACATTAAACAAATAGTACAGATCAGAGTACAAAAGCAGACTATGTAGATCTGTAGATTTATTACATAATAAAAATACAATTTTAAATCAGTGGTGAAAAGGTGGGCTATTCAATAAATAATATTGAGACAACTGGCCATCCTTTCATGGAAGCATAATGTCTGAATCCCTTTCTAAAAGAATTACATCATGTACCAAAGAATTCCAGATGGATTTAAAAATCAACGCATATATATACACACACACAAACACAGACATACGTATATACAAATGCAATGTATGTGTATCTGTGTGTAAAAAATACTGAGATAATGTATAAAAGAGGTTTGTTTTAATAACTTTTGAGTGGTTAAAGTCTTCCAAATTAAGGCAAAATATCCACAAACTAGGAATGAAAAATAATTTCTGAACAACAAATTCATATAACGGAAAAATCAGAGATAATAAGTAAAACATATAGTAGATAAAAGACTAATCTGTAGGATACATAAAAAATGCTTACAAAGCAAAAGAAAAATCATTCCAAAAAGGAAGAGGGAATGCAGATGATATGAGCACAATAGACATTAATATTAATGATATCAATAATCACTTTAAATGCAAATAGTCTAAATATACCAATTAAAAGAGAGTTATCGGAGTAGATTAAAAAATAAGACACAACTACATATTACTGAAAAGAAACCCATTTTTAATTATAAAGACACAGACTAAAAGTAAAGGGATGGAAAAAGACATAGCATGTTAACACTAGTCAAATCTTGCTTCCACAGCTAAATTAATCTCAGACAAACGGGACTCCAGAACAAGAAAAATTATCAGGGATGAAGAAGGTGATAGTGATAAAGGGGTCAGTTCTCCAACAAGATGTAACAATCGTTAGTGTGTATGTACCTAACAAGAAAATGTCAAAATATGCTATGCAAACACTGATGAAACTACAAGGAGAAATGCATTATTATTGTTGGACACTTCAACATTCTTCGAATAGTAATTGACAGAGCCAGTAGACAGAGTATCAGTTAAGAATATGGTTGAAGTAAACAGCACAATCAATTAACTGGATATAACTGGCATCTGTCAACTGCTTTATCTAACAATGGCAAAAGACACATTCTGCTCAAACTCAAGTGAAACATTCACCAAGATGGGCCACATTCTGGGACATAAAACATACCTTAACTAATTTAAAAGAATAGAAACCACACAATGCAAGCTCTCAGTCAGCAATGGAATTAAACTAGAAATCAGTAACAGAAAACTAGAAAATCTCCAATTACTTGGAGATCAAACAATACACTTCTAAATAACTCATGGGTCAAAAAAGTCTCAAGAAAAATTTTAAAATATTTTGAACTAAATGAAAATGAAAATACAATGTTCAAAATTTGTGGGATGCACCAAAAACAGTGCTTAGAGAAAAACTTATAGCTCTGAATGCATATATTAGAAAAGAAGAAAGGTCTAACTAAATTCAATAATCTAAGCTTCCACCACAGGAAACTAGAAAAAAAAAAAAAGGGCAACATAAACCTAAGGCAAGAAGAAGATAAAAAAAATTATAGTAAACATCAATGAAATTGTAAATAGGAAATTGGTAAAGAAAAATAAACAAAACCAAAAGCTGTTCTTTGAAAAGAGCATTAAAACTGATAAACCTTTAGTCAGGTTAACAAAAAAGAGAAACAGAGAGACAGATGAGAGAGAGAGAGAGAGAGACAAAGCCCTAATATATAAAATGAAACAGGTATCATCACTCCTGATCCCATGGACATTAAAAAAATAGGGAAATATTATGAACAACTCTAAGCTCACAAATTTGATAACTTAAATGAAATGGGCTAATTATTTGAAAAACAGGAATTGCTAAAACTCTCACAAGGAGCAATAATCGGGACAGGCCTATATCTATTAAAGATAATGAATCAATAATAACCTTCCAAAAAAAGAAACCATAACGTCCAGATGTTTCCTGGTGAATTCTACCAAATATTTAAGGAAGAAATGACACTAAATCTCTACAATCTCTTCTAGGAAATAGAAGCATGTAGTACCTCATTCTATGGGACCAGCATTACCCAAACATCAAAACTAGATAAAGGCATTACAGGAAAGGAAAACTATAGACTAATTCTCTTATAAATATAGATGCAAAAATTCTTAACAGATATTAGCACTAAATTCAACAATGCATGAAAAGATTTATATACCATGACCAAGCAGGATTTATTCCAGGTATGATTCTAAAATTCATATGGAAAGACAAAAGACTCAAAATAGCCAATGCAATACTGAAGAATGAAGTCAGAAAACTGTTATTACCCGACTTTAAGACTTACTACACACTGCACAGCTATAGTAATAAGGACTGTGGTATTAGCTATAAAATAAATAGATGAATGGAACAGAAATAGACTATTCAAATATAGTCAACTGATCTCTCAGAAAGAAACAAGGGCAATCCAATAATGACAGTCTCTTCAATAAATGATGCTGGTACAACCAGACATCCACATGCAAAAACTTAATCTACACAGTGACATTACACCTTTCACAGAAATTAACTGAAAATGGCTCATGAACCTAAATGTAGGAAGCAAAATGATCAAATTTCTCAAAGATAATGTAAGAGAAAATCTAGGTGACCTTGGGTTTGGTACTGAGTTTTCAGATACAATGCCAAAAAAATGATCCATGAAAAATAAATAAGTTGGACTTCATTGAAATTAACAGCTTTAGCTCTGTGAAAGATACTATTAATATTAAAAGAATGAAAAGACAAGCCACATGCTAGGAGAAAATATCTGCAAAATATATATCTGATTAAGAACCTTTATCTACAATAAACAAAGAATTCTTAAAACTCAACAATGCCGGGCGCAGTGGCTCACACCTGTAATCCCAGCACTTTGGGAGGCCGAGGCGGGCGGATCACTTGAGGTCAGGAGTTCAAGACCAGCCTAGCCAACATGGTGAAATCTGCCACACCCCCTCATCTCTACTAAAAATACAAAAAATTCGCCGGGCATGGTGGCACGTGCCTGTAATTCCAGCTACTCAAGAGGCTGTGGCAGGTGAATCACCTGAACCTGGAAGGCAGAGGTTACAGTGAGCCAAGATTGCGCCACACTGCACTCCAGCCTGGGCAACAGAGCGAGATCCCGTCTCAAAACAACAACAACAACAAAACTCATCAATAAGAAAACAAACAACCCAACTGAAAAGTGGGCAAAAGATCTAAACAGACACCTCACCAAAGAAGATATACAGATGATAAATAAGTATATGAAAAAGTGCTCAATATCATATGTCATTAGGAAATTATAAATTAAAATGACACAGTGCTACACACCTATTAGAATGGCTAAAATCCAAAATACCACACCAAATTTGAGAAAGGATGAAGAGAACAGAAGTCTCATTCATCGCTGGTGGGAATGCGAAATGGTACAGCCAATTTGGAAGACAGTCTGGCAGTTTTCTACAAAGCTAAAACATAGTTTTAACATATGATCAGCAACTGTGCTCCTAGGTATTTACCCAAATGAGCTGAAATCATATGTCCACACAAAAACATGCAAAAGAGTGCTAGGGAAATGAAAAAGAAAACCATAAGATACCACTTCATATTTATTACGATAGTTATTATCACCGCCCCCCCCAAAAAAAACAAACAAAAAGTAGCAAGTACTGGCAAGGATGTGAAGAAAATGGAACACTTGCTCACTGCTGGTGGGAATGTAAAATGACACAGCCATTACAGAAAACAGTAGTGTGATTCCTCAAAATATTTAAAATAAAATTACCATATAATCCAGCAGCTTCACTTTGGGATTTATATTCAGATAAACTAAAGCAGGGACTAGAACAGATATCTGTACACTCATGATTATAGCAGCATTATTCACAGCAGCCAAAAGACAGAAGCAACCCTACTGTCCACTGGCAGATGAATGTGTAAACAAAATGTGGTATATACATACAATTGAATATTATTTTGCCTTAAATGGAAGCAGATTATGATATATGCTACACCATGGAAGAACCATGAAGACACTGTGATAAGTGAAATAAGCCAATCACAAAAGAATAGTATATGATTCTATTTATATGGGGTATCTAAAGTAGTCAAACTCACAGAAACAGAAAGTAAAATGGTAGTTGCCAGGGGCTTATGAGAGAGAAGAATAGAGAATTACTGTTTAATGGGTACAGACTTCAGTTTTAGAAGATGAAAAAGTTCTGGAGATATATGATGGTAATGGTTGCACAACAATGTGAATGTACTTAATGCCAATGAAATATACTTAAAAATAGTTAAAATGGTAAATTTCATAGTATGTATAAACCACGATAATATTTTAAAAAGAGCATGCCTTGTGAAGAAACAGATAATCCCTGGTTTACAACACCAATAAAGACACATATGCAAAAGTTTGTCAAAGATGAAGAAGATTTATAACTGCCTAGAGACAGTCTCTTCACATATGTACATAAAAATAGTATGTTTGTATCTATTAATCACTCATCTCCTTGGAAAATTTCAGAAGTCCAGAATTAGGCTGTTGAACTTCAATATGATTATTCATTTGTACTGCCTCATGGAACAAATTTTCCCAAATTATATACTTTTTAAAAACTACTAGTGCTTGCCTATGTAATACAAAATATGAGATAGTTTTTGTTATATGTCCTACCAATTATTAACCTCTTGATTTTTTAGACTTTGCATAGCATCATTATCCAACATGTTCTACATAAAAATAGTTGATAACTGTGAATCTTTATTAATAGATTTATGTTATAAGCAAGCACATAAGAGCAAATCTTAAATATGCTTATGAAAATGTAACAGACAAAACACAAGGAAAAGGATGTCCAATTAACCAGTTTACTCCTCTACTGGAATTTCTGGCTAAACTGCCTAGTTCACCTTTCAGCAACAAGACCCTTAATTCAATCAAAACAGGATTACTTCAAAGCTATTTGGCATTTTTAAAAAAAAATCATTCTACCAATCAATCATGCGTAATTCTCTATATTCCTCAAAAGGCTTGTTAGTCATTCCAGCTGGGCACCCATATTCCAGTTCTTCTCTGTATTAGTCGGGGTTCTCTAGAGGGACACAACTAACAAGGGAGTTTATTAAGTATTAACTCACACCATCACAAGGTCCCACAATAAGCCATCTGCAAGTTGAGGAGCAAGAAAAGCCAACCCGAGTCCCAAAAATGAAGAACTTGGAGTCTGATGTTCAAGGGCAGGAAGCATCCACCACGGGAGAAAGATGTATGGCTGGGAGGCTAGGCCAGTCTAGTCTTTCCATGTTTTTCAGCCTGCTTTACAGTCTAGCCACACTGGCAGCTGATTAGATGGTGCCCACCCAGATTACGGGTGGGTCTGCCTTTCCCAGCCCACTGACTCAAATGTTAATCTCCTTTGGCAACACCCTCACAGACACACCCAGGATCAATACTTTGCATCCTTCAATCCAATCAAGGTGACACTCAGTATTAATCATATTCTCCTTCTAATCGTATTTTGAGACTACACTCCCATTGCCACTTCTTGGTTAGGTGTAGGAACGTAACTTACCTAAATTAGTGAAGTATAAGGGGAAATGACATTATCCAGCAGTAGCTTTAGAAGTCAATGCCTAAATGCCTCTTTTCCTACATCCCAGTAACCAACAGTAGTTAGTCTGAGTTCCCAAGTGAGGATACACGGAGTAGCATTCCTGACTGTCCCACAAGGGAAATGCAACATGAACAAGAAATAAATCTCTGTTATTTTAAGCTACAGGTATTTTGGGGTTTAGGATCCTGACTGACACAGTTTGATAAGCAATTCTCTATTCAAGTGCTTCTCTAGGGACTACCATACGAGAATTTAAATTGTATGATGTCTGTTTTACATTGACTGAGGTTGGGAGTGTTACAACTTGAGAGTTTACTATTTTCAAATGAATCAAGATGTTGCTCTTAAAAACCTACGTTTTGGTCTTTAAGGGCAGAATAATTTATTTTCTTACGCTTTTGAAGGTCAGAAGGGGTCAAAAAGCCATTAGATGATCTGCTTCACAACTGCTCTAATGCTACTGTGTCATCTTGGACAGATCACCTCCTAATTTTTTTTTTAAAGATGGCTATGCATTTTCTCTTCACTTTCAAGTGTTCCAACTTGTCACTTTTTGCTTCGGTTTAGGATTCTTTTGGTCTAAAACTTCTCTGTATCAGCCCTAAAACCACTGAGATTACATTTGTATAAAAAATATATTAAAAATAAAATAAAAAGTGAATTCAAAAATAAAATATGGTGACAATATAAGACATGATATTTCATTGTTTGGCAATATTACATCAAAGGGAAAGCTAGTTGGTACAAGTTGCATACTTCAATTCAAAAATAAAGTGCCTAAGAGTGGTGTATTTGCAAATGGACTGACATATTGTTTTTTAAAAGGCTGATGATCACATCATTAAGAATAATGAATACATGCAGAAGAAAACAAAAATTACCAGCATTCATATATTTTTCACTTCATGAAACAAACTGGATAACAGTTATGTAGTAACTTCACAGTCAGTCAGAGTCGTGAAAATTCCAGATCTGCCACTTAAGAGCAATATGATCTTGAACAAATTATTTCACAACTCTGCACTTCAATTTCCTCATCTGCAAAAATAAGGATAATAATACCGCAAATAATTACTGGTAGAATTAAATAACTAGTTAAGTAACTGGCATGAAGTAGCTGGTGTGCGGAGAAACAAATGTTCACTTCTTTCCCTCTAGTCACAAGCAGGACCAATTCACAGGAAGGCAAGAGAGGAAAGAGAACCCCACTGAAGGCTCAGATGATCGTTAACATTCTTGAGCTGAGCAGTAAAGAATTTTTAAATTAGGGTACGTACATTGTTTTTTAGACATAATGCTACTGCACACTTAACAGTCTACAGTGTGGTGGAAAAATAACTTTTATCACTGGGAAACCAAAAAATTTGTGTGACCCGCTTTACCATGGTATTTGCACAATATAGTGGTGGTCTGGAACCAAACCTGCAGTATCTCCAAAGCATGCCTGTACAACAATCACTTATTAATAATTGGCCTCTCTGCCTCTAGTCTTCTCTTCCTCAAAGGCACCTTCAACCTAAACAAGTAATTATTATACCCAATCATGTGACTCTTTTGGTTGAAATCCTTCATTGACTGAGTGGTAATTTACCTTAAAAAACTGAAGTATTGCCAGGCATGGTGTCACACCTGTAATCCCAGTTCTTTGGGAGACTGAGGCCGGTGGATCCCTTGAGCCCAAGAGTTCAAGACCAGCCTGGGCAACATGGCGAAATCCCGTCTCTACCAAAAAACACAAAAATTAGCTGGGCATGGTGGCACATGCCTGTGGTTCCAGCTACTTGGGAGGTTGAGGTGTGGAGTATCACATGAGACCGGAGGGCGGAGGATGCAGTGAGCCATGATAGCACCACATGCTCCAGCCTGTGAGACAGAGCGAGACGCTGTCTCAAAAAAAAAAAAAAAAAAGTATTTAGGGATGGAATACCATGATATTTATAATAGAGTTTCAGATGGCTTAGATCAATATATGTGTTTGTCTGTTGCTAATCTATACATACTCATATATATGCATTTTGCTCATTTATATACATATATATGCAAAATAAGCAAAACCAGCAAAATACTAACCACTAACCATGTTAAATCTAGGTGGTAGGTTTATAGATTCACAGTACTCCACTTTTCTGCATGTGTGAAAATTTTAATGGAAAGTTAAAAAATTGAAAGCAACATGAAAATTACAATTAGTATGCCTCCTCTGTGGAAAAATGGGCAAGAATAATATATTTTCTTAAATATGCATCAACGGACTCCAAGCATAAGAAACTAATAATGATTTTTTGGGAGTGGGGTAAGCAGTGGTAAATGAGCAGATGGGACAGAGAAGGAGACTCTTAGAATTTATTTTATATATATATAACTCGGCCGGGTGCGATGGTTCACGCCTGTAATCCCAGCACTTTGAGACGCCGAGGCAGGCAGATCACTTGAGGTAAGAAGTTCGAAACCAGCCTGGCCAACATGGTGAAACCCCGTCTCCACTAAAACAAAAAAAACTAGCCAGGCGTGGCGGCACATGCCTGTAATCCCAGCTACTCGGGAGGCTGAAGCAGAAGAATCATTTGAACCCGGGAAGTGGAAGTTGCAGTGAGCCGATATTGTGCCAATGCACTCCTGCCTCAGTGACAAGAGTACAACTCCGTCTCAAAAAAAAAAGGAAGAAACAGGCTGGGCACGGTGGCTCACGCCTGTAATTCCAGCACTTTGGGAGGCCAAGGCAGGTGGATCACGAGGTCAGGAGATCGAGACCATCCTGGCTAACATGGTGAAACCCCGTCTCTACTAAAAAATACAAAAAATTAGCCAGGCATGGTGGTGGACGCAAATAGTCCCAGCTACTCGAGCGGCTGAGACAGGAGAATGGGATGAACCTGGGAGGCGGAGCTTGCAGTGAGCCAAGATCGCGCCACTGCACTCCAGCCTGGGCGACAGAGTGAGACTCCGTCTCAAAACAAACAAACAAACAAACAAACAAACTAAACAATTCATTTTCCTGAACAACTACAGTAAAGTTTGCTACCTATGGCCTGTTCTAATGCAATCATTTTTCTGAAATCAGATTCAAATCAAGGAAAGATTTAGTAATAAGTTACTATAACTAGAGATTATTTGAGTTTTTTGTTTTGGTTTGTTTTTTTTTTTTTTTTTTGAGATGAAGTTTCACTCTTGTCGCCCAGGCTTAAATACAATGGCGTGATCTCAGCTCACTGCAACTTCCATCTCCCAGGTTCATACGATTCTCCTGCCTCAGCCTCCTGAGTAGCTAGGATTACAGGCACCTGCCACCACACCCAGCTAATTTTTGTATTTTTAGTAGAGATGGGGTTTCGCTGTGTTAGTCAGGCTGGTCTGGAACTCCTGACCTCAAGTGATCCACCTGCCTCGGCCTCCCAAAGTGCTGGGATTACAGACGTGAGCCACTGCACCTGGCCGATATTATTTGTTAATAAAAGAAAAACTGAAAATATTCTATACTAGTCAGCAAAGCAATGCCATTTTAAAATACAATTTTAAAAATGGATGTCTACAAATTTAATGTCCTTGGCAATTTGCTTAAAATTAATAGAAAATCCCAATAGTTTCAAAACAAAAGAAAAAACTATCAACTCAGAAATGTAACATAACAAAAAACATATGCATAAAAGCACAAAAGGACACATAAAAATAAATTACAATACACACAGGCACAGGTGTATACACACACATACACACAAAAATTTTTTTTTTTTTGAGACGGAGTTACGCTCTTGTTGCCCACACTGGAGTGCAATGGCGCGATCTCAGCTCACCGCAACCTCCGCCTCCCAGGTTCAAGTAATTCTCCTGCCTCAGCCTTCCAAGTAGCTGGGATTACAGGCATGTACCACCACGCCCGGCTAATTTCGTATTTTTAGTAGAGAAGGGGTTTCTCCATGTTGAGGCTGGTCTCGAACTCCTGACCTCAGGTGATCCGCCCACCGAGGCCTCCCAAAGTGCTGGGATTACAGGCGTGAGCCACCAAGCCCGGCACAAAAATTTTTATAGTGGTTAGCTTAATGAAGAAAATAGTCTGCTTGTTATTCAATTTATGCTTTTACGGGCCTTCATACTGTTTAGGAAAAACTCAACAATTATTTATTGTACGATTCATCCAAATCGAGTCAATAAAACTGCAGACTACTAGAACAGAACAAGTAATTAAAACTCCCACTGGCTTCCCTTATAAATTATGAATAGTTACCTAAAAGCCTAAGTCAATGACTTTTTAATAAGTACTATCAGAATTATATAGGCAATTTGCTTTTAATCACAAAACCAACCTAATCAACAAGAAAACGAGACACAAAACCAGTACTTCTTCAACTGACTTTTCATAATATCCCATAATTTTAAAATATTCACCTAAGATTTTTTAACTTTAAAACATTTTTGGTCAGGCACTATGGCCCACGTCTGAAATCCCAACACTTTTCTGAGGTGGGTAGATCACTTGAGGTCAGCAGTTTGAGACCAGCCTGGCCAACATGGTGAAACCCCATTTCTACTAAAAATAGAAAAACTAGCTGGGTGTGGTGGTGTACACCTGTAATCCCAGCTACTTGGGAGGCTGAGGCACAGGAATCACTTGAACCCAGGAGGCAGAGGATGCAGTGAGCTGAGATCCCGCCACAGCACTCCACCTTGGGCGACAGAGTGAGACTATCTCAAAACAAAAACAAAAACAAAAACAGAAAACATTTTTAGTTATGCTGGTAAATATCCAGGCAATAAAATACTCTGAAGAGAAGTTTAAAAGATCTAACAAGAGTTAATACTTATTAACTACAAATTGGCATACCTATGTTTAAAAACTCATTTGAGGCCAGGCATGGTGGCTCACGCCTGTAATCCCAGCACTTTGGGAGGCAGAGGCAGGTGGATCACCTGAGGTCAGGAGTTCAAGACCAGCCTGGCCAACAAGGTGTAACCCCGTCTCTACTAAAAATACAAAAATTAGCCGGGCATGGTGGCACCTACTCGGGAGGCTGAGGCAGAAGAATCACTTGAACCCAGGAGGCAGAGGTTTCAGTGAGCTGAGATTGCACCATTGTACTCCAGCCTGGGTGATAAGGCCGAAACTCCATCTCAAAAAAAAAAGAAGCTCAGTTGAACTCTGTCAACCATATATATTTAAGAATGTATACCAAGATTCTAATTCCTATTCTCAATTCACCAAACATCTACTATGAAATATCTATTATGTCTTACGCACAATGCTAAACCCAATAATAACTTGCTTTCAAGATTTTATAGTTTATTGCGAGAAGGCAGACATATAAACAATAATCGCAATGCCAATAGTTTGAATGCAAATGGTGATTTCTATGAAAAAGGTACATATGAGGTACTTTTCTATGCATGGAGAAATAACTGTGCATTGGGGAGTGGGAGGTGTAAGTGAGATGCAGCAGGACTGTAAGGAAAAGCTTTCTTAACAATGTTGCCTGTACCTGCCAGATACTTCTGTTTTCATTGATCATCCAGCACCCCAAGATTGAAAAGGGAATTAAACATTTAACATATTACTTGAATTCTTTCACACATTTTGTACTTATTATGTGCAGTACAGTCTTGGCAACCACGGTTGGCAACACTTGGCAACTTTTAAATGTAGGTATAGTACCACATAACCAGTAGCTTAAATTATGGTTGAAAAGCCATGAATTCTTCATCTTCCCAAATTTACTCCCACCAGTGCGTCTTATCTTGCCACCCATCAACTCCCAGTAATTGAAATGAAATAATAAAATGTAACAATACCTATAATATTTAAAAATCCCTTAAACTCTAGTTGATTCCTATTTTTGAGTTGCTTTTATTTCCAAAATACATAGAATTGAACAAATTTAGCCAAATAAAATCATGCGGTATATTTAATGCAGACTATAAACAGAATGTATAATCTTCTATTTCAAAAGTCTGGGTTTATACTGCATATCAAGCATTCTGCTATTCTAAAATCACATAATAGCTATACAGCTATTTATTACGGAAAAAAATTACAATTGGAAGTTACTTAGATTTGCAATACATGTCCATTCCTTCATGAACAACTTTGGAGTTCTAATAACCCAAATCACATGGAAAGCTGTCTTTCTGACAGGACTCCACATATACATTTTTGTAAATATTGCCATAAGATAAAGTTTGCAATAGTATTATTCAATAGTATGAAATAAGAAGCATCATAAAGCTATAAAAGTCATCATTTTTTGGTAATCTCTGACATTGTCCATGATGGCTATATTTAAAACCCAAACAGTTATTTCATAAGAAAAAAATATATAAGGCCGGGTGCAGTGGCTCACACCTGCAATCCCAGCACTTTGGGAGGCCGAGGCGGGCGGATCATGAGGTCAGGAAATCGAGACCATCCTGGCTAACACACTGAAAGCCCATCTCTACTAAAAATACAAAAAATTAGCCAGGCGTGGTGGCGGGCGCCTGTAGTCCCAGCTACTCGGGAGGCTGAGAGGCAGAGCTTGCAGTGAGCCGAGATCGTGCCACTGTACTTCAACCTGGGTGACAGAGCGAGACTCCGACTCAAAAAAAATATATGCTATACTGCTTATGGAGATGCTGCTGTGCATTAGTTTTAAATTTCTATATGATTCCATAATCAAATGAGTCCACAGATGTTTACCAAGTATCTATTATATGAAGTATCTATTACACGCTAAGTACTGTGTTAGCCTGTAAAAACAAACAGGTGAAGAAACAGTTCCTGATCTTGAAGAACTTAAGTCTAAAGAGAAACACAGACAAGTAAACAGGCCATCATGATGAAGCATAGTAAGTACAGCAGGTCTTTGAATAATATCAGCTTGTTCAAGGTCATTTTGTTATATGTTGATGAAAAAGAAAAAACGAAATTAATTCCCGGCCAGGGATACTATCTGTGTGGAGTTTGCACATTCTCCTCATGTTCACATGGGTTTTCTCTGTGTACTCCAGTTTCCTCCCACATCCGAAGGATGTACATGTGAGCTGAACTGGCATGTATACATGGCCACAGTCTGAGTGAGTGTGGGTATGTATGAGTGTGCCCTGCAATGTGATGGCATCCTGTCCAGGGCTGGTTCCTGTCCTGTGCTCTGAGCTATCAGGGCTGGCTCTGGCCACTCTTGACCCTGAACTGAAATAAATGGATAAGTATCTTACTTGTTTTTATTCATCTTTCTTAAATGTGTATATAGCTCACTATTTATTTTATTTTATTTTATTTTATTTTATTTTATTTTATTTTATTTTGAGACAGAGTCTCACTCTGTTGCTCAGGCTGGAGTGCAGTGGCGCGATCTCGGCTCACTGCAAGCTCCGCCTCCTGGGTTCACACCATTCTCCTGCCTCAGCCTCCCAAGTAGCTGGGACTACAGGCACCCAACACCACGCCCGGCTAATTTTTTGTATTTTTAGTAGAGACAGGGTTTCACCGTGTTAGCCAGGATGGTCTCAATCTCCTGACCTCATGATCCACCTGCCTCAGCCTCCCAAAGTGCTGGGATTACAGGCGTGAGCCACCACACCCAGCCCTAGCTCACAATTATTTTAATGATTAATATTAGAAATGCTTGGGCCTTTATTTAGAAATGTGATGATCTTTTTTAACTCTTGTTTTATATCAATTAGCCTACGGTTAAACTGGTTTTGTTTATACATTGTTTCCCTTAAAGTAGCAGTTTCCAAAAACATGATGAGGTAAGAGAGGGAGCTCTAAGACTTCACAGATAAGTACTTAATCTAAACTTGTGAGTTCAGATAATGCTCCTCAAAGAAAATGATGGTTAAACTGCCACCTGAAGGATAAACAGGACTTAAATAGGCAAAGGGTGTTGGGGGTAGGCCGGGGCAGAGAAGGCACAGACAGGAAAGCAGAAGAAATAGTCTAGGCAGACAGAGCCTTAATTACAGAAAAGAGAGAAAACATTTAGGGGTTGCAAGCAGTTGAGAAATACTAAAATATAGAGTTTATGTACAGCTGGAGATTGGGTCAGGAGGGGACTGATGAAAGTATGAATGCCAAAGAATGAAATGAGCAGGGAATATGAAGGACTCTGTGGCATGCTGGGAAGTTTAGACTTTTGCAACACGTACCCAACATGGAGAACAAACTGAGACTGATGAGAGGGAGATCAGTTAGGAGGCAGGATGATAGCAATAGCTGTAGCAAAGATGGAAATTGATTCAGAGTTAGGAAAATGAATACTAGAATTTAATGACTAGCTGATATGACGCCTAAGAGAGGAAGGAGAGAAGAATAATACATAGGTTTCTGGCTTAGACAACTGGCTGGGTGTTGGTGACAATTACTAAAAAGGAAAATAAGTGGGCCAGGCACAGTAGCTCACGCCTGTAATCTTAGCACTTTGGGAGGCCAAGGCAAGCAGATCACCTGAGGTTGGGAGCTCAAGACCAGCCAGACCAACATGGAGAAACCCCATCTCTATTAAAACTACAAAATTAGCCGGGCACGGTGGCACATGCCTGTAATCCCAGCTACTTGGGAGGCTGGGGCAGGAGAATCGCTTGAACCCAGGAGGCAGAGGTTGCCGTGAGCCGAGACTGCGCCACTGCACTCCAGCCTGGGTAACAAGAGCGAAACTCCGAAAGAAAGAAAGAAGGAAAGAAAAGAAAGAAAAAAAGAAAAGAAAGGGAAAGAAAGAGAGAAAGAGAAAGAAAGAGAAAGAAAGAGAAAGAGAGAGAGAAAGAAAGAAAAAGGAAGGAAAGGAAAGGAAAGGGAAAAGGAAAAGGAAAGGAAAGGAAAGGAAGGAAGAAAGAAAGAGAAAGAAAGAAAGAAAGAAAATAAATAAGTGAAGTTGTGGAGGAAGTCATCATCATAACATTGTTTCAGGTATGCTGGATTTGAGACGCCTGTGCAAAATCCAAGATGAGGACGTCTTGGTTAGATCTATGCACCTAGAATTCATGGAAAAGATACAGAATCACATCTTTCATGAAGAGCAGGTCCTAAAGTCAGTGTTAGGCAACAATTGCAAATAGCAAAAATCATCTTTGGAAATTCTAATTTAGGAAGCTCCCCTCCAAAGGAGACTCACATACTATCTCTTAATAAGCCAGTCGTCTAGCACTAGAACAAACTACCATTTCTTTAGTTGAGTCCTAAATGATCATTAAGTAGAAAAATAAGAGTATTAACTTGCATTTTTAACTGTTTTTAAAAAATTCTCTACCCATTTGTAGTTGCCACGTATATGTGTTGAATTTCTTAAGTGAAAAGTACATATGATGTAAATAAATCATTTACATTTAGGCTTTAGTGTAAATAGATGGTAAATGAAGTCATGGTGGATAATGAGACACAGGGAGAGTATATTAGTTTCCTATAGTTGCAGTAACAAATTACTACGAAATTTGTGGATTGAAACAACACACATTTATTACATTTATTCTCTTATAGTTCTAGAAGTCAGAAGTTGGAAATCAGTCTCACAGGGCTAATATCAATGTGTCAGCAGGAATGGACTCTTCTGGCGGCTCCAGGGGACAATTTGTTTCTTGTTTCTTCTAGCTTTTAGAGACTGTTGGCATTCTTTGACATGTAGTCACATCACTCCAATCTCTGCTTCCAACTCTACACTATTTCTCTAACTCCACCTGCATCCTTCTTATAAGGACCATTGTGATTACATCAGGCCCACCAAGGTAATCTTCCCATCTCAAGATCCTCAACTTTATCACATCTGCAAAGCCTCCCCTCTTTTTTATTTTAAAGAGATGGGGTCTTGCTCTGTCACCCAGGCTGGGGTGCAGTGGCGCAATCATAGCTCACTGAAGCCTCGAACTTCTAGGCTCAAGCAATCCTCCTGTTTCAGCCTTCCAAGTAGCTGGGACTACATGGAAGTCCCTAGGCTTGTCCCTAGGAAGTCCCTAGGAAGTAGCTAGGCACATGACACCACACCTAGCTAAATTTTTATTTGATTTTACTTTTTTGGAGACAGGGTCTTGCTATGTTGCCCAGGCATGCAAAGTCCCTTTTGCCATATAAGGTAACATTCTCAGGTTCTGGGGATTAGGACATGAACATATTTGGCGGGTGGCTGTGTCATTATTCAGCCTCACAGAGAATATACAAAAATAAAGGTACTGGTAATTGTCTAGTGTGTAAATTGGATGGTGGGTTCACAAGAATTCATTTTGCTATTATGGTTCCTAACATATATATGATACATATATTCATGTGTATATAAAATATTATCTAATTTGAAACATTTTAGAAAGCGTAAAAAGGTATAAATCAAACTCTTAAGAAACAATGATAGTTCAATGAATGGGCAAAAGATAACGTATTCTGAAAGAAAACTGAGACGGAGTAAAGCCAAAACAGAAGTCAAGGGAAGAATATTTCAAGAATGAGACAGTCATCTCTTTGGATGGTAAAGGTCACGTAAGATAAGGACTGAGAAGAAAATATTCAATTAGCAACAGGGTCACTGCTGACCTTGATCAAAGCTATTTCAGTGGAATGGTAGATGCTAAAGATAGATTGTTGTGGGTTGGGGAGTGCACGGGAGGTCACAATTTGGAAAAAGCCAGGTGCACAAAATTCTATTATATATTTATGCATAAAATACTGCAAATAAGTAAGACGAAATCCAGGATGTTCTGATAAACCAAAACACGAAATTGGAATCTAGTTAAGATTTACCAAAAGAAAGAAAAAAGAAAGTAAAAAAAGTAGAGAGGGAGAAATAAGCAAAAAGGAAAAGAAGCTACAAAAGAAAGAATAATGATGATGACATCGAGGAGGAGCAGGACAGTGATGATAATGTTCTTTTTATAATTTTTCAGGCACTTATAGCATATGCCGAGCACTGTACTATGCATTTTATATACTTTACAAAACAGGAAGTATTATGTCCATTTTACGGAACAGGACACAGAAACAAGGAAAGCACAGTTAGCAAGTATCAGACCAGGAACTCAAATGTAGGTAGAGTTGACTCTAAAATTTGTGTTCTTAACTAGTCTGCTAGACTGACATGACGGGTCCAATAGAGTAGCTCAAGTATGAGAAGGCTAAGAATACAGCCTAACAGCATGGCTAATATCATGAGCCAACAGAAAATTTCTAGAAAGTAGTCTTTCCCAAAGCTAGGGTCAAGGACACTGGTAAGAGACTATTAAGGGAGTTGGCCACAATAAGAATTTGAACTTTAAGCCAAAAAACTAAATCTAGAACCAAAATAAAAACTTGAGCCTTAATAAGGGGCCACTTACAAGCAGTAACTAAGACGGACATAAACCATGGACTTCATCAGCAACAGAATAACAATGTTTAAAGTCTCAACTAAGGAAAGAAGAATCTAAAATTTGTTAAATAAACTCGGATGCATGTTGTATCCATTCTAGTACGAACTATGAACTAAAATGGTATGCTGAGACATTAATAAAATGGAAGACAAGACTATCACAATGATAATCAGTCAGAGATGAAAGTGGGACAGGAGCAAGACTAAAAGGCAGCTGTTGAAGAAAATTCTCTTAACTACCCTAAGTCTTTTAGGCAGTATCACTGAAGAGAAAATATATGCTCATCCGGAGAATTAGATCATCTAGGCTACCAAATTCAAAGAAAACTGTAGGTTGATCTTTGTTAGCTGGGATGTTATACACAATCCCGGGTCAACTACCCTGGCACATAGCATAGGAATATTCTGCTATCATGAATTCCTTAAACATAACATTATATAGAAGAAACTATCTCTTCCCATGAGATTATTATTTATAGTTAAGTGAGTTGGAAGATCTCAATTTCCAAATCCTTTGTCATACCCTTCAGAACAGGTGAGTAAAACAAATTCCAATACGGGTGAATTCTTTTACAACCCTGGGAAAATATCAAACTATAATATAATCACCAAGAGACCATCTAAAATTAGATGTTTACTTTAGTGAGATGAAACAATATATCTAAAGTAATTACCTCAATGCCTAAGTGCACAATAAACAATAGATATTAGACCCCTTACTAGGACCAAAAAAAAAAAAAATAGCAGACTATAGAGACTCTTTAGTTATAAGGTCCTGTAACAGACACCTTTGAAGCTCATGTCACACTCCCTTGGCCCATGTGTCATTTCAGCCACAGCTGCAGGAGTTCATACTCCCATTATCCTCTAGCATCCCACCTCAAGTGAACCCATTACGCCTCAACATCTTCAGAAGCACAAGTATAGCTTAAAGCACAAAAGAGTTAACACCTTTAATCAAAGGGGAATGAGAACTTATGGATAAATGGTCAAGCCTTCCACCTTTCAAATGGGTAATACTGGGTAGCATTCTACACACTGCTCAGGAGGTTTCTCTACTGCTCACAGCAACAATCGCAACATCATACTTTTTTGTTCCCTCTCTCATTCCCCAGGCTTCTCACTCCTACTTCCCAGGCAAGCTCTCAAATAAACCACCTAGGCTTATGTCTTTGTCTCAGACTCTACTCAAGGAGAAGACAAACTAAGGTGAAGCCCTACACAAACCCCGAGAAATGAGTATTTGGCCTTTGCTTGAACACTGCTAATCCTCAAAACAGATGTTCCAAGAGCATACATCCTACTCAAGTCTGTAGAAATGCAGCCTTTGAAGCTAGAAAAGAAATACAAATATTTGTTGAATGGGTGAACAAACATTAGCAAAGTCTCAGAATTCATTAGGAAAAAAGGTAGAAGGTTAACCCATAAAACATACACAAACTTTATTTGTTTCCCGAAGATAACACTACACAAAATATTCCTGTTCTAAATTTTTGACTAGGAGGTCCCAGCTTTTATTACATCTCACTCTCAAGGTTCCTATGATCTATATTCATACGATACAGCAGTATAAGAAGAATTACAAACATTGAGTATTTTTTGTAAACCCTTAGTGTGTTTAATCTGACTCAAGTCAAGTATTTCTCCAGGATTTTTAAACTTGGTATCAGAGAAAGGGATTTTCAGTCCCTCCCTGGTAATAAAGCTATGGAGATATAAACCTGAAGAAATTTCTATCAGTTATAGTATCCACCACATGGGAAAAAAGCAATCTGAAATAGTAGCTGTCATTCAGAGACAGACAGAGACAAACTAGAAAAAGAGCCTAGTGGCTTTCTAGCTTAGGTCCCTGAGACTAGCTAGGTGCACCCTTACCCTTTCCATTGCTTGGTAATGTAAACCAATTCTCTCTTCTTGCCTAAGCCAGCCATCTGAGATTTTAGGTTTCTGTAACTTGTGAGAAAGGTTTAACACAAGAACTTGAACACGAGTATAAACAAAACACTGTATAAGACCTAATACTATCTATGGAAGGGCTACAAAGCCTGGGATCCATTAATCCCCCACTCTGATTTTATATATATGACTGTATCTATTTCTAGAGAAAAGTCACCAAAACTTCCATCAATTACTCTAAATAGATCTCTGACCTCTACACCCTCTCAAAGAAGATTTATTGTTTGATGGTCTAAACCAGTGATTCAATGTATTTTCCTGCCTCTGCATCACTTACATGGGCAACATCTTTAAATAAAAGTCATGATTTTCAACCACAAGTACATGTATTGTGAAACCCTTTCTTTATGCCATTTCCAAGATTATGGTATGTGAATTCCTCCCTTTCTCCCACCACAGTTGAGAATCAACTGGTTAAGAATCTGATCATTTAGGCCAGGTGTGGTAGCTAACGCCTGTAATCCCAGCACTTTGGGAGACAGAGGCAGGCAGATCACTTCAGGCCAGGAGTTTGAAACCAGCCTGGCCATCATGGTGAAACCCCCACCTCTACCAAAAATACAAAAATTAGCCAGACATGGTGGTGCACACCTGCAATTCCAGCTACTTGGGAGGCTGAGGCACATGAATCGATTTAACCCGGGAGGCAGAGGTTGCAGTGAGCCGAGATCATGCCACTGCACTCCAGCCTGGGCGACAGAGCAAGACTCTGTCTCCAAAAAAAAAAAAAAAAAAAGAATCTGATCATATAAAGAATATTTTGAGTCATTTTAGATCCTTTAAATCCATTCAGATGTGCTAAGATGCAAGAAATGTTAGCGTTTAGCTTTAAAAATAACCCATCCTAGGATGGGCTTGTCCTGAGTAAGATGTAGCAAGCACACTGTACCCTGTATCTCCCACTGAATGCAACCATGAAATCTGGAAAGGATGCATGGAGCAGCTGTTTGAAGGCTCTGAAAAGGAAATAGCAGGCAGATCAGGGAAGATCATCAGAACTCAAAGGACCACTGAACTAGTGAGTCTGAAATAGCTTTTCCCTTGAATGTCCCCAGCCTGAACTTAAATGCGGCTGGAAACATGAAATGAGCAATTCTCCAGGAGAAGCACTCGGCCTCAAGGAGCAAGAAAAGAAACAAGTGCTCAGAGAAATGATAGAAAATCCCCATTTTCTTCTCTTTTCTCTCATACACCATGAATCAGCCATAGGCAATCCTATAGCCACATGCGGTGGCAACAATGGAAATGTGCAGGAGCCAAAAATCTGAAGGAGGGTTCTTCTTCTAAGTCCGCTGGAGCTGTGGTTCTGAAAAGGTGGGGCCAACACCCATTGCTTTTCTGTTTTTTCTCTCTCTGTCCTCTAGTCCCTTAGTCCCTGATTTAGGTGCAACTACAGTGCAAGTTAATGATAGCCACAATTTTCTGGATGGACACTGATAAAGGAAACCCCAGGGAATTGGGTTCTCCAAATATAATATAAACAAAAAATAAATAACAAAAAAAAGAAAGCATCCAAATACATGGAAATTAAACAAAACACCTCTAAATAATTTACAGATCAAAAAGGAAGTCTCAAGGGAAATAAAATATTTTGAACCAAATGAAAATACAACATATCTAAATTTGTAGCATGAAACTAAAGCAATTCAAAAGAAAAGATGATGAAAAATTTCCCAGCTCATTTTATGAGTCCAGCATTACCCTGATACCAAATCTAAACACAGTACCAAAATAAAAAAGAAACAAACTACAGATCAGTATTCTTCATAAACACAGATGTAAAAATCTTCAACAAAGTATTAGGAAACCAAATATGCCAGTATACGAAAAGAATTCAACACCACAACTAAGTGGGGTTTATTGAGAATGCAAGCTGATTCAATATTTGAAAATCAATCTACCACATTAACAGTCTAAAGAAGAAAAACAAGACTACACCAATTGATGCATAAAAGGCATTAGACACATCCATTCTTGATGAAAACTGTTAGCAAAGCAGAAGCAGAAGGGAACCTCCTCAATCTAATAAAGGGTATTTCTACAAAAAACCTTTAGCTAACATTATACGTAAAGGTGAAAAACTGAATGCTTTCCCTTAAGATTGGTAAATGAAAAGAATGTCTGCTGTTACCATTCTTAACATCCTCCTGGAAATGAAAAAGAAATAAAAGACCTAGTGATTGGAAAGGAAGAAACAAAATTTCCCTATTCACGGACTGCATGGTTATTTTCTTAGAAAGCCCAAAGAATCTACAAAAAACTTATATAACTTTATGTAACAAATAAATGTGGCAAGGTCACAGGACACAAAGTCAACCACAAAAATCAATCTCACTTCTATATACAGCAATATACAATTTCAAAATAAAATTTAGGCTGGATGCAATAACTCATGTCTATAATCCTAGCATTCTGGGAGGCTGAGGAAGGAGGATCACCTGAGGTCAGGAGTTTGAGACAAGCATGGGCAATATAGCAACCTGTCTCTACAAAAAAATAAAATAAGAAAATTAGTCAAGCTTAGTGGTACATGCCTATAGTCGCAGCTGCCTGGGAGGCTGAGGTGGGAGGACTGCTTAAGCCCAGGAGCTCAGGGATGTAGTGAGCTATGATTGCACCACTGCACTCCAGCCTGGATGACAGAGCAAGGCCCTGTCTCTAAAAAATAAAAAATAAAGAAAAGAAAATTTTAAAAGCAATGCTCTTTACCACAGCTCCCCCAAATTGAGATAGTTAGGCATAAATCTAACGAAACATATACAGGATCTGCACGCTCAAAACTACAACACTGATTAGATAAATAAATAAAGAGACATATCATGTTTATGGATTGAAAGATTCAACACAGCAGAAATGTCAACTTTTCCCAAATTAATCTATAGATTTAATGCAATACAATCAAAACCCTAGCAGGATTTCATAGACATAAAAGAGCTGATTCTAAATGATGGAAGGCAACTAAAATAGCTACAATTTTCAAAAAGAAGGATGGGCCAGGTGCAGTGGCTCACACCTGTAATCCCAGTACTTTGGGGAGCCTAGGCAGGAGGACTGCTTGAACCCAGGAGTTCAAGACCAGCCTGGGCAACATAGGGAGACACCCATGTCTACAAAAAATATATAAAAATTAGCGAGGCATGGTGGTGTGCACCTGTAGTCTTGGCTACTCAGGAGGCTGAGGTGGGAAAGAATCGCTAGAGTCCGGGAAGTCAAGGCTGCAGTAAGCCATTATCATACCACTACCCTATAGCCTGAGTAACAGAGCAAGACCTGGTCTCTTAAAAACAACAACAACAACAACAACAACAAAGGCCAGGCACGGTAGCTCACGCCTCTAATCCCAGCACTTTGGGAGGCCAAGGCAGGTGGATCACGAGGTCGGGAGTTCGAGACCAGCCTGGCCAACATGGTGAAACCCCGTCTCTACTAAAGATACAAAAACTTAGCCAGGCATGGTGGCACATGCCTGTAATCCCAGCTACTTGGGAGGCTGAGGCAGGAGAATCCACTTGAACCCAGGAGGCAGAGGTTGCAGTAAGCCAAGATTGCGCCACTGCACTCCAGCCTGGGCAACAGGGCGAGACTCCGCCAAAAAAAAAAAAAAACTTCAAGAAGACAATACAGAAAAAAATCTTCACAGCCTGGGGTTAGGCAAAGAGCTCAACAACGAAAGCACAATCATTAAAAGGAAAAATACTAGTAAACTAACTTCATCAAAATTTAAAACTTTTACTTTGTGAAAGATAATGTTAAAGAATGAAAAAGAAAAACTACAGATTAGAAGAAAATATTTGAAAATTACACATCTGATTGGTAGAGTTCAGGACATGCTACCCCAAAATGTGCCACCTTGTAATACTGAAAAACGGCCGAAGTAGGAAGGTACCTTTGACCTTCTTCCCCCATCCCTTCTTCTCTGAAGTAGGTTATAAAATCTAGGATTATCTAACCTTCCCTATAAAACTCTCATGTGAGAGGTGTCTTCCCTATATCAGAAAGAAAGGAACATTGTTATCTCTGAAGACAAATGGTCAGTCAGAGACGAATCAGAACAAACTGGCTTTGCTGTTTCCCCCAGCTTATAAATCCCCTTTGTTCTATCATATTTCTCCCTATCTACTTTTCACCAAACCTAAGCATAAAAATATACAAGTTTAACTGTTTCTTTGGATATTTATCTCCTTATGAAAGCTCCCATGTTACACAAATTTATATTAAATACATGTGTATGCTTTTCTCTTCTTCATCTGTCTTTAGTTGTAGGGGGCTCAACCATGAACCTAGAGAGATATATTTTTTCCCATACATGACAAAGAATTTGTATCCAGAATATTTTAGGAACTATAAAAGCTGAACAATAAGAAAATAACATGATTAAAAATGGGCAAAAGACATAAACAGATACTTCACCAAAGTTCAACATCATTTGCCATTAGAGAAATGCATATTAAAACCACAATGAGTTAGCCATCATAGAAGTACAAGTCAAAACCAGAATGAGATACCACCTTATACTCACTAGGATAGTTATAATTTCAAAAAGATAGATAATAACAAAGTTGGAGAGGATGCAAAGACACTGGAACCCTCATTCACTGCTGGTGGGAATGTAAAATAGTGCAGCCACTTTGGAAAACAGTCTGACAGTTACTCAAAAGGCTAAATATAGAGTTATTACATTATCCTGCAATTCTACTCCGAGGTATATACCCAAAACAATAAAAACATATGTTGACATAAAATCTTGTATCTGAATGTCCACAGGACACTATTCATGTAGCCAAAAGGTAGAAACAATCCAGATGTCCCTCAAAAATAAAATGTGGTTTGTCCATACAATAGAATACTATTCTTCAATAAAAAGGAATAAAGTACTGGTACATGCTACAACTTGGATAAACCTTGAAAACATTATGCTAACTGAAACAAGCCTGTCACAAAAGACCATATATTATATGACTGCATTTGTATAAAATGTCCAGAATAGGCAAATCTATAGAAACAAAAAGAAGGTTAGTCGTTATCTAGGACTGGGGGAGAAGCGACTGCTAATGGGTACAGAGTTTGAGTGATGGAAATGTTCTAAAATTGTGGTTTTGGTTGTACAATTCTGGGAATATATGAAAACCAGTCAAATTGTATACTTTATATGAGTAAATTTTATAATATATAAATTATAGCTAAATAAAGCCATTCCAAAATAAAAATCCGTAATGAAATACCATTAAACACCTACTAGAATGGCTAAAATAAAAAACACAGCCGGGCGCCGTGGCTCATGCCTGTAATTCCAGCGCTTTGGGAGGCCGAGGCAGGAAGATCACCTAAGGTCAGGAGTTCGAGACCAGCCTGACCAACATGGTGAAACTCCGTCTCTACTAAAAATACAAAAATTAGCCGGGCATGGTGGCATGCACCTGTAATACCAGCTACTCAGGAGGCTGAGGCAGGACAATCCCTTGAACCTGGGAGGCGGAGCTTGCAGTGAGCCAAGATCGTGCCACTGCACTCCAGCCTGGGTGACAGAGCAAGACTCTGTCTCAAAAAAAAAAAAAAAAAGAAAAAAAATACTGACAATACAAATGTTAACAAGGATGCAAAGCAACTAAAACTTTCATATGGTGCTGGTGAAAAGCAAAATGGTACAACCACTCTGGAAAACGGTCTGAGAGTTTCTTATAAAATTAAACATATACTTAGCTATGACCCAGGAATCTTCTACCCAGGTATTTACTCTAGAGAAACAAAATCATAATTCACATAAAATCCTGTACAGAAGCTCTATTTACACTGCCAAAAACCTGAAATAATTCATATGTCCTTCAATAGGTAAATGGATAAACTGTGGTACCTCCACATAGCGGAATACTACTTGGCAGTAAAAAGGAACAAACTATCGATACATGAAACTTATATGAAGTTCAAAGGCATCAGGCTGAATAAAAAAAGACAATCTCAAAAGGTTATATATGACTACATTTATATTACAGTCTCAAAACTGTAAAACTATAAAGATGAAAAAAGATAACTGTGGACAGGGATTACAGCGGTCAGGGAAGGATAACATGAGGGAGTCTTAGGTTAATGAAGTCTTTTGGTATTCTGCACCCTGAAACAATACAGTAAAACAGTTATCTGCATATTACACTGTATTCTGTACTAGGATTATGGTGGTGGTTACACATAACCCATACATGTGTTAAAACTCTAAGAAGTATACACCAAAAGGAAAACAGTTAATTTTTCTTTATAATTTTAAAAATAAAATAAAATAAATCCAACCTAGAGTCAACTTTTTTCCTTAATTCAATCTCAGCTCATGAACCTATCATCTCTGATAATCTCATTTAAATAAAAGTACAGTACATAGTTCAAAGATCAACACTGACAAAATGGAAAACATCCTAAGGGGTACCAAGAGGTAGTAAAGCGTCAGGAAATTTGATCATTAATAAAGAGTAAACAAACTGGACGTGCTAAGCCTGGAGCACAGACTTGCAGGAAGAATGAGTGATGACAAATGTCTTCAATTATCTGAAGGGCTGACAAGTGTATACGGGGTTAAACTTGTTCTATACAGTTTCAAAGAAAAACATCACTTACCAGTAAGTCTAAACGTATAGTGTGTTTTCTGGGGTTATCAGAAAGTCACCAAACTTCCTCAAGAACTAGATAATCAAGAAGCAGGAAGTTCTAGGGATTCTTGCATTAAATAAAGGGTTGGACTTAATGATTCTAGAGTTTTCTTCCAACTTAAATATTACATAAATCTATGAACTATAACTCCAGAGTTAACCTACAAAGATAGAAGACACTGAACATCTAAAAAGGTAACCTTTCCTGCCAAAATATCACTTTTTATTGCACAAAAGTAAATATTACAAAGCACTTTCACATTTTTTAAAAGGTTGAATACAAAATCTGAACAAAAAGCCATATTATGAAATGTATTTTATTCCCCAAATCTCATTTGTACTACGAATATTAAAATTAAATTCAAATTACACATGTCTAAGTCTAATCTTATTAGACTTAAAAGGCAAAAGTCATAAATTTCATGCAAATTCCTGTAAGTATATTGAAGAGATCGCTTGAAAAAGAAGTACTCTTTCCATACAAAGAGTGGTAGTCCTCAAAAGAGCCAAAACATCTGTATTCACTTTAAAGCTCATCAAGACAGACTGACATTTTTAGGAGAAGCATATGGCTTGCTGAACAGTCATCTAGAACAGAATCTTTTGTCCAGTAAGCTCTATTCAAGGACCATTTACTTATGTGTGAAGTGGCTGAATAAAGGAAAAAACATATTTTTGAGTCCTAGAAAACACAAAGAAATAAACTCTTCATATAGCTTTGTTTAAGAATACAGAAAATATATTGCAAAAGCAGCCAGATTTTACTCCCAGAGACAGTTATCTCAACATTTGAAACAATTCAAACACAAAAGAGTAGAGAAGCATGAAACTTTCTTAGAGAACTACATCCAGTGAAAGACCACCTTCCTAAAAAAGCCTTTTCCATTTTAAAGGATAAAACACTTTCTTAAAATTTTGAAGGGCAGAGTTCAACAGCTGTGCTATATTAAACCTGAGCCCTTCCAAAAGGAAGAATAAGAGTCTCTAGAGAGAGAGTAATATGGCCTGCTTTCTCCAAAATTATCAAAATGCCTTTTTTCCCTCTAAGGAAACCTTCCCCAAGAAAATACCTCTTATGTGCATGGGTGAAAAGCATAAAACTTAATTTAGAATAGAAAAATATGCAAAAATGGAAGAATTTTTGTTCTGGAAATCTCCCTGAACTCTCTCCCAAGGAAAAATGTATTTCCTAAGTCTTACAAGATATAATATGGAAACTTTTTTTTTTAAATCCGTTTTCAGCCCTAGCTTCCCATTAGAATCACCATAGAGCTAAGCCTCAACCTAAACTTACTGAACCAATATAGACTGGGGGGCAAGGCATCTGAATTTTTTAGGCACACAACAGATAATTTTGATGCACAAGGGTTTAAAAACCAGTGAACTGGAGAATGAGCCCATAAAAGAAAAATTAAGTCTAGTGAGTACAGACAAGAAGAAAAGGTCACCTTTGAGCAACTAACTAGTTCTAAAGAACCTAAAGTCATATTTACCTACCAAAATACTTAGTAACAGACAACAAAATAGAACTTGAAACAAGAATTCTGAATTGCTCTGTTATTAAAAGAAAAAATTTAGAATAGTTTATTAAATTATTCATATGTTTAGATGAAAGTTGTTATGAAGAATGTGGTCACTGCATAATTCAGGTTCAAAAAGGTTCCATCAGGATCTATGGACTTCTACAAGCTAGAAAAGAAAAGTCACAAGAGCTCATATATTAAATATAATTATTCGTTAACCTTAAAAGAGCTCAAGTCTTTAATCATAAAAAGTAAACTTCTGCCATCATCAGAATTTCATTAACCATACTTGGTTTTATACAAAATTCTAATAGGTTTAGTTGCTTGACATTCAAATCCATAATAAATGAAAAAGGGGTGCTAAAACTGCTAAAGGGAAGCAGACCAGTCAAGGAAGAATATAACACTATTAAAAAGCAGACACAAGAACTCAGAAGGCATAGCAGACACTGAATCGTTTTTAAAGACAACACAATACAACCGTTTTTCCTAATCACTGGAATCAGTAAGAAAACAGAAAAAAAAAATGTCCAGTATATCTTGTTATATATATTTTTTAAGAGCGTAAAAAAGTATAATAAGTCACCTATGAAAAGTCCCTTACCAAAAATAATTACAAAATTTAGGGGAAAAAACCATTAGCTTAAAAAAATAAACAACTAATTGTGCATTTGGTAACTCTCACTGTACAAATGGAACCATGGAGCAACAGTAAAGATAAGAGCATTCCATGGTCTCTCAAATAAAGAAGACACTTGGCTAAAAGGCAGAAAAAACAGAGAGGACATTAGGGTTTGAACTGATTATTACCAGACATAATATTCCTCACTGCAAAAGTCAACATATTCATTTAGACTGCTATATCAGACTACAGTCAACCCTCTGCATCTGTGGGTTCCACATCATAATTCAACCAACCTCAGATTTAAAATATTAAGGGGTGCTGGGCTCAGTGGCTCACGCCTGTAATTCCAGCACTTTGGGAGGTCGAGGCAGGTGGATCACGAGGTCAGGAGTTTGAGACCAGCCTGACCAACATGGTGAAACCCCGTCTCTAATTAAAATACAAAGAAATTATCCAGGCGTGGTGGTGCGCGCCTGTAATCCCAGCTACTCGGGAGGCTGAGGCAGGAGAATTGCTTGAACCTGGGAGGCAGAGTTCACAGTGAGCCGAGATCACGCCACTGCATTTCAGCCTGGGCAACAAAGCAAGACTCCACCTCAAAAAAAAAAAAAAAATACTCGGCGGTGGGGGAGGAAAAACTGCATCTGTACTTATCATGTACAGTCTTTTTTCTTTTCATTATTTCCTAAAGAACACAGGATAACAGTTATTTACAGAGCATTTACATTGTATTAGGTATCATAAGTAATCCAGAGATGATTTAAAGTATATAGGAGGATGTACAGAAGTTATATGCAAATACTACACCATCTTAAATCAAGGACTTGAGCATCCGTGGATTTTGGTGTCCTTGAGGAGTCCTGGAACCAATCTTTCATGGATACCAAGAGACAATTACATTTCCTGGCAATGTAAACTTAAGTAATTTCACTTCTGTACCTGTTTCCTCATCTGAAAAATGAGGATAACAACACCTGAGTTGATAGGATTACTGTGGGAAACACATGAGATAATACAGGTGAAATCCTTGGCACAGTAGCTGATACACAGTAAATTAAAAACAAATGCTACTTGGAATTAATTTTGCTTGGAATAAACGATTCTCAACTTCTACCAAGGGACATGTTTTAGAAGCTCTTCCATTTGAAATTGTTTGTATTCAGTACAGACAATATGTATTCTGACTAAATTCTATGTATACCTCACCCCAAACAGATCTCTTCTAGCAAGTATTATACAGGAACCAAGTTGCTCCATCTTTCTCCCTTAAGTTCCGTGTATTATTAACTTTTTTTTGGAGTCTTGCCCTGTCACCCAGGCTAGAGTGCAGTGGTGCGATCTCGGCTCACTGCAACCTCCGCCTCCCAGGTTCAAGCGATTCTCCTGCCTCAGCCTCCCGAGTAGCTGGGATTACAGGCACCCGCCACCGCACCCGGCTAATTATTGTATTTTTTAGTGGAGACGGGGTTTCACCATGTTGGCCAGGCTGGTCTCGAACTCCTGACCTCATGATCCACCCGCCTTGGCCTCCCAAAATGCTGGGATTACAGGCGTGAGCCACCGCACCCGGCCGTATTACTGACTTTTTAAAACTTCGCATAGTTACTCTTACTCCAAAAAAGTTGTCATGTTCCAAGGGTACCCTTTCCCAAACATTCATTTCCTCTTGCATTTTTAAATTTGAATACAAAAGAAGTGTCTGAACACTTGTCAAAGTGTATGAATACAAAATCTATTCATAAGACAACTTCAATCCAAAAGTTAACAGAGTTCTAGGTGAATATCCTACACTCAGACCACTGCAAATAATTAGAATATGTGTTGTAGATAGTTTATCTTCATATTTATAAAGGTTAGTGCCTACCTGGCTATCACTGATGAGGGTATTAAAAGAAACACTGCGTAATGCTCCCTGCTTTTCCTCACAATCGCTCATCTCTAAATATGTATTTATTCATCTGTAAGATAAGCATTTACCTGCTACATGCAAGCCATTACACTAGATGCCATGAAGTACACACAAATAAATAAAAATGTGGTTGTGTCCTCAAAAAGCTTGCGACCTCACTGCTGATATATCGGTCCATGTGCTAAAACCTGCTCACTTGCAAATATGAGTGTATATAAAATAGAGTCAGTATAGGTTGTTATGCTGAGGTAACCAATCCAAACACCTTTGTGGCTTACAGCAAAGGTTTATTTTTCACTCAATTTATATTTTATAAAATCTTGCAATAAGAATCAGTTTCTGCTTTGCACTATGTAGTCTACAATCCAAGATGTGGGCTAAAACAGCAGACCCCACCTGGAGTACACCTACCTCACATCAGAGGGAAAAGGAATATGACAAAACACAGGACAGCTCTCAAAGCTCCTGTTTGACATGGTATATCATTTTCACTAACATTTCACTGGATAAAGCAAGTCATTTGGCCAGTGGTTTTTGGATATGTAATCCTGTTGCAGACAGTGGTAGTGAATACTTTAAACAATAACACAATCTATCACAATACTTATAACCAAGATTAAAGAAATGAAAAACATTCAGGCCATTCAAACCAATAATAAAATTACCATTTATCTAGGGAAGGCTTACTATATGCCGACATTACATATTAAAATATTTAATTTTCCGGCTGGATACGGTGGCTCATGCCTGTAATCCTAACACTTTGGGAGGCCAAGGCACACGGATCACTTGGGGTCAGGTGTTCAAGACCAGTGTGAAACCCCGTCTGTAATGAAAATAGAAAAATTAGCTGGGCGTGGTGGCAAGCACACCTACAGTCCCAGCTGCCTGTGAAGACTAAGGCAGGAGGATCACCTGAGCCCAGAGGGTGGAGGTTGCATGAGCCAAGATTGCGCCACTGCACTCCAGCCTGAGCAACAGAATGAGACTCTGTCTCAAAATATAATAATTATTTTCCTAACAAAAATTCAACGAAGATGTCTGCTACTGATGAAAACTAAGTATGGGCATTTGGAAAGAGGAAAAGAAACAAAACAAATAAACCTATCAGAAAACATATTAGAAATCTTTCAAGCTCTCAAACTTTGGCTTGGATGTGTTACAAAGATAGCAAAAATAGCTGCCCCTAGGAGAGGAATTTATTTAGTTTATCTGAAGTAGAAGTGAACCTATTGGTCTTAAGTGTCCTAAATTTGAGCTTAGCCTATTTCCCAGCAAGGTGTTAACAAACAGAATTCTTGTCAACCTTAAGGGCTGCTTACTATTTGGAGGGTTCAAATTCAATTCCCCATCGAATTGAAGACTCAATTCCATGCTAGCTTATATAATGCTGAAGAACCAAATACAGCAACAGAATAAAGCCACAGATCAGGGCATAAAAGAGACCTCACAAACAGGTCCCAAACACTCAGTCCCCACCAGTCATTAATTAAAACCCTCTGGGTGATTTAACACCCTAAGGACTTGTTTGAGGAAAACACAAGACCTAGTAAATACTAAGGTGAGATAAGTATACATGAACACACTTAAATAAGTGAATAAATAATAACATCACTGCATCAAATATCTTAAGTATAGCTATTTTGAAATAGAGTGCCATTTCATCTGGCTGATAAATGCATTTAGAATAGTTAAATTTACCCTGGAAAATCTCTTAGGAAAGTCAGGGAAAGTAAGGATAAATGTAGACAACTTAGGGATGGGCGCGGTGGCTCCCGCCTGTCATCCCAGCACTTTGGGAGGCCGGGGCGGGTGGATCACCTGTGGGTAGGAGTTCGAGACGAGCCTGGCTAACACGGTGAAACTCCATCTCTACTAAAAATAAAAAAATTAGCTGGGCGAGGTGGTGGGCACCTGTAATCCCAGCTACTCTGGAGGCTGGGGCGGGAGAATCGCTTGAACCCGGGAGGCAGAGGTTGCAGTGAACTGAGATTGCGCCACTGCACTCTAGAATGGGTGACAAGAGCGAAACTACATCTCCAAAAAAAAAAATGTAGACGATTTAACCCCTTTTTTTGCCTCCTCACATTCGGTACAGGGAAATGAGAAGCACATGGAAACTGAGACCAACACTACAGCACAAGCTCAGTAAGTAACTAGATCAGCTCAATCACCCACATTACTAAATTTTTTCTCTCTTGTGTGTATATGTTGTTGCATTCTTTGTTTTGCTTTTCACTGATATACTATAATTGAATTAATATGTTAATGTAGCAGCTAACAGCATCCTTCCTTTTCTTTTTTTTTTTTTTTTTTTTTTTTTTGTTGTTGTTGTTGTTTTTTTGAGACACAGTCTGGCTCTGTTGCCCAGGCTGGAGTGCAGTGGCGCGATCTTGACTCACTGCAAGCTCCGCCTCCCGGGTTCACGCCATCCTCCTGCCTCAGCCTCCTGAGTAGCTGGGACTACAGGCGCACGCTGCCACGCCTGGCTAATTTTTTGTATTTTTAGTAGAGACGGGGTTTCACCGTGTTGGCCAGGATGGTCTCGATCTCCTGACCTTGTGATCTGCCCGCCTCGGCCTCCCAAAGTGCTGGGATTACAGGCGTGAGCCATCGCGCCGGCCCTTCCTTTTCTTCAGTTCTCTACTCCACTCCTTACCTTACTGATTCCACTTCCCATATTCTATTCAAATGATCTGAAATGTTACATGATTTGCAAATGTTTTTCTAAGCATTACAATAAAATGAATTTTAGATGTAGATTTTCCCATTAATTGGTTCTTTCTACTCACCTTTTTCAGATCCTCATTACTATCAAATCATAATGGAAAAAGAATGCTTAAGGACGAAGAACAAACAATATGTAAGGGAGAGGGTCTATAAATTTCCCTCAAATTAGGATGAACATGACAAGCTCTTAGGGTAAAAATGTGGCACAGAAAACAAATAAATGTGTTAATTTGTATTTAAAAAATGTCTTCCCTGGCATTAAGATTTTTTTTCAAGATTAAATGATTTATTTTCAAATCTCTTACATTTGCAGGCAAAAACTCAAGTTTGGATATGTAGTAACAATTATCATCAGAGTTTCAAAAATCTAATCTCAACTTCAATTACTATAATTGCTGACAAAATGGCTTTGACTTAAAATTACAGCCATGTTTTGATTAGCCATAAACCAGTGGTCCCTTCAAACTTGTTTTCAGTTCTGGGGCTACCATGAGTACATTATTATCTGGGAATGACAATTAATCCCTATAATGTGTACGGGGGGAAGGGCTAAACTTGGTCACCGCTATATTAACTCTAAGTTAACCAGTGAAGTATTTTACCTTAGAAAAATACTTAACCCAGCCTCACCAACATGGTGAAACCCCGCCTCTACTAAAAATACAAAAATTAGCCAGGTGTGGTGGTGCGCGCCTGTAATCCCAGCTACTCAGGAGGCTGCGGCAGGAGAACTGCTTGAACCCGGGAGGCGGAGGTTGCAGTGAACCAAGATCACGCCATTGCACTACAGCCTGGGCGTCAGAGTGAGAATGTATCTCAAAAAAAAAAAAGAGAAAGAAAAAGGAAAAATACTTTCCATATATGGAACACTTAATTACAAACATCATTTGCCTTTCCCCAATCTTAGCACCCTTACTTTTGAGTGACTCTATTCTATGTATTTAGTAATCGTTTAACTAATGCTTTCAAGCCTTTTCATAAGCCACGGACCCTACGGGACACCCTCTTCTTTCCCACCCAACACCCACTATATTTAAACCTTAATAAAAGTCATCCTTAAAAATTCTTCCGAATTAACTCATCCTAATTCTCTGCATTCCATTTATATTTAACACTAAATCAATTAGCATTCTACTAGACCTTCCTTTCAACTTTTAACCACTTGCATCCACCTCCTACCCCCTTCAAATCTCTCCATCCAGTCTTTCCAATCTTTGTTCTAATATGTGTGTGTATGTACGTATAGCATTAGTACTATAATTTAAAAAACTCCAGGAAATTCTGAAAAATAGAAAATGGAAGGTTAATACAGCCAAAAAAAAAAAAATCATCACAAAAATGCTTCAAGGAAAAACAGTAACAACTCAATCAACTGACAACTGAATCTGACAATACTTTGGAAAAGTACTACTTTAGGTTCTCAAGGACGCAAAGAGCCCTCAACAACTCAATTCAATCCCTGAATGATTGTGAGGCTTTAACAAAATCCCTAGAAAACCTCCAGGCATTACCACCAGCCTTTTAAAAATTACCTTCCAATATTACTAGCAGTGATATTTTTACTAACACTGAATTCCAAACAAGTTTTCCTCCCAAGCAGACTGATGAATAAACAATCTTCCTATGCAGAAACCAAATTAAAACCACTTAAAACCATGGAAGGGATACAGTGATTTAACCCTTCTGTAAGGACTGGAGCGGTGGGCAAACAGGTGACAAATGGAAGGGATGCAGAAAGTGGAAACAGAAATCAGTGAGACTCCTCCCCTTCTCTGAGGGCTAAGGTTCAGCTTGCAGCTCCGGAGGCAAAACCTCCACGGACCCTCTCCCTCAGCGACAAGCCGAAAGCTTCCAGAAAACCACAGGTCCTCCTCCCCGGCCTCGCACTCACGCCCTCACTCGCCTGGCCAACGCCCATTGATAGCAGACAGTCCCTAGTCCGCCCGACCTCTCCCGAGAAAAGGGTCAACAGAGGACGCCTTCCCCGAGGCCTCCTCCGGAACTCAGCCAGCAGAGACTCCGCAAAAATGGAGGGACCCAAGAAGCTTGAAGAAAAGTGTGAAAATTCTATTACCTGGTCGGAACCCTGGAAACGGAAAGGGCAGCTACAGCCACTGCCCTTCTCCGCCACAACGTCTGCCTCAGTACCACTGACATTGAGACCGCCGCCATCTTGCTGCAGGCAAACGCCAGGATGAAAGGACGGATCACCGCAAGGGACTAACTTCCTTCGTTCTCAAGCCAGTGCAATCGCAATGTTGCGAAATTCTATGGGCTTTTATTTTCTTTTTAATACCGGGGCTTAAAAAAAGAGGGGAAACGCTTAGTTTAAATAATTAAGAAGAAAAATGTGCGGGAAGAAATGCAGAAGTGCATTAAATGTAAATATTACCACCATAAAGTGTAATCTTTACTGCTTGTTAGGACTGGTGTTTTACAATGATAACGAAAAGACCAAAAGATACTTGCATATTTAAACACCTGCAACTCGTAATTTATTGAAGAAATTAGGATATTTGGGGCTGAACCCACTGGAAAAGCTGGAGAGCTCTTTGGGTCCTTGAGAACCTAAAGTAGTACTTTTCCAAAGTATTGCCAGATTCACTTTGCAAGCCCTCAGGACAGGGCTGTATTCAGTTTGATATTCTGTAGTAGTAATGTTCGTATTTTCCAAACGAAAAATCTGGATACATGATCTGGCAAAGGATTATTTTTTGACATGTAGATTTATATAAAGAATCAATAGAACATAATATTTGATGTCACTGTTTCCCCAGTAAATCCTGAATGTGTGTGTGTTCATAATCCATAGACATGAAGAATGATATTAATGCTCCATGCATATAAAACAAAAATTATCTTCCAATACAAGTGTTGGAAACATGTTTGTATTGTGGACTTCCGACCTTAAAGAATAATGACTAACTGAATTATATAAAATAAAAAGCAGGTTAGTTTTGGGTTTTGTTTTTTAAGAAATTTGTTTAAAGAGTTAGTACTTTCCTGCTTTTAAAATTAAGCACATGAAAACATAACCTTCATTAAATAAATAGGAACAATAGGAGGATGGGGAATGACATAGTTTGGCATTATGGACCGTTAAAGGAAAACCCAGTACATAAGGGAAAGGGAGAAAGAAAGAGAAAAAGTCATACTCGGGGAAAGAGAAATGCACAGGATGAAGGAAGGCAAGGGAGAGATGCCTCAGAGAAAATTTTCTTTCAAACTTTTCATTTTGAAATAGTTATAGATTCACATGAAGTTGCAAAGATAGTACAGAGATGTCTTGTGTACCTGTTTCCCCCAGTGATTACATCTCGTATAACTCTAGTACAGTATCAAAGCCAGGAAACTGGCATTGATATAAAGTATTTGTGTAGTCCTATGTCATTCTACTACATATTTTGTGTAACCAACACCATGATCAAGATACAGAACTATTCCACCCTCACAAAGATCTCCCTAGTGCTAACCTTTTTGGTAACACCTGCCCTCCTAACCCTGGTGATCTCTGTTTCTGTTTTTATAATTTTGACATTTTGAGATGTTATATGAATGGACTCATGCAGTACATGACCTTCTAAGATTGGCTTTTTTCACTTGGCATAATGCACTTGACACCCATCCAAGTTGTTGTGTTTATCAATAGCTCATTCCTTTTTTATTGCTGAGTAATATTTCATGACATGGATGTACCACAATTTGTTTAACCATTCACCTATTGCAGAACATTTTGATTGTTTCCCATTTGGGGCCATTACAAATAAAACTGCTGCAAACAATTGAATACAGGTTTTTATGTGGACAAAAATCTTCATTTCTCTGAGATAAATGCCCAGGAGTGCAATTGCCGGGTCATGTGATACATGTATGTGTCATTTTTTAAAGAAATTAAAAGCTGTTTTCCAGAGTAACTGTAACATTTTACATTCCCTCCAGCAATGTATGAGAGATCCAGTTTCTCCATATCCTCACCAGCATTTTCTATTATTGCTATTTTTGTTTTAGCTGAGCTAAAGTAAATAATAAATGTGCAGTAATACCTCATCACAGTTTTACATTTATTCCCCTGGTGGCTAATAATGTTGAATATCTTTTCATGTTTTTATCTGCCATCTGTATATTCCATTCAGTTAAATGTCTTATGTCTTTTTCCCATTTTCTAATTAGCATTATTTGGTTTTTTACCTGTACATTTTGAGAGTTCTTCGTATATTAGATGTGTCTTTTGTCAGATGCATGATTCACAAATATTTTCTTCAATCTGTAGTTTGTATTTTCATTCTCTTGACAAGATCTGCCACAGAACAAATATTTTTAATTTTGATGAAGTCCAGTTTATTCATTTTTTAAATTTATGGATTGTGCTTTTGCTGTCATGTCTAAGAACTATTCTCTAATCCTGTATCCTAAAGATTTTATCTTATTTTCTTTCAAAGGTTGTTTTAGTTTTTGCCTTTTACATTTAAGTCTATGTAATTTTTGTGAGTTAAGTTTTCCATTAATGGGTGTGAGGTTTAGGTTCAGGTTTTTGCTTGTGGCTATCCAATTGCTCTAGCACTACTTATTGAAAAGTTTATCCTTCTTCCATGGAGTCCCTTTTGCACCTTTGTCAAAATATCAGTTGGCCATACTTGTGTGTGGCTATTTCTGGGTTCTCTATTTCAGAGAGAAATTTTAAGCCCAAGGGTGGCTTTGGTGTCTGGGTGAATTTTAATAAAGATTTTCTATGTCAAGGAATAATGGGATGTGTCCCAGTGTTCATAAGAGCAACTTCCTATAGCCCTGTTACTGGCCCTACCAACCAAAGCTCAACCTCTCCACCTAACACCTATTCTAGTCCCCAACTTCCATGGATCTGAATTCCCCAGGAAAGCCCCCGGTCTCTAGTCTCTTTGTCTTTCGTACAGCCCATAATCCAACATCAGCATTGTCAGAACCCTAGTGGAATCTTTGATTCCCTTCACTTTCTGCTGGATTCCCTCAGCTGCCCATTCCTGAGGTCCTTTCTGACCTTATATACAGGATATAGGTGTTAGAATGGAACAGAAATAACTTGGTATGTTCATTTATTTATACTATTTCACCTATACCACAGGCTGTACCATTAAGCTTAATAGAATGTCTAGGTCCAAGTGCCATTTTGTTATTTCAATGTGCTGCCCCAGAAGATGTTAACTACTAGAGTCCACTTCTTTGCCTCTTCTCTAGTCATCCTCCTTGCCCTTCAGATCACAGCTGTGAGTCACATCCTTCAGAGTCACTCCCCATGGTAGAAACTACGTCTTACAGGCATTTTTCACCTCCGCCATCCTTGCTGACAGAGCCTGACTCCTATGATAGAGACTAAAGTTGCTGTATATTGGCTTTTCCATTAGCTCCTGCAGCTAGCACATGAACATGTCCAAAGCCAACAGGATCTGAAATCCCTTTTGAGAAAAAAGACTTCTGAAAAAAAAAAAAAAAAGACATACAAGAAGAAATACCTCTTTTCCTGCGTCTGAATGCAGTTATATGAGGACATAATGCCTAGAACTGTGGCATCTTCCGAACTAGAAGGGACAAGCATAAGAGCTTAGCTAACAAGAAGGGGTGGAGGAATAGAGAGAGGAAAAGAGCCTAGGGCTTAGTTGACATCATTGAGCCAATCCTGAACCGACTTTTAAACCAAACCTGATGAAAATACCTCCAAACTTCCTGTTACATGAGGTAATAAATGACTTAATTGTTTAAACCTCCATTAGTTAGATATTCTGCATCCAAAAACATCTTTTCCTATGCTCTTACATGAAAAATACTTCTCTGACTTCCCTTTATGTCAGCTCTTTCTGTAGACTCTCCTAGCATCACATCTTCCTTCTTCGTAGCACCTCTCATGTCTCAGTTTTAATACACTATCATTGTCACTTTCTCTACAATGTAAAGTAAGTTATCTGAAGACAAGGATCATATCTGATTTTGATTATCATTTTCCCAGTATCTAGCCTAATCCCTCACATATAGCAGGCTCCAAAGGATGTATGGAATAAGTGAATGAAACTAACTGGAACTTTTAAAATGTCAAAAAAATGAAAAAAAACAGTGCTATCTCTATTTGCTATTTTGCTTAGGAAAAGCTCGTACAAATTAATGTGATTGCTGTCTTGGGTCTACAGATCTTATTGGTTTCTAAAATTTCATCTTTGATCAGTTGCCATTTCCTGAAGAACTTGGTGAGATATTGGGGACAGGAGCTCCACGTTGCTGGCAAGAGATCGGAAAAGATAAATTTACCTTTTACTGGGCTTGCATTAAAAAAATGTAATAACCTCTTTCATTTCCTTTTTTCTTACATTTCAAATAAGGATATAGACCTGAGAGTGGAACAGAAATAATTTGCTGTGTGCATTTTTTTTTATAACTTCAACCAAACTATGCATTCTACCAGTAAGCGTAGTAAAATGCCTATGTCCAAATACCATTTTATTATTTCAAATAGGAGTATTAAAATGTAAATTGACTTTACTTTTTGCTTGCACTTCATCCATGATGACCAAAAGAAACATTTATCTTAGACTTTCTGATGGCATGTGAAAGTTACAGTGGATCCGAAGTTGTCTGTTTTTAATTTTTCCCCTTGCACATGGGTCTTTAGTAAAGCATCCAGAAAAAAATAAATTAAAACCAGACATTTCTATCAGAAGTTTCACATACAATCACTATAGACATGACAAAATCCCACCATCACTTTATTGGCTACAAACTAATTTTTTTATCACATCTCATTTTTCACTGCTAATTTATTTGAAAAACTTAATACCTTATCATCTTATAAAATTATCATGACATCTAGCAGTGCAGCTGAGGCTTTGGCAACAAATGAAAGAATTTCTACCTATAGTGAAGATCTGTCACTTGAAATTATTTTTGGAAAACAAGAGGTACAAATAATCACATTCTTAAGAACTCAAGGAGTTTTCCCACATAAATTTCAGAACATACTTCATCACCCGCTGGAGTTTCAGCCCTAAATTTTCAACTGCACATAGGTCATTCTCAAACTTAACATATAGAAAACCAAACTAATTCTATTTCACCCCTTTCTCTTGCCCCAAGAAAATCTGTTCTTCCCCTCAGTATCTCTGCCTTGGCAAGATATGTACTATCATCTTTCTTCTAATACATGTCATCAACTGTAAAAGGCACCATTATTTTCTGTACTATTAAGAAAGAAAACAATGCAGCAATTGAACCATGACATAGTACTAATTATATGTCTTGATTTCAGAGAGGTGAACTGTGGGAAAATGCACATCTTAGAATCAAAGAAATATAGTAATTGTCTGCCCTAATATATTTCCTCCCCTTTTTTGTGGTAATGGAACCTGTTATTTTATTTTATTTTATTTTATTTTATTTTTTTACTGGTTTCTGGAATAAAGACTTTATTTTTCAGCCTCTTTATTGCTAGGAGTAGCCATGTGACTAGGTTCTGGCCATTGAAATACAAGGGGGCAGTATCATGTGACAACTTCTGGGAAACCTCCTTTAAATACAGATAAGAGTCACACTTTTTTTCCCCTACTTTTACTTCTTTTATCCTGCTGCCTGGAGCTAAGTGTGAAAACTCAGATCATGAGGACAATAGCTATACTTAATGATGAAAGAATAATGATGTGGAAGAAGCCTGGATCTCTAATCATCATTTGATTCCATAAGAAATGCCAATCTATTGATCCTATCACCATTTTCCTGTTCTCCACTCCTTTGATGAGGACCCTCTTCTCTTACCCAGGTTAAATTCTATGGCCAACTGTTATGCTTCTACTCATGACTCTCCTGTCTGTTTCTCATTTTTTTTTTTGTACTCAGCAAAACTGCCATCTAAATTAAATCCAACTCTCTTTCTATTCTGCACCTGCACCCATAAAAGCGAACAGGACTGGAGAAAAGTATCAAACCATACTGATTTGTCTCATTTGACCATAAACTTCAAGTTGGCCATATTGCTACTTAGCAATTATATTAAACTTCTTTGCATTCTTATCACATTAATTTTCTCACTTTATTATGTGGATCTTTCACACCTTGTTTTCTCTCCTCGAATCTCTCCAGTTCTCAATTCTTGCGATGACTTTCCTACGTGACTGAGAAAAGTGGAGCAATCAAAAGAAGACTTCTTCAGACACTCACTACCTTATCACTTACCAGCAGCTGCACTCACGTACTCTACCTTCCCTCCTATTATCATAGATAAAGTATCCATGCCTCTGTCTGAAGCTAATCCCTCCACTTGTGCACTAGATCTCATTGCATCCTGAACCACCCATATACGATCTTTCCAGTAAGTCTGCCCTTTGGAAGAAAATAGGAGAAAATCTTTAGGACACAGGGTTGGTGAATAGTTCTTCAACCTCATACCAAAAGCACAATCTATACATTTAAAAAAATGAATATAGCTGGGTACAGTGGCTCACACCTGTAATCCCAACATTTTGGGAGGGTGAGGTGGGTGGATCACCTGAGGTCGAGAGTTTGAGACCAGCCTGGCCAACATGGTGAAAACCCGGTCTCTACTAAAAATACAAAAATTAGCTGGGTGTGGTGGCACACACCTGTAATCCTAGCTACTTGGGAGGCTGAGGCAGGAGAATAATAGCTTGAACCCAGGAGACAGAGGTTGCAGTGAGCCAAAATCGCGCTACTGCACTCCAGCCTGTGCAACAGAGTGAAACTCTGTCTCTAAATAAATAAATAAATAAATAAAAACTGGACTTCATCAAAATTAAAAACATTTGTTCTGCTACAGATCCTGTTAAGAGGATGAAAAGAGAAATTACAGATGGAAGAAAATATTTGTGAACTACATATTGATAAAACTTGTATCTGGAATATATAAAGAACTCTAAAAATGTAACAGGAAAAAAAATCAAATATTGCCATTTAGAAACTGGGCAAAAGATATGAGACATTTAACTGAATAGAATATACAGGTGGCATATAGGCACATGAAAAGTTTTTCAACATTATTAGCCATTAGAGGAATATAAGTTAAGACCATGATGAGACATCACTACACACTTATTATTTATTTTACTCTACCTTCAAAGTAAAACTATAATATGACCACTTCTCACTACCTCTATTGCTAGCACACAGGTCCATGCTACTATCATCTCTTGCCTGGAATGCTTCAAGTCTTTTAATATGTCTCCCTGCATTCATCCTTACCCACTTATAGTATATTCTCAATACAGCTGCCACAGTAGTCTTTTTAAAAATATAAGGCAATTCATTTCACTCCCTTGCTCAGTACCCTCCAGCGGGTCCTAGCATCAGAGTTGATCTTTTACATCTGCTATGACTTTTTTCTTCCTCTCTCTGTTGTTTTCTTAAACATGCCAGGCAGGTTTTCAGGTTAGGGCCTTTGCATGGATTGTTCCCTCTGCCTAGAATATACTTCCCCCATATCAACATGGCTAACGCCCTCCATTCTTTAAGTCTTTGATCAAATGTCACCTTTTCAGTGAGTCTTTCCTTGACGTATATATCAGTCAATGTCTTGTAAGGAAAACAGAAACTGCTTTAGATATTTCAGAGGACATCTAATTTAGGGGAATTGTTTACACAGGTGATGGCATTTCTGAGGAACTAAACAAGGAAGCTCATGAGGCAACTCAGATATTAGAATCAGCAACATCTGCTATCACCCCTAAGAGCTAATACACCACAGGGAAAACTGGTGTTACCAGAGCTCTAAAGCTGGGGTAGCCAATGGGATTCGAAACCACAGCAAGGGCTGTTTAGCAGGAGCTGGGATCAGGGAAGGAGACGCTGTCTAACAGGAACTAAAATCATGGGGAAAACAATGCAACCACTGCCAAGGATAACCCCACCCCAAGCAGGGGGAGGAAGGATAAGTACCCCCAACTTACTCTCCAATCTGCCGGTGCTTCCCATTAGCTAATGCAACTAGAAGCCAGAAGTCCAGAGAACCCAGGGGAAATGGTATCTTATAAATGGCAGAGCAGGGAAAGGCAGGGAAGAAATCTGATAGCAAACTGGCAGAAATCCAATATACCACCTTATTCAAAATTGTAAGCTCTCAATCTTCACCCCTACCACTTACTACCAAACCCCTTAGCCTGCTCCACTTTCTTATCAGGACTCATAGTTATAAACAACAAAAACCTACTGTGGTTATAGAAAGGAAGTTATCGAAGATCCCAAATAGCTCAGTCAGTGGAGTATCAGTAAAGGAAGTTACTGAAAACATACTGAGTAGGAAATCGAATCACAAGAGGTCTGAAGAACTGAGCTAAATTTTAAAAGGGCAGTAATAAATAACCTAGGCAGAAAGCAGGACCAAAGCCAAATTATGCCACAAAAAGTAGTCCAGTGAGGACTCTAGTACTGTGTTAAATACAGGGTGCACAGCTTCCTAGACCCCATTTCTGGAACCAAGACCATTACTGTCCATGAAAACTATGCCTGCTGCCACCACTACTGCCACCTATCTCCATAATGGATCCTTCACTGCCCTGGGTGCCCAGTGACTCCCTCTCCAAAATCCAAGGCAAATATGTCCCAGTGCCTGAATCTGGGTCACATGCTTATATCTTAGCTGCATAGGAGGTGGGAAAGGGGATGTGTCATTTTCAGGTTTCTTGGTAAGAGGCAGTCTTCACCTCTTGTCAATATCCATAAGATGGTAATTTCCCAAACATACAAATGAGATTTACATGCAGGGCAGTCAAAAAAATTATAAATGTTCACTGCATCCTTGTATGTACCCCAAATGCCATCACTTTTCTCTCTTGGATATCCTCTATGCAATCTAATTTTTTTAGAAACTTCCAATGCAATCTTAAAAAGACCTAGGTTAACAGTTGCTCTTTCATTTAATGTCCCCACTCCCACCGTCCAAGAAGTGTCCATCAGTCTTTTCTTTTTGCCATCACTATATATTATATAAACTTCCTCCATGGCACTATTTTTTTTTTTTTTTTTGAGACAGAGTCTTGCTCTGTCACCCAGGTAGGAGTGTAGTGGCATGATCTTGGTTCACTGAAACCTCCGCCTCCCGGGTTCAAGTGATTCTCCTGCCTCAGCCTCCCGAGTAGCTGGGATTACAGGGATGTGCCACTATGCCCAGCTAGTTTTTGTATTTTTGGTAGAGACGGGGTTTCACCATGTTGGCCAGGTTGGTCTCGAACTCCTGACCTCAAGTGATCTGCCCGCCTCGGCCTCTCAAAGTGCTGGGATTACAGGCGTGAGCCACTGTGCCTGGCCAGCACTATTTTTTTAAAAAACACATATTATATACCTACCATGCCCTGGACATACTAAGGGCTTTACATATTTTATTTGATCTTTAATAATATACTCAGGGATTTACATATTTTATTCTATTTTAATTTTTAATAACATAGGGCTTTACATATTTTATTTAATCTTTAATCATCTCTAAAATGTAAGTATAAATATTTTCTTTGTGTTGCAAATGAGAATATTGAACCGCACAAAAGATAAAATGACTCACCCAAGCTGGATACTTCCCGAAAGCAAGAAAGACAAGATATGAAACCCAGTCCATCAGAATCCAGTATATGAATTTTTAACCATATGAGAGATACACTTCTTTAAAAACAAAGAGCGTGTGTGTGTGTGTGTGTGTGTGTGTGTGTGTGTGTGTGTGTGTATACAAATAAGAAACAAGAGTGGCAAATGTTGATAATTATTGAAGCATTTGATGAATATATGGGTATTAATTATACTGTTTTTTTTTTTAATTAACACACACATACGTATACACATATCTTCTTCAAACTTTTTTTTTTCCTGGAGTATTTCAAAACAAATCTTGGTCATATATTTTACCCATTGATCAGCAGAAGCTTATGGAATTCACACTAGGATCCTGCCATTAAAATGACTTAGTTTTGCTCAATACCTACATAGTAGTTTCACAATACCAAAATCTTATGGAGCTACAATCAAATTGGATCATCTTGGTTCATATTTCCAGCCCTGTCAATCAGCAGGACTGGCGGTGGCACTGATTAGATATGACTGCCGAAGCCGATCCCTTCAGAACAGACCAATGCTAAAGGAAAGTGTATGTTCCAAGTAAATACTCCAACTTTTGCCTAAGAGGTTTTATATTGCTCTTGAACCCCTAAAAGAAAATAAAAACTTTAAAATGTTTGTTGACAGTGAACATAATTGGGTTTATTTATTATAAATAAGACTGACGTTACACCTATAGTAATTTGTGACTCAGGCAACATTCGTCTCTGGTACATTTGATTTCCTTGTATTAGTTAACAATTGCTTTAATAAATAAACCTAAATTCTCAGTGGCTCATCACAATAAAAATTTATTTCTCTGGGGGCCAGGTGCCATGGCTCTCACCTGTAATCCCAGCACTTTGGGAAGCCAAGATAGTTGGATCACTTGAGGTCAGGAGTTCAAGCCAGCCTGGCAAACATGGCGAAACCGCCTGTCTACTAAAAATACAAAAACTAGCCAGGCATGGTGACGTGTGCCTGTAGCCTCAGCTACTCAGGAGGCTGTGGCCTGAGAATTGCTTAAAACCAAGAGGAGGAGTTTGTAGTGAGCCAAGATTGCTCCACTGCTCTCCAGCCTGGGTGACAGAGTGAGACTCTGTCTCAAAAAAAAAAAAAATTATTTCTCACATGTCAGTAGAGTTGAGGATATTCCCTATCAGGCCAGAAAACTAGGCTCCATCCTTCTCCAGGTCCTTGGAGATCTTTCCATTCAATAAGCCAAGGAGAAAAGATGCCATGCAGGTAGTGTGGAAAGTTTTTATGGATGAGACTTGGAAATAGCATGTATCACTTCTACTTATAGTCCATTAGTCAGAATTCAGTCATACAGTCACACATAACTGCAAGGTAATTCTGGGAAAAATGGCATATCTAGGTGCCTTGAAGGAAAAGGAAATGGACTTCGGTTAACACATAAAAGCCTCTGCCACAGCCTGCTCTTCTGATCACCCAACATCCTTTTTCTTTCTCCTTACATACAGAAAACACTCACCCTCTTCCGAAGACAAACAAACCAAAGTTTAAAGCAGACACGGCATCCATACATTGTCCATGTAAATGTGCCAAATTATGGGCTACCATGATCTAGAAAAGGACAAGTTTTATGAACCCCCACTGCCATCCACATATTCACTCAAATTACAGTGGTGGAATTGCAATACACACATCTATTTAGGAAGGAAAAGAATTAGAGATAGCCAGCTCTCATTGGTCTTTGCAATATTTATTTATTTTTTTATTTTTATTTTTATTTTTTATTTTGAGATGGAGTCTTGCTCTGTCGCCCAGGCTAGAGTGCAGTGGCCTGATCTCGGCTCACTGCCAGCTCCGCTTCCTGGGTTCACGCCGTTCTCCTGTCTCAGCCTTCCGAGTAGCTGGGACTACAGGTGCCCGCCACCACGCCCAGCTAATTTTTTTTGTGTTTTTAGTAGAGACGGGGTTTCACCATGTTGGCCAGGCTGGTCTTAAATTCCTGGCCTCAGGTGATCCACCCACCTCGGAAGACAGGTGTGAGCCACCGTGCCCAGCCGATCTTTGCAATTTTGGAATTTTGCTGGGCAGGCATTATGAAGGTTCTGAGCCTTGACCAGATCTTTATTCTTTTCTCTGGTAGGAAGTCCATTATCCATTGTTCTCAGTGGTTCCTAGATCCAGGCCTCTAGGAAGTATGTGCTTGTCCTATATCCTCCACAGATACACCCAAAGTGTGTCCCTCTTGGTTGTGGCCCATCTTTACTGCTCACTCCTAGTGTGTAAGTTTGGGCTTGTGATTGTGTTTATAGCAAGAAGAGCCGCAGACAAAATCCCTCAGACACCAAGTTAAAGAAGGAAGGGGTTTATTCGGCCAGGACATCAGCAAGACTCCTGTCTCAAGAGCCAAGCTCCCTGAGTGAGCAATTCCTGTCCCTTTTAAAGGCTCACAACTCTGAGGTGGTCTGCCTGAGAGGGTCGTGATCCATTGAGCAAGCAGCGGGTACGTGACTGGGGGCTGCATGCACTGGTAATCAGAATGGAACAGAACAGGACAGGGATTTTTACAATGCTTTTCCATACAATGCCTGGAATCTATAGATAATATAACCAGTTAGGTCAGGGGTCGATATTTAACTACCAGGCCCAGGGCGGGGCACCGGGCTGTCTGCCTGTGGATTTCATTTCCGCCTTTTAGTTTTTACTTCTTCTTTCTTTGGAGGCAGAAATTGGGCATAAGACAATATGAGGGGTGGTCTCCTCCCTTACGCTGACAATTCAATTCCTTCAGAATCATGGTAGATTTCTGATTTATGTGCTTTTCAGTCAGTTCCATGTGTCAGTAACCACATCTGAAAGTCTCCTTAGACACAGCTCTCAGGCCTCATTTTTTTTTTTTTTTTTTTTTTTTGAGACAGGGTCTCACTCTGTTGCCCAGGCTGGAGTGCAGTGGCGTGATCTCGGCTCACTGCAAGCTCTGCCTCCCAGGTACAGGCCATTCTCCTGCCTCAGCCTCCTGAGTAGCTGGGACTACAGGTGCCCGCCACCACGCCCGGCTAATTTTTTGTATTTTTAGTAGAGATGGGGTTTCACCATGTTAGCCAGGATGGTCTTGGTCTCCTGACCTTGTGTTCTGCCCGCCTTGGCTTCCCAAAGTGCTGGGATTACAGGCGTGAGCCACCGTGCCCGGCTAGGCCTCATTTATTTCTTTGCTTCCTTGACCCTTATGGTGAATAGTGATCCAGGTAAATACAGCTAAGAGATTCCTTGCGGGGCAGAGACAAGACATCCTCACCAAGCTTCTTCTCAATTGCATAAAAATCATGAGTAGATAAAAGGTTGTTTTAAACTATTAAGCTTAGGGTGGTTTGTGACACAGCAGTAGATAACTATATTATGATATGCCTTTTTCCCTTCTCTTACCTGGCCAGCTAACTTAAAGGCGCTTAGACTTTGAGTAGGAAGGCCACACTTGTAATCTGTTTATTTGGCTCAGAATAAGTTGTATTAATACTATTAATATTTAGGCAGAAGCAACAGTTATAAACCATGACTATCCTGGTCAAACTGGGACACACAGTCACCCTATGGCCCTTTGTTGCTCGAAGTCTTTTTTCCCCAGGGTTATCTTCTATTCCCTAAAGTTTAAAAGCAGTCAACTTTTCCAGTCCTTTGAGGAACCACATTTCTAGCCTTTCTTTATCCCCTTTATTTCTGTTTGCAAACCAGTCCATTCTTTCCTAAGCACATTTGTCTCTTGTGATAGCTTGCTAAAAGCAGTCAGTCTTATTTTTTCCAGTCACTTCCACTGATGCTACAGGTTCTGTGGTTCTTTCAAGTTCTCCTTGGAGGCAGCTTTACCATGCGTTTTGCTTCTGGATATCATGAGTCTCTATCTTTCCAGCCTGTAGTATCCATTTCCTCGTTGTTTAATGCCCAGCCACTAAAACCAATGTCGTAAAATGTCTTACGTTCAGCAGTTCTTCACTTTCAATATGAAATGTGTAATGGTTCAAAAATTATATATATATATATATATATATACATATATATATATATTTTCACTCACATAAAGTCCAATCTAGGTGTTCCTGATTGGTGATTCTCCTGTTAAGTGTTTCTGGAATGTGTTTCAAGGCTCTTTCTATTTTGTAGCTCAGTCCTCTTCATCCTAAGTTTTCAAAGTCACTGTGTTCTGAGCGAGTCTGGAAGGTGGAAAAAGGGCATAAAGGATCATGTATAAGAGACTTTTATGGACCAGACCTGGCAGTGAAGCCACATCCTATTAGCTAAATACATCCTATTAGCTGAAACTCATTCACATAATTACACCTCACTGCAAGAGAGGCAGGGATGTGTGGTCTAGCTCTGTGCATGGGGGGAAAAAAACAAAAAAAGAAAGAAACAGGCTTTCTGAAAAGCCAGCCTGTCTCTGCTGACCTAGGCCACAGAAGTAATAAGATTTGCTCAGCTCTTAATTATTAATTATTAACCCGTTAGAAATAAAAGCAAATTTGTGGATAATTTAAATTTCAGTAATCTAAAAAACATTGTGCATTGAACTTTGTGAGGTATTTTCTCTCTGCGTTTGAGTATATATGTGGCTGATACTCTTGAAATGTCTTTCTAAGCAAATAACATGCACTATACAGATTTCATTCCTGCAAGGCCAGGAAACTGCTCAGTTTTGCCATCTAGTCTCCTCCTTTGGAACCGTTTGCAAACTAATCTAAAGTGTATCACCTTTCAAATCTTCTTTGGAGTTAAATGTGCTATTTCAACAAACTTATTGGCTTGCAGATAAACATAAAGTAAGTATAAGATGTAATAAGATAATTAGCATAGGATTAGAAATCATCTGATTCACTTCCTCTAATTTTCAAATGATTGTTTTGTGTTTATTCCATTTTACTGTAGATGCTTGGAGTTAATAAGCATAAAAAAATATTTTTACGAAATAAAAAATAGTGCTGAACAATAAAGAATTGACTATACAAAAAAGTATTACAAAATGTTAATAGTTCAAATCAATTTTGAAAAATTGCTAAGTCTGTTATCATTTTTATTAGAAGTTTTTAAAATAAAGAGCATAAGAGCTGTCAACAGTTTCTCCAAACAGATTAGACTTGTCTTTTTAAACTCTTAAAACCTAATTATGAATGAAGCTAGCATTTTGTTTGCGGTGTCTTCTCTTTTCTCATTCCTTGAGAGTTTCACTAAGACTGTACCTCCTTTCAGGCATTAAAAATTGAGCAGTAATAGTCAATAGATTATATTACCAGGAGGTGTATTAATTTCTGGAAGACATCAAGATTCCAAAGCTTGCCTTGAAATCATCAGTTAATCACGTGGCCCAATTGCAACAATTGAGGAAAGCAGAATGGAGCTATCCCATGCCACTAAAAGGCTTAGCATACTAATGGCCCTTTGACACTACCAGCCTTTCAGAAATCAGACTTTGTCATGCTGAAGAATAGACCACTCACCCCCAACAGGAAGCATTGGGGAGGCAAACGTGACAGTAATTCCCTGTCAGATAAAACTGAGGTATTGTTTTGGATTCCATCATATGTGAAAAGAATTACCCAGTCATAAATTTAAAATATTCTCTCTTTACCTGTTAGTCACTCTGTATTAGAGTTAAGTGTTTGTGACAGATTAAGGTTAACAGTTTATAAAATCTAGGTGTTTTTGAATGGGTTGTAGAAATTGGAATATGGTCACTTGCTCTATTTTGATAATCTAAGTATTGCTAAAGATTATAGATACAGCTGTGGAGGGGAAAAATGAATCAAGATTCAAATATTTTCTATTTTTTAGTAGCTAGTAGAAGGCAGGATATAGTGTGAGAAAATAAAGCATAGCAGGGAATAATCTGCTTTAGAGTTACTTTTCTCCATATTTACATAGTTTTAAATGACCTTGTATTAACATGCAACAAAACACTAGAAACAATTCAGTAGAAAGCCAGCATAAAAACCCAGTAATGGTCCATGGAAACTTAGGGAGGTGGGGGAACTCACATTAACACATCAAAACTAATTTGAAGAGGATTTAATTGATCTGTGGGTTGTCAAAGGAAGACTTCAGCTTGTAAATTACAAGTGGGTGTCTGCTCATTACCTTTTTCCTTTTGAAAATAGAGTGAAGAGACATAATCTTAGTGTTTTATCTGTTTGTATTTATTTATTATTTCCCACCTTAACTATGAACGCAGTGCCTTATTTTGCCCAATTATCTTTTGTTTGAATCATTTTTCAAAGGGGGAAATATTTATTTCAGGGTGATTATCTCTTGTTCCATGAAAGAGGAAAAAACAGGTTCAAATCAGGGAGACTTCATCAAAGAGACTTGTAATCCCTATTGTGTCTGTGTATTCTTCCCATCAGTTTAGAGAATGTGATAAATATCTCTTTGAATCAAGCATTGGCACTTACTTTTTCAGGTTCCAACAATTTAAATGTGGTGCAAAAATAGGATATTCAGATACAGTAATTTACTACATTGTGTTGCTTTTGAATGTAAAAAAAACCACTTGTAATTCTTTTAAAAATGCCCCCTTTGCTAGAAGTACTTAATTTTTTTGTATAACTTTTATTTTATAATAGCACTATGTTTTGGGGGGAAAAGAAAAATAAAACAGGATCATTCTTTGTGACTCAATACGTTTCACTGAACCCAATAAATGAATAATTGCAAAAGAATAAGAAGCCTTTTAAAGTTTCATTTAGCTCCGAAAACATTCCCCAGACTGTCAGCTCCAGCTACACTCTCCTGCAAAAGCAAGTATTATTTTAGAGTTTTTGAACAGCACAGGTTTACAACAACATGGAATTTATTTTCTTGATTGCTCAGTTACCACAAATTTTAAAAGATTAATTTTCTCATTTTAATTTGGTTGTCGTAATAGTATTGCCAAGTTTCCACATGGTTTTAATTTAATGTTCATCAGTTGGTATCTTTATTACTCCATTCCTGCCTCATCTTGAGGTATACTGGATAATTATTTTTTTCCTTTCGAAACAAAAACAGTGATAAAGGTTATGGGTAGATTTTGAGCTATCTAAGACCTTTATTATAAGTTTTTCTTTTTTAATTTTGACGATTGCGAGAACAGTTTTCTTAAGAGAAAAAGTGCATGTTTTAAAGAATAACATTATTATCTGGGGACAGATACATATTAGAAATCATGTTTTATCATCCTGGAACAGGAAGAGAAATACCTTATTTTAAAATTAAAGTTCATATTGTGGGTGATTTGTGAATATTTAGGGGCCTGCTCATTTGCTAGTAAGCATCTGTAAAAAAATTACAAAAAATCCGTAGTAAAGATATAATATTGACAGAATACTAATAAGATCAGCAGAAACACAGTCTTTTGAAATAAAAAAATTCAATTTTATTCCTGATTTTCTTTTTGTGTACCAAAATTAAACTACTTAATTAGTCCTAAGTGACTATGTTTTATTTACCTTACCAATCTGTATTTTACTTTATTAAATACTATTTTAATTTTTAGGACGTTAAAAAATGGTAAAATAAACAATATTTTTTAAAGTAACAGAAAGTAAAATTGAACACCTTCTATGACATTCTCATCACGAGTTTCCATTCCCTGTTCTGTGATTTCCATCAGGTGCTGAGAAGCCCTGGGCAGAGTTGAAATCTTGTTTCACAAGAGCAACTGGTCTGTCAATGATGCTGATTTTACAAACTGCACTTTGAAGACTCACTTGCTTATCTAGCTGGGATGAGCACCCCCACTCCCTCAGCCTACCAGGCATGCAAAACCACAAGAAAAATGTGGTCGGCTTTTTCTTGGAACTCAATTGTACTCCAGGGTAGTTAATTTTAAGCCTCATTTTGCATTAAAAATGCATAATACTATGGAATACAGTGCAAAAATCTCATAATTCTTTAGGTCAAACATAAGACACTTCGAAACAATTTCGAAGTTGTGGAGACTTTCCTGATAACTTCTCATGTTCATGTTGCTGAACTGTTAAGCTGTCCAAGTAGAAAAATATGAGAAACCCTGAATTAAAACACAGAAATGTGAAATCTTTTTTTTTCCTTCCTAATTTTATGGCAGTTCCTATACGCACTGTTATCTTAGATGAGTTCTACTTACTCAAATTATAAACCATTTTATCTCCGAAATTTGGGCTTAGAAAAAAAAAAAAGAGAGAGAGAGAGTCTTGCTATTTCACCCAGGCTGACCTCAAACTCCTGAGCTTAAGCAATCCTCCCACCTCAACCTTGTTAGTAGCTGGGACTACAGGGAACTTGGACTTTTGAGAAAGAGAAAACCTGAAACAACAAGATAAAGGCAAATGAAATCTAAATTGAGTGATGACTGGTATTTCAAGACTATTGTGTTACTGAGCCACATGTAAGGAGGTAACAATGTTATTTCTTCATGGGCTTTTTATTTTTTTGAAATCTTTTTCCTACTTGTAAAATATTTGAAAAAATATATAAAACCATACAGAAAAAGAAAAAGAAGGGATTAAAATTCACCTTAGGTCTTACCACCATGAGATTAACCCTGTTTATCAATGAATTACTTATTGGGTGCTTACCATATAACAGACATCTTTCTATGCACACATGTAAATAGTTTTACATAAATAGAAACATACCATATACATGCTGTTCTATTACTTGCTTTTCTGTAATAAAAATATGTCACAGACAACAAATATATGTCTACATCATCTTTTAATAGTTGTCTAGCATTCCCTTATGCAGTTCTAGACTACTTAACATAACCATTGTTGTTATAGCCTTTCTTAATTTCTTATCCCCACATCAATCCATTGAGACTGAAGCCTTCTCAGGTTTCCTCCAAAAATGAGTTCTTCTGTCATTTCATGATTTTTCAACTGAAGAATACAACAGGTAGTCCTTGTATATATTTATGAGTTTATATATCCATATATGTACATATGTGTGTTTGAAATATGTCTGTATTTAATTTTTTTTGCTGTATTTTCTTTAAAATCTCAATATCCATTTAATATAATTTCCTCCATTGGTTGCGATAAGAAGACCCAAATATCTTTACCAACTCCATCAAATAATACATTTTTTCAAATGTAGCTTACACAAGTCCCCTGCTTATAGCAGAATAACTTCCGTTGAAAGACGTCTTTCAGAACTGTAACCACTGTCTTGAGGATGAATACACCTAACTAGATCTGAATTTTCAATATAATTGCACAACTCTAGCATGTATTCCTTGGTTATTCTCATCTCTTTCTTTATGCTTCATCTTCTCATGGAGTTAGTCAGCCAAACTGAATTTCCTCTGGGGAAACTATATGCACATTTTCTGCATAATCTCTGGAGGTTAAAGCTTTGAGGATCTTTGTACATAATGGAAGAGGAGAGTCCTTTGACTACAATTGTCTTAATCCTTAAGATGTTTTGTGTGTCATGAATGGGGAAGCCATCATTTCATCTAAGGCTTCCTGAGACAGGATCTGTAAGATATTTTCTTCTCAGTGATTTTATTGAGTAATGCATTGAATAGGTGAAGTTCATAATCACTAAATAAGCACATGCTAAATAAATTTGCTGTAACTACATTTTAAGGTTGATTAGTGCCCTCAGGTTATATCTGGTCATACATGATAACATTGCATACTGAAAAAGGATTTGCTTATTTAATTAAGTGATTTTTTTAAAGTTGATGATAAGGGTTACCATACTACTCTTGGCTAGATTTGGCACATTAAAATTTTTCTTATTCCAGAGGGAATTTTAATTTTGTTCACAACATTTTACCTAGAGATAGTCTTTTCCTTAACAATTATTTTGTTATCAATATCTGTTTTAAACCAGAATTCATACAGAAGTCTGTTATAAATAGAATCATAAAATAATTTTGCTCTGTATGTGGCTAGATTTAATATAGAATCAAAGGAACAGTCTGCCCTTTGTTTTTTAGATTGTTCCCAAAAGAAAATTCATAGACTCACATTTCTCCTTGAGTTACTTAACCTGCACAAAATTGTCAAAAATAATTGATATATTGAACAACATGGAAACTAAGTGGAGATATGGGATTTCTCTTTCTAGAATACTTCTCTTAAAAGAGACTTAAATTTCTTTAGAGTGCAGCTTCCCTTTAGTTAATAAAATTGAGAGGTGAAGCCAGCTGGACTTCCTGGGTCAAGTGGGGACTTGGAGAACTTTTCTGTCTTACAAAAGGATTGTAAAACGCACCAATCAGCACTCTGTAGCTAGCTGGAGGTTTGTAAAATGCACCAATCAGTGCTCTGTAAAAACGCACCAATTGGCACTCTGTAGCTATCTAGAGGTTTGTAAAATGGATCAATCAGCACCCTATAAAATGGACCAATCAGCACTCTGTGAAATGGACCAATCACCACTCTGTAAAGTGGACCAATCAGCACTCTGTAAAATGGACCAATCAGTAGGATGTGGGTGGGGACAAATAAGGGAATAAAAGCTGGCCACCCCCCAGCCAACAGCAGGGCAACCGCTGGGGTGCCTTCCTACGCTGAGGAGAGTTTGTTCTTTCACTGTTCACAATAAATCTTGCTGTTGCACTCTGTTTGGGTCTGTGCTACCTTTACGAACCGTAACACTCACTGCGAACGTCTGCGGCTTCATTCTTGAAGTCAGCGAGACCACAAACCCACCGGAAGGAACCAACTCTGGACACGAAATGAGCAAGATGATTTTTTTAAGGTCGCCTTTATTGTCATAAAAGGGAGGTCCTATCAGGTCATACCAGCTTCACCTATCTCTCTCTTACTTTTTTTTTTTTTTATTTTTAGAGATGGGTTCTTGCTGTGTTGCCCAGGCTGGGATACAATGGCTATTCACAGAGCCAATCATAGTTCACTGCAGACTTTGGCTCCTGGCCTCAAGAGATCCTTCTCCTTCAGCCTCCTGAGTAGCTGGTACTACAGGTGTGCACCACCACACCCAACTTTATGTTTAATCTCCTGTAAATAGAGGGGCTTAGTCAGAATTCTCAGAATATGTTTTATTTTGTCTTGCTTTGGCTCAGCTAAATAGAATATTTAATGTTTTTAAAAATAATTCACAAATCTTCTATGGCTAGTTATTTATTCCTTTATTGTCAATCAAATGCCAATCCACATTTTATATAATTAAAACTTGAAAGTAAATTTGAATAGGTATTAAAGTTATGCAAGTTCACCGTAAAATATTTAAATACCATAGACAAGTATTCATAAGGGTTACAATGCAGAAATAACCACTACAGGAATTTGATGCATTTTTTCTAGTTTTTTTTCTGTGTGTACATGTTTATATATATTTCAATTGGAATCTTCTGTTGGTCTGTACTGAAATATATTTGTCTAAGACAGATTCCTATTATAGATGAGGAATTACTAGACAAGAGAATGAATATTTTTAATGGTCTTGATTCATGGTGTCGTATTACTTTGAACAGAGTTGTGCCAATTTATAACCTTACCAGTTGTGAGTGAGTATGCATGCCTGTTTTGTTTTGTTTTTGTTTTTTACTGTCTTGCCTACATTAATATTTGTTTGATTTAAAGCTTTGCTAATTTAATAGGTATGGTGGGCTAAATGGTGGCCCCATCTTCAAAAAGAGACGTTCATATCCTAATCCCCAGAATTTGTGAATATTACCTTCTATGGCAAAATAATGAATAATGCCTTAAATGGCAAAATATGTGATTAAATTAAAGACCTTGAGAGGGGGATTTATCCTGGATTATTTGGGTAGGCTCTATATGCAATCTTGTGTATTTTTATGAGAGTCAAAGGAAGTTTTAAGACACACAGAAGAGGAGGCAACGTGAAGACAAGACAGAGATTGCAGTGATGTGGCCACAACCCCAGGGATGTCATGTTGGACTGAGTATATATGGGTATTTATTATACGGTAAAGGTGCATTCAAAATAGTGGAACAAAAGATGGGTTTTTCATAAAATAACATTTTAGCATTTGGCTAGTCATTTAGAAAAGATAAGTCAAATTCCTGTTTTTAGATCTCTACAAACTTGAATGATTTAAATGTAAAAGAACTTGAAGAAAATAAGTGTATATATTTATATTTCATTGTTTGGACATTATTATAGAAACTGGAAATTGTATTAAGTCTTAGAACTTCCTTATGGTAATGAATACTATAAACAAGATGAATGATAAAAAACTGTGAGAGTCACAACACTTGTTGAAGGAGTAATAGCCATAATGTACAAATGAATAAGCCAGTAAAAATAATTCGATAGAAAAAAATCAGTGATAGGCTTTAGCACTTGTGTGTTATGTGAAGAGGCACAGCTAGAAAATAAATGCCAAAAATATATTCACTTTATTAATAAGAGACATGTAACTAAAACCAACCATAAAATACAGTTTCTACATCTATAAAGTTTTAAAAGATTAAAACAACCCATTGGTGTAGAAGGCGAAGGAAAATAGACCGTCTCATTCACTGTGGATGTTTAAATCACTAAAATTTTCCTAGAAGGCGGTTTGCCATAATTTATCAAAATGTAAAATGTTTATAGGCTGCCACCCATCATCTCAATTTTAGGACTTATTGCAAAGGAAAAATTGTGCAAATGCAAAATGATATATATATTAAAATATTTATTCTGATTTTGTGTTTTTTAGCATCCTCCCCTCCCAATTCATTAAAGCAGGAGTATACAAGAAAATTATGGTACAATCCTGTAGTGGAATACTCTGTGACCATTAAAAATTAATATATGATTCTGTATTGATTCATGAAAAAATATATCCACAAGATTCTATCAGTGGAAAAGAAAGCATGTACAGAATGATCCCATTTATTTAAAATTGATTGCTAAGTATAGTACTCTGGAATAATAGTATCTGGAAAGATATTCACAAAATCAGCAGCAGTTATCCTTAGGTGTTGATATTCATATTTTGGATGCTTTCTCTTTGGCTTTTTCTGTACTGTTTTAATTTTTAAAATGAACACATGTCATTTAACAAAAATATATAGCTACAACTATTTTTAATGCATAATGAAGTAAGGAATGAAATAGCTTATGTGAAGACTAGAAGCAATTGCTATGTAGGGAACTACAGAATTTTAGGAAACACTAACAGTCCAGGTAAAATTGGAAATCACGCATTTATTTTGTCACTAATGTTAGAGATGATACGGTATTCTCCAGTAGAGCTATGTGGCTTTACATTCTATATTCTAAAAGCACTCCTTTGAATATCATGGACCAAATCTCATGAACTCAGATTATAGAGTTTTACTATAACTGGAAGTGTAAAGAGCATGGAGAACATGATGGGTAGCAATTACTCATCAGATAGAAAGAGGAAGGAGACATTTTGTATAATGGGAGAAGAGGAGGCAAATTAGTAAGGAATGCAAGCAGAGAGAAGACAAGTATTAACTGGATCCCTGAATAGAGATTTGGTGAGCCATCATTCTGGGTCTTGGGCAATGGAGGCATGCGGCAAAATGGCAGGAAGCCCAGATAGCTTGGGAAGAATCTGAGGCCATCCAGCCTTGTACTCTGCTTTCCTGACCTATCACCATGGCTGTAGAATGGTAGGTCAGCAAAAGCAGAATGGGGATTCTAGAGAGATGGGCCTAGGATATTGTCTGCAGCCTATGACCTTTATATAGTACTTAGTGGTAGGAAGCAGAGATGCTATAAGGACTGGCAGATCAAAATGGCTTGAGTTGGAAAATTAAAGCTGGAGTTTGTGGGAAACTTACACTGGAGGCCATGGTGAGGAGGTAGTCATCAGCAGAGCTGACCATGCAGGACCAGACACTCCTTGGTAGATGCCAATGCCCACTACTGAGGAAACAGGCTCATCGCCCTCCATTGGAGACAGAGGAACACCCGGAACAACACCGTCCAGTGGAAATATAATGCAAGCTACACATGTGATTTAAAATTGTCTAATAGCCACACTCAAAAAACCCAAAGAACAAAAAAACCGCACTTCATGTGCTTAGTAGCTGGATATGACTGGTGTCTACTGTATTGGACAGCTCAGATCAAGAGAATAGCACATAGACCAACGGTCCTTCTCCGTCCCATCATCATAAATACACAGAAGCTTCTCTACTCAGAAACAATGTTGGCAAGAGAGAGTGGGAGAGGAGACCCTTCCAGCAGTGAGAAGTATACCTGATGGAGAGTTAAAATTATGGATTGATAACTTTCAGCTAGAGGAATCAGTTATTTTTAAATAGACATTAGGATTTTTTTTTTCAATTATCACTGGAAGTTGGAGACTTAAGAACAAGATGAGGACCAGGTGCCGTGACACACACCTGTAATCCCAGCACTTTGGGAAGCCAAGGCAGGTGGATCACCTGAGGTCAGGAGTTTGACACCAGCCTGGCCAAGACGGTGAAACCCCGTCTCTACTAAAAATACAAAAATTAGCCAGGCGTGCTGGTGGGCGCCTGTAATCACAGCTACTTGGGAGGCTGAAGCAGGAGAATCACTTAAACCCAAGAGGCAGTGGTTGCAATGAGCCGAGATCGTACCATTGCACTTCAGCCTGCCAGACAAGAGCAAAACTCTGTCTCCGCTCCCCCCTCAACAAAAAAACAAGATGAGATATTTAAAAATAAAGAAATATGTAATTCTTGCACACTTGAGTAAAACGGTACATTTTAACTCTCATCACAAACTTTTGAAAAATTGTCTTTTTACTGAGAGGAAACCTAGCAATTATTAAGCATATTAAGTATGTCACTGTGCCTTCCACTGTATTTAGGCATGGTTCCCTGAAGTTAAGTCAGTATTGCTTGAATCCTCCAAATGCTTGTAACCTAAAGTCAAGACTACACAACACTAGCTGTTACAAACAAGATGTGATAATTGAGAACTGGGTTTTTTGGGGTACAGGAGCTTCATAACATTTGATTTTAAACAGCATGTCAGGATTACTGCAAAGCTTTAGGAAAGTCCTTCTCTGAGCGGTTTTCATTCCTATGTTATACCCATCAGGCTTACTGTTACTCCTCTCCCTTCACTTGTGTGTGTGTGTGTGTGTGTGTGTGTGTATGTGTGTGTGTTTAAGACTTCATTTTCTTCAGAGCAGTTTTAAACTGAGAGGAAGGCACAGAAATTTTCCACATACTCCCTCACCTCACACATGTATAACCTCCCCAGTAATCAACATCCCCCACTAAAGCTGTGCATTTGTTACAACCGATGAACCTACATTGACATATCACAGCCACCCAAAGTCCAAAGATTACATTAGGATTCACTTGGTTTTGTACATTCAATGGGTTTGGCTAAATGTATAATAATATGAATCTGTCATATAGTATTTTATACAGAGTATTTTCACTGCCCTCAAAGTCATCTGGTCTCTGCCTGTTTATCCCTCCTCCCCCACCCTCCCTACCACCAGACAACCCCTTGCAACCACTGATCTTTTTATTGTCTCCATAGTTTGCCTTTGCCAGAATGTCATATAGTTGGAATTATACTGTATGTAACCTTTTCAGATTGGCCCCTTATGCTTAGTAATATGTACTTAAGGTTCCTGCATGTCTTTTCATGGCTTAATAGCTAATTTCTTTTATCACCGAATAATATTCTATTGTCTGAATGTACCAGTTTGTTTATCTGTTCACTTACTTAAGGACATCTTGGTTGTCCCCAAGTTTTCCAGTTATCAATAAAGCTGCTATAAACATCTGTCTCCCCAAATCCAGAACATTGACAACACCAAATGCTGGCAAGGCTGTGGAACAATAGAAACTCTGATTTATTGCTGCTGGGAATGCCAAATGGTATACAACCACTTTGGAGACAGTGTGATAGTTTCTTATGAGACTAAACATGCTTTTACCATACGATCTTTGCAGTATGCAGTCTCCTTGGTAATTACTGAAAGGAGTTGAAAACTTATGTCTACACCAAATCTGCCTTCACATTTTATGTTCTCCTATCTAAAATATCTTCCTCCTTTCTGATACCTTATTCTATTCTGCCATAGTCTGAATGTGTCTCCTCAAGTTCATGTGTTGAAAATTTAATCCCAATGCAACTAGTGTTGAGAGGTGGGGCCTTTTGGGAGATGTTTGGGTCATGAAGGCTCCACCCTCATGAATGGATTAATGCCACTATAAAAAGGGCTTGAAGGAATAAATTCTCTCTTCTACTCTTCTGCCATGTGAGGATATAATCTTCCTCCTCTCTGGAGGAACAACAAGGCACCATCTTGTAACCAGAGACCAAATCTGCTGGTGACCTGATCTTGGACTCCCCAGCCTCCAGAACTATGAGTGAATAAATTTCTGTGTTTTATAAAGAACGGTCTGTGGTATTCTGTATAACAGCACAAAATGGACTAAAACATATCTATATTTCAAGAACAAGTTTAACTTCCATCCTGGTTGTAAACTGTACCTGGCCTCATTCAATTTAAATAGAACTTACTGTGTGTTTCACATTAAATGGCTAGACTTTGAGCGATATACTCTTTTGCTTAATTTTCCAGTTGCTTTATTTAGTGTCTTATCTCACCAGTGAATTCATGCTGTATTCATGGGAAAAAAAACTCTTATTTTCTTTATTTACCTAACACATTCAGTGAAGTGCTAACCTTGGGATTAATCCTCAGAAACTACTTTTTGTTTCAGTTGAATCAACTAAGTAGTCTGTAATGATTCAATTTGAAGATTAAAGTAGCCAAATGTAGCCATTTTAATGTAGTCATTTTGTTAGCACAGGGTTGCTTTTATAGAAAGGGGAGTCCAAACTGCAAATAGGTAATCACATGGAATTACATTCTGAACGCTGTATTGACGATTTTGATTTTATCTTCTTCAAATATTCTATGGCCAAGAAGTATTCCTGACCTTATGTTTTCCAACCACTGTTCATAAAACTGTTGATCATTTCTTGGCTGTAGTGAGGTGAAAGGATGATCACCATTTCTAAATACACTATATTTGCCATTTATTACTTCCGTTTATTCCTAGAAGATGCTCACCCTCCTCAAGCACTTTAACATAGAAAATTATTTTCATAGTTGATTCTTTTGGAGCACCTTCACTTCTATAATACAACATGCACATCTTTTATCAATGACTATGTGCTGAAACTATTCACCAAAACATGAAATAAAGACTCCCAACTTTTTGGCTTCACTTTTACCATGCTCACGTAAAGAAACAAATTGATGTGTCCACTCAAATTGAGGCAAAATCAATATGGTATGTGATTATGTACTAGTAGTTGACTTGTCAGGAGAAAACCAACCAAAGCAGTATTCTGTGTTTTACACACACACACACACACACACACACACACATTTTTTTTTTTTTTTTTGAGATGGAGTCTCGCTCTGTCGCCCAGGCTGGAGTACAGTGGCGCGATCTCGGCTCACTGCAAGCTCCACCTCCCGGGTTCACGCCATTTTCCTGCTTCAGCCTCCCGAGTAGCCGGGACTACAGGCGCACGCCACCACGCCCAGCTAATTTTTTTTTTTTTTTTTTTTGTAGTTTTAGTAGAGACAGGGTTTCACCATGTTAGCCAGGATGGTTTTGATCTCCTGACCTCATGATCTGCCTGCCTCTGCCTCCCAAAGTGCTGGGATTACAGGCGTGAGCCACCGTGCCTGGCCACAGTTTTAATATAAAATACTTGAAAAGCAAGAGCAGTAGAATACATCAGTACTATTCAAAGTAGTGTTCAAAGAGGTATGCTTCTAGTACTTCGTGGAGTAATTTTAGTGCTCCTGGCACATTATATTAGGTTGGTGCAAAGGTAATTGTGGTTTTTACCATTGAAGGTAATGGCAAAACCTCCAATTACTTTTGCACTTACCTAATAAGACAATAAACATCTAAATAAGGTTATAGCCTCAGTTTTGATTTTTTTGGATTACTTTACAAAACCTTGAGCTTATAGCTTATTTTTAATTATAGTGCTTTAACATTTGTCAGACATATGGCTTTTACTCTTGTCTTCCTATCTGGGGAATTTCAATATTGATATTCTGTTGTTTAAACCACCTTTATGCTCCTCAGTTTCTGCTGAAATAATAATTCTTTGACCTAAAAGCCTTCTTTACTTTTGTTGAAGTGTTTAGTTCAAAAGGCATTTTGCTTGTTCACATAGACTAATTTAGTAATTGTGATTTTTATAATCTAAAAATTTAGAGTATTACTTCTTAGAGGTTTCAAGGGATGATTTAAAATGGATACTTTTCTTATGTGTGGGTCTAATGATGATGAAATTATGGGAATTAGTGGATTAGGCAGGAATACAGTAATTCTTAGGGGTGAAGAATTATATACAAAAATCTATGTAATGGTGAATTATGTCAAAACTGAGTGCAGTTAGTCATTTCACAAATATCTATTGAGGGCTTGCTATATACTGGACACCATCTTAGGTAGTGAATGAGCTGTAATGAATAACATAGACATTCTTCATAAACTTGGAAGTTTAGAATCCAGCAGTTACTAATATATTGATAATACAATGGATGAGATGAACTTACTCTCTCACATGACCAGAGGTTTGCTGATGTAAGCAGTGTTCCTTAGAGTGATAAAAAATAAGACATTGATTTAAGTTCTTTTATATTTCATATTATATAAAAGGAATTCATGGAATGGATCAGATTTTACAACCCATAATATTTAGCTCCACCACAAAGGAAGCATAAAATTTAAAGTTCTTGACTGGTTTAGGTGTTTAAAGTGCAGACTGATGGCTTGAACCTTTGACTGAATTTCTTTTCAGCCAACTAAGGTTTTATAATGGATGAATCCTTTTCGTAAAGCTGTCAAAATTAGGCTTAGGGAAAGTGCATCCTCTTCGTTATATCTATCTCATCCTTTACACATTTGCAGAAATGTGAGACAATTTTTTTTTTTTTTTTTTGAGATAGAGTCTTGCCCTATCGCCAGACTGGAGTAAAGTGGCACAATCTCAGCTCACTGCAACCTCTGCCTCCCGGGTTCAAGCGATTTTTCTGCCCCAGCCTCTGTAATAGCTGGTACTATAGGCGCGTGCCACCATGCCCGCTTTTTGTGTTTTTAGTAGAGATGGGGTTTCACCATGTTGGCCGGGATGGTCTCCCTGACCTCGTGATCCACCCATCTTGGCCTCTCAAAGTGCTGGGACTGCAGGCATGAGCCACTGTGCCTGACCCTTGGTTTTTTTTTTTTTTGAGACGAAGTCTCACTCTGTAGCGCAGGCTGGAGTGCAGTGGCATGATCTTAGCTCACCGCAATCTCTGCCTTCTGGGTTCAAGCAACTCTCGTGTCTCAGCCTCCAGCTACTCGGGAGGTGCCTGCCACCGTGTGCAGCTAATTTTTGTATTTTTAGTAGAGATAGAGTTTTGTCATGTTGGCCAGGCTGGTCTGGAATTCCTGACCTCAGGTGATCCACCCGCCTCAGCCTACCAAAGTGCTGGGGTTACAGGCATGAGCCACAGCGCCCAGCCACAAATTTTTAAGTATTGAAAAAATATGAGATTTGAAAAATGTTTTGATTCTTCATCTGATATAGTAGTAGAAGTGAAGTATTAAGACTAGGGTCAACTATGAGGTTGGGGGGCATATTATGGTCATAGAAGTATCTCATACAATTATTATGTTCATACAAGATAACAAGTATCTCACAAAAATGTTGCAAGTTGTATAAACTCTTTTGTAGTTCAGATAAAACTCTGTGAATATGACTTTCACCTGAATCTGAAGCATATTGCAAATCAGCATAGAGAAGTGAAACTTGAATAAATTTAAACATTTAGAGGTTTTTTTTTTTTTTTTTTGAGACAGAGTTTTGTTCTGTCATCCAGGCTGGAGTGCAGTGGCACGATCTCGGCTCATTGCAAGCTCCACCTCCCGGGTTCACGCCATTCTCCTGCCTCAGTCTCTCGAGTAGCTGGGACTACAGGCGCCCGCCGTCACGCCCGGCTAATTTTTTGTATTTTTAGTAGAGATGGGGTTTCACCGTGTTAGCCAGGATGGTCTCAATCTCCTGACTTTGTGATCCACTGGCCTCGGCCCCCCAAAGTGCTGGGGTTACAGGCGTGAGCCACCGCACCCAGCCTAAACATTTAGAGTTTTGAAAATAAAATCACCCCTCTTTGCAGAAAGCAAGCATTGCTTTGAAGTCTTTTTTTTTTAAGTGTGCTCCATGTAGAATAAAAACTCTTAAAAAAGGAAGCCAAATGGAATGAATATCAGTAAATAGTGAAAAATAAATATCTGGAAAAATGGTTGATTAGGAAGCATCAGAAATCTGTTTTCCTACCTAGATAACAATTGCACTGGCAGAATCTGTCTGATGTAACTATTTTGGAACTCTGGAGTCGATTGAGGGCTTGCAACCTCCAGGGGAAGGCTTGGTCCATAAATTGTAGTTAATTTCAGGCAATTCCAGCTCTTACTATAGTAGCAGCTACCCATCCTTCATCCCCAAATGGAGGCAGGCAATTGTGCACACGTTCATGAAGCAACCTAAGCATACCTTGTGGGAGCCAGAGTAGGCAAAAAGAACCATATCCTCCAAATATTAGGAATCTGTGTCCTGATCATGGACTGCATCTTATGATCACAGATTCAGACAGAGTTGGGCTGCCATTGATGTTACACCTGCCCCCATTGCTGCAAGCCTCTCTCCCTGCAGCTGAAGTGACTGCCAGGAGATTTAAAGGAACTGTGCTCCTTTTACCTCTTTCTCTCTTTCTTTCTTTTTTCTTTTTTTTTTTTTTGAGATGGAGTCTCACTCTGTCACCTAGGCTGGAGTGCAGTGGAGCGATCTGGGCTCACTGCAACTTCCGCCTCCCTGGTTCAAGCAATTCCTCTGCCTCAGCCTCCTGATTAGCTGGGATTACAGGCACACACCATCACGTCTGGCTAATTTTTTTTGTATTTTTAGTAGAGACGGGGTTTCATCATGTTGGCCAGACCGGTCTCAAACTCCTGACCTCAGGCAATCTGCCTGCCTTGGCCTCCCAAAGTGCTGAGATTATAGGCGTGAGCCACTGTGCCTGGCCTCTTTCTTTCATTTTATAAAATTTTTTGACACCTCCCCATCCACCTTTATTTCTATCATTTTCTACTTCTAGCAGCCAGACATTAAAGACAAGCAGATTAAGACCAGGCATGGTAGCTCATGCCTGTAATCTCAGTACTTTCGGAGACTGAGGTGGGTGGATCACTTGAGGTCAGGAGTTCAAGACCAGCCTGGCCAACATGGCAAAACCTTGTCTCTACTAAAAATACAAAAATTAGCTGGGAGTGGTGGTGTGTGTAGGTAGTTCCAGCTACTTGAGAGGCTGAGGCAGAAGAATTGCTTGAACCCAGGAGGTGCAGGTTGCAGTGAGCTGAGATCATGCCACTGCACTCCAGCCTGGGCAACAGAGTGAGACTGTCTCAAAAATAAAAACAAAAACAAGGACATTCAAAATCAACTGTATTCATGGGGTAAATTAGAAAGTACCTGTGCATACCCAGAGAATGGCACAGGCTCATAAAAAACCTCCAGTTTATAACTCAGGCTGATCCTTGGCACAGAGACAGCAGACAGCAGACAGCAACAAAACAAAAACAATAGCAAAAATAATAACAAAAAGTAGCAAACTCTGGGGAAAGGGGAAAATCTGATTTCTAGAGTTATCATATTATTAGATTCCAGTATTCACTTTTCAACAAAACATCACGAGGCATACAAAGAAACAAGAAACTATTCAGAGGAAAAAATATAAATCAACAGAAACTGTCTGTGAAGACGGCCTGATGGAAGATCTTCTGGATGAAGACTTTAATACAATATCTTAAAGATGCTCAAAAAAACAAAAGAAGATGTGGTAAAAATCAAGAAAGCCATATATGTAATATAAATATTAATACAGAGATAAAAAACTTAAAACCAAAATGAAACTCTGAGCTGAAAAGTACAATAACTAAAATGAAAGATACATTAGAGGGGCTGGGCACAGTGGCTCACACCTGTAATCCCAGCACTTTGGGAGGCTGAGGTGGGTGGATCATTTGAGGTCAGGAGTTTGAGACCAGCCTGGTCAACATGGTGAAACCTATCTCTAGTAAAAATACAAAAACTAGCTGGGTGTGGGGGCAGGCACCTGTAATCCCAGCTACTTAGAAGGCTGAGGCAGGAGAATTGCTTGACCCCAAGAGGCAGAGGTTACAGTGAGCTGAAATCATGACACTGCATTCCAGCCTGGGTGACAGAGTGAGACTTCATCTCAAAAAACAAAAACAAAACATTAGAGGGATTCAAAGGCAGATTTGAGGAGGGAGAAGAAAAAAAATAGTGAGTTTGAATATAAGACTGTGAAAATGTTCAAGTCTGAGAAAAAGAAATATTGAAGAAAAGTGAGCAGGGCTGGGAGCAGTGGCTGATACTTGTAATCCCAGCACTTTGGGAAGCCAAGGCGGGTGGATTTTATGAGCTCAGGAGTTCGAGACCAGCCTGACCAGCATGGTGAAACCCTGTCTCTACTAAAAATACAAAAATTAGCTGGGCATGATGACACATGTCTGTCTGTAATCCCAGCTACTTGGGAGGGTGAGATAGGAGAATCACTTGCCCAGAAGGCGGAGGTTGCAGTGAGCAGAGATTGTGCCACTGCACTCCAGCCTGGGCAACAAGAGTGAAACTCCATCTCAAAAAAAAAAAAAAAAAAAAAAAAAAAAAGAATAGAAAAGTGAACAGAACCCAAAGACTTGTGGAATACCATTAGGCAGATCAATGTATGCATTGTGGGATTCCAAGAAGGATAAGAAAAAGAAGCCAAACACGTATTTGAAGAAATAATGGCTGAAAACTTACCAAATTTGGTGAAACTCATGAATATAAACATCCAAGAAGCTCAATGAATTCCAAATAAAATGAACCCAGATATGGACAAAGGCACATTGTAATCAAACTTTTTAAAGAGAAAGGCAGAAGATAAGTAAGAGAAGAGAGGACTTCACAAATCTACTAGATGTAACAGATGTATACAGAACATTCTACCCAACAACACAGGATAAACCTCAAGTGCACATGGAATATTTTCCAGAATAGACTGTATGTTAAACCACAAGTTAAGTCTTTTTTTTTTTTTTTTTTTTTTTTTTTTTTTGGTGAGACGGAGTCTCACTCTGTTGCCCACGCTGGAGTGCAGTGGCACGATCTTGGCTCACTGCAAGCTCTGCCTCCCAGGTTCACGCCATTCTCCTGCCTCAGCCTCCCAAGTAGCTGGGACTACAGGCGCCCGCCACTACGCCCAGCTAATCTTTTATATTTTTAGTAGAGACGGGGTTTCCCCTGTGTTAGCCAGGATGATCTCGATCTCTTGACCTCGTGATCCACCCGCTTTGGCCTCCCAAAGTGCTGGGATTACAGGCATGAGCCACCACGCCCGGCCAACAAGTTAAATCTTAATTGATTTAAAATGAAAGATACCATACAAAGCATTTTCTCTGTCCAAAACAGGTTAAAATTAGAAATCCCTAACAGAAGTAAAACCAGAGTATACACAGATGTTAAAGCAACATTTATCAAAGAAGATATCACGAAGGACATTAGAAGGTATGTAGTCTTCAGTAAAGTTTCAGGGTTTAAAATCAATGTACAGAAATCAGTAGCATTTCTATACATCAATAACTTTCAAACTGAAAGCCAAATCACTAACACAACTGCTTTTAAAATAGCCACAAAAAATACTAAGGAATATATATAGCCAAGGAGGTGAAAGATCTCTACAAGGAGAACTACAAAGCACTGCTGAAAAAAAAAATCATAGATGACACAAACAAATGAAAAAACACTCCATGTTCATGGATTGGAAGAATAAATATCATTAAAATGGCCATATTGCCCAAAGCAATCTACAGATGCAATGTTATTCATATCACACTACCAATGTCATTTTACACAGAATTGGAAAAAAATGTTCTAAAATTTCTATTGAATCTAAAAAGAGCCTGAATAGCCAGCACAATCCTAATCCAAAACAACAAAGCCAGAGGCATCACATTATTCAGCTTCAAACTATAAGGCTATAGTGACCAAAATAGTATGGTACTGGTGCAAAAACAGACACGTAGACCAATGAAACAGAACAGAAGACCCAGAAATAAAGGTGCAGACCTGCAACCATCTGATTTTTTGACAAAGCTGATAGTAACAAACAATGCAAAAAAACTCCTTATTCAATAAATGATACTGGGATAATTGACTAGCCATAAACAGAACACTGAAGCTGGACCTCTATCTTTCACCATATACAAAAATCAATGCGGGCCGGGCGTGGTAGTTCATGCCTATAATCCCAGCACTTTGGGAGGCCAAGGTGGGCAGATCACCTGAGGTCAGGAGTTCGAGACCAGCCTAACCAACATGCAGAAACCCCATCTCTACTAAAAATACAAAACTAGCTGGGCATGGTGGTGCATGTCTGTAATCCCAGCTACTCGGGAGCCTGAGACAGGAGAATCACTTGAACCAGGGAGGTGGAGGTTGCAGTGAGCCGAGATCACCCCATCACACTCCAGCCTGGGCAACAAGAACAAAACTCCATCTCAAAAAAAAAAAAAAATTAATGCAAGATAGATTGAAGACTTAAATGTAAAACTTAAAACTATAAAGACTCTAGAAGAAAACCTAGGAAATAACATTCTGAACATTGGCTCTGGCAAAAACTTTATGACAAAGACTCCAAAGCAATTGCAACAAAAATAAAAATTGACAAGTGGAACTTAATTAATCTAAAGAGTTCTACACAGCAAAAGATCAACAGAATAAACAGACAAACTATAGAATGGGAGAAAATATTTTCAAACAATGCATCTGAAAAAGGTCTAATATTCAAAATCTAGAAGGAACTTAAGCACATCAAGAAGCAAATAATAAACTTCTTCATTTAAAAATGGGCAAAGGACACGAACAGACACTTCTTAAAAGAAGACATGCATGCAGCCAAAGATCATATGAAAAAATGTTCCACATTACTAATCATCAGAGAAATACAAAATAAAACCACAATGAGATAGCATCTCACACCAGTCAGAATGGCCATTATTAAAATGTCAAAAAACAAAAGATGCTGGTGAGGCTTGCAGAGAAAAAAGAATGCTTCAACACTGCTGGTGGGAGTGTAAATTAATTCAGCCACTTGGGAAAGCAGTCTGGAGATTTCTTAAATATCTGAAAACAAAACTATCGTTTGATCAGCAATCCCATTACTGCCTATATATCCAAAAGAAAACAAATCATTCTCCAAAAAGATACATGCACTTGTATATTCATTGCAGCATTATTCACAATAGCAAAGACGTGGAATCAATCTAGGTACCAATCAATGGTAGATTGGATAAAGAAAATGTACATGTACACCATGGAATACTAGGCAGCCAGAAAAAAGAATGAAATCATGTCCTTTGTGGCAACATGGATACAACTGGAGGCCATTATCCTAAGTGAATTGATGCAGGAACAGAAACCCAAAATTGCATGTTCTCACTTTTAAGTGGGAGCTAATCACTGGATACACATGGCAGTAAAGATGACAACAATAGAAACTGTGGACTATTAGAAGGGACAGTGAGGGAGGGAGGGAATGGGTTGAAAAAATATTGAGTAGTATGCCCACTACCTGGGTGATGGGATGAATCATCTCCCAAACCTTGGCTTCACACAATATGCTCATGTAACAAAACTGCACATGTATCCCCTGAATCTAAAATAAAAGTTGAAAAAATACTACTAGAAAAAATTAACAAATACAAATTAAATTAAATTAAAAAAGAAAATTTTTAGATACAAATGAAGATGAAAATGCAACATACCAAAATTTATGGGATTCAGTGAAAGCAGTGTGAAAGGAAAAACTTAGAACCATAAAGACTTACATTAAAAGATAAGTAGAATCTCAAATCAGCAATCTAACTTTACATCCTAAGGAACTGGAAAAAGGGCAAACAAAACCCAAGGGTAGCAGAGAAAAAGACATAGTAAAGATTAGAGCAAGATAATAGAGAATAGAAAAACAATAAAGAAAAATCAATGACCAAAAGTTGGTTCTTTGAAAAAATCAACACAATTGACAAACCTTTAGCTAATTGAACTAAGCAGAAGAGAAAGAGGCCTCAAATTGTAAAATCAGAAATGAAAGTGGGATATTACTTATTCTCCAGAAATAAAGAAGATTATAAGAGAGCAATTATATGACAACAAATTGCAGAACTTAGATGAAATGGACAATTTTTAAGAAACACAAAACCTGCTAAGTCTAAAAAACAAAGATATAGAACATTTTAATAGACCTATAAGTAAATATGTAAGTAAGGAAAGGAAAGCAAGAGAAGAAAATGAATTAGTAATAAAAAATCTGACAAGGGAAAGTCCTGGATCTCAGGGCTTCACTGGTGAATTTTACCAAACATTTAAAGAGCTAATACCAATTCTTCTCATACTATTTCAAAAAATTGAAGAGGAGGGAACACTTTCCAACTCATACTGTGAGGCCAACATTACCCTGATACCAAAGCCAAAAACACTACAGCAGAACAAAACTGCAGACCAATATCCCTTATGAACCTTGATGCAAAAAGTTTCAACAACATACTTGCAAAATTGAATTCAGCAGCAAATTGCAAGGATTATCCACCATGACCAAATTGGATTTATAGCTGAAATGCAAGAGTGTTTCACATATGAAAATCAATCAATATAATACGGCACACTAACCGAATGAAAAAAATAAAAACACACCTGATAACCCCAATTGTTGCAGAAAAAGCAGTCACAGTATTCATATATTTTCATAATAAAAACACTCAACGAACCAAGAAGAGAAGGACATTACCTCAACATCATAAAAGCCATATATGGAAACACACAGCAAATATTGTACTCAATGGTGAAAGACGGAAAGCTTGGCCAGGTACGGTGGCTCACGCCTATAATCTCAGCACTTTGGGAGGCCAAGGGGGTGCGGATCACGAGGTCAGGAGTAAGAGACAAGTCTGGCTAACATGGCGAAACCCTGTCTCTACTAAAAATACAAAAATTAGCCAGATGGGCTGGCAGGCGTCCATAATCTCAGCTACTCAGGAGGCTGAGGCAGGAGAATTGCTTGAACCCGGGAGGCGAAGGTTGCAGTGAGCTGAGATGGTGCCACTACACTCCAGCCTGGGTGACAGAGGAAGACCCCATCTCAAAAAAAAAAAAAAAAAAAAAAAGAAAGAAAAAAGACTGAAAGCTTTTCCTTTAAAATCATGAACAAGGCAAGGATGCCTGTTTCTACCACTTCTATTCAACATAGTACTGGAAGTTCTAGCCAGAGCAGTTAGGCAAAATATAGAAATAGAAGGTATGCACATTGGAAAGGAGGAAGTAAAATAATCTCTGTTCACTGGTGATAAAACGTTATGTGATAAAACCGTAAAGATTACACAAAAACCCTGTTAGAATGAACAAATGAATTCAGCAAAGTGCAGTACAAAGTCAATGCACAATAAATCAGTTGTATTTCTATATACAATTAGCAGTCTCAAAAGAATGTAATAAAAATAGTTTCATTTCAAATAGCATGGAAAATAATGAAATGAAAATTATCCTAACCAAGGAGGTGAAGAACTTGTATAATGACAATTTTAAGACAAAAATTAAAGAAATTCTAAGACATAAATAAATAGAAATACATTACATGTTTACGAATTGGAAGGCTAACTATTGTTAAGATGTCAATACTACCCAAAGCAATCCACAAATTCAATAAAATTCTTACCAAAATCCCAATATATAAATATATTATATAAACATATATAATATATATATTATATAAACATATATTATATATAAATATAGTATATATACATATATAATGTATATTATATATTATATATAATGTATATTGTATATAATGTATATTATATATTATATGTATATGTAATATATTTATATATATTATATGTATATGTAATATATTTATATATTATATGTATATGTAATATATTTATATATATATCAATATATTTTTATATATATAATATATATAAAATATATATAATATATATTATAATATATATATAATATATATTATAATATATATATAATATATATTATAATATATAAATATATTATATATGCATATATAATATACATATGCATATATAATATATATGCATATATAATATACATATGCATATATAATATATATTATATATGCATATATAATATATAATATATACATATATAACATACATAATATACATTATATATGTATATATTACATATTATATATGCATATATAATATATATTATATATGCATATGTATGTTATATATGCATATATAATATAAATTATATATGCATATATAATATATATTATATATGCATATGTATATTATATATGCATATATAATATATTTATATATTATAATATATATTATATATATATTTTATATATATTATATATATTTTATATATATTATATGTATATGTAATATATTTATATTTTATATACATATAATATATAAATATATTACATATACATATAATATATAAATATATTACATATACATATAATATATAATATATTACATATACATATAATATATAATATATTACATATACATATAATATATAATATATAATATATTACATATACATATAATATATAATATATTACATATACATAATATATAATATATTACATATACATATAATATATAATATATTACATATACATATAATATATAATATATTACATATACATATAATATATAATATATTACATATACATATAATATATAATATATTACATATACATATAATATATAATATATTACATATACATATAATATATATAAATATATTACATATACATATAATATATATAAATATATTACATATACATATAATATATATAAATATATTACATATACATATAATATATATAAATATATTACATATACATATAATATATATAAATATATTACATATACATATAATATATAAATATATTACATATACATATAATATATAAATATATTACATATACATATAATATATAAATATATTACATATACATATAATATATAAATATATTACATATACATATGATATATAAAAATATATTACATATACATATGATATATATAAATATATTACATATACATATGATATATATAAATATATTACATATACATATGATATATATAAATATATTACATATACATATGATATATAAATATATTACATATACATATGATATATAAATATATTACATATACATATGATATATAAATATATTACATATACATATGATATATAAATATATTACATATACATATGATATATAAATATATTACATATACATATGATATATAAATATATTACATATACATATGATATATAAATATATTACATATACATATGATATATAAATATATTACATATACATATGATATATAAATAGATTACATATACATATGATATATAAATAGATTACATATACATATGATATATAAATAGATTATATATACATATAATATATATGAATATATTATATATACATATAATATATATGAATATATTATATATACATATAATATATATGAATATATTATATATACATATTATATATGAATATATTATATATACATATGTACATATAATATATTTATATACATATATGTAATATATTTATATATAATACATGTATATAAATATATTATATATGCATATAGTATATGTATATAAATATATTATATGTACATATAATATATGTATATAAATATATTATATGTACATATAATATATTACACGTACATATATTATATAAATATATAATATACATATATAATATACATATATGTATATATACACATATATACATATATTATATGTATATATATAATATATGTATATATATACATCTATATACATATATAAAATATGTATATATATACACATATATACATATATTATATATGTGTATATATACATATATACATATAGTATATATATACATATATACTATATGTATATATATACTATATGTATATATGTATATATATATACATATATACATATATACATATATTATATATGTATATTATATAATATATGTATATATTAGATATAATATATTATATAATATACAATACATACATATATTATATAAATATATAATATATACATATACTATATAAATATATAATATACATATATTATATTAATATATAATTATACATTAATATATTATATATACATATATATCATATATACATATATAAATATATGTACATATATCATATATTATATATATTTTATATATACACATATACTTTATATAGATACATATATATTATATATATATGCAGAAATAGAACAACTAATTCTAAAATTCCTATGGAACCTTAAGGGATCTTAAATAGTCAAAAGCAATCTTGAAAATGAAGAACAAAGCTAGAGGACTCACATTTCCTGATTTCAAAAATTACTACAAAGCTACAGGAATCAAAACAGTGTGGTACTGACACAAAGACAGACATATAGACAAGTGGAATAAAATAGACAGCCCAGAAATAAACCCTTGCATGTGTAGTCCAATGATTCTTGACAAAAATGGCAAGACCATTCAATGGGGAAAGGATTCTTTTCGACAAAAGAGTCTGAGGAAACTGAATATTCATATGTGATAGCATGAAGTTAGACCCTTACCTAACACCATGTACAAAAATTAACTCAAAATGGATCAAAGACCTAAATGTAAAATCTAAAACATTTAGCAGAAAAGAAAAAAGCTTCTTGACTTTGGACTTAGCAATGATTTCTTGGATATGACACCAAAGACATAGGCAACACACAAAAAGAATAGACAAATTGGACTTCACAAAAATGAAAAAGATTTGTGCACAAAAAGACAGTATCAATAATATAAAAAGGCAAATCACTGAATAGTAGAATATATTTGCAAATCATATATCTGATAATGGATTAATATCCAGAATATATAAAGAACTTCTGAAAAACAAATAACCTGATTCAAAACTGAGCAAATGACAAATACGTATTTTTCCAAAGAAGACATACCAAAAGCCAATAAGCACACGACAAGGTGTTCAACATCACTAATGATTAGGAAAATGAAAGTCAAAACTACAATCAGATACCCCTCACACCCACTAGGATGGCTACTATTAAAAAATAGAAAGTAACAAGTATTGGCAAAGATGTGGAGAAATTGGAACCCTTGTGTACTGTTGTTAGGAACAATGTAAAATGGTACAGCTGATGTGGAAAACACTACAACAATTCCTCCAAAATTAAAAACAGAATTACCATATGAGCAGGCAATCCAACTTCTGAGTATATATTTAAGATTTGAAAGCAGTCTGGAAGATATATCCATACACTCATGTTCATAACAACACTATTCACAATAGCTAAAACATGGTGGCAACCCAAGTGTCTATTTTTTAAAAATTTTAAATCATTTAAAAAATCTTTTTGGCTGGGCATGGTGTCTCATGCCTGTAATCTCAGCACTTTGGGAGGCTGAGGTGGATGGCTCCCCTGAGCCCAGGAGTTTGAGACTAGCCTGGCCAACGTGGCAAAACCCTGTCTCCACTAAAAATACAGAAATTAGTGGGGCACGGTGGCATGAGCCCGTAGTCCCAGCTACTCGGCAGGCTGAGGTGGGAGAATTGCTTGAACCTGGGAGGCAGAGGTGGCAGTGAGCTGAAATCATGCCACCGCACTCCAGCTTAGGCAACAGAGTAAGACTCCATGTCAGAAAAAAAAAAAAAATTTGTGGGCACACAAGTGCCTATGGATGGATGAATAAAAAAGCAAAATGTGGAATGAAATATCATTCAGCCTTAAAAAGGAGGTAATTCTCTTTTGTTCTTTCCTATTTTTAGTTTAAGTTCAAGGGGTACTTGTACTGGCTTGTTGATATAATTTGGCTGTGTCCCCACCCAAATCTCATGTTGAATTGTGGTTCCCATAATCTCCACATATTGTGGGAGGGAGTTGGTGGGAGATAATGAATATAATGAGGGTGGTTTCCCCCATCCCGTTCTTGCGATAGTAAGTTAGTTCTCATGAGATCTGATGGTTTTATAAGGGGCTTTTCCCTCTTTTGCTTAGCACTTCTCCTTGCTGCCATCAAGTGAAGTAGAGTGTGTTTGCTTCCCATTCTGCCATGATTGTAAGTTTCCTGAGGCCTCCTCAGTCATGCTGAATGGTGAGACAATTAAACCTCTTTCCTTTATAAATTACCCAGTATCAGGTATGCCTTTATTAGCAACATGAGAATGGACTAATACATTTGTTACATGAGTAAATTGCATGTTGCGGGGGTTTAGTGTACAGATAATTTTGTCACCTAGGTATCAGCATAATATCCATACTTAGTTTTTCAATCCTAACCCTCCTTCCATCCTCTACCCTCAAGTAGGCCCCAGTGTCTTTTGTTCCTTTCTTTGTGTCCATGTATGCTCAATGTTTAGATCTCACTTATAAGTGAGAACATGCAGTGTTTGCTTGACTGTTACTGCTTTAATATGCTTAGAAGAATGGCTTCCAACTTCATCCATGTTGCTGCAAAGGACATAACCTTATTCTTTTTTATGGCGGTGTAGTATTCCCTAGTGTATATGTATCACATTTTCTTCATTCAGTCCACTGTTGATTGGCATCTAGGTTGATTCCATGTCTTTGCTATTGTAAATAGTACTGAGAAGAATATATGCATGCATGTATCTTTACAGTAGAATACTTTATGTTTCTTTGGGTATTTACCCAGTAATGGGATTGCTGGGCCGAGTGGTAGTTCTATTTTAAATTCTTTGTGAAATCTCCGGACTGCTTTCCACAGTGGCTGAATTAATTTACATTCCCACCAGCAGTGTATAAGCATTCTCTCTTCTCTGCAGCCTCACCAGCATCTTTTGTTTTTTGACATTTTAATAGAAGCCATTCTGACTGGTGTGAAACGCTATCTCATTGTGTTTTTCTTTTGTAATTCTCTGATGATTAGTGATGTGGAACATTTTTTCATGTGCTCTTTGGCTGTGTGTATATCTTCTTTTGAGAAGTGTCTGTTCATGTTCTTTGCCCATTTTTAAATGGGGATGTTTAATTTTGCTTCTTGATTTAAGTTCCTTATAGATTTTAAATATTAGAACTTTTTCAGATGCAATTATTTGCAAATATTTTCTCCTATTCTGTAGGTTGTCTGTTTACTCTGTTGATAGTGTCTTTTGCTGTGCAGAAGCTCTTTAGATTAATTACGTTCCACTTGTCAATTTTTGCTTTTGTTGCAATTGCTTTGAAATCTTTGTCACAAAGTTTTTGCCAGAGCCAATGTTCAGAATGTTATTTCCTAGGTTTTCTTCTAGAGTCTTTATAGTTTTAAGTTTTACATTTAAGTCTTTTATCTATCTTGCATTGATTTTTGTGTATGGTGAAAAGTAGGGATCTAGTTTCAACCATCTGCATAAGGCTAGTCAGTTATCCCAGTATATTTATTGAACAGGGAGTCCTTTTCTTGCTGTTTGTTACTACCAGCTTTGTCAAAAATCAGAAGCTTGTAGGTGCGCACCTTTATTTCTGGGTCTTCTGTTCTGTTCCATTGGTCTATGTGTCTGTTTTCATACCAGTAACATGCTATTTTGGTTACTGTAGCCTTAAGTCAGGTAGTGTGATACCTCTAGTTTTGTTCTTTTTGCTTAGGATTGCTTTGGCTATTTGAGCTCTTTTTTGGTTCCAAATGAATTTTAGAATGTTTCTTTCTAATTCTGTGGGAAGTGACATTGATAGTTTGATATGAATAGCATTGAATCTGTAAATTGCTTTGGGCAGTATGGCCAAAAAAGTGTAGGAAATTTTGACATATGCTACAACACACATGAAACTTGAGGACATTATGGCAAGGGAAATAAGCCAGTCCCCAAAAGACAAATACTCTATAATTCCCCTTATATGAAGAACTTAGAGTAGTTCAAATTATAGAGGCAGAAAATGAAATGGTGGTTGCCATGGGCTGGAGGGGTGGAGGAATGTGGAGTTATTATTTAATAGATATAGAGTTTCAGTTTAACAAGATGAAACGAGTTATGGAGATGGATGGTGGTAATGGTTGCACAACATTTTGAATGTATTTAATACTACTGAATTGTATACTTGAAAATGGTTAAGATAGTTGCTGGGGTCTGCTAAAGTCTCTCAAAATTCATGTGCTGAAACTTAATCCCCATTGTGGTGGTATTAAGAGGTGAGCCTTTGGGGAAGTGATTAAGTCATGAGGGCTTTGCCCTCATAAATGGATTAGCGTCTTATAAAAGGACTGGAGGGAACTAGCTTAGTTCCTCTTACCCTTCCATTTCTTCTGCCATGTGAGAACACAGCATCTGTGCCCTCCTGAGAATACAGTACCACAGCACCATCTTGGAAGCAGAACAAGCAACTCTCACCAGACACCAAACCTGCTTGTGTCTTGATTTTGGGCATCCCAGACTTCAAAACTGTGCAAAATAAATTTCTATCACGTGTAAATAACACAGTTTGTGGTATTTTGTTGTAACAACATGAACAGACTAACACAATGATAAATTTTATGTTATGTATAGTTACCACAATACAAAATTTGAACAAGAAAAGAACATCAATTGTTTGTGTTCACTAAAGTCAAGAGGATCATCTGAGTCTAGTAAGCAATGGTCTCCAGTCAATAAAAATAAAATGGGCATGTTTATGACAGACCCTTGGGGGGCAAGGTAACACAAAGGAGAATAATGAGAATTTACGAAGAAGATCTCTCTTTTTAATATATCTACCTCGTTTCCACTTTCTCTGAAGAGAACAACAGAGAAGTTCCTTGAGCATTTTAGAGCATGATTGGCATAGGGAAGAGCAATCTCCCCACAGTGAGACCACAGGGAGGTGGCAAGGTTTCCTCAAATAACCAAAAGCACAGCCCACAGTGGTTGAATGGGTGACAGAAGCCAACAAGAAGAAGCTACCTCCTTGGGCTAAATCACTTTAATCTTTAATGGAACCATAGTAATGCTCTCTAACTGGCCATGTCACTCATCTTTCCTCTTCCTCAATTGATTCACCACAAAGCTGACAGAAAAATGTTTTAAAATTAAAATCTGATCATATCCTTGTCCTGCCTGAACACTTCAGTGGTTTCCAATTGCACGTCAGATAAAATGTAAAATCCTGTTTATGAAGGATCTGGCCCTGCTTACGTCTGAGGTTCATTTTCTACCTTTCTCTTCTTCCCTCATTGAGTTTCAAACTCAATGGTTCACCTACTTTTTCTCAAATAAACTGAACTCTTTGATCCCTCACAGTATTATCACAAGGTTTTTCTGTATGTCTGAGAAAATCTTCATCACTACCCCCAGTCTGACCCAGGCCACTGTTGTCTGATTGGTTCTTCCTCAACCTCCAAGTCTGAACTTCAGTGGCTCTCCAGTCTAGGTTAGGTTATATGTTATTACAGTATCCTATACTTTGTCTTTACACATATTACTTGTTTAAATAAAATTACTCAGACCAATAGCAAGTTAAACAGAAATATGATTTATTATGTATTTATTATTGTCTATCTTTCTCCATGAGGGCAGAGACTGTGTCTATCTTGTTTATTTCTGAATTCTATGTACATTGTCCCTGACTCATAGTTGGTGCCTCATAAATACCTGTGAAATGTAAATGCAGACATGACAGGGATCAGTGGAAAATCTTGTCATTGTCTTCATGTTTTGTCTGAACCAGGACACAGCTTTTTGTTTTATGTACCAAACTTTAAGTCTAAATTATCTAAGAAATAATTAATGTTGTAGATTTTACCAAATACTTCTTGGGGAGGTGAAGAGGAAAATGACATCACACACACCACATAGTAAATCTTAATTTAAAAATCTCTGTTAAACATCTCTGTTCTTCCCCTCAAAGTTCCTTTTTGACTTGTTGTCTTCCCCTTGACCCTCCAGACAGCCTCTCCAGCTTTACAGATCTTAGTCTTCACCACCCTGGTCACCATACCAAGAAAGGCTCTCTCTATTTTTTTTTCTTATGTACAACATTTTAGCTTTCATCTTTGTACTAGGTTGCTAGGACTGCCATAACAAACTATCACAAAGTTCGTGGCTTAAAGAACAGAAATTTATTATTTCATAGTTTTGGAAGCAAGAAGCCCAAGAACAAAGTATTGGCAAGGTTGGTTCCTTCTGTGGGCTGAGGGAAAAAAAAAAAAAACTCTTTTGTAATAAACTACCATTCAACTCAGAAATCCTATTACTGGCTATATATCCAAAAGAAAATAAATCATTCTACCAAAAAGACACGTGTACTCATATAATCATTGCAGCACTATCCACAATAGCAAAGATATGGAATCAACCTAGTTGGCCATTAATGGTGAACTGGATACAGAAAATGTAGTATATATACACCATGGAATACTAGACAACCATAAAAAAGAGAATAAAATAATGTCGCTTGCAGCAACATGGATACAGCTGGAGGTCATTATCCTAAGTGAATTAATGCAAAATACTGCAAGTTCTCGCTTACAAGTGGGAGCTAAACTTTGGGTACTCATGGACATAAAGATGGCAACAATAGACACTGAAGACCACTAGAAACGGAAGGGAGGGTGGAGGGCAAGGGCTGAAAAATTCACTATGGGGTACTATGCTCACTGTCTGGGTGATGGATCATTCATATCCTGAAACTCAGCGTCCATGTAAAAAATCCGCACATATACTCCCTGAATCTAAACGTTGAAATTATTTTTTAAAAACTTAAAAAGTTTAAAAAAGAAAGTGTCTCTTTGTACAATTGTGTATAATTAAATTTGGATTCTTCTGCTGATTTGCATTGCTTTGTGAAGTTACAAATTGTAAACATGTTAATTGCCCACCTTGCAAATAAGAATGTTTGTAAGATTATCTTATATAATAATTTCTCAAATTTTTTTTCACTTTAAACATTTACATAATTTGAATATTTGGATCACTTCATTTCATTCATATCATTTTTGTTAATTTGTCATCCCCTCCTTTTGAATGTGCATAAGGAAGAAATGCTTACTTTTTAAAAAAGGGTAAATATTGCACTAAATAGTCTTGCTTTTGTCTTTATTTTTCCTGCCATGGTAGCAAATGTCACACTTTTATAACTTTCATACATTTATGAAGAAATTCTGAATAAAATATGCTTCGTAATAAAGTATACAATTGTGTGAATAATCCTGAAATTTGGTGGGACAAATAGAGTGTTTCAAGTGAAAAGAGAGAGAGAGAGACAGAAAGAGAGACAGAGAAAGAGAGTGCACACAATCTCCAAGACTTATTTGCTTCTTATCTGATTTTGTGGTTTAAGTGAACATCATGATAAATTACAATATGATGGTAATACATCACATCATAAAAAGCTTTTATCTTTAAGATAAATTCTGTTATGTGGTAGGCCAAATTCTAAGATAGCGCCAGTCTTAGTCTTTTACGGCCGGTATAACAAATTATTATGGCCTTGGTGGCTTTACCAACAGACATTTATTTCTCATATTTCTGGAAGCTGGAAGTCCAAGATCAGGGTGCCAGTATGGTCAGGTTCTAGGGAGGGCCAACTTCTGGATTGCAGACAACCATCTTCTCATAGCATCCTCACATGGTGGAAGGAGGGCAAGAGAGTGTTCTGAGGTCTCTTTTATGAGCTCACTAATCCCATTCATGGGGACTCCACCATTATGACCTAATCACCTCCAAAGGACCCCACCTCCTAGTACCATCACACTAGGATTCGGGTTTTATCATACTAATTTTATGGGGACGCATTCAGTCCATTGCAGCCATCAAGATTCCTGGCCCCTGGTATACACAGGCCTTCTCTCAGTTATTCAGTCAAACACTAATCCAGGTACTGCTGTGAAGGGATTTTGCAGATGTCACTAAATTCCCAAATCAGTCAACTTTAAAACAGGGAGATTATCCAGGTGGGCCTGACCTTATAGAATAAACCCTTTAAATATGGGTCTAGGCATCAGAGAGGAAGTTAGAGTTTGAAGTGTGAATTGACTCTGGAGAGAGTCTCTATCTGTTGTTGGCTCTGAAATTGGAAGGGGCCATGTGGCAATGAATGGGGAGCAGAGAGCAGCCTATGACTGATTGCCAGGAAGGAGATGGAGACTTGAGACCTGCAGCCTCAGGGGAATGGGTTCTTTAACAACCATATGAGATTGGAAGAGGACCCTGAGCTCCAGATGAGACCACAAACTAGCCAATACCTTGGTTTCAACCTTGTCCAGCCATGTCATGCCTGAACTCTGACAGACAGAACTGTGAGCAAATACATAGGGATTACTTTAAGCTGCTGAATTTGTGGTACTTTGTTATATATCAATTTATGGTACTAATAATTCTGTAAAATTGATAAACTTCCTAAAAAATTCATTTAGAGAATATCTTGCAAAAACAATCCTAATGTCATTTGAGTGAAAAGGAAATAGAAAACCCTTGTTTATGAAAACCCTCTTATGAAATGGAAAGGAAATAGAAAACCTTTATTTATTTACAATATATTGTTACAATATTCCTTTGACTCATCCATTTTATGAATATCCTGTTCAGACTCCATGTGGTCATTTTTAAAGATATGATTTTGGAGGGGAGCAGAGCAATATGGTAGAATAGAAGGCTGCACCAATTATCCTCCCACTCAACAAGAACAGCAAATTTAACAACTATCTACAGACAAAAAAGCACCTTCATAAGAACCAAAAATCAGGTGAGCACTCACAGTACCTGTTTTTTTTTTTTTTCTTTTTGAGACGGAGTTCTGCTCTTGTTGCCCAGGCTGGAGTGCAATGGCACGATCTCGGCTCACCGCAACCTCCACCTCACCTCCCAGGTTCAAGAGATTCTCCTGCCTCAGCCTCCTGTGTAGCTGGGATTACAGGCATGCGCCACCACATCTAGCTAATTTTGTATTTTTAGTAGAGACGGGGTTCCTCCATGTTGGTCAGGTTGGTCTCGAACTCCTGACCTTAGGTGATCTGCCTGCCTCAGCCTCCCAAAGTGCTGGGATTACAGGCATGAGACATCGCGCCCGGGTGGTTTTTAACTTCATATTACTGAAAGAGGTACTGAAAAGCATAGGAAAGCCAGTCTTGAATTGCCAACAATGCCCCTCCCCCATACCATTCCCCCTACCCCTCCAGCCGCTGCATGGTGCAGAGAATCTGTGTGCTTGGGGAGGGAGAATGCAGCAATTGTGAGACTTTGCACTTAACTCAGTGTTGCCTTGTCACAGTGGAAAGCAGAATAGGGCTGCACTTACCTGATGCCACTCCCACTCCACCACAGAGGGAGCATTTGGACCGGCCCTGGCCAGAGATAAATTGCCTATCCCAGCACTCAGAACTTGAGTTCCCTCAAGCCTCACCACTGCAGCCTGGAGTGGTCTGGGGCCCTAAATAAAGTTAGGCCACAAAGACTGCAACTTCTAGGCAAGTCCTAGTTCTGAGCTGGGCTCATAGTCAGTGGACTCAGGGGCATATGACCTACTGAGACATTAGCCAGGGTGGCTAAGGGCGTGCTTGCACTGCCCCTTCCCCAAAACCAGGCTGCACAGCTCATGGGTACAAAAAGACACCCCTTCCTTCTGCTTGAGGAGAGGAGAGAAAAGAATAAAGAGAATTTTGTCTTGCATCTTCGATACCAGCTCAGTCACAGTAAGATAGGGTGCCAGTCAGAATCATGAGGCCCCCTTTCCAGGACCCAGCTCCCAGATGACACTTCTAGTCACATGGAAACCCATTACCTTGAAGTGAAGGGCCCATTTCTGGCAGAACCTATTATGTCTGACTAAAGAACCCTTGGGGCTTGGCCCGGTAGCTCACGCCTGTAATCCCAGCACTTTGGGAGGCTGAGGCGGGCAGATCACGAGGTCAGGGGTCTGAGACCAGCCTGTCCAATATGGTGAAACCCCGTGTCTACTAAAAAATACAAAAATTAGCTGGGCGTGGTGGCGTGCACCTGTAATCCCAGCTACTCAGGAGGCTGAGGCAGAAGAATCGCTTGAACCTAGGAGGCAGAGGTTGCAGAGAGCTGAGATTGTGCCACTGCACTCCAGCCTGGGCGACAGAATGAGACTCTGACTCAAAAAAAAAAAAAAAAAAAAAGCCCTTGGGCCCTGCATAACCAGCAGTAATACCCAGGTAGTACACTGTGGGCCTTGGGTGAGACTCTGAGACTTGCTGGCATCAGGTGACACTCAGCACATTTCCAGCTATGGTGGCTATAGGAAGAGACTCTATCCGCTTGAGAAAAGCAGAAGGAGGAGTAAAGGGGACTTTGTTTTACACTTTAGGTACCAACTCAACCACAGGGCGTAGAGCATCAGGTGGGCTCTTGAGGTCCCCACATCTAGGCCTTGGTTCTTGGACAGCCTTTCTTGGCCTACCCTGGGCCAGAGGGAAGCCTAATGTCCTAAAGGGTGAGTCCCAGGCCTGGTAATACTCATCACAAGCTGACTGAAGAGCCCTTGGGCCTTAAGTGAACATCAGTGGGAGCCTGACAGTACTCCCTGTGGGACTGTGGTGGTGGTGGCCACAGTATGAGGCTTCTCTGTTTGTGGAGGAACTAGAGGAGGGAGGGAAGAAGAAAGGGAAGACTGCATCTTGTGCTTTGAGTGCCAGCTCAGTAACAGTACAATAGAATATAGGTAGATTTCTAAGGTTTTGAATCCAGGCCCTGGCTCCTAATGGTATCTCTGGACTCACCCAGGTCCTGACTCACTGCCTTGAAGGGAAGGACACAAGCCTATCTGGCTTCACCACCTGCTGATTGTACAGCCCTAAGGTCTTGAGCTAACATAGGTGGTAACCAGATAGTGGTTATCTCAGGGCTTGGGCAAGACCCAGTGCTATGCTAACATCAGGTCTGACCCAGCACAGTCCCAGTGGTGATGGCAACAGGGGTCCATGTGTCATCCCTCTCTCAGCTCCAGGTGGCTCAGCACAGAGAGAAAGACTCTGTCTATTTGGGAGAAAGCAAAGGAAGAGAACAAGAGTCTCTGCCTGGTAATCCAGAGAATTAGGATCTTATCCAAGACCACCAAGGTGGTACCTCTATGAATCTGCAAGAACCACAGTGTTACCGGGCTTTGGGTGTCCCTAATGCAGATATGGCTTACATCACAACAGTCAAGTCCTTTTGAATACCTGGGAAGCCTTCCCAAAAAGGATGGGTACAAATACGCCCAGACTGTGAAGACTATAATAAATACCTAACTCTTCAATGCCCAGACACTGACAAACATCTGCTAGCATCAAGACCATCCAGGAAAATATGACCTTGCTAAGCAAACTAAATAAAACACCAGTGACCAGTTCTGGAGAAAGAGAAATATGTGATCTTTCAGACAAAAAATCCAAAATAGCTGTTTTGAGGAAACTCAAAGAAATTCAAGATAACACAGAGAAGGGATTCAGAATTCTATCAGAAAAATTTAATGAAGAGAATGAAATAGTTAAAAATAATAAAGCAGAAATTCTGGAGTTGAAAAATGCAACTGACATACTGAAGAATGCATCCAAGTCTTTTAATAGCAGAATTGTTCAAGCAGAAGGAAGAACTAGTGAGCTTGAACAGAGGCTATTTGAAAATACACAGTCAGGGAAGACAAAAGAAAAAAGAATAAAAAAGAACGAAGCATGTCTGAAAGATCTAGAAAACAGCCTCAAAAGGGCAAATCTAAGAGTTATTGGTCTTAGAAAGGAGGTAGAAAAAGAGATAGGGGTAGAAAGTTTATTCAAAGGGGTCATAGCAGAGAACTTTCCAAACCTAGAAAAAGATAACAATGTCCAAGTACAAGACGGTTATAGAACACCAAGCAGATTTAATCCAAAAGAGAACATCAAGCCATTAAATAAACTCCTAAAAGTCAAGGATAAAGAAAGCATCCTAAAACAGCAAGAGAAAAGGAACAAATTACATATGAAGGAGCTCCAATATATCTGGCAACAGACTTTTCAGTGGAAATGTTACAGGCCAGGAGAGAGTGGCATGACATATTTAAAGTGCTGAAGGAAAAAAACTTTTATCCTAGAATAATATACCTGGTGAAAATATCCTTTAAGCATGAAAGAGAAATAAAGACTTTCTGAGACAAGAAAAAGCTGAAGGACTTCCTTAACACCAGACCTGTCCTACATGAAATGCAAAAAGGGTACTTCAATCAGAAAGAAAAGGATGTTAATGAGCAATAAGAAGTCATCTGAAAGTACAAAGCTCACTGGTAATAATAAGTACACAGGAAAACACAGAATATTATAACACCATAACTGCACTGTGTAAACTAATCTTAAATAGAAAGACTAAGCAATGAACCAAAAAAAAAATTAAAACAACTTTTCAAGACATTGTACAATAAGATGTAAATAGAAACAACAAAAAGTTAAAAAGCAGGGAGACAAAGTTAAGGTGTAGAGTTTTTATTAGTTTTCCTTTTTTTTTTGTTTTTGTTTATGCAAATGATGTTAAGTTTTTATGAGCTTAAAATAGGTTATAAGATAGTATTTGCAAGCCTCATGGTAACCTCAAATCAAAAAACATACAACAGACACAAAAAAAATAAAAAGCAAGAAATTAATCATATACCAGAGAAAATCATCTTCACTAAAAGGAAGACAGGAAGGAAGGAATGAAGGAAGAGAAAACCACAAAACAACCAGAAAATAAATAACAAAATGGCACAAGTAAGTCCTGACTTGTCAATAATAACATTGAATAATGCATAGTCTCTGCCTCTCTGCCTTCTCCCTCCCCAAGCACACAGATTCTTTAATAAATGGACTAAACTTTCCAATCAAAAGACAGGGTGGCCAAATGGGTAAGAAAAGAGACCTACTGATCTGTTGCCTACAAGAAACAGATTTTACCTTTAAAGACACATACAGACTGAAATAAAAAGATTAAAAAACACATCCCATGTCAATGAAAACCATAAAACCCCAGGAGTCTCTGTATTTATAACAGGCAACATAGATTTCAAGACAGAAACTAAAAATGGACAAAGAAGGTCACTATATAGTGATAAAGGGGCTAATTCAGCAACAGGATATAACAACTGTAAATATATATGCACCCAACACTGGGGCACTTAGATATATAAAGCAAATATTACTATAGTTAAAGAGAGAGATAGACTCCAAAACAATTAGCTGGAGACTTAAGCACCCCTCTTTCAGCATTGGACAGACCTTCCAGACAATCAACAAAGAAACATCAAAGTTAATCTGCATTATTGCCCAAATGGACCTAACAGTTATTTATGGAACATTTCATCTAATGACTGCAGAATATATTTTGTTTTCCTTAGCACATGGATTATTCTCAAGGATAGACCACATGTTAGGTCACAAAACAAGTCTTACAATATTCAAAAAATTAAAGTAATATCCAGCCTGTTCTTTGACCACAATGGAATAAAACTAGAAATAAATAACAAGAGGAATTTTGGAAGCTGTACAAGTGTGGAAATTAAACAATGTACTTCTGAATGACCAGTGGAGAAATGAAGAAATTAAGAAGGAAATGGAAAAATTTCCTGAAACAAATGAAAATGGAACCCTAACATACTAAAATCTGTAGATTCAGCAAAAGCATAACTAAGGGGAAAAGTTTATAGCTATAAGTGCCAACATCAAAAAAGTAGAATGGATTAAAAATATGTTACATATACACAATGGAGTACTAGTCAGCCATAAAAAGAATAAAAACCTGTCCTTTGCAACAACATGGATGGAAGTAGAGGTCATTAGTGAAGTAAGTCAGACACATAAAGACAAATATTGCATGTTCTCACTTATTGGTGGGAGCTAAAAATTAAAACAATTGAACTCATGAGGATAGAGAGTAAAAGAATGGTGATATGGTTTGGCTCTGTGTCATCACTCAAACCTTATGTCAAATTGTAACTCCCAGTATTGGAGGAGGAGCCTGGTGGGAGATTATTGAATCATAAGAGTGAACTTCCCCCTTGCTGTTCTCATGATAGAGTGTTCATGAGATCTGGTTGTTTGAAAGTGTTAGTACCTCCCTCTTCTCTCTCTCTCTCCTGCTCTGCCCTGTGAGGATATGCCTGCTTTCCCTTTTGCTTCTGCCATGATTGTAAGTTTCTTGAGGCCTCCCAGCCATGCCTCCTGTATATCCTGCAGAGCTGTGAGGCAATTAAACCTCTTTTTCAAAAAAAATAAATTACTCGATCTCAGATAGTTCTTCAGTGACAATGTGTGACAATGAACTAATACAGAAAATTGGAACCAGAGAAGTGGGGCATCACTATGAAGATAGCTGGAAATGTGGAAGTGACTTTGGAACTGGGTAAAAGGCAGAGGTTGGAGCAGCTTGGAGAGCTCAGAAGAAGACAGGAAAATGAGGGAAAGTTTGGAACTTCCTAGATACTTGTTAAATTGTTGCGATCAAAATGCTGATAGTGGTATGGATATTGAAGTCCAGGCTGAGGTGTTCTCAGATGGAGATGAGGAACTTCATGGGAACTGGAATACTCTTGCTATGCTTTAGTAAAGAAACTGGTGGCATTGTGCCCCTGCTCTAAAAATTTGTGGAGCTTTGAACTTGAGAGAGAGGATTTAGGATATCTGGCAGAAGAAATTTCTAATCAGCAAAGTGTTCAATATTTGGCCTGGTTGCTTCTAACAGCAAAACGATTATCAGAAACTGGAACTTATGTTTAAAAGGGAAGCAGAGAGGCTGAGCAAAGTGGCTCATGCCTGTAATCCCAGCACTTTGGGAGGCTGAGGCAGGCAGATCACCTGAGGTTGGGAGTTAGAGACCAGACTGACCAATGTGGAGAAACTCCCTTTCTACCAAAAATACAAAATTAGCCAGGGGTGGTGGTTCATGCCTGTAATCCAAGCTACACAGGAGGCTGAGGCAGGAGAATCATTTGAACCCAGGAGGGAGACGTTGCAGTGAGCTGAAATCGTGCCATTGCACTCCAGCCTTGGCAACAAGAGTGAGACTCCATCTCAAAAAAAAAAAAAAAAAAAAAAAAGGAAAGCAGAGAATAAAGGTTTGGAAAATTTGCAGCCTGACTCATTTTCTGGGAAGGAATTCAAGGCTGCAGAAATTTGAATAAGTAATGAAGAGCCGAACGTTAATAGCCAAGAAAATAGGGAAAATGCCCCTGGGGCATTTTGCGACAGCCCCTCCCTTCACAGGCCTGGAGGCCTAGGAGGGAAAAATGGTTTCATGGGCTGGGCCCATGGCCCAGCTGCTCTGTGCAGCCTCAGGACATGGTGCCTTACATCCCAGCCGCTCCAGCTCCAGGCATGGCTAAAAGGGCCAAAGTACAATTCAGGCCATTGCTTTGAGAGTATAAGCCACAAGCTTTGGTGGCTTCCATGTGATGATGGGCCAGGGGGTGCACAGAGGGCAAGAATTGAGGCTTGGAAGTCCCCATCTAGATTTCAGAGGCCATATGGAAAAGCCTGGATGTCCAGGCAAAAGTCTATCATGGGGTGGAGGCCTCATGGAGAACCTCTACTGGGGCAGTGCCAAGGGGAAATATGGGATTGGAGCTCCCACACAGAATCCTCACTGAGACAATGCCTAGTGGAGCTGTGAGAACAGGGCCACTGTCTTCCAGACCCCAGAATGGTAGATCCACCCACAGCTTTCATTGTGCCCCTGGAAAAGCCACAGTCACTCAATGCCAGCTCATGAAAACAGCCACAGGGGCTGTACCCTGCAGAGCCATAGGAATGAAGATGCCCACACTTTGGAAAACCATCACTTGCGTCAGTGTTGCCTGGATATGAGACATGAAGTCAAAGAAGATTAATTTGGAGCTTTAAGATTTAATGATGACTCTGCTGGGTTTCAGACTTGCATGTGGCTTGTAGCTCCTTCGTTTTGGCTGATTTCGCCCTTTTGGAAGGGGAGCATTTACTCAATGCCTATACTGTTATTGTACCTTGAAAGTAACTAACTTGTTTTTGAATTTACAGGCTCATAAGCAGAAGGGACTTGCCATGACTTAGATAAGACTTTGGGCTTGGAGTTTTGAGTTAGTGATGGAATGAATTAAGACTTTGTGGGACTGTTGGGAAGGCATGATTTTGTTTTGAAACATGATAATTGGGAGGTGCCCGGGGTGGAATGATATAGCTTGGTGCTGTGTTCCTACCCAAATCTCATGTCAAATTGTAATTCCCAGTGTTGGAAGTGGGTCTGGTGGGAGGTAATTAAATCATGGGGGTGGCTCCACCCCTGCTGTTCTCATAATAGTGGATGACTTATCATGAGATCTGGTTGTTTAAAAGTGTGTAGCACTTCCCCTTTTGCTCTTTCTCCTCTGTTGCCCTGTGAAGACATACTTGCATGCCCTTTACCTTCCACCATGATTGTTAGTTTTCTGAGGCCTCCCCAGTCATGCCTCTTACACAGCCTGCAGAACGGTGAGTCAATTAAATTTCTTTTCTTCATAAATTACCCAGTCTCAGATAGTTCTTTATAGCAGTGTGAGAACAGACTAATACAGATAGTTACCAGAGTCTGGGAAGGATAGTCGGTATGGGGGTGGGAGAGAAGTAGGGATGGTTAATAGGTACAAAAATTTAATTAGATAGAAAGAATAAGGTCTAGTATTTGATGGTACAACAGGTTGACTACAGTCTACAATAATTTATTGTACATTTAAAAATAACTAAGAGTATAACTGGATTGTTTGAAACACAAAAGATAAATGCTTGAGGTGATGGATATCCCATTTACCCTGATGTGGTTATTATACATGCATGGCTGTATAAAAATATGTCATGTAACCTATAAATATGTACACCTACAGTGTACTCATAAGAATTAAAAACAAATAATTTTTAAAAAAGAGAATAAGACATGACTTTGAATTACTCTGCCTACATTTTTTTCTCCACTTTAGAAAAGATTGAATGAAACATCCATGTAGAACTAGTTTTAGTTACTCCAAAGGTTGATAATTATTTCCCAAGATTTCTATATTATTATTCTCATTCTCAAACCAAGTTAAATCCCACTGATTACTAGTTTGTCTCTGTTCAACTATAAAAAGCTTACATTTTTAAAACAGATATTTTGGCTATTCACTTTATATATTTTCAGACATTTAGATCTTGAATTCCAATTAGATTTTCCTACCTTAAATCTTTATCATTGATTAAATTTCTACCATATATTTCCATTGTCAAAATGTAGAACATGCCTATCCTTTGACAGAAATTACAGTTCTAGGAATTAATTCTAATATGTATATCTACATGAATATGTAGATATATTAGAATATATATTCTTTCCTATTTGAAGCATCGTTTAAAATATCAAAATACTGGAAACAATCTAAATGTCTAAAAATAGACTAAGTTGTGGTACATCTATGCAATTTAACTATGTATCTTTATGTCAAAAATAAGCCAACTGCCGGGTGCGGTGGTGGCTCATGCCTCTAATCCCAGCACTTTGGGAGGCCGAGGCGGGCGGATCACGAGGTCAGGAGATCGAGACCATCCTGGCTAACACAGTGAAACCCCGTCTCTACTAACAATACAAAAAATTAGGTGGGCGTGGTGGCAGGTGCCTGTAGTCCCAGCTATTCGGGAGGCTGAGGCAGGAGAATGGCGTGAACCCCGGAGGTGGAGCTTGCAGTGAGCCAAGATCACACCACTGCACTCCAGTCTGGGTGACGGAGTGAGACTGTGTCTCAAAAAAAAAAAAAAAAAAAAAAAAAAAATAAGCCAACTGTATACTGATGTGGAATAATCTGTATGATATAAGAAGTATCAAAGCAAACTGTACGATAGAATATCTAGTATGTTATAATTTATGAAAAACAAATGAAAATATAGTTACATGCTTGCTTATGCACTGAATATTTCTGAAAAATATACAGAAAACTGGTAACATTAGTTGCTTCTGGGGAGGAGAACTTGATGGCCAGGGCCTTGGGGTAGGAGAGAAACATACTTTCTTTTCCCTACATATTCTTTTGTTCCTTTTAAGTTTTACAGCCATGGTATGCATGCATTTCATATCAAATCAATTGGCCTTCTTTTCTTTCAAATAAGTGCTTATATTTGGTGATTTTAAGAACACAATATACAAATAACTCTCCGCCTAGGGTGGGAGGAGGAGCAAAGCTCTTCTGTTTTATAGGAATGTTGTCTCTTTTAAACACAATTATGATTCCTTAAAATTTTTATTAAGAGCAGGGAGCTTTCTATGATATGTGGCTTCTAAATACAGGTTTTGTTTTTTTTTTCTTAACAATTGTAACCTATAGTCTTAAGGCTATGTTAATCTCAAAGCATGTTTATACTGACTATAAGAAACAATGTGACAGAATATTTGTTATCCGAGTTATGTTTATTTACTTGGTTTTAAATGTTTGCCTTAGCAATGTGAATTTATTAACCTATCTTGTGATAATTAACACGCTGACTATGATCTTACTGACCCCATTATAGTTTTTCTTTTTTTTTTAGATATGGGGTCTTGGTCTTGCTGTTTTGTCCAGGTTGACCTTGAACTCCTCCAGCCTCCTGAGTACCTGAGAGTACAGGCATACACCACCACAAAAGACTTTCTCTCCATTAAATAAATAGGATAAGTTCCTTTGTTAATTAAAAAATGTAGCAGATTCTGAGTCTAGAGTTCTCGCCTCAGTTGTGCAAGAAAATAAAATGTGCTATAGCAGATTCATTATCAAAAACACAGCAGAAAACTTTTGCTTTCAGACAAATTGGTACTGTGGTCCTGGAAACAAGTCTGAACAGAGGGGTGGTGGAACAGATTGCTTCAGCCCTAAAATCAGAGAGTGCTAATAAAATGGCTGAAGAGGACTCATGAAATCTCATTTTGGTTTTCAGTGGAAGCCACCTGTCTTTACTGCCTATTTCCCATCTGAGAAACTGCTGTACTCTCTAAATTAGATAAAAAAAAAAAATGCAGACATTCAGATGTATTGGGTAAGGATTCAACATTTAGAAGCAGTGTCAGGAAAGTGGTGTTTTTAAATGGTATGAAATATGGTGGATCAAATTGAGATGCAGTCGTATCGGGTTGTGGTAGAGAAACGATTTTCTCCCTTAGTGTTTTCTCTCTCCTTTTTCCTATATGAATTAAGGATTGATCAACCAAAAATCAGGTCTGGATAGGAAGTCTTAGATGGCTCCTCTGTCAGGCGTGGTTCTGGCTGGAAAACAGAATTCACCTAGATAGGCTAGAAAAAACCCACAGTCATGGCTGAACTACTCACAGAGGTGTGTGCTGGGGTGAGGGGGGTAAAAAAAGGGATGTTTCGCTAGAAAGGAAAGGATTGGTGTGGGGGTAAGGATGGGTGGGCACAGAGTTTCTGGAGCTAAGAGAGCTGGGAACCTGTAGATAAAGCCACTGTGCTTTTCCTGGGTAGTCCTGGAAGAAATCAGCTACTGTTAGAGAGGTGGTGCTGAAGCAGAGAGGCAGAAATGAGTCAGTCTCTTACATCCCTAGCTTCCCATGATCTGCTCTCTTCTCAGCAGCCTGGCCAAATCTAGACGGAAACCAGCTCCCATGGGGGTATGGGAGATGATGTCTCCAGGGCTCACCCTTCCAGGGCATGGAGGAGGAGAGAGAAGGATGGAGAACGGATGGGGAGTGGAAGTGCAAAAAATAATGATAATAATAATCAGTGCACACAGCATTGTACTACATGTATTAAAATCCTCTGGGCAAATCCCGATGTGGTGCAATGCATATGTGTTCCTCTGTCATGTAAGCTGCTAGTAACCTTGGTCTGTCTGAACCCCAGCTGGCTTTGGGTGACAGAGGAGCCCTATATGAACTGATGTAGGGTTTCAAGGAAAGATTATCTCTGGATATCTGTTTGTTATATATGCATATGCATCATTGCTATAGTATGTGGCATATTATATCTAGAGATATGTAGTTAATATTCTAGACAGAAAACAAAGTGTTTGCATAAATTTTCAACTTCTTTTCATCCCAGAGGAACTAAATTAACAAATTAAAATCTGAAAATAAAGTGCACATTCAATTTTAAACAATAAGAATATGGATAAGATTGGAGGATATTGTGAAAGATTGTGTTCGGGAGAAAACACATAGTTAACTCTTTACTCCACCCACATTTTGTAAGGAAAAGCTGCAATTAAAAAATTGTAATTTGTGAACATAATTTAAATTAGTAAAACAAAATTAACATTCAGATGACAGAATCTAGTTTTCTACTTAGTTTCTAAGTGGAAAATAATACATTCTTATTTTAGGTGTGAAAATTTTTCTTAAAGAAAAAATAATTTGCTCTTATCAGAAGAAATGAAGGTATATAAATATATTTGCAAAACAGTTGTATACTTTTCCATTATGAAGTAGAACAAGTAAAACTAAAGCATTACGTAGATTAAAGTGCTTTATAATAATAATTTTCTTTTCCATTATCACTTAACATGCAAAAGGGAAAAATGAACTTTTGTGTGATGAAACTTAGCAGCACATCAATAAAAACATGGAATATAATAATTAATTGCCTCCAGACTGACAGCCATGTGGGACCAAAATTATTTTCTCTGCTTTGGTAAAACTTTCATGTGACTCTGGTTGTTGTAGTTTTAATTTTTATGGTAAGGCTTTTAGGACAAAAATAGTATATGATAAGACCCGGAAATTTATCATTTCCCTAGTTTGAGAATTTTTTTAGTGATGCTAATGGAAGAGTGTGCTTTGGTAAATTAAGTCTTTTTCCCCTAGAATCCTGACTTCTTTCCCCACCATCTCTGTGGTAATAGTGCACTTATTTCAGTACTGTTACAGTAGGTAGCTAGTCAGACATGAGCAGGGCAGGAGAGGGCCCCCCTCACCCCCCATCACCACACGGAATGTCAGGTGACCATCAGATGATGGTCAGGCAGTTGTTAACGGTCTCTCTAAAATAATAATTGGTCACGCTGGAGCCAGAGAAGGGAGTCTCCCAATAGTTAGAAAACACATGAAATGTTGGTCAGCAGCTTCCCGATGAGATCTCAGGAGCTTGGCAAGAGGGCTCAAGCATGTGCATTCAAAGGCAAAATGACAGAGTTTAACTGGTATATGACCTCCTAGGAAGATTCGACTGGCAAGGGAAGAACACCTCAAGTGAGCATGCATACAACTCCAATAAACACGCTGTGCATGCTCCCCTCCCAATTGCTAGCAGACCACTGTGCATGCGGACAGCCCTTCCCAAGGAAGAATTAGGGGAGAAGGAAAGCAAGACCCCAGAAGCATGCCAACATACAAAACCCCAAGTCAAAAGGTCAAACCATGCACTTGATCTCTCAAGGTACCCGCTTGGCACGCTTCCAAGTGTACTTTACTTTTTTTCTGTCCTGCTCTAAGGCTTTTTAATAAACTTTCACTCCTGCTCTAAAATTTGCCTCTGTCTCTCCTTTTGCCTTATGCCCCTCAGTCAAATTCTTTCTTCAGAGGAGGCAAGAATTGAGGTTGCTGCAGACCCCATACAGATAAGGATTTGCTGCCAGTAACAGAACCATCACTGCCATCGATTTTAGAATGTATTTACTGTCCTAAAAAGAATTCCTGTACCTGTTAGTAGTCGTTTACCATTTCTCTCCCATTCTTTTAGCTCCTGGAAACCTGGAATCTTCCTGTCTCTATAGACTTTTCTATTCTGGACATCCGGGTGAATTTTTTAAAGTGTAGTCTTTCTCTGACAAATTCTCAATTTTATATTGACTTATTACATGTTAATATAAATTTGTTTATATTTTCCTCCTAATTGACTATTGAAATTTTACATTAATACTGAGGTCCTATGTAAGATTTTTGAAAATATTACAGTTGATCCCCCAACTCCTATTATAAAACATAAATAATGACACCTGTGAGTTTTTGTTTAGGTGTAATTTGGCCCATAAGATGTAAAAGCACTTCAGGAAAATTTTGAACGGTAAATAATCAACTAATTAATCAAACAAATAACCCTCATGATGCTACATTAGTCTGTATTCATTACCTGTTCCTAGATAATAGTGAAGGAAAATGTTTAGCCTAATCTGGTTCTTTGTCTTTCTATCATCTAGTTCTCTGGCATATGTCATTAGCACTGGAGACCTGATTTTCCCATGTAAGGATTTTTATTATTATCTGAGAATTCTTACTTTTCTAGTCTTTGCTTGAGGTTACCCTTACCTTGACTCCTCAATGATGTGTTTGTAAACACTAGCTCCTGCACTGATCCACTAGAGGCTGGAGTTCAGGAAGCTTTTGTTTACACAATATTCTGCCAAATGCTGATTGCTTTTGTTTGTTATTTGGGAGATTGCTTCTCACTGTGTCTTCCTGCTGTTGCTGTTCTCTGCTCTAGTTCTCTGTCTTCCCCACGTTCCTCTGAATTGTGTTGCAACAATGCATCATTTGGAGGCGGCTGTCTTACTAAATGGAGCATTTGGCTTGTAGTAGATTGTGAATGGCTTCTGGTTGTTGTATGCTCCTGAGAAAATACCCTTGAACCTATTGATGAATTTTGTTCTTTCTCTTTGGCTGTAGCCACTTGCAGTCTTATCTTTAACCACTTAATCCCTATTTTGTTTTTGTTTGTTGGTTGGTTTGTTTTTTGAGCTAGGGTCTTGGTCTGTCACCCAGGCTGGAGAGTAGTAGGGCAAGCATACCTCACTGCTGCCTCCAGCTTCTGGGCTCAAGGGATCATCTCACCTTATCCTCCTGAGTAGCTGGGACTACAGGTGTGCACCATCATGCCTTGCATATGTGTGTGTGTGTGTGTATATATATATATATATTTTTTTTTTTTGTAGAGACAAGGTCTTGCTATGTTGCCCAGGCTGGTCTTGAACTCCTGGCCTCAAGCAATGCTCCTGCCACAGCCTCCCAAAGTGCTGAGATTACAGGTGTGAACCACCATGCTCAGCAATACTAATCTTTTATTTGGTTCATCTAGTAGTGTCTACCTATCACTGTGGCTGCCAAGATCTTTGGGACACCCTTCCTACAATGTTTTACTTCTCTATGCTGAATCCCACCTCCCAATTTAGAATTTAGGTAATCTTACATTTCCCAGCTTCCCTTGTAGGAACTTAGCTGCATCAGTCAGACGTACTCCCATTAAATTTTGATTTGGAAGGAATCTTTGTGGGGAAACAAGCAAGGTAAAGGGCATTCATTCAGCAGAGGCAGTAGGTTCTGTGGGTCTGTTGCAGAGGTGCAGTTTCCTGATCATAGAAGAAGTGTGATCAGGCCGGGCGCGGTGGCTCACTCCTGTAATCCCAGCACTTTGGGAGGCCAAGGCGGGCGGATCACAAAGTAAGGAGATAGAGACCATCCTGGCTAACATGGTGAAACCCCATCTCTACTAAAAATACATAAAATTAGCTGGACTTGGTGTTGGGCGCCTGCAGTCCCAGCTACTCGGGAGGCTGAGGCAGGAAAATAGAGTGAACCTGGGAGGTGGAGGTTGCAGTCAGCCGAGACTGCACCACTGCACTCCAGCCAGGGTGACAGAGCAAGACTCTGTCTCAAAAAAAAAAAAAAAAAAAAGAAAAAAGAAGAAGTGTGATCAATAAAATACCAGGATTGGTCATAGAGATCTGCAGTGGCTAGCATATGGATTTCATTTAAACACTTGATTATATTTGTATACTGAGACATACACAGAAGGTTCTATAGATTGAAAAGTGAAGGAGTGGAGAATGGAATTCTATTTTTTTTTTATTCTTTAAGTTTTAGGGTACATGTGCACAATGTGCAGGTTTGTTACATATGTATACATGTGCCATGTTGGTGTGCTGCACCCATTAACTCGTCATTTACATTAGGTATATCTCCTAATGCTATCTCTCCCCCTCCCCTCACCCCACAACAGGCCCCAGTGTGTGATGTTCCCCTTCCTGTGTCCATGTGTTCTCATTGTTCAATTCCCACCTATGAGTGAGAACATGCGGTGTTTGGTTTTTTGTCCTTGTGATAGTTTGCTGAGAATGATGGTTTCCAGCTTCATCCATGTCCCTACAAAGGACATGAACTCATCCTTTTTTATGGCTGCATAGTATTCCATGGTGTATATGTGCCACATTTTCTTAATCCAGTCTATCACTGTGGACATTGGAGTTGGTTCCAAGTCTTTACTATTGTGAATAGTGCTGCAGTAAACATATGTGTGCATGTGTCTTTATAACAGCATGATTTATAATCCTTTGGGTATATACCCAGTAATGGGATGGCTGGGTCAAATGGTATTTCTAGTTCTAGATCCCTGAGGAATCGCCACACTGATTTCCACAATGGTTGAACTAGTTTACAGTTCCACCAACAGTGTAAAAGTGTTCCTATTTCTCCACATCCTCTCCAGCACCTGTTGTTTCCTGACTTTTTAATGATGGCCATTCTAACTGGTGTGAGATGGTATCTCATTGTGGTTTTGATTTGCATTTCTCTGATGGCCAGTGATGATGAGCATTTTTTCATGTGTCTTTTGGCTGCATAAATGTCTTCTTTTGAGAAGTGTCTGTTCATATTCTTCGCCCACTTGCTGATGGGGTTGTTTGTTTTTTTCTTGTAAATTTGTTTGAGTTCATTGTAGATTCTGGATATTAGCCCTTTGTCAGATGACTAGATTGCAAAAATTTTCTCCCATTCTGTAGGTTGCCTGTTCACTCTCATGGTAGTTTCTTTTGCTGTGCAGAAGCTCTTTAGTTTAATTAGATCCCATTTGTCAATTTTGGCTTTTGTTGCCATTGCTTTTGGTGTTTTAGCTGTGAAGTCCTTGCCCATGCCTATGTCCTGAATGGTATTGCCTAGGTTTTCTTCTAGGGTTTTTATGGTTTTAGGTCTAACATTTAAGTCTTTAATCCATCTTGTATTAATTTTTGTATAAGGTGTAAGGAAGGGATCCAGTTTCAGCTTTCTACATATGGCTAGCCAATTTTCCTGGCACGATTTATTAAATAGGGAATTCTTTCCCCATTTCTTATTTTTGTCAGGTTTGTCAAAGATCAGATAGTTGTAGATATGAGGCATTATTTCTGGGGCCTCTGTTCCATTCCATTGGTCTATATCTCTGTTTTGGTGCCAGTACCATGCTATTTTGGTTACTGTAGCCTTGTAGTATAGTTTGAAGTCAGGTAGCGTGATGCCTTCAGCTTTGTTCTTTTTGCTTAGGATTGACTTGGCTATGCAGGCTCTTTTTTGGTTCCATATTAACTTTAAAGTAGTTTTTTCCAATTCTTTGAAGAAAGTCATTGGTAGCTTGATGGGGATGGCATTGAATCTATAAATTACCTTGGGTGGTATGGCCATTTTCACAATATTGATTCTTCCTACCCATGAGCATGGAATGTTCTTCCATTTGTTTGTATCCTCTTTTATTTCATTGAGCAGTGGTTTGTAGTTCTCCTTGAAGAGGTCCTTCACGTCCCTTGTAAATTGGATTCCTAGGTATTTTATTCTCTTTGAAGCAATTGTGAATGGGAGTTCACTCATGATTTGGCTCTCTGTTTGTCTGTTATTGGTGTATAAGAATGCTTGTGATTTTTGCACATTGATTTTATATCCTGAGACTTGGCTGAATTTGCTTATCAGCTTAAGGAGATTTTGGGCTGAGATGACTGGGGTTTTCTAGATATACAATCATGTCATCTGCAAACAGGGACAATTTGACTTCCTCTTTTCCTAATTGAATACCCTTTATTTCCTTCTCCTGCCTGATTGCCCTAGCCGGAACTTCCAACACTATGTTGAATAGGAGTGGTAAGAGAGGACATCCCTGTCTTGTGCCAGTTTTCAAAGGGAATGCTTCCAGTTTTTGCCCACTCAGTATGATATTGGCTGTGGGTTTGTCATAGATAGCTCTTATTATTTTGAGATATGTCCCATCAATACTTAATTTTTTGAGAGTTTTTAGCATGAAGTGTTGTTGAATTTTGTCAAAGGCCTTTTCTGCATCTTTTGAGATAATCATGTGGTTTTTGTTGTTGGTTCTGTGTATATGCTGGATTACGTTTATTGATTTGTGTATGTTGAACCAGCCTTGCATCACAGGGATGAAGCCCTCTTGATCATGGTGGATAAGCTTTTTGATGTGCTGCTGGATTCGGTTTGCCAGTATTTTATTGAGGATTTTTGCATCGATGTTCATCAGGGATATTGGTGTAAAATTCTCTTTTTTTTGTTGTGTCTCTGCCAGGCTTTGGTATCAAGATGATGCTGGCCTCATAAAATGAGTTAGGGAGGATTCCCTCTTTTTCTGTTGATTGGAATAGTTTCAGAAGGAATGGTATCAGCTCCTCCTTGTACCTCTGGCAGAATTCGGCTGTGAATCCATCTGGTCGTAGACTTTTTTTGGTTGGTAAGCTATTAATTATTGCCTCAATTTCAGAGCCTGTTATTGGTCTATTCAGAGATTCTACTTCTTCCTGGTTTAGTCTTGCGAGGGTGTATGTGTCCAGGAATTTATCCATTTCTTCTAGATTTTCAAATTTATTTGCGTAGACATGTTTATAGTATTTTCTGATGGTAGTTTGTATTTCTGTGGGATTGGTGGTGATATCCCCTTTATCATTTTTTATTGTGTCTGTTTGATTCTTCTCTCTTTTGTTCTTTATTGGTCTTGCTAGCAGTCTTTCAATTTTGTTGATCTTCTCAAAAAACCAGCTCCTGGATTCATTGATTTTTTGAAGGGTTTTTTGTGTCTCTATCTCCTTCAGTTCTGCTCTGATCTTATTTATTTCTTGCCTTCTGCTAGCTTTTGAATGTGTTTGCTCTTGCTTCTCTACTTCTTTTAATTGTGATGTTAGGGTGTCAATTTTAGATCTTTCCTGCTTTCTCTTGTGGGCATTTAGTACTATAAATTTCCCTCTACACAATGATTTAAATGTGTCACGGAGATTCTGGTATGTTGTGTCTTTGTTCTCATTGGTTTCAAAGAACATCTTTATTTCTGCCTTCATTTCGTTATGTACACAGTAGTCATTCAGGAGCAGGTTGTTCAGTTTCCATATAGTTGAGCGGTTTTGAGTGAGTTTCTTAATCCTGAGCTCTAGTTTGATTGCACTGTGGTCTGAGAGACAGTTTGTTACAATTTCTGTTCTTTTACATTTGCTGAGGAGTGCTTTACTTCCAACTATGTGGTCAATTTTGGAATAAGTGTGTTGTGTTGCTGAGAAGAATGTATATTCTGTTGATTTGGGGTGGAGAGTTCTGTAGATATCTATTAGGTCCACTTGGTGCAGAGCTGAGTTCAATTCCTGGATATCCTCATTAAGTTTCTGTCTCGTTGATCTGTCTAATGTTGACAGTGGGGTGTTAAAGTCTCCCATTATTATTGTGTGGGAGTCTAAGTCTCTTTGTAGGTCTTTAAGGACTTGCTTTATGAATCTGGGTTCTCCTGTATTGGGTGCATATATATTTAGGATAGTTAGCTCTTCTTGTTGAATTGATCCCTTTACCCTTATGTAATGGCCTTGTCTCTTTTGATCTTTGTTGGTTTAAAGTCTGTTTTATCAGAGACTAGGATTGCAACCCCTGCCTTTTTTTGTTTTCCATTTGCTTGGTAGATCTTCCTCCATCCTTTTATTTTGAGCCTATGTGTGTCTCTGCATGTGAGATGAGTTTCCTGAATACAGCACACTGATGGGTCTTGACTCTTTATCCAATTTGCTAGTCTGTGTCTTTTAATTGGAGCATTTAGCCCATTTACATTTAAGGTTAATATTGTTATGTGTGAATTTGATCGTGTCATTATGATGTTAGCTGCTTATTTTGCTCGTTAGTTGATGCAGTTTCTTCCTAGCCTCAACGGTCTTTACAATTTGGCATGTGTTTGCAGTGTCTGGTACCAGTTGTTCCTTTCCATGTTTAGTGCTTCCTTCAGGAGCTCTTTTAGGGCAGGCCTGGTGGTGATAAAATCTGTCAGCATTTGCTTGTCTGTAAAGGATTTTATTTCTCCTTCACTTATGAAGCTTAGTTTGGCTGGATATGAAATTCTGGGTTGAAAATTCTTTTCTTTAAGAATGTTGAATATTGGCCCCCACTCTCTCCTGGCTTGTAGCATTTCTGCCAAGAGATCAGCTGTTAGTCTGATGGGCTTCCCTTTGTGGATAACCCGACCTTTCTCTCTGGCTGCCCTTGATATTTTTTCCTTCATTTCAACTTTGGTGAATCTGACAATTATTTGTCTTGGAGTTGCTCTTCTCGACGAGTATCTTTGTGGCGTTCTCTGTATTTCCTGAATTTGGATGTTGGCCTGCCTTGCTAGGTTGGGGAAGTTCTCCTGGATAATATCCTGCAGAGTGTTTCCCAACTTGGTTCCATTCTCCCCGTCACTTTCAGGTACACCAATCAGATGTACATTTGGTCTTTTCACTTAGTCCCATATTTCTTGGAGGCTTTGTTCATTTCTTTTTATTATTTTTTTGGAGAATGGAATTCTTAGCTTACTTGGGAGTCAAGAAATGTGGATAAGTGAAGCAAACCAGGCAAAGGACAAAGGGAGAATGATCGGTGCAGTGGACTTGGGGGACACTTACCCCATCTAAAGGAGAGAGCTGCTGTTTCCCTGCTCCTGGGGATTGTGCCTGTGTCGTGTCTCAGAGTCAGTGATGCCCAGGCTTCAGATTTTTTCAAGAGAAAGTAGAAGTCTAACTTTTTGGGTGAAATTTCCTGAGTTTTAAATATTACCAACTAATTCAAAATTATTTTAGAGATTTGAGTGACCTAATAAAATATAAGTCAGGTATAGCCCATGGGTTGCCAGTTTTTGATCCCTGCTTCACTGGAGAGAAGATGAGGTCATCAGGAAGACCCGTAAGAAATGGAGAGATATGAGGGAGTGGGAATACAAAAGTCAGGGAAATTGACAAGAGGGAAGCCTGGTTAACACTGTACAATTCAAAGGGTGGTCTTATTAGATAAAGATAGTATAGTGTCCTTGTGTCCATTATATAGGGTCGCTTGGAATTCGTTGGTAACCTTTGTCAAGTCTCTTCAGAAGAATAGTAGGAGAAAAAACCAAATTGCAGTGGTTTGAGGAATGAGAGAGAGTTGACGCAGTGAAGACAGAGAGTGGAGACTACTCCGAGGGTCGTGTCTAGAAGAAGATAAAAGAAGCTTTTTTTTTTTTTTTGGTGATACAGAGTTCATTCTGTCACCCAGGCTGGAGTGCAGTGGTGCGATCATGGCTCACTGAAGCCTTGATTTCCTAGTCTGTATTACTCAGGGTTCCCCATACAGACAGAACTAATAGGATACATGTATACTTGAAAGAAAGTTTATTAAGAGGAATCAACTCACACAATCACAAGGTGAAGTCCCACAATAGGCCATCTACAAGCTGAGGAGCTAGGAATCCAGTACTGGCTCAGTCCGAGTCCTAAAACCTCAAAAGTAAGGAAGCCGACAGTGCAGCCTTCAGTCTGTGGCCAAAGTCCGAGATCCTCTGGCAAATCACTGGTGTAAGTCCAACAGCCCAAAGGCCGAAGAACCTTGAGTCTGATGTCCAAGGGCAGGAATCATCCAGCATGGGGGAAAGATGAAAGCCAGAAGACTCAGAGAGCCAGCTTATCCCACCCTGCCCACCTCGTTCTGGCTGCCTTGGCAGCTGATTGGATGGTGTTCACCCACATCGAGGGTGGGTCTCCCTCTCCCAGGCTAGTGACTCAAATGTTAATCTCCTTTGGCAACACCCTCACAGACACACCCAGAAACAATACTTTACCAGCTATCTAGGTGTCCTTCAATCCAATCAAGTTGACACCTAATATTAGCCGTCACATGGGCTCAAGTAACCCTCCAACCTCAGCCTCCCAAGTAGCTGGGACTACAGGTGTGCATCACCATGCCCAGCTAATTTTTGTATTTTTCATAGACATTTGGTTTTGCCACATTGCCCGATCTGGTCTCAGACTCCTGGGCTCAAGAGATCCTCCTGCCTCTGCCTCCCAAAATTCTGAGATTACAGGTGTGAGTCACCATACCTGGACAAAAGAAGCTTTTTTTTTGAAGGTCTAGCCAAGGCTGAAGTATATATATATTATAAACATGTTTTATATATGTAACATGTTTATATATAACAAGTATATATATAATAAACATGTTTATAATATATATACTATGTATGTATGTATTATATATGTATATATACATGTCTATGTTTTAGTTAAGCAAACTTTAATAATTATATTGTTTCAATTTTCTATAATCTTATTTTTAAAATTCTGTGAAGTATATTTATAAGCTCAGATGAATAAAACTACTCAAGGGGGGAACTTAAAAATGATGGAGGTGAAGTCTGTTAATAGAGTGAGTTTCTGGAGGAGAAGCAAGAAGGTGTGGTGGAAAACAAAGTACGAAATGGAAGATTCTCTGAGATTAGAATGAAGGAACTTAGAAAAGGTATGGCATTGGGCAAACTTACAGCCAATGATGACAGTGGAGGAAGCTGAGGTAATTCTTTTCTAGTTCGTTAGAAAAGCTAAGGTTCATTGATAGTGAGTGGAGTGGGAGTGAAAAGCCTGCTTGAAGAGAGTGGAGAAAGTTTAAAGATACCAGTGAGGGAGATGGGATGAAGATATATATATATAAAATTATATACATATATTATATATATAATTGTATATGAATAAAACTACTCTAGGGGGTAATTATATACATATATTATATATATAATATATAAATATGTATTTATAAAATACTGCTCAGGAGGCTAAATAACCCAGTTGAGACCAGATCCCATACTTGTGTAGTGGCACTGAAGGATTTCACTGTTGCTCTGCAGCATAGGATAGGTGTGAAGAAGGTGGATTTCACTCATTAGTAGTTAGGATTTCAGCCAGAGGGTGTGGGAAAATGGGTAGGTATTCACAGACCCAAGGTTCTGGTGAAGAGGATGGTTGAGGTGATTGAGGTGGAAAATGATACAAGACCAGGAAGGGTGGAATAGCAAGAAAATGGAGAGAGAGGCCCTTTCACCTCTTAGTTCAGGCAATGGACCTTGGGGCATTGTTATTCTGCATGCATCCCTTGGAAGGTTTCACTTACCATTGCCTGGAGCCTATGTTTCTAGTGCAGCAGGTTACTTAGATCTCCCAGTCCTTAGAAGAGGTAGTAAGGCAAATAGCAGTTTTGGTTTCCTGACCCATGGATGAGGCTGAAGTAGTATCCTAAGGGATGATGCAGAACTCCAAGAAATTGTAGGTAAGTTCCAGAGAAGGGAAGTGGACCAAACGCCAATTAGTGAAAAACCAGAGTTGGAATGTTACTACCCTTCATTCAAAATTCTAGTCTCTTCTTGAAAAACATACCACCTAATTAATATGGCTGGAAGCGATGGTGAAGGTGCGTCTACACCTCTTAGTCAACTCAGCTATGTCTCACTGGGAAGATGGTAGACGATGACAATATTCTATCAGGAAACATACGCCTTGTGATTTTTATGGCCAAATGCCTTTGCCACCACCAGGTACATCCCTGTAGCACAGGACCAAGTTATATGTGAGAATTCTGCCGAGGAGACGCTGGGGGAACAGGGCTTCCCTAAAGCCCTACCAGAGGCATGGGTATTCTGGCTGCCTTTGGAACATCAGGGAACTGGGGCTCACTTGGAGCTTGAAATGATTCTAGAGTAGTGGTCCTCAAACCTTAACACACATTAGAATCATTTGGAGAGCTTGTTAAAACATAGATTCCCAGACCCTACCCTAGTAAATTAGATTCAGTGGTTCTGGGATAGTGCTCAAGAACTTGTGTTTCTAACAAGCTCCCAGATCTTTCTGGTGTTCTTGGTCTAGGCACTACACCTTCAGCAGCACTGTTTCTATTTGGGAATTGTATTGACTAGGCTCTGGTTCCACATGCCCAATGAACAAAGTGCTTTAAGTCCGATTTGATGACTTCTCCTGGGGCACTGACTCTATCTTAGAAGTCCCAGGTGTTGCTGCCTTTTAAATAATCTAACACCTCTGCAACCCGCTGTCATTTGAGCCATAAGCCCACAGCAATCTCCAGAAACTATAGAGACTGGCCTTCATCTTGGTCTTTTGTTGTTATCATTGCTTATGAGTTGTACTATGACCATTATCATCCCATTGGTTTTTTTTTTTTTTTTTTTGGTGCTGAAAAAGAAATTTATCAAGATCTTTTCTTTCCAAACTGGAATCAATGTAGAGCCCCCTCTTTCTCACCAGGATTGTGACTTTTGCCTCTAACAACTTCTTAGGGCCCAATATTCTTAAGAAAAGTGTATACTTGCTCTTTAGACAGAGACTTGAGTCCTTGGGGAATGAGTACAACAGATATTTATTTGGTGGGAGTGTATCTGGCTCCCAACATTGCCAGTTGGTTCCCTGGCCATTTTCTTAAAATAGAAAAATGACACAGCACTGCCAGGACTACATTTGGTCTAATCCAAGGAGTATGTGTCTGAAGGACTCTGCCACAGGAATCTTGGTGATACCAGCCAAGATATCTGAGGTCTAAGGATGGCAAACCCCAGGAACCATCCAGTATTCATGGGGGGATTCCAGCAAAATAGAAGCTGGGATTTGGACATGTCTGGGCAGGTCCACTGACTACGTAGGGCAGGCATGCCTGGTGTCTATTTACACAACAGCTTTTGGCTGAAGAAGAATTGTGTGGCTGCTCTGAATGGAAAATGGAATGGGAAGAAGGGAAACATGTTACTCTTAGGACACAGGTTTTGAAAACTCTAATAAACAAGTTTATTAATTGTATAATATATGCATTGTTTCATATCTGGCAACTGCACAATTTATACTCGGATTTTTGAGACAGTTTGGGAATAGTTTATCCTGTTATCATCTGCAGGAGTCTATAGTCATCCTACAGGAAATTGTATCAAAATTAAAGAAGACTGAGTTAATTTATTGTACTGCCAGGAATTGTGCTGAGAATGTGAATGAAAGGACAAAAGACACATTTTGTGGCTTTGAAAATTTCAGATGGTGAGTGAATTTTTTCTAAATTTCATGGGAAATAATATATCTAAACGTTTTATTTTGAAAGGTACACTTTTGCCATACCACCTAGAACTTCATGAAGTTTTATTAAATATTAACATGGATAAAATACTTTAAAAGTACGCTTACCTTCCATTTTAAAAATGGCTTCCGCTTGGGCTTCTGGTCTCGATTGATATATGTTATATGTTGATATATGTTATATGTGAGAATTCTGCCCAGGAGATACTGGGGGAACAGGGCTTCCCTGAAGCCCTAACAGTGGCATGGGTATTCTGGCTGCCTTTGGAGCATCAGAGAACTGGGGCTCACTTATCATTATACAAACTGTCTACTGAAGAAATTCCTCTACCATTTCTCATTCATTGCATTTTCAAGGTAAGGTTTGATTGATGAGTTATTATACCACCTTTTTTCTTTAATTAATCATAGTTATTATAATATTAGAGGACACTTATTTTCTGACTGTTTTTTAAGTGCCAAGCATGAATCTAAGCACTTTACACATTATATCTCTTTTAATCCTCACAACATTGTAATGAGAGAGAGACTTTTCTTGTTGTGATTACGTAGATGAGGAAACTGAAGTACATAGGGATTAAATTGCTTGTCAAATAATACATAGCAAGCAGTGGGGAGAATGAGGGTGTTGGGTGTTTGGAGTGTTACAATGAAGGTACTAATCATTCTAAATTGTAAGATGATCATAGAAAAGGCTGTTTCTCAGTTTGGGTATGGTTTAGGTGTTAGGAATTCTCTCATTGCACATGTGAATTCCCCCAGTAGCCTTGTTAAAGTCACTGGAATTGTTTTCCAGTCTTTTTATCATACAAAATCATTTTTTTAAATGACTCTGATAATTCATTCTTTTCCCAGAGAATGGGGAGAAGCAGTTTGCTGTGCACCTCTCCTTCTTGAGAATGACTTTTTAAAAAAAGCATTAACTTTTTATTTGGATATACAATATTTTCAAACTCATAGGAAAGTTGCAAAGATAAAGATAGTGCTAAAAATACCCTATAACTTTTATTCAGGTTCGCTTATTGTTAACATTTTATTCCATTTTCTTTATCATTCATATACTCCCTCTTTGCATACATGTGAAAAAAATAATAAAACCTATATATTTTTTTCTAAGTCATTTAAGAGTAAGTTTTATACATTGTGGCCCCTTTTCCAAAATACTTCAGTGTGTATTTCCTGAGTCAAAGAGTATTCTCTCACATAACCACAACACAGTAATCAAATTTTAGTAGATTTAACATTGATGCAATACTTTAATCTTTGGACAGTATTCTGATTTTATCAACCAGCCCAATATTGTTATTTACAGCATTATTTTCCTTAGGAAGAAGATCTGATCAAAGGTCAGGTACTGCATTTAGCTATCCCATTTGAGAATAACTTTAATTAGCCAGACTTTATTTTTGCTATACTTGAGGAATCATATCCCATGTAGTATATAAACATTTTAATTTAAATTAGGCTTCTGACAGATCTTTTATTATTAATTTATATTTTGTAATTCCATTCTATTAATTACACTATATGCATGTGAATTAGACTTTTTGGGGCCATAGTTGAAATTCTAACAATAGTCTAAAGATATTAATCTACTTTTAATTTTAAAAGAGATTTCTATTTTTTTGGTACTAATAAGTGTAATGCTAGGTGACTGGAAACTGGAAAACTCCAAGGAGGAAAACGAGATACCGTCCAGTGTTTAAGAGGAATGATTGATGCTGACAAATTTGGAATAAAAATTTTAAATAAATAATCTGGATGTTTTCTAAGGCAAGCTGTTGATTTTATCACTTCCCATTGCCAAGACACACATCGGTGCCTGTTAAATTTGACGTTTTTACTCTGATCGTCAGTGGCAGCTTTAAAGCATCTGTAGCATCCCAGGATCAAGCAACAAATCAACTCCACGAAGGGCTGTGAAACCATATCTGCCCGTTTCCTTTCCCGAGAGCCTCTCTCTAGTGGCAAGCCAGTAGCTAATCTACACCAGAGAAGTTACGACCCTTGTCTTTTGCAGTTAATGGCAGCCTGTTTGTTTTCTGCACCTCTCTTTTCCTTTTGGGGAACACAGGGCTGAAAGGTAACAAGATCCAACAGGGCTCTAATCATTATATAAACTGTCTACTGAAGAGGTCCCTCTACCTCCACCAAATTTCTCATTAGGTGGCCACAGTTGAGAGCCAACAGTCTCTGGCGACAATTTTGAATAACTATTCATATTAAAGAGGCTTTTCACAAAAGGGATAAACTTTTAAGAAGAACTTGGGTCATGGTGTTTGAAAGAAATGATATGTTTATTATTGTTTAGCGATGCTGGTAATATTGACTATACTTTGCTAGTTCCCTCCCACAGTCCTGATACTTCTTTACATCTTGAATTTCTGATATTTTAAATATAATTAGGCTTTGAATATGTAAGTACATAATTGGAATTGGAATTGAATCAGAAACTTGTGTTGATGCTCCAGTTATATATTCCTATGCATTATATTACAGGGACTAGTGAATGATGGCCCAAATGCCAATCTGAGGCTTGCATCTTGTACTTCTTTGATATTTTTAATATATTTAGGCTTTGAGTATGTAGCACACAATGAATTGGAAACTTATGTTTATGATCTAGTTATGTATTCCTATGTATTACAGGGACCATTGACTGATGTCCTAAACACCATTCTGAAGCTCTAATAGTGTCTAGTGTAAACTGTGAAATATTGATACATTTCCTCTTACAATGAGTGACATTATTTGATCCCTAACCGTGGACATCATTGTGGAAATTCACCTCCACCCCATCCTCACCTCATCAAGTCCCTAGCATTCCAACACTATAATGTCTACTTCTGCAGCTGATATTCTGATTTCTAGAATGTGTTTGTCAAATATTATATCTGTTGTCACCTTTCCTTGTGATGTGTGTTGTTTTTTAAAAGACTGAAACTGCACTGGATTTATGGGAAAGTAAGATGAAGCGTGTCCCTGGCTATGGTGATGAGCTTGCAACAAGGACAGCTAAAACGATGGTGTTTTTAAAGAGGAAATATTAGCCTTGGCATATTGCAGGAAAGAACCCACATCTACAGTCTGTTCCTTCTGTGGTTAGTGACAGGTATATGCCACTCCTACAGTGGGGTTGCTGGACCTCAGATCCCTTTATCTTTCAAACTCCAGTGAAGTGATCTGTACTGCCCTGGCCATGTAATTTCAGAGATAGCTACATTCCTCAGCAAAGGTGTCATACACATTTTTACTCAAAAGTCCAAATAACTTCTTTGCATCATCAGGAATTGAAACCATGGGCTTTTTAAAATTTTTTTATTTTTTCACTCATCATTTATTTACAAATACACATTATAACTTTTATATACATTGCACATTTACATGGTAGAAAAGTACAAAACTATATATTTAAATGAATTTATATTTTAACTTGCCATGTTTGAAAATATAAAATTGCATCAGAAAAAAGTATTATGAAAAGCAAGAAACTTGAACTGATAAAGCTTTGATATAACTTTTAGTGATATATTGGTTGAAAAAGAACTAATTTAAAAGGTACAGCTGAGTAGCTTAAAGGAAACACCTAACAAAAGGTTGAATGTGTAGCCTTCAACATCCTTTAGTCTCCTGACACCCACATCATTTCTTTGTATCTGTAACATCTTAAAAGTACATTACTAGAATTCTAATCATCTCCTCTCTCACAAATGTCTTCATCACAACAAAAGAACTGAAGTAGGAGTTTCCTCAAAGATGCTTATCTTCTGTACCTTGTATTTGAGTCAGAGTTATAATGCCTTTTGGTCAGTCAAGGTTCCTTGTAAACAAAACCCGAGGGATCATGTATGTACAGATCAGGCAGCAGAGAATCCAATAAATAAACATGACAGAAACTGACATGCAAGTTTGTTGAAAGTGGAAAAGAGTCTAACAGTGAAATGAAGGGAGACAGATGAGTGAGTGAATAGTAAGGAATGGACTTAAATGGTTTACAAGGAAAAAAAGCTTTTACTTTACAAGCAAGAGACCTCACAATAAATAACAACTGCTCTTCCTTTCACGAATAAATTTCTTCAAAAACAAGGTATACAGTCAACCAGACATTTTATGTATAAATTATAAAACATGACACAGTATAAATAAATGTCTACAAGTCTCAACTATGGGCCTCATCCAGTAGACCTCACAATGAATGCCTCTCCGTGTCCAATGAGTAACAAGGTGGCCTGGGAGAGAGCTTTAGGACAAAGGTCCTTTAATGTATAGTTTTCCCCCCAAATAAATAAGCATACACTTATTTACAGTATGGACAGTATATTTTTCTTTTTTCTTTTTCTTTTTTGCACAAAGGCTATGTCAACACTGAACACTTGTAGAGAGTTTACCACTCTAGAATAGAAGATATAGGAAAGCTGTAGTCCTGGTCTTCATCTTCCTCCTCTTCCTCGGTGTCTTCCGAAATGGCTAGATGGGGGAATACAGGGGAGCTGTTGTTTAAATACGGACAACAACAGCGCAGAAGCAGCTCAGTGTATGTTTTCAAAGCCCTCTGATACAGCCATATTACAGCGTTGCATTTTTATGTGACTTGCAGTGAGATGCTTTTTTTGTTTTTGGCATCTGCTGTTATGCAATAAGTTAAAAAAAATTTTTTTAAAGCATAATCTATGAAGTCAAAAACTGCAGAAAGTTCTGAAGAATCAATGGCTCAGGTTTTACGGGCAGATTCCTGAAATTAGATAAAAAGCGCTCTTGTGTTCTAGGTATAACTGCTTTGGGTCCTTAATTCAGAGTTAGTAGAGGCAACTGCAAAAAGCAGCAGCCCATGTGTGATAATATGAAGCTGTCGTTGGAAAAAAGAAAAAAAACTTTTGAAGCAGTTAGTTTAGACTCAAATGTTAATAAAGCAAACAGCAAAGCACACTACCAAAGCACAAGAAATAGGGGAAAACAACTGGAAATAGATTTTTAGAGGCAACCCCATTGATGATCACCAGATAAGTCCTAAAAGCCAAGAAACATCGCAGAGAATTTTCTGTGGATTATTGAATTGCTGGTGATACTTAGCAGCTACCTAATTTGAACAGAAATGGATTTATGGGAGATCTGCGTGCTTTGTAAGTGTCCATTCCCTAGGGATTGCCTGGGAAAGCCTTAAATGGCAGCAAGGTTAAAAATCGCACTTACAGTTGCAAGATCCAGAGTGCTTTACTTCCAGTAGCACACCTGAGGAGCAGGCAGCTTCCTTCATGGCACACTCGCTGGCATAAGTGGCATTATCACTGGCACAGACAGGCTCATCCGACTTACTGTCAGGGCACAGCTCATCACAGAGGGAACACCGGCCTCTCCCAACCTTGAAATCCCATAAACATTTTTTCCCACCAGTGCACTGGATATCTTCACAGGACTTTGCTTCTAGGATATAATACATCTGTGATGAGTAAACTGATTTCCCCATATCCCCCTTTTCTCCCTTTCTCTAGTCCTCTATCAATAAATATAAACATAATTTATTTTATATAAACATAATAGTAATAGCCTATTACTAATGGGGGTAATGGAGATATTATGCAAAAATGCTGGATAATAAAACTGAAACTCAAATGCACACACACATACACACACACAAAACCCCTGCAGTTTCTTACATACTACATTAGTGCATTAAAAGGGTATTTTTTTAAGAACAGGATTTTACAATATTCTCAAGTTAAATATGTATCTTATTATTTCCCACAAGTGGGATCTTTTACAAAAGAAAGAATTCCATTAATTACTAGAATCTGACAACAGATTTCTGGAACTGCTAAGTAATTATTTTTCGCTTCCAGCAAGTCTGGCACTTAAAAAAATGTGTAAAATTGAGTAAGTTCTAAGTTTTCTAAGACGGAATACTGTTCCTTGCTTCCTGCTGGCATTTGAATATATGTGTCAATGCCTCCAGAAGACAATGGTTTCCATGAGGAATACTGTGGTCACAACAGTTTCCCCAAATTGCAGCGTATTTCTCCCTATGGTGTTTGGGGACGCCTTGGGCTTTACTTATTAGTTAACCCCACAGTTTAATAATAGAACTAGCCTGTTTTCTCTTTTTCCTTCCTCAATCCAGAATACCTACTGATACACTTTCCCTCGTAGGCTAATCCAATAGATCTGCCCAGCAGGCAGGTAGCCTTTCTCAGGTGGCAGGCACTGGAGTAGGTGACTCCATCATTCCCACAGAGATATTGCTCAGAGGAAGCGGGCTCTGGGCAAATCCGATTACAGGTCACACAGTAGGCATTATTGGTCTGGTCCACCACACATGTGGAGCTGCCTGGACAGAAAACATCCCGACAAGTCTCTGGAACAAAGAAGGAAACACACATGAATAGGTACCTTCTAGTCCTTAGGGGGTGAGCACTTGAAGTTACCAAGGAAATCATGACACTGAAGCATCCAGCTTTCAAAAGGCACTTTGGGAGCCCTGTAGTTTTCAAGAGAGAATCTATGACTCTAGGTTGGTCCCCTCAGTGTTCTTAATGAATCTCTAGAGGTTAGAAAAGGACTCCTTTATTTGGTTTCAGTATTACTATTATCAGGCTCTTACTGCGGACTACACCATCCCCCAAGGGTCTTCTAGAGGGTCTACTTTAGGTACAAAGCTGGAGGAGGGGACAGATCCAGTCTTGCTCAACAGGGTAGGACCTACTTTTACATCTGCCTTGGTACTGGACTTCCAGTTCTGGCTGCTCTTTACATCTTGCCTTTAGGAGTGCACATTCATTGCGGTAGGTTTTCCCATCCAGCCCGCAGACTGGACCCTTCCAGGTGATGTTGGAACAATCCGGGGCGCAGACGCAGCGGGGTTTGTTCTTCTTGTTCATTCGGCATTTTTTCCCAGGTCCACAGTCCACGTTCTCACACGTTTCTGTGAGTTGGAAACAGGCATGGATTAAAACCAGAGCCAGGCAGTCTGCAGGTCAGCCAGGAGGGCTTCGGGTGCCTTGCGCAATCATGCAGCCCTGAGTTTGCGCTGGAGGGGCCCCAGACTCTCTCCTGGAATATTGGGAGTTGGTGAAAGAGTGTGGACCTTGGGCTGTGCCCCACACCCAGATCTCTCTCATTAAGGAGCACAGGTTGGTGGGTTTCACCACCACACTTGGCTAAGAAGTCTGGCGTGTATTCCCTACAGCCTGTAACAGGCAGAATTAGAGTCTGCACGGCTTACCAGGGCAAGGGACAGGAAGGGGAAGCCCAGGAACAAAGCTCTCCTACTCCCAAACCCCAGTCAGGTAGCGGGGAAGCTAAGGGTAAGACGCCCTCTACTGAGGGCCTGCAAGTCGGGAAGAAGGAGTCCTACCTTTACAGGGGATGCAGTTGGGGGCGCCCCCGTTGAAAATCATCCACTTGAAGAGTGTGTTGTCATTCACGTCCTCCTCGGTCCACGAGGTGCTCAGACGGCCGGTGCTGCAGCACTCCTCCTTGCTCAGTTCGGTCTTGTACAGGACCTGGCAGCGGCCGTTCTTCGCTTGACGGAGCCAGCAGTTCCCAGCTGTGAAGAGACAAGGGTGGGGAGGTGGGTGAGTGAGCAGTGAGCGGTGGCAGGGCAGGGAGAGCAAGGTGGCTAGCGAAGGAGACCCGGCGGGAATGGGGAGGGGGTGAGCGTGGAGGAGGGGAAGTGAGAGAGACGCGGGAGAAAAGTAGGAAATAAATCGAAAGGGGTGGAGGGGTGGAAAAAGAAGGCAGTGGGGGGGAAGCCCTGATCACAGAGATGGGAGGTGGGCGAGAGGGAGGGAGGGAGAGAGGGAGAAGACAGGGCGCCCCAGCCATATCAATGTCAGTTACCAGTGACCCAGACACAACACGTGCAGCTTGCATTGACTTTTACTAGACTGTTTACTTTTATTCGTCCCATTTCATAACCTGCAGAGACTCGAAGAGCAGATTAAAGAACCTGACAAAAACAGGGTGCGACGGATGTTTTTACATGCTGGTTTCATGTAGGCGGGTACAGGAATTATTTGTGACAGGGGTTAAGAAAGTAAGAGAACGAGAGAGAGGAGAGAGGAGAGATGGAGGGGAGAGAGAGGGAGAAGGAAAGAGAAAGAAAGAAAAGAAAGAAGAGAAAGAAAGAAAAGAAAGAGAAAGAAAGGAAAAAAGGAAGAAAGAAAGAGAGAGAGGAAGAAAGAAAAGAAAGAAAGAGAGAGAGAGAGAAACAGATCAAGCAAAAGGCACTTCTGAAAAATGAAAGCAAGAAAGCGACCCGGCCCAGCCCGGAGCTACTCCGCGCGGCCTCCAGGCGCAGCCAGCCCGACGGGCCCGTTTTGCAATCCGCCAGACCGGAGCACGCCCGCGGCCACCGCGATCTTTCGAAATCTCCGAGGGCTGCTTTCCTCCGCGCCCACGTCCGGGCACCAGGCAGAGCCTCTCCCCTAAAGGCGGGCAACCCAGCGCAGTGCCATGCAGACGGCGAGGGGCAGTGCCCAGGAGGGCAGTTTACAACATACTTAAAATGTTAACGCTGAAGCAGGGAAAGTAATGCCTTAAGGTGGGGGGAGGGGGGAGTCTTCCTACCATTTCACGGTTATAAGTACCTATCTCATACCTAGCAAGAAATATTTGCAAGTGATTTCTCCCTCTTCCCCCTTTTTAATGTTCGGATTTGGGTCGAGAAGACTTCTCATGAATCACCAATATGACTTTAACAATCATTGGATCGCAAGCTGCTATTATTATTTTAAACATTCTGCCCAAAGACTAATTGAAATAAACAAATCTATTTTTAAAAGGCAAGCTTCAGAAATTTGCTCTTAACCCATTTCAGAATTTAAGTCAGTTATGGGCTGCTCACTGTTTTACAGAAAGCTAAGTGTCAGAAAGAAGAATGAGGCAGAGGGGAAAAAAACTGTAAAGTGCTCAAAGCACTTTGGGGTAATAATTTGGCTTTTTTTTTTTTTTTTTTTTTTTTTTTTTTTGCGAGAATGGGGGATGGGGTTGGAAGAAGCATCCACTAGGCAGAAAGCTACTTCCCTTGAAAATCTTCAGCACCCACATTTCCAAGTTTGGGCAAAGTTTCTGGAACCACGTCCCCCAGCCACCAAATAAAATTCAGTATCTCTCCCCCAAACCCCCAGGTTTTCTTTTCTTTCTTTCCTTTTTTTTTTTTTTTTTTAAGTATCCAAAAGATGTGGGAGGGAGAGAGATGAGACTGCAAATGGGTCGACTGAAATCTCCAGGCTACTACTGATACTTGTTCCCTTCTTCAGAGCCAAACAGAGGAGATCACATCTAAAGTTATCATGGCCAGAACTTGGAGCATCTAACCCTAACTACTAAGACCCCAGCTCGCTCCCTTTCCTTTTTCAAGATAACCGAGCTCCAAACTCAGTTCCCAGTCCTAAAGTGTCATTGCCTACAATTTTCCCACTCCTCTCCATCCCGGAGTCCCCAAGTTGGTTCAACATCTTTCGAGAGCAGCGTTGCTCAGAACAGACCAAGTGGAGACCACAGAAAAGTCGACCCCCCTGTCCTCAGCCAAGCCTCCCCAGCGCATCCCCACTCGCTTACCCTGGGCACTGCGGTCCTCCATGAACTGGCAGAGCAGCAGCAGCAGGAGGCAAAGCCCACCCGGCTGGTGCCTAGCGCGGACCATCCTGGGGGCAGGCGCGGGGCGAGGAGCGCAGCGGCGCGGGGAGCCGGCGCGGCGGCGGGTGGCTCGGGCGAGCGGCGCGCGTCGCAGAGGCCAGCGGCGGAGGGCGCAGCGATCCCGGCGCAGCCCCGCGCTCGCCGCCGGCCGCCCGCGCGATTCAATGGACGTCAGAAGCCGGGCGCAGCCGCGCTTTAAATCTAGACGGGGGTCTCCGCGGTTTGCGGTGGGCGGTCTCCCAGTGTGTGGGGCTGTGGGAGGGCGGCCGCGAGCGAGTGTGTGCGCGGCTCCTTGGGGGTGGGGAGCTTTCAAAAGTTCAGTGTGAATCAGGTGACATTTCCCACCTTCTGGAAACCCTTCCCAATTATCTTTCGGAGGTGCCCGAAATCAAAACGGCTGGAGGGGAATCGTCGAGTTCTTATTTGCGTAGGAGCGAGAGGGAGGGGGAAGGCGACCGGGGCGGGGGTTGGGGGCTACGCGTCGGGGGTGGGGAGTGGGGAAGAACACCCACTTCAAGTCCTGCTCGCCGCCGCTCGCCGGCAGCGCCGGCGCGCCCGGGGTGGCGGGTGTGTGTGTGAGTGTGTGTGTGTGTGTGAGTGTGTGTGCGCGCGCGCGCGAGTGTGAGAGGGAGGGCGCGGTGGGGGCGCTGGAGGCGGTGGCGGGGGGAGCGGGGGGAACCCGGGAGTTTGTCTCCGTGCTGCCTCTCCTCCGCTCCAAAGAGACTTTTGCAAACGGCCGGAGAGCCCCGGGCTGCCCAAATATCCCGCCCCGGGTCGGGTCGGAGCGCGCCGGCCTCGCGGCGGTTCCGGGCACCCGCAGCCTGGGCGCGGGACCCGCGAGGTTTTGTGTCTGGGTCTGTGAGCGCCTGACTTTGCAGCCACCCCCAGCCCAGAGGTGTTGCTAGGAACCCCGGCCCCGGCACCTTCCACCCTGGCAGAGCGCTACCGAGACGCGGCCCTTCGTCTGGACTAGTCGGAAGCAAACAAAAATGTTTAACACCTCAGGCCCGGTCTCCCCGCGGCACAGCCTCGCCCTCTCCCTTTCTTTTCTCCCCTTTCACTTCGCGGCGTCTGGAGTCGGAGCCCGGAGCGGGGGCGCCGACGTAGGCGGTCTGGCCCCCCTTCCTCTCCCGCCTGGAGACTCCCCAGTTTCTGTCCTGTGTGCCTCTGTCTGTCTCTCAGTCTCCTCGGCTCCAATCTCTCTCTCTTTCTGTCTCGTCTTCTCTCTTTTCGCGGAATAAAAAAGATTGCAACATCCATAATGAACTTCTGTAGCCTCAGTTTATTAAGTACAGTGCCTGGCATTCTTCGCTGAAAGTTGGCGGGTCTCTCATTTATAACATTTTTGGCACCGCTGAATGAAACTGAGGAGGCGATATTTCCTTTTATATAAAACGATTACTTCACGGAAAATGCTATATTGTTTATTCCAAAGCTGCCTTTTAAATTTGTTCTTTTCGCATCTGAAGCCCGAAGGACAACAGATAGCGAAGTATGCAGACAAAATTCTTGGACATTCGCAGGTCACTGGGATTTGTTCTACGAATTTCAAATCTGCCCTTCTTCCCCCCCTGCAACTGCCCTCCCCCCGCCAGACCCTCCTCCAGTCCTCCTCTAGCCCTCCCACCCCCCATCTTCCATCAACCTTCCCCCCTCCACAACTGCAAATAACTCAGTGATAACAGATTTTTTTCCACCAACTGCAGGAGATAGTGCTAATCTTTTAATAAAAGATCCCATTACAATGGGATCTGTCTGGACAGACTATAATAGATCCCGAAATACAGCCGTGCTAATATTAGAAGACAGTTGTTTGGGTGCCTCTCAGACGGGCCCAAGCCCCCCTTTGAAAGTGGGCATGAATCACAAAGCCCCGCGGCCGCCGCACCTGCACCGCGCGCATTCGGTGCAGCAGGCTGGTAAAAACGGGTGACCTCGCCGCCGCTTTTCGCTTTATAATTACCGTCATGAGGACGGGAGGGGAGGGGCTCGGGCGGCCCGGGGGAGACTGGCTTTTTGCTAACTTCAGACGGCTGTGGGGGCTCCACATCCTTCTTAATCTTTCCAGAATCATTCTGTCTGTTTCTGTCTCGCTGTCTCTCTCCCCTTCTCCCTTTCCCTCCAGTCCTCCAACCCATTCCCTCTGCTCTCTTTCCCCTACTCCTTCCCCTCTTCTCTCCTTCCCTCCCTCTACCCAGACTCTACCCGTACTCTCCCTCCCTTTTCTCCCTCTCTTTCTTTTCCAGTCTCCTTTTCTCTCTTCCCTCCAACTCATTAATGTAGAGTTGTTTAGTGCCCTCTAATGGCAGACGACATTAACAATTAATAGCAAACTGTCCCCTTTGCAGGAGCCGCCACTCAATGGCAGAGTTCCAAAGCTGAATTTATTTCTTCTTTATTCAGAGAAATGGTATAGTCCTTATACAATGATGTGCTGGAGGGAAAGTTTGTTTTCTCTGCTTAAAGGTTCCCCCACCCCTGCCCAAGGATAAGTTAAAGGAAAGAGAAGCTAACAAGTATTGTTACTTGACTTTTTCCCCCTACCCTGTCTTTTAATGGCAGCAAGAGACACAGCTTCTTTTTAAGTTAGGGGTATCAAACCGTATATCCAAGGTTGAAAAATAAACATTCCAAATGCATAAAAGATCTCAGATGGTAAGTAACTGGATCTTACAGCAATGCTATCAATGGTCATACATAATTACATGATTTTATATTTGTCTCCAGTTTAAATATATTTATTGGTCCTGAATTGGCCAGTAGCCTCTGGAAACTGGGGTCTTTTTCTTAGACTTTCCACCCTAGGACTACACAAAATATTTAAATTTTACTTATATGCCTAGTTGTATATGAAGTCATCTTGCCTGGAGAAATATAGAATCACGTTTTAATCCATATTTATTTTCTCAATATCTTTGGGAAGATTGTTTTAAAGTTCATAATCTCATCATATTTTATAACCGTATAGCAAGGAGAATAGTGATATAACTTGTATGTTCTTACTAGATTTTAATTTTGTTCATTCCTATATGTACATATAGCATGTTGACGTAAAAGGGTCATACAAGTATACACAAAGATTACCTTTTTGGGGGGAAGGTCTATGTAGCTAAATGAAGATTAGAATAGAAGCAATTTGGAGGGGCTAATCAAAAAATTTTCCATGTTTGAGCAAAACTATTTAGTTTGTCCAGATACTTATTTTAGTTTATGTATATAGAAACAACTGGTGTCACAAAAACTTTCTAAATTAATTTAAGTTGTATCCTCACAATTCCAGTATGATTGGGTAAAAGTAAAAATTTCATTTCTATTTCATTTTTTGTCTATGTAATGCCAAATGCTCAGACCAGTCATTTGACTAAATTGACTGCCTTGACTAGTTGTTTTGGCATCATGTAATTGTCTTGGCTAAGCCAAAGCAGACACAGTAGCTCTCATTGTAAAAAATGCCACCACAAATAGGAGTCCCTCAGTACCAGAGGGTGACCCAACACAGGATTACTTCTCGTCCCAGAGAAGGTGACCCTGCAGGTCAGGGTTGAGGTCACTGGCAAACACACTGTGGAAAACATAAGTGCTGTGTTGCTTTTGCCCTTTTGAATAAGCAGCTTGGTGTTTGTTTAGTGACACAAGCTCATCCTGTTTTTCAGCTGCACCTTGGATAGTATTGATCTGTTTGGGAGAATGTCTGCTCCAAATCAGCACAGATCAGTCACCATGACTCTTGCCATCTAGGGTTATTTTCAGATCATAACTGAGGAAATGAGACACAGGTCAATACTGGTTCCTTATAGGCTTTCTGTGGGCATCAGCAAGAGATCCATCCCATTTCTCTGGTATGAAATGGTACCACACCTGTTCAGTGACATCACAGAAAAACAGCTGCTATTTCTTTTACTGTTATATCGCCTGTAAATGTTAAATATTGGGTTTGTAGATATCTAAATGTCAAGGGGACATTTTAAAATAAAAATGTCGCCTTTCATTTTTGTTGTATGCCTCCAAGTTTGACTTCTTATTTTTCCTTTCTGCTCTGCCAAATAAAAATGTAAATTATGAGAAACACAATAGGACCACTTTGTAGCTGAATTTCTGGGCAGCACACAAAAAGACTACTGTTTTCTGATTGGTCTTTTGTCAGCTTCAAAAGCTGTCTTCCTTCTGAAGTTTATAAATTTAAAATATTAGAGTTTAGCAAATGATTCAATCTAACTCCCTAGATAGCTATTTAAACTCATATGACATTGTTATTTGAGACCAGAACTGACCTGGTTAAATTTCAGTACCTAAAAAGAGAATATGGAGGGAGTGGGGTGAGGTTATGTAGAGACTATTTGAAAGTCATGAACTGAGTAGCTTTTTTTTTTTTTTTTTGCCTTAAGATTAAATGTCAAGCTTTTTTTGAAGTTAGGTGTTTGGCAAAATGAATACATTTTCAAGTGCAAATAATCAAATCTTGATTAAACAACAAAAGTTAAGCATTTGAAAAATAGGCTAAAATGATTTTAAAATCAGATTTTATTCTAGGTACAAAACAGTTACTTAATGTGTCATAGTCTTTGGCATTATGCAACTTCATAGGCTAGCATAAGGATTTGAGTAGGGGGATGGGGGCAATAGTTCTGTATTGGTTGAATCATTACAGAACTAAAAAGTTAAGAAATGTGAGTACGTAGAAGCAATGTTTACCCAAGATATCCAAACTACCGGTCAATTAAGGTTTTAAAAAATCATTAGAAAAATATGTTTTATGTAATATATATATATATATATATATATATATATATCTGAGAAAACAACGGATTACTTGAACTTTTCTCTTTTCAGTGTTGCTTTGGTGTTATACAGAGCTGATCAATCATGGATAGCTCTTCCTTTTTGATACTACTTGTTTCTGTGTAACATTTTTATTGCCTTGCTTTCCCCTTTAATTTTAGAAATATTTTTGGGTTTCCAGAAGTCAGCTAAGCTACTTGTCACATAGTCACTTAAACTAGCCATATTAATATATTCAAGTTCAACATAATTAAGTAGTTAAAATAAATCTTAGTAAATAATTCAAATTATGCCTTAGAATGGGGATGTTACATTGGATTAATAGAAAATTCTAAAGTATTTTAGGTCGCTTTGACAATATAAATGATTCATATATTTGGATATGACTGAAAATATCTGTGTGTGACCTTTAGCACTTTTAACCCTGATTCCATTTACACTTTCAACTGCATAGAAGGTGTGAGGAGGGCAAACTAGGATTTGCTGTTCAGTTTCCCCTACTTTATGTTGGAAACAACGTGTCAATCAAAGTAAGAGCCACCTTTCTGGATTATTCATTGGCTGAAGGTGAGTAGCATGCTGTAGTTACTTTGGTATATTTTATTTTCTGGTCCTTTATTTTAGCTTTCCATAGAGTAGCAGTGGTTTGTACACTTAATAACTAGTTCTTCTCTAGGTATTTGCCTATTTAATATTACCATCAGTAGTTGATACAATTGCTGTTTGATCATCCATCATATTGTCACCCCACTTTTTAATTTGACATGAATCCTGTCTCATTTCTGATGCTGAATGGTAAATTAAGAAGTGAGATACTGTTGCCAGGCGAGATGTCAGAGGCCTGGCATTGAAAAGTGGTCAACCTGTGGGTTGGTAAGAAGAATTTACTGATGACAGTGTAGGTTTGAAAAAGGATAGTTTTATTAGAAAGAAAGAATGCTGCAGAAGAAGTGCAGCAGAGCCTCTCAGCAAGAGAGGACCAAGAGTGTTTTGGTAGATTTTTCCTTAGGGGTATTTATGGACCTTAAAGCAGGAGCTTAAGAGTAATTTGGACCACATTAGCCATGTAGGTCATGTTAAATAATAACGTTTGTAGATACCTTGGTGCCTTAATGTCAGCAAGGGTTGCACAATGAGTTTCAATATGCATACAAGTTACTTAACAAATTTTTGGGAAGGAAACCTGGAACCATATGCCTGGTTTAGATAATGGGAAAGTCGAATTACTTCTGAATCCCTCAGATAAGGAATTTTGTCTCTGGATGGCCTGCTTGATAGTCACCAGGTGATCTTTGCTATCCTCAATTATGTTTACAGTAAATTCAAATTTTACAAGTTAGTAGAACATGATTTTGAATATCCTATTTCATCATCTTGTAGAATTTTCAGTTAGTCTTGGAAGCAGAGAGTGAGTCTTACCATACACTGAATCTGCTGGCACCTTGATCTTGGACTTCCTAGCCTCCAGAATCATAAGCAATATATTTCTGTTGTTTATAAAATTATCAAATCTAAGATATTTTGTTATAGCAGCAGCATGAGCTAAGACAGTCATTGTTCCTCAATGGGGAATTCATTCCAAATCAATTTTGCACTTTTCCTTTGCACCTTTGTAAAAAATCAAACAGCTTCATAAGTGTGTATCTATTTCTGGGCTCTCTCTTATGTTCTGTTGATCTATTTGTTGATTCTATGCTGGTACCACACTATCATGATTAATGTGACTTTATAGTAAGTCATGAAGACAGGTAGTGTAATTCCTACAACTTTTTCTTTTTTTTCAAGATCACTTTGAATATCCTACTTGTATTTTTATATAACTTTTAGAATCTGTTTGTTGATTTTGCAAAAAAAGCTCGATGGGATTATGATTAGGGTAGATCAATTTGGTGAGAATGACATTTTAACAATATTGAGTCTTCAAAACCAATAACATGGTATGTCTTTGTATTTACATAACTCTTCTTTAGCTTCTCTCAACTGTAGTGTGTGTGTGTGTGTGTTTATTTTGGCTGTCATTGAAAAACATGCTGAAGTAGGATATTATATGTCATTTTAAGCTCTGTGTCTCAAAGGACCTCAATAGGTTATAAAGATTTCCTGGTGTAGGCTGATACTTGTTTTCAGACTTCCCCAAGCTGATTGTCTATGGTCAGTCAAAAAGTGTGTATTGAGCACACTTACCAGGAGTGGTGTGCTGACTCATCAAAATCTCTGGCATGCACTCTTTTGGTGTTTCTTTTAGACCATAGTCATTCCTTTAAATGAATAATCTTCATCACCATGAGATTTACACTCAGTGAGTGTTAAGAATAATTCTCTATTGGTTAGTGTTTTGTTGAGTATTATTTCATCATGTTCATGCAAATAGACTCCTCCTCAAAACTATCCATTATTGTGTTTAAGTTCTGAGAGATGGAAACATGCAGTTTCCATTATGCCAACATTTGGGTGGCAGTTACTTTCTGCCTTTATTCTTTATTGGAGAGTTATGGCATCTTTTCTGTTGTTATTGCTCTCCCTGACCCATTCATCCTCTCTGTAGTTTACTTTCCCCTTATATCTCGTTTTGCATCCACCAGAAGGGCTAGTGCTATACCCTAAACTTGTACCTTTTGTAGCATGTATTGGCTTATTTGGTTTTTCATGTAAATGCCACATTCAAAAGTAAACAATACTTTGTATCGTTTATCCAACAGTACTATTAAATATTTAACAATGGGTTGAGGTCAAATGGTGATGACACAACATGTGGAAATACGGGACAGGTGATGCATTAAGTGTTGAAATAAATTATTTCAACACATGGTGAGACTTGCTATTTTTTGGACTAAACATATATATACACACACGTATAATGAGAACTACTAGATGAATTACTTAAAGGCAGTCTTGGTCAATGTGTGCTTAATGTCCCATAAATAGTCACTTTTTAGCAATATAAAATCATGAGTATATATACAGGAAGTTCATTTATTTGGTTTTTCAATACATTAAATAAATGATTCTCTTGAACTGGTCTCAGTGCAGTTTCCTTGCAAATAAAGATATGAAAATCGTCAACAGGAAACATGTGTTAATGGCTCACATGCTGGGCAGATGGAAACAGTGTAGAAGAACCATTTAGTTGAGATCATTTTGGCCCCAATACTTCTAATTTTTGCTTTAGCAGAAAACATTGCTTTGGCCAGCCAGATGACACAACAATCACATTGTCAACATTTTCATTTTTGCCAGAGCACCAGATTTCCTGAATAAAACCATTAGGCAGTATTCTTAACTTTTTCTTCTTCCCAGTCCCCTTGAGAAGCTATTGAAAGATATGGACCATCTCCCCAGAATAGCAGACAGACACAAACACATACACAGCCACACAAAATGTTGCATTCATTTTAAGGAGGTCACAGGCACTCTGAAATCCATGCATATATCTATTATTTTATTCTTTAATAATAGCTACCATGTTTTAGTGCCCATTCCATGCTAGACATATGAAATACGTCATCTCTATTTTTTTTAACTGCTCTGCCAGGTAAGTGTTATTATCACCATTTCCTAGATCCCTCCAAAAACAATAGGGCAAGGCTGAGTCAGAAGTACTTTACCGCCTAGCTTCTAGGAAGTGATTGTAATTTAGGCTTCCCAAGGATTAATGAGAAAAAGAAACAGATCTGTAATTACTCCCATATTCTAAGCAACCTAAGATACTTTTAAAGATAATGTTTTTTCTACTGTTATTCATAAAAACTAAAGCTGAAGAACATAAAACATGCAAGCATAAAAAATCAATTACATTTTCTAAATTCTCTGATGAAGATAGAGAAGCAAACAAGACTAATCTAGTTGTAGCTTTCTTGGAGATTTTAGGATGAAAGAGAAGGCAGATATTAAATAAGTAAGTACTATTCAATACATTATGAGGAAGAGGGTCAAGGAAAGCCTTCTTGATGAAGTGACCTTTAGCTGTAATTTTTGGTTGAGGAGGGGTTAGCCAGGAGAAGGCAGTGCTTGTGGAGAGATGGAAGAGTATTTGCAAAGCCCAGGAGGCAAGAAAGGAATCATTTGAGGAACCAAAAGTAGTTTAGTAATGACCAAAGCACAGAGTTTGAGAAGGAGAGTGGAAATTGAGGAAAATGAATAAGTGGATGGTCTAGATTATATAAGCTCTTGTAAAATCTTGGGCTTACTGGTATTCCAGAGGAAATCCATGGGAATATTGTAAGTAGAAGGTGGCATGGGTCCCTTTTCACTTAGAAACTCTCTCCCCACTTGAACTGTGGAAATAAATGGGAAGGCATTAAAGGTGGTAAAAGGGTTACCTTCAAGATATAATTATCAGGTAGAATTGATAGATTCTGTTGATTGATTGAATGTGGGGTATAAGGGAAAAGGAGGAAACAAAAATGACTCTTGGGTTTCTGGTATGAATAAATGAATGGATGGTAGTATAGTTTTCTGACATAGGTAATAATGGAGGAAGGACAGGTCTGTTTGAGACTTGGATTCAATGAGCCTGTGGGAGTTAAGAAATTTTGAACGCCCTAAATTGCCAGGGTCACCTTTATCAAGAAATGTTTTGTGGGTAACACAGCTCAGCCTTCCTTGCTGACTCTGGAAACAGCCAGCTTTACCTAGATATGACGAATTACAACCAAGAATACCAGGCACTTTGAAATGAATTGATCAAACAAATAAACAAGAATAGGTGGTTGTTTCACTAATACCCTAGATAACACATGTTCCTTCTTGCACTTCCTAAGCACTAACTTTAAGGGACAGCAGCACTCAAGATATAAAACTTACATGACGACAGGATGAAAGAGGTCTGGCCAGGTGCTGGGTGCGGTGGCTCACACCTGTAATCCCAGCACTTTGGGAGGCCGAGGTGGGCGGATCACGAAGTCAGGAGTTCAAGACCAGCCTGGCCAACATGGTGAAACTCCGTCTCTACTAAAATTACAAAAATTAGCCAGGCATGGTGGCACGAACCTGTAATCCCAGCTACTTGGGAGGCTGAAGCAGGAGAATCACTTAAACCTGGGAGGTGGAGGTTGCAGTGAGCCAAGATTGTGCCATTGCACTCCAGCCTGGGCAACAAGAACAAAACTCCATCTAAAAAAAAAAAAAAAAGAAAGAGGTCCAAACACTGTCTCATGATACACCACTGTTTCAGAATCTTTGTGTTGTGTAGACCAATCTCAGTCTCCAGAAGGCCACCTAGGATCCAATGCCTGGAGTGAGGGTAAACAGAGTGGAAGATGAGAAATCCATCCCCAGCGATCGCTGACATTTAGTCATACGTTAAACAATATTTATTAAGTATGTATAGTATTTATAGAGTGTAATTGAGTACCAAGTGATATGAAAACCATTAGGAAAATGTTTGCTGGGGAATTGACATTTATATGGTTCCAAATAAATCAGATGACTATTGTTTCAAGCTGGAAATCATAACAACATAGTGGAAGGGTCATCATGCAAATCCAGTGGTCAATCTTCATATTGCCGTGGTGGAACAACCAGCTATAGCTGCAACCTGATGTGATGGAATGCAAAGAAATAACCTTACCTCTGATGAATTTTAGCCACAAATGTGTAAATGGAATCTAATAAGATGTTAGCTCTTACTTCCCATTTATAGGAAATTCAGGATGTAGAACTACCCAGTAGAGAAGCAAACAGACAAATCCAGAAGGTGAGTCATTCTACAGAACTGACCTGATATTATCAATAATGGGAGCCTATGGATAAATGCTTCCTCTTTCTTTCTGAAAAAAAATTTGAGGTTTTCTGTGCAGTTGAGCGAGCAGTCACAGTGAAGGTGGCCAGCTCAGTAATGCACCTTTGTATTGGTTCCCTTTCTTTCTTCTCTCCTCCATTTCTCAATATTTTCCCCTGAATCACACACTCCAATCAACAGCTTACATTTGACCTAAGCCCTCCTTTTAGGCTTTGTTTCTGGGGAAACTGCACTAAGTGGAAGTGAAATGCTGCTGATAGGTTTAGGGAACCAATGACGCCACAAAGTCATGTAGTGTTTTTCATACAACACAGACTTTCTGGATCAGTCAGGACAAAGATTACATGTGTATACCTCTTCAGATTATAGGACAGGAATGACAAATAGGTAAACTTGATCTAATGGGAGCAGAAAAGGATTCTAAAGCTATAATCAATTAGTAGTATCTGTGGTAGGCACCATATAAAGGTGTATTATCCACATATGTTTGTCACCTTTAGACTAAAAAGGTGAAGGTGATTGAGGGGAATATAGGAGGTAATTACATACATTACTGGAGGGGGGAAAAAAGGCTTTCATTTCCAGATGATTTAGACAGATCATTTATGAACCCTAGACAGTGCTCCTAGGCATTTCCCCCATATCCCCATTGAACTCCTCTTTATTCTTCTTCTCCATAACCTTACTGATCTCCAAATGTGCTCCTGCCTCAGAAACTTTACATTTATTGCTTCTTTGACTTGGAAAGCTTTTCCTTTAGATGCAAGGATGACTTGCTCCTTCACTTCCTTCAGATCTCTGCTCAAATATATTTATCACGGGGGCTATTTAATTACTTTGAAACCTAATCTCTACTGAAAAGGCAGAATAAATGTTTATTTTTTCCCCCTTTACATGTTTTTAAAGTAAGATGTAGGTTGAATGGCTATTTCAAATGATGTTGACAAATGAGGTTTCTGTTGTTTGCTCTTGTTTTTCCTTTCTCAAAGACTGGTTCTCAAAAGATACCAATATGGACTTATGGGTATTCATAGATTTTCAATTAACTGTAACCATTGTTCTTTTATTGCCTAAAGCATTATAATCTTGGCCAGTGGAAGTCCCTTCAAGGTAGCCTCTGTATCTTTGTCACACAATCCTGTTAATCTTGGAAAGTTTGCTTGCTTTTGGTGCAAATTGTCCTAGACTGACCTTATATCTTTGCTGACCCAGGCACAGAATTAGCCTTTCTCCAAGAAGAAGACCTGATTTTTTTTATAACTGGGGAATGGCATTAGAGGTGAAAATCTGGGTGCTGGTGCTAGAGGTACTCCTTGCTACTAGACATTGCTTTTAGGATATTTTAATTGTACAGAGCTAGAAAAATATATTTTTTAAAATCACAAATTTATGTTGATATTTCCAGTTCCATTTCTTTAAAAAGATTACAGCTTTGGCTGGGCATGGTGGCTCATGCCCGTAATCCCAGTACTTTGGGAGGTGGAGGCAGGCGGATCACCTGAGGTCAGGAGTTCAAGACCAGCCTGGCCAACATGGTGAAACCCTGTATCTACTACAAATACAAAAATTAGCCAGGTGTGGTGGTGCACACCTGTTAATCCCAGCTACTTGGGAAGCTGAAGCTGGAGAATCACTTGAACCCAGGGGGCAGAGGTTGCAGTGAGACGAGATTGTGCCATTGCACTCCAGCCTGGGCAACAAGAGCATGACTCTGTCTCAAAAACAAACAACAAAAATTTTTTACAGTTTTATTGAGGTGTAATTCAAGTACCATAAACTTCACTTTATTTTTTGAGACAGGGTCTCACTCACCCTGTCACCCAGGCTGGAGTGCAGTGGCATGATCACAGCTCACTGGAGCCTGGACCTCTCGGCTCAAGGAATCCTTCTACCTCAGCCTTCCAAGTGTCTGGGACTACAGGCATGTGCCACCACGCTTGGCTCTTTTTTATTTTTTGTAGTGATGGGTTCTCACTGTGTTGCCCAGGCTGGTCTCAGACTCCTGCAGTCAAGTGATCCTTCTGCCTGGGCCTCCCAAAGTGCTGGGATTATGGTCATGAGCCACTGTGCCCTCCAAAATGTACTTTTGAAGTGTATAATTTAGTGGTTTGTGGTATATTCTCAAAGTTACAACTGTCATCACCAGCTAATTTTAGGACATTTTTATTACCCAGAAAGAAAACCTTTACTCATGTCACTTCCCATTCCTCCTTTCCCCTAACCCCTAGCAACTACTAATCTATTTTCTGTCTGTATGGATTTGCTTATTTTAGACATTTCATATAAATGGAATTATATAGTATGTGACCTTTTGTATGATTTTGCATCTTTCACTTAGCATAATGTTTTCAAGTTTCACCCATGTTGTAGCATGTAGTATTGGTACTTCATTTCATAAAAATGGCTGAATAATATACCATTGTATGGATATACAACATTTTGCTTAACTGTTCATCAGTTGATGGACATTTGGGTTCTTTCCACCTTTTGGCTATTGCAACGAATGTTGCTATGAACATTCACATACAAGTTTTTGTGTGAGCATATGTTTTCATTTCTCTTAGGTATATACCTGGGTGTGGAATTGCTGGGTCATGTGGTAGCTCCATGTTTATCTTTTTGAGGAACTATCACACTGTTTTCTGAACAGTATTTTGGAAACCATTTGTACAATTTTACATTCCCACTGGTAATATACGAGTGTTCCAGTTTCTCCACAGCCTCTATAACCTTTATTATTAATCATCATTTTAATTATAGCAATCTTAATAGTTGTGAAGTAGTATCTCATTGCATTTTTTTCTTTTTTTTTCTTTTTGAAAGTAAATTCTACTTGAAGCTAAAATCATATAAAGAGATTTTATAAGGAAGAAACACAAAGCAGCAACCTGTAAATTTCAGCCTAAAGAAATTCAAATGCACAACCGTGAACTTTGGTACTGATAGACATAAGAGAGGAAAGTGACCCACAGAGCCTGCAGCACAACTTAAGGAATCTGTTTCACAAGGAAACACATTTCCCAGGTAGGGTGCCAACTCTGTGGTTATAAGAAGGCAGCTCTCCATCAGCACAGAAAGATAGACATCTTGCAACTAAACCATAACAGAGGTGAGGGAGTGGGACACTTATTCACAGCTGAACATCTTTTGCATAAAACATGCTGGGCATAATTCCCTGGGTCTTGCTCTCACCTCCGTGGCTTTTTTTTTTTTTTTTTTTTTTTCTGGAGTCTCACTCTGTCGCCCAGGCTGGAGTGCAGTGGCGCAATCTCGGCTCATTGCAACCCCCACCTCCCAGGTTCAAGCAATTCTCCACCTCAGCCTCCTGAGTAGCTGAGATTATAAGCACCCGCCATCGCGCCTGGCTAATTTTTGTATTTTTAGTAGAGATGGGGTTTCACCATCTCGGCCAGGCTGGTCTTGAACTCCTGACCTTGTGATCCACCTGCCTCAGCCTCCCAGAGTGCTGGGATTACAGGCGTGAGCCACTGAGCCCAGCCCCTCTGTGTGGTTTTGATCTACATTTTCCAATTGAGTTTTAACTTTATATTAATTTAATTTTTTATCTTATAATTTTTAACTTAGAATTTTACTTTATCATTCTCATGGTGCTGTGAAAATCTCAATTCCTGATATCATTAATAAATCACTTATTTTTTCTATGCTATAAAGGATCTGATTTCAATACCTTGCTTTTTTATGGTATAACAGATTTTAAAACCCTTTAAAAATATTTTCTCTTAGAATTTGGTCTTTAGATTTGTCCTTCTTTGTAGAGAGAACACTCTTTTCAACAGGCTGGATTTGGAAAAGAGAAAAAGAGAATTTACTGAAACAGAAACACAGGGGAAGGATAATGGTATGTCTTGGTAAGTTTTAAACAAAACAAAAAAAGAAAACCTTTTTTTCCTCCTGTGTAAAAAGGTAATACGTGTCACTGCAGAATATTTGGAAAATATAATAAAAAAGAAAATTGAAATCATGTGTTTTCTTACCACCCAGAGATAGCCATGATTAACGTTTTGGTGCATATCCATCCAGAGTTTTTTTTAAAATCTAAGGAGATCACCAATACCAGTCCAACAGGGCAAGCAGCGTCTTACCAGCAGAGATCATGGTATTCTGGAAAATGTAGGAGTCAAAAACACTTCTCACTTTTCAGGATTCCTGCCAACATTCAGGGTCTAGCTTTGAGAAGGAAGGCAGGTAGGAAGTAGACAAAGGTTCAGGGTTCTCAGCCTGCAGATTGAGTTTCAGGAAGGGTTCCAGATCAGGTTGTCAATGAAGATATAGGTGACAGGACGGAAGGTTCCTGGGTCTGGGGAAAGTTACCTGTTGCCAAGCTCTGTAAGAATACAGAGTGGGGTGATGGCTACCGTATGCTTCCTTTTCCTGTTCGGACTATCTCAGGAAAGGAAGTAGACTTGGTTTCTGCAGATCGAGTGCTACAGAGGCTCCAACCTTGGGTTCTGAGGAAGAGAAAGGCAGGGAACCAAGACAAAGACTAACAATGTGCAGCTTGAAAGTGAGGTCAATTTATTTTCAACTATATTACACATGTTTTGGAAAAAAAAAAAAAAACCTTTACAAATATGTTTTAACATAGTGATGTTTTTTTTCAGCCTGAGCTACTAGCAAATGTAACTAAATGTTTAAAGAAGCACTATAGAGTTGGGATCACTGAGTATATCATGTTAATGACTGTTCTTAATGGAAGGAGCAGAAAATTGTATTCTTATGAAAAGCAATTAGAGATATTTGAGAAATGTGTATTCTTGTTGCTCTTACAATAGCTCAACAGCTTTTTTTTTTTTTTTTAAATAGCTTTCAGTCAAAGTGATGTTTTTCCCCAGAAAATTCTAATAAGATGCAAGCTACACATCGGTAGAGTGCCTGGTCCAGTTGTGGGTGTTCAATAAATATTAAACACCAGCAACAACCATTTAAATTTCCTATGTTATGTTTGCCCTAGAAAGGATCTCTTCAGCAGAGCTATGGATTAAGGATAGCCTAGGGCTGCAAGAAAGAGAGACATAGTAACTTTGCCCACAGCCCAATCCCACATATCAATGTGTCAGAACAAAAAGATCAGTATATGGCGGTAACTCCTGCAATCCTTCCCGCACACTGAGCTGCCTTTTCTTGCTATTGGCTCTTTATGAATAAAGAGTTGAATCAGCCTGCGATAAGCCAACTGAAAAGTACTGGCATTTTGAAAGGGATAACCTGTGAATATGGTCTTTGGTTTTACTTACATATTTACATCTCCCCAGGTCTAGCTGCAACTTGAGAAGTTGGAAATAAGGAGATAAGTATTCTTTGGCTCAAATGAAGGGCAGAAGTCAGTCTCCCCTCTGATCTGCAGTCTGGATCTCGTATCTGTGAGTTGAATCTCTGTTGCATGAGGAACAAGTGCAGATTGTGCAACAGAGGGCCCCCTGTGTGCATCTGACAGGAGAAGTTTGTTCCGAGTGTCATAGTGTTGTTTTCATCTTGATAGACTAGCACAGTCTGGTGAAATGGTTGGGGGAGGGTGCCGGGGAAAAGAGAAATGCCCAGGTAGCTGAACAATGAAAGCTTGCATGTTACATGTCAGAAATGAAAGGGAGTTCAGTGAAACCACTGGTTAGCTGAGGCAACTGAGAAAGTGGAGTGGGGATTTCAGGAAGAATAACATTTGCAAAGACTGAAAATAATCAAGGGAATCAGAAGCATGTACTTGAAAAGTGATGGGAAATACAGTGGTATGTCCATTAACCACAGCACTATCACCATCAGTCATCTTTAGTCTATGATGAGAATTCAAAACTCAAGAGAGACCTGTCTTGGCCTGTGTCTATACTTCATGTTGAAGTATTTATTTTTGTCCTTGGTGCTAGTAGATGCTGCTGCTGACAGCATTACTATTTATGTGTATGAATGGGGCTCAAAGCTGCCAGATTAATGACGCACAGTACAATCTCATCTAAGCACACATGTAGACAGGCTGTCACCATTGGTGGCTTTGCCTGTTCACCTCTGGGGTTGCATGAAATCTCAGTTAACAAAAAGGTCCTCTAGGTTTGAAATATGCAGCACAGATCTGTTGACCGCTTTGGTTTCCCAGGAGTCAGAGTATATGCCACATTACTAACTGTTCAGCTTCTACACATTCTTCCCACTCCTTTTAACTTGGCTCTGCCTCTAATCAAGCCCCTTTGGCCTGTGGTTGGCACAGCTGCTGTGGTTTAGTGCACATGTCCGGTGACAGAGATTCAATGAGCAGAACTTAAATGCTGATGGAGTGACTCTGGAACTGTGTTTTTGGAACCCTTGTGTTTCCACTCATTGTCAGTTCTGGCGCATGGGTGTTGATGTGGAGACTGCTGGGAACGTGGGTGGGGATCCAAGTTACTGTTGGTTGTCCTTTGAACAGGTGCTTACAGGGCACAGGTTTAGTTGACTGCCTGGTGTCATGTCTTAGTCCTTTTGGGGTGATTTCCACCAGAAGGGAGCTTCTTGAAACAAGTGTCGTATTTTTTTAGGCTGCCCAAGCATCTCTGAACAATAAGTTTCCTAGGTGGTGGAATTTGCATTTAGTTCTCTCCTCAATGGATTTGTGAAGGTTTCCTCTGTGAAGGTGGCTACACTACCTCAGGTTTGGATTATATTTTTGGATTGGGATTATTTTGCATCATCTAGGACAGAATCCCATGGGATCTCATGTTGTTTCTTGTGCTTTGGGTTTAGAAGTAGAGTCACTGAATATATAGAAGTTCCTGAATGATTGCACCAACGTTACATGATACTGCCTTCTGTGCTGGCTTGATTTTTAAGAGGATGCTGGGCATAGTCTGATTCTGGCTTGTAGAAGCACGGTTTTGTCTAGCACACTGCACAAATAGATGTACCCGAATTCAACTGGTGGTAGAGAGCAGATTTCATACTTTAGCAAAGTCTGCCATCGAATCTAACATACTGGCTTCATAATTTTAGGAGTTTAGGGAAATTCTCTTGTCAAGATACCTACTTGTTAGGAATCTGGCATAAGAGTATGAGTTGGGTTAACAGAATATTGAACCAATAATATCAAAGATGTGGAAATAAAGTGGGCCAGGATTAAGTTTAAATTTAAGAATTAAGTTCTGGGCTTTTTGAGGATTGTCTCTGATACCACAGAACTTGATCCCCTTGGTTCATTGAGGAAAAACGTATGTCTGTAAGACAGATGTGGAATTTGGGCACTTATTTTCTTTACCATATTCCATATTCAGAATTTCTGCTTCTCATCAAAACTTCTCTTTGCAAATAGATTCATATGGCTTGGTCAAAATAAAAATAAAAAAGTGAAGCATACACATAAGAAAATGTGTCTTATTTGTTAAGTTGAATGGTTGATATAAATTTATGTGTGTAAAAATTTAAAAATGTATATATTTAATATATATGAGATTTTAAATGTATATAGAAATGAGAAGTATACACATTATATAATAAATTGCTATATTGGGGGATTAGGGAGGGATTGATCTTTCCACTTTTTGGTATTATTTGAATTTTCATTCAGTATGTTAATTTTGTAAAGAAAAATTATATACGTTTATTGGTCAACTTTGGCTTTTTCTGAGGAAACCCTAGTCCCTCTATAAAGTGAAGCAACATTTTTTAATGTATCCCTAGCTGCTTAAGGATAAAAGAAAATTCAGGCAGGTTAAGTACTGGCAATTCCCAAAGATAAAATTGAAGACAATCAACACTAAGAATTAAACTAGTTGAATAAAGAGTGAAGGTTGCCAAGTATTATAAATATGTGGCTATTCACTTTATTATGTACAGCTACTGTGACTGATGGTTTTGACTCTCAAGAGAACAAAAGAAGAGAGAGATGCAATTGTGTCTCTTAAGGAGTGTCTAATTAAGGTATAGACTAAACACATTAAACAACTATGCACTAATTCCAAAGCAACCTTAACCCATGTGAGTGACAGTGTAGCATAGATGATATATATCATGTCTAAGGGATTTCAGTATAGAAACATGTTCTATGTGAATTTTTTGGCTTAGCTAGTCATGGTCATTATGTTTCCATGAAAGGATCCTTTGAAATCAGTAAATCCAATTCAAAAAATACACATGAAAACGAATAAATCATATTTTAGTGTTCCCCAGAAGATTAAAATTTTTATAATCATTATGGGTAAAATGCTGTGGAAGAATGGAGGCATCAATAATTAATTTTTTTCTGAAGAAATAGGAGAAGTGCTCATAACATATGGAAAAGATGTCAAAGGATGAGAATTATTTTATTATAAGAAGAATGAATAGATAAATATTACAGGAAAAAGCACAAGAAAAAGCATAAATGCATGAAGAACATAGGATTATGGGGCAGGTGATCGATGAATCTGTGAAGATTAAATTGTACAGGTCCTAGAATGACAAATTAGGACATTTAGACTCAATCTTGTAGATAATGTAAAGCTGTTAAAGGGCATGAAATGACTAGATTTGTACTTGTTACTATGAAATACACACGATAAATTATAATTCAGTAACTAAAAGAACATGTGAAATGGAAACCAATGGAATAAGTTTATAGCTTCTCAAACAGGTGCCGTTGACATTTTGGGTGTGCCTATTTATCTAATCATACTGCATATGATTATGACCAAAAGACATGATGATGAATACAGTCTTTGGCACTAAACCCGTTCCTACATAATGCTGAAATAATAAGATTGAAAAATTAAATCATAGTTCTGTTTACAGTTACAGCCTTTTGCTAAATGTTGTACAAAAAATAAAACCTCAAAAGCAACAACAAAAACAGAAGAGAAAGCCTAAGGGAATAAGAAATCAGCAATTTTGCTTAAAAGCTTTTGTTGGCTTCACAGTACCATTACTAGTAGTACTCCTAACAGTTGCTGCTTACCTTTTAATGAGTGCCTACTATAGGCCATATAGTCTTCTAAATGGTTTGCCTTTATTAACATTTAAAGTTTCTCCTAATTCTAATTTTTACTTTTTCAATAAACCTTATTTGAAAGTAGATTTAGATTTACAGAAAAGTTGTAAAGAAAGTTTCACATACCCTATACTCAATTTCCCTTATTATCAATATCCTACATTAGGCTGGGCGCGGTGGCTCACACCTGGAATTCCAGCACTTTGGGAGGCCGAGGCAGGCTCATCGCCTGAGGTCAGAAGTTTGAGACCAGCCTGGCCAACATGGTGAAACCTTGTCTCTACTAAAAATACAAAAATTAGCTGGGCATGGTAGCACACGCCTGTAGTCCTAGCTACTTGGGAGGGTGAGGCAGGAGAATCGCTTGAGGTGGGGAGGCGTAGGTCGCAGTGAGCCAAGATTGCGCCACTGCACTCCGGACTGGGCGACAGAGCAAGATTCCATCTCAAAAAAAAAGAAAAAGAATCTTACATTAGTATGGTACATTTGTCACATTAGTGAATCAATATTGATACAATATTATTAAGAAAAGTCCATACTTTGTTTTAATTTCCTTAGTTTCTACTTAATTTTTTTTTTCTGTTCCAGGGTCTATCTGAAATACCACATTACCTTAGTCGTCCTATTTCCTTAGGCTCCTCTTGGCTATGGCAGTTTATCATGGTATTTTAATCATCATTATCATTCCATGTGGTAGGACTATTATAATTTTTTTTTTACAGATGAGAAAACTGAGTAACAGAGAGACTATAGCCACACAGACATGGGAGTCAACTTCAGAAATCTGGGCTGGAACCCCCACTCTTAAGCACCGCACTGTTTCTAATGTGTTGGGTACTCATTAAACGGAAAACATGTGCACAACTGTACACCTGAACTCGTGACATCAGGCTGCGTTTGGTAAGTGCTATAAAACCCCAAAGGTAAAGATTATTTATGGCTTGCAGGAGTTTAGTGAAATTTGTGAAAGATTTCAACAATGAGATGAAGTTTGAGCTAGGGCTTGAGAACTGGGAGGAATGATTATATGATACATTATAGCTCTTTTCAAATATGTTAAAATCCCTATCCCAATTCATTTTTATAACTTCTCTGAGGTTTTGTCCTGGAGTGAATGGCTTGAAGACAAGGATTTTTGGGTCATGGTTTAATAAACTTTCAATTACCAAACAAAGTTATGGTTTGTAGAAATTCATTTTACTTCCAGGAGGACAAAACATTTAAAAAATATGTTTTTCAATCTATTTACACTTAGTCTGAGAATTAGTTTGGTTACATTTTCAAACTCTTTCCTAACCAATTGGAGATGAGGATGAGGTCAATTTTGTTTGACTAATGCATTGTTGATTCTTTTACACCATTCTGGCACATAGAAAATAATGAATAAAAATTTGATGAATAAATGAATGAAGCCTGATTCAATTCAAAGAGATGTTATAGATTTCTTGGTAATACTGTAGGCAAGTGGAGGCTGTACATGGTTTCCCTTATCAAATGCAAACACTGTTACCATAAGCCTAGCATCTTTAAAACACGTGTGCTTGTTCAGGTCCTCTGGAGTCTGTAAAAAGAAGGAACAGAGGAATTCCAGAGAGTCTTTGTCCTTCTCTCTTCTCATCAGCGTCCCCAGTGAGAACTCCAATTCTCTGAATTTGTGAGAAAACAAAAATCATTCTCAGAAAGTTCTAGGAGTATGTTCTGTTAATGTTTACCACTTTTCTAAAAAGTAAGGAGTAAATCTTAGAATATCAAGTTTATTTATTGGAAATGAACTCTACTGAGAAATTATTTAAAAATGACAACCAGCAGCTTTACTTTGTATTAATTATCTTCACATGGTGCACAAATTAAATAATTCATGATTGGATTTAGAAAGTAGTAACATATTTTTAAAGTGCATTCTGCTTCAGGAGATAATGTGACACATACATCATATATTTAATCTTTAGAAGTTTTTAGAAAATAACCAGGATTTTCAAATTTGGAACATGGCACTTATGTCAACATCAGGTAGGACTGAAAAGATGCAACCACCCAAGGGATTCGCCTTGCCTGCTGTGTAGACAGAGCCAATTTATCAAGACAAGGGAACTGCAATAGAGAAAGAGTAATTCACGCAGAACCAGCTGTGAGGGAGACCAGAGTTTTATTATTACTCAAATCAGTCTCCCCAAGCATTTGAGGAGCAGAGTTTTTAAGGACAACTTGGTGGGTGGGGGGAAGCCAGTGAGCTGGGAGTGCTGATTGGTCAGGGGTGAAATCATAGGGAGTCGAAGTTGTCTTCTTGCACTGAGTCAGTTCCTGGTGGGAGGAGGAGGAGACACAAGATCAGATGGGCCAGTTTATCGATCTGGGTGGTGCCAGCTGATCCATCAAGTCCTGGGTCTGCAAAATATCTCAAACACTGATGTTAGAAGCAGTTTAGGGAGGGTCAGAATCTTGAAGCCTCCAGCTGCATGACTCCTAAGCCATAATTTCTCACTCACGGATAGTGTTAGTCCTACAAAGGCAATCTAGTCCCTAGGCAAGAAGAAGGTCTGCTTTGGATGTTATTGTCTTTGTTTTAAACTATAAACTATAAGTTTCTCCCAATGTTAGTTCAGTTTATGCCCAAGAATGAATAAGGACAGCTTGGAAGTTAGAAGCAAGATGGAGTCGATTAAGTTAGATCTCTTTCACTGTCTCAGTCATAATTTTGCAAAGGCAGTTTCAAAGACACCCTTTGGAATTATGACCTCCTCCCTGCTACCCTCTCCTTCCCCCAAATAATGGGATACGTTTGAAAAAGGAAGATTAACCGATGAGAAGTCAGCCCCCAGATTAATTCTAAGCTTGCAAGAACCTGGAAAACTGCCTTCTAATGATGCTTATTAAATTTTAGGCCTTGGTGGGGGGGTTTCAAGAAAGACCTGTCTTAGGATCAAGGGTTGCATGAAAATTATATTGTTTCTCAAATTTCTCTGAAGCAGTGATGGAAATGGCAATGACAATTTAAAGTGGATAAAGTCAAGGTCAAAAGAGACCTATAGAATTCAATTTATCATTTTACTTTCCTTTTGAATATCAGCTTATGTTATTAAGAGCTGTGTTTTCAATGTAGTTATAAATGTGTAAGAAATGTGATAACTTGGCATAGCATGGTGGCTCACGCCTGTAATCCCAGCACTTTGGGAAGTTGAGGCAGGCAGATCACTTGAGGTCAGGAGTTTGAGACCAGCCTGGCCAACATGGTGAAACCACATCTCTACTAGAAATATAAAAATTAGCCAGGTGTGCTGGGGTGTGCCTGTAATCCCAGCTACTCAAGAGGCTGAGGCAGGAGAATCGCTGGAACCCAGAAAGCGGAGGTTGCAGTGAGCCAAGATTGCATCACTGCACTCCAGACTGGGCAACGGAGAGAGACTCAGTCTCAAAACAAACAAACAAACAAACAAACAAACACACACACACACACAAACACAAAAAAGAAATGTCATAACTCAAAGTAAAATTAATAAAGTAAAAAGAAAAAGCATAGGCACTATAATTAAACCTATGAAAAACAGAGCTATGATCACTGACTGCGGTTTTGATGTTTGGTTTTGACCGTGACGTTGAGAAAAATGGCAATATCTTTACATTTAAACTAAATAAATTTTGTTTGCTATATAATTTTGTGGATAGTTTGGAAATATTCAGATGATGCTGTGGATTTGTCTTGGCAATCAAGGCAGAAAGATGTCTTCGCACCATGAGAGCTGCAGGTAGGGGCAGGGAAGGAAGCTCTAAGGGTCAACCTTATGAACTGGTGAGTAACTGTCTCTTACAGAGTTTGATTTGAGCCCTATTTGTTTATAGGATGAATGATTTTTTAAAAAAGGTTTTGTAATTCTACTTTCACTCTAACATGCTGTAAACAGCTTTCTCTGTGATTAAATATATATCAAAAACATGATTTTTGATGACTACATTGGTTGCATTTAAAACTGTACAATCAGAGGAATGATGCAAAATATTTTTGTTTGCGACACAGAAAGACTTATTTTCTTCTTTTAGGATAAATGACATTGAATGAGAGAGCACCAGAGATAATCTTCTGCCTTTCAAATATCCTTCTCTGGTCAACATTCCACCATTGAGGTAGATACCTTCAGCGTCACATACTTTCCATCAAGAGTTATTTGTTAAAACCTGAGCCATTATCAACAAATTGTTTAATCATCAACAAACTCCCTGGTGCAGTTTCTCCATCTGTGAATCATCTCTATCAGAATCATCTGGAAGCTCTGTTAAAAACACTGATGTAGGGACCCCAACCCAGAAACCCCTAGAATCTCTAGTTGGGAAGATGGGTGAGCCAGAGTGGTTCTTATACCCAGTGAAGTTCTAGAATCACTGAAATGATAAATTGACAGCCATCTGAGATAAAACTCTTTAGAATACAGAGTAGGCACCAAAGGAGGGAGGTAAGAGTATTTCAAGGTGAAAGAGAGAGGTAGAGACGAGGTAAGCTGGAGATGTCAAATCTGAGCTTCAGCTCCTTCATGATTCTGTTCAGGGCCAGTCCCTAGAAGAGTTAGTGTTCCTCTGGATGGTGGCTCTATGATTCTTTTCCCTCCTCAGGAAAATGGGCAACTGCAAATCTTTCTTTTGGAAATGGCAGTGCTAGACCACAAGAATGTATGAAAGACAAAGAATTCTCAGAGATAAACTCCCTTAACTGAGTCCCTAGAGGCTTTTCATTTGTTCTGGCCCCAGTGACATGTGGTGTAGATCCAGATATGTCCTGGCTCTTGTGATCATAGTCTTTCTTTTGAAAACAGTTGCTGACAATCTGTCACTCCTTTGTGTTAGAACTCAGCCCGTTTGAAAATGCGGGGTATCAGCTGCTGTTGCTGTAGGTCCATTTCTGTTTTCCAGCAGGTGGGTGTGTCTGTCTCTTTCCTTTCATCTCCATCCAGGCTTTCTTCTTTCAGGCACTTTCCGGTTTGTCAAGCCAAGTATGCCTGTCATGTCAGAACCCAGTCCCGGGACACGCACCAGCTTCTCTTTGTGGTAATATCTCCCTTGATTGTGTTCCCCATTCTTCCTTATCTCCCTAAAGCCTATCAATCCATTCACATGGTCACCCACTATCCTAGTCTCTTTTTTGTGGATGCTCAAAAACTGCCAGTTAACTTAGTAGCCTCACTTCTTCTATCATTTCTCTTCATCTAGACTTGCCTTGTGCTTTTCTACTGGATCACCTTTGCAATTTCCTTCTCTTTTCTTCCCATTATTTTCTGTATCAAATCATACTAAGTGCTTCAGTAGCTCCCCTGAATCGAAGCATAGCTTAGTAGAAAGAGGGTGTTTTCAGACTCAGGCTAGAATTCAAGTCCTCTCTTTGCTGCTTATTGGTAGCTCTGAGAACAATAGTTCTGTCTTAGAGTTGTTGTAAAAATGTAATTAGATAATATAGACATAAGCCAAGCATAGCACCTGTAACAATAGATGCTCAATACATGGTAGCTGTTATTATTCATACATTTTTTATGAAAGCTTTTCATACTACTGTAGCCCACAATGCTTCTCCCCTGCTCTTTGTAGTTATGTAGATATTTTTGAGTTTATGGAGCAGTGGGAAGCCAGAGTATATGTCCCCAACCATGTGACCCAAGAGTAAGGGGGCTTGTGTGTAGGAATAAGAGCTGTGATCCACAAGCGTGTGGTATCTACTGTCTGCTCACAGGCAGGGGTTTCTCTTAGGACCAGGCCTCTGGTATTCTTTGCCTGAGTTTTGAAGCGGTTCTCTCCTTAAGCACAAGCCATTTCCAGGGGAATTTTCTTGCTGAAAGCACATGGTTCTCTCAGTGCCATTTTGTTGAATTGAAGCCTTGGAGTCCCAATTGGAACAGCTCAGAATGTCCTAGGTAAAGTCCTACCCAGTGGGGCCATGGAGCCTCCACCATATTATGGGATTTTGCTGTCTTATCTCTGGTGCCAACACAATTCTCTAGCCCTTGATATGCTTCTCATTGCTAGCAATTTCTGTTATTTGGTGCTGCACAAGAATTCTCTAGATTGGAGAGGCTGTAGACAATAATGCCCCTGGCTCATTAATCTCTGAGACCCTCAGGAATGAGCTTCTGGTACAGTTTACTCTTCCTTCCCTTGTGAACTTTCAAACTACAGCATGGACATAAACGTTTGATACCTAGGAATCTCTGACTGATCACCGTATGGACCACAATCTCTCACATATGTTTTGATCCCAGGGTTCTCAAAGGAGTGCCACACAGGGGAGCATTTTCCATGAAATTCTGCTTTGTCCTACTCTGTCTCTACTCTCTCTATTAAAGGTTACTGTTGAGAACCACTGATAGCCTTTAGGAGTTTTGGGAAGGGGTAAAGATTAACTAGAACTCTGTGATAGAATTAGAAAAATATTTCCTAAAATTCTAAAAGATTTGCCGGAGTGGAAAATATAGGCTCTTCTTTTCTATCTCTTACTCCTCCCTGAGCATTTCAGTTAAGTAGATAAAAATGTATCAGAAAGCCAACCAACCAAACAAAAAGCAAAACCCTCAACTTCCCCCCAAATCCCTAAAGCCCTCCAAAAGCCAGAAGGCCCATCCTTTCTTTTCTGCTCTTCCAGATTCAATTTGTTCATTCTTAGACTATGTTTCCCTTAAATTTCCCTTTTACAGCTTGGCTATCACTGGCAGCTCTATCCCCATGTTCTGGCCATTCCCCAAAGTCCACATATTATCAGGACTCCCAGAGACTTACTGTTTGTGCTTCATTTGATGCAGATCACATAATGCTTAGTAGTTGTGTCTTTTTTATTATGAAGATTGTATGCTGCTTAAGGGTACAGAAGCTTATACCCTCTATTGAAGGTAGCATGATAATTTCCAAAAAGCAGCTGCTTAATGCAAATATATTGATGGGTTATTAACTTTTGCCTTAGTTATACTTTACAATTTTTCTGCTTGCCAAATCTGCTTCTAGCCAACAAACGATTATTTGTGGCACCTGGGGACAAAAATGGCATGGAGAACTAAAACCTAGAGATAATCCTGTAAGCTCATTTAGAACAAAGGCTTAATTATCCCCCTATCAACTGAGTCTTTTTTCTAAGCTGAGTGGCAATAAGCAACAAACTGGTGAGTTTTGTTTGCTCTGCTTGCTTTGGCTGCTGTGAATGTCATAAGGAACACAAGTCAGAAAGAAGAAGCATCAGGTGTGCACAGGATGGTCTGTTTGTTTCTGGTCATGTTGATCAAAGAGCAACGTGTGTTAAGTGCATCATTGAACAAGTCTTTGGCCTTTCTACCTGGGGAAACAAACATCTGACAATTTGTTTCACAATAGACTGGAACTAGTCTGGGAATGTTACTTAGTTTCTAATGCCTGATTTTCCTCATTTGTAAACCAAAAGGCTAAGTGATGCTATTCCTGTAGATGGAGGTGGACAAGTGCCATTGGGGAGGGGGTGGGGGAATAGAAATAAGAAAGGGGTTGGGACTTCCCAGTGTGGCCTTTTACTGCTGCCAAATGGGTGGGCTTCGGCTTCTCCCTCCTGTTCCCTCACTACCCCTAACCCTCATGGACCAACAGCCAGAGAAAGCTGGTGACCAGTGGTAAAACCTGTTGGCATCCTAAAAGGGTATCAATTCTACCTCCTAGAAACTTTTAAATTCCACCTCTTTCTGCTACTGCCTCCCTAGCAATGGGTTTATAGTGAAAATATTTGATAACTGGTATGGCACAAACACTGACCAGTAAGGATGAAGTCTGGTTACAAACAATCAAGAAGGTTAAACTGGTGAGTCCTGCTCTTTGAAATTTAAGGTCCAATTGCCTCTGGAATAAATTTTGTGGGGGCTTCCTTAAGTGGATCTTCTAGTGTAATCTAATTCATGGCACAATAGCCAGAATGATCTTTTTCAAATGCAAATACTCTGGTCATCTCCCCACCAAACTTCTTAAAATCTTTCCATGGCCATTTACAGCTCTCAAGATAAAGAGAACCTCCTTAACATTGCCTTTAAAGCCTCACATAGTTTATTCCCTATCTATCTGTAATATAATTAATAGCCTATCTCCTATGCAAAGCTGTAAGTTCTACTGGGGGAAGCCCTGTATTTGTTTTTTCCCACACAATTATTTCCCTGATGACCAGAGCAGGAGCTTGTTAAATATTCTTTGAGTGAATAAATAAATCATGAAACAATCCCAGTTTTTCCAACATGTATCTACATAACTGGTCCAGAGTTTTTATTGCATATATATGTGAATGTATTTTTAATAAACAGTTTCATAGAAGATACTTGTTCATATTCTTCATGTTGTCGAATAGTGCATTTTCCTGGTGGAGTGTCAGACATCTGGAAGCTGTTCTAAGTCACCCTTTTTGTTTCATTCCCCCATATCTAAGCAGTCATGTGGTACTATCAGTTTTACTTCCCAGATGGTTTTCCCAGTCATTCCTTCTCAACCTTTGGCTGTGCCTTGGTCCAGGTCTCATCATTTCTTACAGTTATTTCTGACCTGGTCTCTCTGCCTTCTTTCTGTTCTCCAGTCCATCTTCTGCAGAGCTGTGAGGACAAAGATGGAAACTTTCTAAAACCCAAATCTAGTTATGTCACTCTTGCCTTAAAATTCTTCAGGATGCCCTATAGAGGATCACGTTTTAGCACAACTTATAGAACCCTTCACAATTTGGGACCTGTCTACTTCTTGGGAACATCCTTTTAATAAATATTTATTAAACACCTACTATGTGCCAGGGGTTCCACTGGAAATATGATGGTCAAATAAGGTAGTATTTTCTTGTCCCTTACTGAAAATATTGTCTAATGATAGATTCACCCTTTGGGACAAACATACATAGCTACTATGTGTGGTTCCTGGAACCTGTCACCTTCTCATATTTCTTTTTTTTTCTTATTGTACATCATAGATATATGCTTTCATATTTCTTTGCGGTGACTGGGGTGCCCCTTCTATTCCTCACCTTTACCCACATCTGCCTGACAAACTATTTATTTTTCAAGACTTAATTTAAAAACTATTTTTCTTGGAGTACTTTGTCTGATCATCTCCCCTCCCACAGAAAGAGTTCGCTGTTCTTTCATTTTTTCACTCCTAATAATCATATTTTATATTTCTTTATTTTTCTCTACACTATTCTCTAGACTCCACATAACATGATAGTTTGTCTTAGTCATTATCATTTCTCCAGAGAGTAGATGGGTGCCTGCTAAGTGGTAAGCAGGTACTCAATAAATGGTTGTTGACTGGGAAAATGTTTTCTTGTAATGTGAGAACCCAGAATATGTGGTTAATATCATGGACCCTTTTGTGGCAAACATTTTTAAAATCTTAAGAAATCATAATTTATAACAGTAATTTGTTGATATATTTAAAAGTTTTGGTCTATTTTAAATGTAGAGTTCATTTTATTCAATGTCCTTTGTTTAAATGAAATCCAATTGTAATCTGACTCCTTTTAATACTTATTATCAACTGTGATAAAGAATTAACTTGTATAACTTGAATGATATATGCACACTTAGGACAAAATTCAGCAATAACAATTTCATTTGATTCTTTCTTACTTTGATTTGTGATGGGCTTTGGCATGGTTTGATATGGTAAATGTTGATATTTTCCCTTCTGGAATTTCCAGATTTTCTTTCTATTGATGGAGATAGACATTTTAGCAATTTATTTGCAATCTAGGCCTCTCAGCCATCTCTTTTTCCCCAGGACACCTATTTATATTTCCATCTCTTGGTTATCCTTAAGCATAAAGTCAACATGAACTACTTCCTGTGACAGCAAATCCTGGTTAGAGCTCTCTGGGGTATGAGGATTCCAGTAAAGAGTTGTCTGAGATGGGACTACTAGGGATTGGTCTTGTCAATTCACAAATATTTATTAAGCACCTGCTCTGTGCCCTACTCTCCAGCAAGGTATAATTATTTTTGTCTTTTCACCACTGTATTCCAATGCCTAGTAAATGCCTGATGAATATTTTTTGAATGAATAAATCCTTGGGAGATATGGAGGCTGCTCTTGGGGTGGGGGGAGAGGGCAGCTGGGCAGAGGAGTAGAAAGAGAACCATTAACCATGCTCCTACTATGTGCTAGGCCCTATGTTTACACTTTCCACATATTGTGATGCACATTTTACAAGAGCACTTTGAGGTAGATGTGGCCTTTATTTTCCACGAAACCCTTGTTTTCCCAGCTGGAGAGCCAAGGAGTAAACTTGGAATCACATAAACAGTATCATTGTGTTCCTAGTTCTGTACTTACACTGTCTCTATTGACAGACCTTAGCTCTTCCAAAGTCCCCCTCAACTATTATGGAAAATGTCTGGGGGTGTCCTCCGTGTACTCATGAAAAGAGGCTTCTTTGCATTTGCCACTGCCCTTCCATTTGTCACATTGTGTCTACCATTTTTTGGCCCCACTGGTCTCCTGCTATAATGTTTCCACCTGTGGATTTCCCCAGGGGTTGAGTTGTTCAATATTCTATGCTCCTGAGGCTGCTTCACTGTCACATGGCAGCCCATTTGGCCCACAGATGATGCCACAGTGTCATGGAACTGTGAGAAAAACAACTTGGTGACTAGATGATCTTTCTCTGGCAGAGGACAAAACATCTGGAGGGAAGGGCTGGCCTGGGCAAGGCACTTATCTAATGTGCTCCTCCAAGGGTGTGAAAGACAGGGGCACAGAAATCACTGCTATGCTGGAGGTGGAGGGTGCATAGCTGGAGCTTCAGGGTAAAGAGGTCACTGTCTGGCTCAGACCACCTCACAATTAAGTTTGTTGTTAAAATAAATCTTCCAACCCCACAGAAGAAGAATAAAGATTGGAAAGGCTTGGCATCCAATGGGAAATGCCTCAAGGGAACAAGTGGTATGTCCTTTTCAGAGATCCACCAAGGTTTAGCTAGGAGGGACGTATGACAGGAATAAAAAGCCTGTAAAAAACTTATAGCTTTTCCTCTTTCTCTATTTCTGCAGGAGAAAGTGTCATTTTTACTTCAGCCGTTCCAGGAAGTAGGATTTTGTTTTGGTTAATGTCTATGTCCGCTATTGGAAAGAGCCCCCAAAGTCTAAATTGGTATAGAAAAAATAGGGCAGAAAGCAATCTTTGGAAGAATAATAGATTCAGTCTCAAGAGGTAAGGGGATAATGAAAGGAATAAACTGCAGCATGGACTGGAGTTTTAAGGGTGGAAAATGTAAGTGAGAAAAGAATGATTATTGAGCAGCTGTTAAGAAGACTTCAGAGATAATGATAGAAAAGGAGGAGCTTTAGGATATTTGCTGTGTCTCTTTGAAAAAATGTCAGTAAAAATTTAAGATATTTTCAAGAGTATCCTTGGGTTTTGGACTTATGTTTCTGTTGAATTCAGCACTGATCTTAGACTGGTCATGAGAATAGTTCAGCTATATTTGTGTTGCCATTGTATTAAAGAGCCAAGGTGAAGCCATGAAACCATTGATCAATGGAGTGATGGATTATGAAGTTCTGACAATATGAGTTTCCAGAGACCAGACAAAGCCAGAATCAATATGGGCTGTGGTTGTTGGTAAAGGTTTTAAAGAGCTCCATGGAACCTAGCTGGGAATTAGATCTAACAAAAAATATATAGGATTTGAATAAGATGAGGAGAAAAAAGGACATTAGGTAGTAGAAATATCCCAAGTAAAGGCATCAAGGTAGGAATGAGCATTGCATATAAGGGGAATAGTCAGTTCAGTCTAAGTGAAAGAGAAAATGTAATGATAAATAGTAATTGGGAATTAGAATCTATCAGTAAAGTTAGTATGTATTAGAGGTCAGGTTATGCAGGTTATAGAGGATTTTAGATTCTGAGAGTGATGAGAACTAGGGATTGAGAAGGATTATCTGAAGAACGAAAGTAATTGAAATGGAGGGAGCCTGGAGACACTTTTTTTTTTTTTTTTTTTTGAGACAAGGATCTCTTACTCTGTCACCCAGACTGGAGTGCAGTGGTGTGATCATAACTCACTGCAGCCTCAAACTCCTGGGTTCAAGTGATCCTCCCCACCTCAGTCTTCAGAGGAGCTGGGACTACAGGCACATGCCACCACATCCAGCTAATTAAATGTTTTTTTGTTTGTTTGTTTGTTTTGTAGAGATGGAGTCTCTTTATGTTGCTGGGGCTGGCCTTGAACTTCTGGCCTCAAATGATCCTCCCACCTTGGCCTCCCAAAGTGCTGGTATTACAGGTCTGAGCCACCATGCTTGGCCTGAGGCTTTTTAAAAATCCACATAGGAAGCATTTTAGGGTTTGGACTCAGTTGGGAGAAAATGTTGAAAGGATGAATCATAGGATTTTGTAACTGATTAGATGTAGATGGCAGATGTGAGACCAGAATCAAATATAATTCTAATTTTTCTGGTCTAGAAGTTTTGGAGCATTATGGCTTCATCCTTTCATTTATCCACTTAATATTTTCATTTATTCAAGAAATATTTATTGAGTACGTGCTGTATTTTTGGTACTGGGATACAGAGAATAAAGATATCAAAAGCTCCCCAACCTTATGGAGCTTATGTTCAAGTGAAACAGATAATAAAAATGTAAATAAGGAAAATATGTAGCATGTTAGCTGTTGATGAATTATTTGAAGAAAATTAAACAGAGAAAGGGAATAATGATTTGGGGAGTATATGAAGAAGGTACAATGATAAATAATTAAAGTAGGAAAGCTGGTAAAGAAGATAGTTGTCAGAGAGATGGACAAAAAACGTGAGTTTGGACACATAAGTAATATTATTTTCTGGAAAATATAGGCCAAGAATTCTTATGGGATGTTAGGAATGGAAATATATGTTTGGGAGCCACCAGCATAGCTGTAGTGATTGAGGCTGGCATCCCTGATTGAGGCAAGCCTGAAGACTCAACCTTGGAGGCTGCCCATTTTTAGAATTCTTTGGAAAAAGGAAGAAGACCCAGGGAGGGAAGAACAGTCTTCATGATGCCAACAGGTTTAGAAAGAGAGGCAGGAAAGAAAAAGAACTTAGTCCTTATGAATGTTTTCACTTCTGTTATGTAGGTGATAACTAAAAGGTCTAAGTCATCAATCTTTTCCTGTACCCACAGTCTTAATCTTCCTCTGGTAATGTCTTATGACAGTTTCTGCAAATATCAGGAAGATGGCAATGAACCACTTTGTTGCTCAGAAATGGATAACCAAAGTGAAATTTACTTTTCTCTAACACTAAAATGAACCACTGAAATGATAGTGTCCTAAACAGTAGGTGCCTTATAAGTACTGAAGACTTTGTAGAAATATTTATTTCACAACTAACCCATCCATCCACCCTCTGTAAAGCACTTATACTATGTATCTTTATGCCATAGCCCCAGCCTTGAGGTTTTATAATCTAGCATGAACAATACCAATGTGGCATGTTATGAAGGGTCTTTAGACAGGAAAAAACCTGTAAGTAAATATAATACATGAAACAAAAAGTAAATAGGTAGTTGACTTACATTGCCTTCAGAAGTGCATGGCTTACCAATTAGGCAATTACTTGTGCTCATTTTTACAAGGTAATGTTACTAATCCTTTCCTATAAAGTCAAGGCTGATTATGTATCTGTTATCTGTTTCCTCTGCATTAGAATCTGTTTTTTTAAATTTTAAAAGATTACTAAGATATACAAATCAAGCAAGAATGCTGTAGGGCTCAGAGGGATTGAACTATGAGTCTTAGCCTGTGAATTGTAAAGGTACCCTCTGCTGACACTCTTGTGTGAGCTCGTAGGCTGGTATGACAGACAACAGCGATGCAAAAACAAAACAACAACAACGACAACAACAACATAATTCCATGAGACTTTAAGTGATTGTGACCTACATCTCACATTACAAAAATGTTGTATATTAATGACCTCTTGTAAAATCAGTGTGTATTCTATTGAATGGAAATTTAATGAGAAAAAAAATGGAGTAACATTTAATATTGGTCAAAAACTCTTAACTCACTAGTTTTAGAGAGTTAGTTTACTACCTCTTTGTTCTGTTCATTAACTTGCATGGGAATTAAAACAATCATGAATAATGGAAGTGATTGCAACACAAATTCCTTATAACAATGCCACATGAAACTAGTAGAGGCTGAAAATATTTGTTTCTATCCTTACATTACACAGCCCATCTTTCAGTGATGGAAAGAAGCAAGTGATCATCTTTAGTCTTGATGCTCATGAATTATGAGTCATCCTCAGCTTGGGAATCTGGAATTGTTGAGTAGTATTAGCCCTGACTTGCAAGCTCATATTTTGCTATTGGAAACAAGTGCTTCCATTTCCACCCTGTGTTCTGCCCTTTTTTTCTCTGAAGTTCAGGACTTACAAAATTTTCAACTTGAATATTTTTAACTGTTGCTTTTTTTTTTTTTTTTTTTTTGAGACGGAGTTTTGCCCTTGTCACCCACGCTGGCGCGATCTCGGCTCACTGGAAGCTCCGCACTACCGCCGCCCCTCCCCCCAGCCCCCCCCCCACCCCGCCCCCAATCTCTTGACCTCATGATCCGCCCACCTCGGCCTCCCAAAGTGCTGGGATTACAGGAGTGAGCCACCGCGCCCCGCCTAACTGTTGCTTTTTCTATACCTAGTAACATAGTATCAGAATTCTTGAACTGACAATGACAGATGTTTAAGAATCATTAATTTTAGTTGCCAGTTTTTTTTTGTCAGACCAGACATTTCTGTTACTGAAGTTGATTTAGTTTGTGTTTCTTTGTTATTTTCTTTGTTTTGATTACTTTTATAATGTTCTTAAAATATATTTAAAAATGGACATATATGAACTCATTAGTAATCTCAATATAATATTTAAAATAGCCTTAATGTTGTTTTAGTTGTGAAATTTTGTTTCCCTGTAATTGATAAACAGAACAAAGAAAAGTCAAAGAAACAGTAGGTAAGTTGATTTTCATAATCCTTCTTTCATAGGATCATCTGGGATGTATTAAAAACTTCTCTTTACCTTAACATAAAATCTAAGCAGGAAATAACGTATTTTTACAGAAGTGAATCACTCATATTTGAAGTTAGTGAAGTTGTGGGCATACTCAGATTTCTTTTTTTGTTCAAGAAACTTGAAAGATACTTTACTGCATGCTTTAGTCTGGCCAAATAAAAGGAGAAATTGGGCCCAAGATTCAAGAAAAGTATGTGTGGTGTACAATATCTGTGTTAGGATATGCTTTGAAAGAGTCAAAAAAAAAAAAAAACTTTACATATATTCCAACATATCACATATCTTTACATATTATTAGCATCTTAAAAAGCTGGACATAAAACGAAATGTGTAAAAGCCAACATTATGTCATGAGGAACAAAAAAGAGAAGAAGCAGACATTATAAACTTTCTTATATGCTTTACCAAAATTCCTTAAAAAATAAACTAGACTATGGCTTGCAGCCATAGGTGTAAAATAGATTATAAATTAATTTGGAAGCAGGTGTTTCCATGGTTGTGGGAAAAACAATGCCAACTGAACATTTTCATAGCATTAAAAGAGCAGACTATGGTTATGCTTACAACAGGCAAGAAAGAGAAATAAGATCATAATCCTGGAACATATTCCTCACTTTCTGAAACAAAACCTGGAGCCATAAATGCTGCAGCTGGAAGAGTTTTGTAGGAGTTTTGATCTTGGTGGGCGAATTCAGCATTAACATCTTTAACTCAGATGCATAGCTTGCAATAAAACCCATATCCATGAGGTATTTTCTTTTCCCAACTGTGAAGTTTCTGTTCTTTCTTTTTCTCTTAAAAAGAAATAAACAAAGACCAAAAATTATTGTATTTGTTAAACTTCAATTTGTCATTTCTTGGAGCAAGTAAAGTTGCAAAGGAGAAATTCTCAAGCCAGCCATATATATAGTTATAGTATTATTATTTTTTATACTCACTGGCACAGAATCCTATTCCATTAGTGAGCTGTGTTGAAGAATAACATCTATGCTTCCCTGGGCAATATTTTCCTCTGATAAGAATTGCGTTTCCATTTGATCACAGATTGCATCTATTAGTTTTCAAACACCTAATTCTAGCAACTCCCACCCCTTTCATTTTCATTTTAGGGCAAGGAAAAAGATCTGACACAGGACTCAGTTGTCGTTTCATTCCCTGGCTAGGGATAAATGAAAACAACTGTGATGTCTTTTTCATTCTACTCTCCATAGACCTTGGAGATTGTTGTGGAATACTCAGATACAAAGTAAAAGGAACAAGTTACCTGACCATTCTAATAATCTTTTGCTTGATAATTAAAGGGACTGTCATATCATATACTTTATGTCATAATTATGCATACAGTTAATATAAAGTATATATGAATATACATATATAAATACTAAAGATGTAAGGAAATAAGTACAAACAGTTGATTTTTGTCATGTTTTAGTGATAATTTTAGTATATCCCTGTATTTTCATTAACTTGAAACTACTAGACAAAAAAAAAAGGAATAATGTATTCCACAGTTATTTTCCACCATCTTCAATAAACTGAATTATCTATTGAATTCCCTATGGCTGAATCATATGGTATTGTTGTTTCCATAGGTAGAAAAATAACTGAATATTAGCAATGTCATATGTTTCAACCTAATAAATTGAAGTTCAGTCACCAATCATGTGCTTCCCTTTGCTGGTTCAAGCTGAAAATATTTGCAGCAGGAATCTTTTCTCCATATACTTCCATTGGAGGGGCTCAGCTTGCCCCCACTGCTCTAACACGTGTTCTTGTTTCCCCTTCAGAGGGCTCATTTTCTTCTGCCTCCATATTTTTTTTCCTCTCTTTTAGTTTCGTCCTTGATGTTTTCACTTTTGTTTTTCTCCTCTGAACCCAGGCCTGCTGTCCCCCTTCTAAGTATTTCTGCAATCTACAACTCCAGAATTCTTGCAGCAAATTACATTCCACAATACTTCTCCCTAGTTAGTTGGTCACTCAGTTAACAACATTTACTGACAGAATGTAGCACATTATGATAACAGAAATTATAGGAAAAATGAAAAGAAAAAGTCTCTGCTACTTTTAAGGAATTTATAATCTAGTGGATGAAATTAAAACTGCACTTATGGAAATGACTGAAGAAAACAAATAAGACAATATTTTAACCCACATGGCAAGCTGGAAAACAAGAATTAGGGGATTTGGGGTTGGGCGCAGTGGCTCCTGCCTGTAATCCCAGCACTTTGGGAGGCTGAGGCAGGAGGATAGCTTGTGCCTGGAAGTTTGAGACCAGCTGGGGCACATAGTTAGACCTCATCTCTACAAAAAAAATTTAAAAAAATTATTCAGACATGGTGGCACGCTAGTCCCAGCTACTTCGGAGGTGGAGGTGGGAGAATTGCTTGAACCCAGGAGGTGGAGGCTGCAGTGAGTCATGATCGCACCACTGCCTCCAGCCTGGGTATAGAATTCATCTTGGTTGACAATGCAAGTGATTTTCAACTGACACTCCACTGGTAGTTGGGCATCCCAAGCTCATTGCCCCACAGTCATCTCTGATATCACAGATTTAACATTGAACTTGGGCTGGGTGTGGTGCCTCATGCCTTTAATCCCAGCAATTTGGGAGGCCGAGGCGGGCGGGTCACCTGAGGTCGGGAGTTCAAAACCAATCTGACCAACGTGGAGAAACCCCGTCTCTACTAAAAATACAAAATTAGCTGGGCATGGTGGTGCATGCCTGTAATCCCAGCTACTTGGGAGACTGAGGCAGGAGAATTGCTTGAACCCAGGAGGTGGAGGTTGCGGTGAGCCGAGATAGTGCCATTGCACTCCAGCCTGGGCAACAAGAGGGAAATTCCATCTCAAAAACAAAACAAAACAAAAACAAAAAAAAAATTGCACACAAAAAACATTGAACTCGCTTTCTTCTCCCAGCCAGAGGTTCTGACTGCATGCAGAATTGTTCCATGTAGGACAAAAGGAAAAATGTTTCTGCAGAGAGAAAAGGAGAAAGAGAGAGAAAGAGAGAGAAAGAGAGGGAAAGAGAGAAGAATACAGATAGAGAACAGGGGTGTGTGAAATATATACCCATGAAACTTTCTCCAAGTCTTTCTACAGGTTCTAAACTCAAAATATGTTTGGGTGTGAATAGATTTTTGCAGAAACCAGTGACCAGACTTGGCTTCCTTCCTGGATTGATGGGTTGCAGTGCAAGGCAGAAGCCCGAGGAAGCCACTCCTGAGCCCTGGCAGGAATCGCAGAATTCTGCCTTTCACAGTCCTACAGAATTTGCAGTTGTCCAAATTGAAACAGATTTCAAAATTCTCATTTGACACCTCTGTTTTATTTGGGGGTTCTGTCCAGTATCATTTGAATTAAGAGACTGTACTGAACCAGGAGTACAGCCTTACCATGACTTCCAAACTGTAGAGTGCATTGTGCAGGGATAGGAGGAGCTTGTGGAATCTGCTAAAACTCTTGCTAATTTTGGAAATTCCATTTGTATTAAGAGTAAATGTATGGAAACCATTTTGAGATAGATAATATAGCCTTTGGAGGAAAATGCACTGTTTAATATTGTCTACTTCAGAAAGAAGCTTGGAATATGCTGAATCATAAACAAGACATGGGGTAGCTTTGAACAATTTATGAGATGTAAGAACATACATAGGACATCCTGATTTGAAGTATGATTTTGTTAAGAGAGAGAAAAGACATTTTGTGGCAAACTCCTACTGGCAGGAAAACCCCTTACTTTTCCAGAAATGAATGTCAGGAAATGGAAGAAAAACCAGAGAGGTAAACTACTCCATCTCCATGAGCTAAGATGCTCACATAAACACCTAATCCTCTCTTGTATGTGGATGAGGCCCCAGGGAGAGGAGCTGCAAAGGGCAGGGTGCCCACTTAACAATATCCTTTCACTGGGTGGACTCAAAGATCCAGGGAGGCCTCTAACTCTGAGGGTGAAGAAAATGTGGCACAAGATTTGGGTTGGGAGTTCATCCATTCTTGGGGCTCCCTTAAGCCCTACCACTGTCAACTCCATTAACAATAGTGGTATATTCACAGGATTCTCTTCCTCTAGGTTCTTTGCAGATCTCCATTGACAGAAAAGGCCTTTGTGGTTGAGCTGAGTGGAAGCAACCCATTAGGTAAATGAAGAGGCAAAGCTGGATGAGGATTCTAATAGGATCTTTAGAGACTGGCTTTCTCCAAGGTCTTAGGATAAAGATAGAAGGACATCAAGGCCGTTGAGTGAGAAGGGTGGGTGTGAAAGGGAACTGAATGCTGAGTCGTCAATGTGCTGTATCTTCTCCTTTCCTTTCCCTTGGAGGGAGAACTTGGTAAAAGCTGTGAAAGACTGATAATATTCCCCTTCTCTCCTTCACCTAGGGGAAGGTTTAAAAAAAAAAACACTTGATTGCAATATGATTGACATATGAAAAGCTGTATGTATTTAATATATATAGCTTGATGAGTCTGGGATAAGTTTAGGCCTGTGAAACCAACACCATCATCAAGGCCATAAATATATTCATTACCTTTCAAAGTTTCCCCCTGCCCCCTTTATTAGTATTATCATTAATTTGTTTGTGGTAAGAACACTTAATATAAGATCTATCCACTGGGCACGGTGGCTCACACTTGTAATCCCAGCACTTTGGGAGGCCGAGATGGGTGGATCAAGAGGTCAAGAGATCGAGACCATCCTGGCCAACATGATGAAACCCCCTCTCTACTAAAAATACAAAAATTAGCAGGTTGTGGTGGCATGTGCCTGTAGGCCCAGCTACTCGGGAGGCTGAGGCAGGAGAATCACTTGAACCCGGGAGGCGGACACTGCAGTGAGCCGAGATCATGCCACTGCACTCCAGGTTGGGCAACAGAGTGAAACTCCGTCTCAAAAGAAAGAAAAATATATAAGATCTATCCTTTCAGCAAAATTTAAGTATACAATAAGAGAATATCATTACCTGTAGGCACTTTGCTGTGTAGTATATCTCTAGAACTTATTTATCTTACATAACTGAAATTTTGTACCTTTTAACTGTTACCTCCCCATTTCCCCCTCCCACCAGCTCTCAGCAACCACCACTCTACTCTCTCTTAACAAGATGGGGAAAATTGCATTCACCAGAATTCACTTAGACGGGCAAATGTCTTTGAGAAAGGGCTTGGAGTACAGAACGAGCTTTCAATATTATGAATAGAGGTCTTTAAAAAAATTAGATTCAAGGGGCACATGTACAGATTTGTTATATGTTATATTTGTGTATTGTATAATGTTGAGGTTTGGGCTTGTAATCATCCCCTTGCCCAAGTAGAACACAATACCTGATAGGGATAGAGCTCTTTTGAGCTAGACAAGCAAAGACCTTGCTCACTTCTTGGAGAGAAGGAAGGATAGATTGGTACTGGTGAATCCACCTGGATGACAGAAAGTCATGTGCTCTAAGATGCAATCTCTCTTCATGGCTGTCTAAATTTGTAATAAAGGTAATAAATTCAAGAAATGCTGGGGCATGAGTGGATTTTGGTGGAAGCCAATGAGGAGGTTTAAGTTGGAATTACAGGAGCACATGGATAGGAGAGTATGGGGTCAGATAGAAGGATGAGAAACTTGAACGTCCCCAGAGTGTTCTGCATCCTCACAGTCTGTATAATTGGCAGCTAAGTTTAACCAGATCTATGATATGATGTGTGTGTGAGTGTGTGTGTGAGTGTGTGTGTGTGTGTGTGTATGTGTGTGTGTCACCTAGCTGAGTGAAAGAAAGGAGTCATATCTTTCTGGGAACCTTCCTGGCCCCAGGACTGTATGTTTCCATGGCAGCACTTTGCACACTGTATTATAATTACAACCCTTTCCACTCCTTTTTTTTTCTTCTGGACACAGACGTTTCCAATCCACTGAACTATCACTGTTCCCTCACTCAAAGGCTCCCTTGTCTTTCTGTTTCCATAGGAAGTCCATGCAGATGAGGCAAAATCCTTTCAAATAATTCTGACCTTGTCCCCATCAGATGGATCTAATAAGACCAAAATAAAAAGGAAGGGTGTGGGGGAATCCTCTTTGAGTCCCACATGACTGCCATCCTCATTCCTGCCTTTACATCTTTGTTTATCATAGCCTCTTGTCCAAATGTCTTCCTTCCACCTAAATCTTACCCATTTTTCAAGGCCTAGCTACAGGCACACCTTCTCCTAAGCTTTTCTGTGGTGCTTCTAGTCCTTGTTGATCTCCTTTCTAGCAAATATCTTGTCTCTCCAAGTCCATTGCCTCATGAGGATGAGACAAGTTTTATACTTCTGAAACCCCCGTGGTGTGTAACCCACAGTGAGCATTTAATTTCAGTGCATTTATTGCACAGGTAAGTGTGGTCTACTGACTAAAAATGTAAGCCCCTAGAGGGCATGGTCTAGGACTTGCAGGTGTTTCTTACAAGCCTTCACAGATTTTAGTGTGTTAGACTATATTGAACAATGAGAACGATGAGAGTACTAGAAACTTCCTTAAAGACTCAAGGGGGTGCATGCTGGCTCTGATACTTTATGATGGATGTGTAACAGCAATAAGCTGTTCTGTAGGTGTCCTCTCAGTGGCCAGGCTAAGAGAACAATTATTACAATTATCACCTACTGAGATTTCAACCAATTTCCTTGTGCAATTGTTTCTATAAGGCTTCTTAAAGGACCCAACATCCTGACTCTGAATTTATCCTGGATTGACTAATGTATTATTATTAGTAGAAAAGACACAAGGGCAAAGTGTAAGTAGAAAATCAGCAGCCATTGGTCCATAGTAAGACTGGAAAAATGGAAGTAAGCCAGAGTCTCTTTTCTCACTCAAAGAGCTCATACCTTTCTTAAAGTCTTGTGTTATTAATAATAATAATAAAAAACTTTGTCAGCTACTTGGATGCAGACAACATTCCAAAACCAACAGAAATGGTTTTGAGGAGCCAAGTCTTAGGGTTTGTATAATTGCTAAACACTGTGCTTCTCAACTTTCATAAGACAAACCCATCTTCAAAATTTATTTATGAGATGAATAATTGAGCCTGAAAATTTGAGTCTGACATTTCCTGTCCCTATTGTGGACCTCTGCAGAGTTGTCTTAATCACGTTTTCAGTAGTGTCCAAGAATGACATTGTTCTGACCCTTTTAAAGCAGAAACCACAGACTTTTTTTTTAGCGTAAGTGATTGCCTCAATTTGGTAACCATTTCCTTTGGGGCATGCAATTGTTTCTTTTTTACTGGTGGAGTACGTCCTGCAGAAATGGAGGAATCACATCCTTTGCCCAGCTTTCCCCTACTCTGTCAATGCAATGGAAGATTTGACTTCATAAAAAGCCATTATGTGTCACAGACAAAGGATATTCTTTTTCATCCCTGTAAAAGTTATCTTGCCCAGGGAGTCACATAGGGAAGGGTTGGGTGAGGCAGGAATGAACTGACTCATTGATATATCTCCCATGAACTCTCTGGATTGCTTTAGAGGGATGAAATTAAGCAGTTGAATGATTGTCTAAATTCCGAGGCAGGGAACTGGCTTAAGAACAACAAACACAATTTGGGCCTGCATAAAATAGAGGGCTTTTTAGGGGATCAGAAGAAACCTGTTTTGCACAGGTGTTACTCTAATTGTGATCCAGAGCTATGGAGAATTTCACAGTGTGCTGTGGTTCCTGCGTTGAGACCACAGCTGTTATAATTCATGCTCCTTACCCCATGTGGTGGTCTTGCATTATTACATAGGTCCATAATAGGATGCACAAAGAAAAATAAAACAAGATATCAAGGCTCATGCTTTGTTTGAGTGAGTGGGGGTCGCTTTCCTCCCGTATGTAGGTTTTGATCTGTTTAACAGGCTTTTGGAGAGCCAAATGTACAAAATGAAAACTTCTCCCAGTATTTAGAGTCACTTTTTTCAGTGGTTACCACGTAAAGATTGCACATACTTTGAAGTTAATGTGGAAGGCAAAATTAAAGAAAACAAAAACAAAACTTTGATGTTCCGGAGACCAACATCCAGGTCAATAGGATAAAAGCTTCTGGCCGAGCGCGGTGGCTCATGCCTGTAATCCCGGCACTTTGGGACGCCGGCGGATTGCTTGAGCCCAGGAGTTTGAGACCAGCCTGGGCAACATGGTAAAACCCCGTTTCTACAGAAAAGACAAAAAAAATTAGCCCGGCGTGATGGCATGTGCCTGTAGTAGCAGCTACTTAGGAGGCTGAGGTGGGAGGATCACCTGAACCCGGGCAGTCTAGGCTGCAGTGAATGGTGATTGTGCCGCTGTACTCTAACCCAAGGGACAGAAGAAGACCCTGTCTCAAAAAAAAAAAAAAAAAAAAAAAAAAAGAAAATTTCTGAAAATTGGGATTTTTGTTATTATCTCTCTTAAAAGTTGGCTTGGTCCTGAATGTTAAAAAGTCTTTGAGATACAAATTATTATCTGCTACATTTGATTCTGGGGGTAAGAATAGAAAATATCCATTCCTTTTCATTAGTAGATTTACATGGTGATCTGCTTTTAAACTGGTGGTTGAGTTTCCTTGGGGATTGTAATTCTGCACAGGGTCAGCAGAAGGTTGTGAAACATGGGAAGCAGTAAGGTCAATCAGTTTTTAAGGTTGTGTGTCTTGTTTGTCACGCTTCCTGGGATGAGGAAACAAGGTACTTAATATCTGTGAAATTAACATTAAAAAAAATCAACAATAAATAGCTTTTCCTTGGTTACTCAGAACTCGTTATTGAACTGTCAGTGGGATTGCTGGGATTGCTTTTTAATTTTGAAAATCTTGTCACTCTATCCTAGGTGACTATCTCCAGTTGAAAACTCTTGGTGTTGGATGTTCTTACCTCCCCAACTTTCTACAGAGCTTTTTCTTTCTCACTGAACTCTATATAAATTGCTTTACAGTCACTTTCACACATGGCTATATTTCAGTGCTTCTTCCTTCCTGTTCCCATAGCACCTTATATATTATATTGGCAAAGGGATTATAAATACTTCAAATAATAGGAACTATTGTACTCTTATCTCTGTATCTCTATTAATCTAAATTTATTCATTAGCTCAAAGATTATTCTCCATCTCTTACTTTTTTTCACAAGCCTTTGTTTCTTTTCTTAATAGGCCCTCTTTTTATCATCCCACTTAGAGACAGTCTTTTTATATAACTTTAATGTGGTAATCTTCAAATTAAGCTACACATTGGAATCACATAGAGAGCTTTAAGAAGATACTAACGTTTGGGTCCCATCTCTAGGAATTCTGATTTAATTGGTCTAGAGTGTTGCCTGGACATTAAGTTTTATTCCCCTCCAGAGCTCCCTGGGTGGTTCTGATGTCCAGCCAAGATAAAGGGCCACTGCTCTGATGACCTATTGATACTAATCATGAGTTTACTTGGCTTTGTGCTCTCTGCCAGTGTGTAGCATTTTAACCTTTGCAATGATTTTTCCTTAAAATAATAATAATAACTAATGATTACTGAGCACTTCATTTAAGAAACACTTAACAATTTATTTTCCCTTCACAAAAATAATATGAGATAAGAGATAGTGTTGTTCCCATTTTACAGATGAAGAAACTAGAGCATGAGGAAGGTAAGTAAATTGCCCCAAGTCACAGAGCTGGTAAATAAATGGCAGAGCTGAGATTTCTACCCAGGAAGGTTGGCTCCAGAGTCCACCTTTGCAGTCATGACATCATGCTGTTGTCTGTCATGCCTTCTTGGGACAATGACTTCTGATTAATGGGGATTTCCAATTACAGAGAAAATTTGCTAACTAGTCACGTAGCATTTCTGTCATTGCTTTTATCTATATGGGTTTGCACTGAGTAATATGAGGAAGAAGAAATTCCTACTACAGAGAGGAGACAGACCAAAATATACAAGAAAATATGTCACAGAGGCATAGAAACACCTAATATAGTGTTTTCAACAGTGGCATTATTGACATTGTTGGTCAGACAATTTTTTGTTGAAGGGAAGGAGGAGCTGTCTTCGTCATTATAGGATGTTGAGCCTCTACATTCTACTCTGTTGATGCCAGTAGCACCCTTCTCCCAAGTTGTTACAATCAAAAATATTTCCAGACATTGCCAAATGTCCCCTCATTGAGAACTACCACTCTAATCAAACAGACTTCGAGTTAGTAACAGTAATTAAACTATTAAGATATTGTGTTGGATAGTGACAACTTTTTACAATGAAAATGTGTCATAATTTGTTTATTCAAATGAGCGTTTCCACCCAAGTAATTGGCTTGGAAGCCTGCACACTTATTCCAATAACATTGCTGTTGCTCAAAATATTTTTGAAGTTTTGTTCAGATCATGTGGTACAATTTCTTCATATTACCCAGAATAATAAATCATCCTTTAATGGTGGGCTTAATATTTAGAAAGTTCTAATAGATATTTAGAGCCAAGGATGATGAGCAAGGTGTGTTGATAAAAATGAATTGTAGAGTTTTATTTTTTCAACTTTAACAACATGGTCCTTCACGTATGGCTCATAAACTATCTTTGACATCAGTTAAACAAGAAGAGTTCAAACTGATGTTCTGATTTGTAATATCCTTTGTAGAAGTCCTTCCAGAATTTTTTCTCTGAGGCCTAATGATATGAACACTGTGGAAGTGCTCTTCTGGCCAATAATACCTCCCCTGTCTTCAGTGTTCTCTAGGAAGGCTGGTTATTTTTGTTCAAAAATAAATTTTGAGTTTTAAGCATCACATATCATGCATGAACTAAGAATTTGCTTGGGTGAGCAAGTCCCAGTACCAGAGGAAAGTGGGAAGATTCTTAAAGGGAGCTAGTTTTGAAAGAGGAAAAAGCCATAGACTGGCTGAGAGAAGCTGGGGAAGTAATCCAGGTAGGGGCAGTAATTTGGGCAAACCTTTGGAAGTAGGAGGGAGTTAGTCATGAGCTCGGGATGGTAAGCAGGTCCACTTAACTGCATTGAGAGTCTAGGACTGTAGGTCTTAATCCTGGCCATGTATCAGCATCATCTGAGAAGCTTTTTGTTTGTTTGTTTGTTTTTGTTTTTTGTTTTTTGTTTTTTTTTTTAAAGATAGCTGCTTGTGCCAGGCATGGTGGCTCGTGCCTGTAATCTCAGCACTTTGGGAAGCTGAGGCCCGCGGATCACCTGAGGTCAGGAGTTCAAGATCAGCCTGGCCAACATGGTGAAACCCCGTCTTTACTAAAAATACAAAAATTAGCTGGGCATGGTGGCATGCGCCTGTAGTCCCAGCTGCTCAGGAGGCTGAGGCAGAAGAATTGCTTGAACTCAGAAGGTGGAGGTTGCAGTGAGCTGAGATCATGCCACTACACTCCAGCCTGGGTGACAGAGTGAGACTCTTTCTCCAAAATAAATAAATAAATAAATAAATAAATAAATAAATAAATAAAGCTGCTTGAGTCTCACACTGGACCTATTAAATCAGACTCTCTGCAGATGGGCCTTGAGCCTTTGTGTTTTGTTTTGAAAATCTTCACAAGACATCTTGATGCCTAGGCATGTTTGAAAATCAACTTAGTGAGATATAAATTTTGTTGAGTAAAGAAAAGGGAGCCTGCAATCCATGTTTTGCATGACTCACAAAGCAAAAGAGGGCCAGATCAGGCTTTTGAGCAGGGAAGAGATAACTTCATGCAGTTTTGTAGATACCAAGATGATAAGACTGATTTAATATCAGAGAACCCAAAATCAGGTTAAATAACGTGTCCAAGTTCATGTAGCCAGTAAGCAGAAAGCTATGGCATAATTCCAAGTCTTTTGATTTCACTTCAGTGTTTGTACCATGGAGGCAGACCAGAGGAAAAGAAAAAAAAAGATTTGATGGTAAGTAGGAGAAGGAGAGAGGTTAGAATACTATGAAAGATATCTCTAAATTGAGAGTCATGGATAACAGGAGGGAAGAAAACTGAAAATTGAACACCTATCATGTGCCAGGGTATATCTCATTTAATCTTCCCAAGACCACAACAGGGTAATAGTGGCCCATATAAGGATGCTGAGGGTCAAGGTGGTTAATAGTTTGCCCAAGGCCACACAGACAGGAAGTGAAATTCGGACCTACACCTAGGTCTGCTGGCTCCAGAGCTCATGCTCTTCACTATTCTACTTGGTCCCTCATCGGAGAGCAGTGCTTCTTATCAAGGGCAATTTTGCCCCCAGGGACATTTGGCAATGTATGGAGACATTTTGGGTTGTCACAGTTTTGGGGAAGTGGGGGGCTGCTACTGGCATCTGGTGGGAGGGCCAGATACGCTGCTCAACCATGTGCACAGCAGCCGCAAAGAATTATCCAGCTCAAAATGGCAGTACTGTTGAGGTTGAGAAACTCCAGCCCAGAAGGATGGTTGTAGCTCAGAAAGTTGGAAATGAAGGACATGTTGATAAGCAAGTTGATGAAAGGATTTCAAACATTCGTGTATTAGGTATTCAATTAAATCTAGCTGTGTCTCCTCTCTTTCTGCCTGAGTGTTACATGAGGCTGAGATGTTGCCCTATATGTTATAATCTAGTTACTGACTTTCTCATGCCTAACTGACTGCATCTTTACAAGAGCCCTCCTTCAAGACCCCAGATGGGTTTACTGCAAGAACGGCTCTTGTGCCAGTTTCTAACCACCTGTTAAGGTGAGGAAGCTTTAGTTCCCCCATTTCTTTCTCTTTTTTCTTTCGGTTTTATTATGATTTTTCTTTTTTTTTTTTTATGACCCATTGAGTTCTTGGCAGATCTGTTAGATATTTTCTCCAGGTTTCTCTTTTGAGCCTTTTATCTGAGGGAGGTGGATCTTTGTTTACCCAGACCTGAGTAGAAATTACCAAGACCAGAGGCCACAATGAGGCAGCCATTTTTAGTCACTTTCCACCTGGGCTGAGTTTGAGCCAGAAGATAAGAGACAAAATATATATCCCATTATCAGCCCCCTAAGCCATCTACTCCCCCTGATTACTCCCACAGATATTCTTGTTTCAATGCCAGTAAGCCCAAATACTGGCTTGGAGCCGTGGTGGCTTGGAGCCAAAATCCAGGTGTGATATTCCAAAGCATTCTTGTAGAGGAATTTTCAGCTGGTATTTTGTTTACCTGCATTTTTGGCTCATCTCAATCCCTTAGGAGCCAAAAGCTCACAGAACTGTAACATTTCTAACTCTTACCATACCTGTCTATAAAATATGCATGAATACAGACTTTACACAATGGATCTGTGGCCTTTGGTGACCTCTTCATTGCCTTTAACTTTCTTCACGAAATTCCAAGAGACTGTGGAAACACCTCCTATCTTGCTACTGCTCATTAGGAATCTAATACCCTCTCACAAAATGCTCTAGGGTTCTTGGCAAGGAAAAAGAAAGGCTGTAAAATCAAGATATGTTGTTCTTAGGATTACTTTATATATATATTTTTTGAACGCTCAGCTTAAGGCAAACCTGGAAGAAAAGCATAATAATTATACTAGTCATAAATGAATATTACCACCTTATCCATTCTAGAAGAAGATTTAAAAATAATCTAGGTTTGGATTTTGATGTGTTTGGTGTTGGGATCAGTCTTCCCCAATACCTTCCTCTTTACGAAAAGAAGCCATTGTGTTGTTCCTCTCACTTTGGGGCTAGGAGGTATCTGTTCTGGCTCACTCTGTGACTTTCTCCTTTGCTCACCTTGCAAATGTTCTAGGCCTTATCTCTGATGTCTGCCTTGGCCTCTGGGAATGCTGCACAGCACTGGCCATGGGTCAGTAGAGAGAGACTTATGGCAGAAGGCTTGCAGGCAACTTTTTCTCCTACTACCTTTATTGTTTTTCAATCTTGTTTCTGCATCTGTAAAATGCAGATAATGCTACCTGGCTTCTTTGCCCCATACATGAATCAGGAGGACTTTGTCTTATTCATTGTATCTAGAGCAATTCTTGGTGCCTAGGAGCCACATAATAAATATATGCTGAATGAATGAATAAACATCATGTAAAAGTCTCCAATTCTAAATGAATTTAAGGTACTTTTTTGGAGAGTGCATTGCATTTTAAACTAGTCTGTTTTTAGTACATATAGATAAAATAAAAATTTTCAATGATATTTCTGCCCTGGCTTGCTTCCGGCCCTGGGCCATGCAACAATTGGAAAAACACAAGGAATGAGATTATCATAGATTTTCCCATGTAAGTAGTGAGGGGCCCTTCAGAGCATGCAGTATTTTTCCCTTGGCATGGTTTTAGTAGAAAATGCTTATCATTATTTATTATGTATTTCTTAAGGGAAAATGGTATAGAATCTTCATCTAGATTTTTCTGATTTTAAGATTTATATGAAGATGAGAACTAGATTAGGACTTAGGTTCTTACTGAGTCCACTGCACTTGTATTTCCTGCATATTTCAAAGCATGGATACCCGTGGCCTTGGCTTACAGCTCAGGAAGAGTGAAGAACGTACAGCCGGTGCCTGCCTCCTGATTCATAAGCATGATGCACACACACACGTTATCAGGACAGTGGCAGCCCATTCAATGGCAAATCCTGGAAAAGTTAAACTTTAGTACTTGTGTATTTTGCTGATTCCCTGTTGCACTTCTGCTGAATCTTAGATAACTTGAGCCTGCATACGTTTTTGTTTAAATGACTCAGGGTAAGTTTCCTTCTTTGAACATCCCTATGATTAAAAACTCAGGCTGGGCGCGGTGGCTCACGCCTGTATTCCCAGCACTTTGGGAGGTTGAGGTGGGTGTATCACCTGAGGTGAGGGGTTCCAGACCAGTCTGGCCAACATGGTGAAACCCTGTCTCTGCTAAAAATACAAAAATTAGGTGGGAGTGGTGGTGGGTGCCTGTAATCCCAGCTACTCAGAGGGCTGAGGCATGAAAATCGCTTGAACCTGGGAGGCGGAAGTTGCAGTGAGCCAAGATCGTGCCACTGAACTCCATCCTGGGTGACAGAGCAAGACTCCGTCTCAAGAGAAAAAAAAATAAAAAAAGAAATCAAATGTTATGATATCTTCTGCCATTGGTAATCTGCCTGATCCTTTAACTAAAAACCTCAGGGACACATGAGACTTAGAATTTTTAGATTTGAGATTTGTTAAAAGATATTTTAGATTTTTTTAAAGAGGCAATGAGGTGCATTTACTATGTAACACTCTCATCTGGGCCTGGACCAGCAGACATAGTCAATAATTGGAAATTCAGGTCAGATTTTGCCACCAAATGAGTTCAAATCAAGTTAGGTTTTGCCACCAAGTGAGTTTAGAAAACAAACAAACAAGTTTTGGTTTTTAGAAACTTTCAGATATTTGAATTTTGGAAAAGAGACTGCAGACAGGTATTTCAAAACCTCTGTTATTGATTCACTGTATTTTTAAAAGTTCCACTAATAGAGAAACTTAATTTTATTGACAGCCTTGTAGAGAGAGGTAAGCATCTTGCCTTGAGGTACTTTTTTTCTTCACAGAAAGTCTATGGGCGTTTCTGCTCACAGTCATGTGAAAATCAGCTTAATGTATTTCTTGTTGCAGGCTGTTAAAATGGCTTGAATTCCACTAGAGGGCAGTTGGGCCTTATCTCAGTGGACTTTATGGTTGTTACCAGATCTGGTTCTGTCATAATTGGGTAATTTTTGTCACTGACCCCTGTTGGGGCCAAAAAAAAAAAAAAACCTCCCCGTTGCCCTCTGAAGGCTCACTGAAAATCACCGGGAAAGGGCAGATTAATAGGAGAGAAGGCATAAAAATTCATTTGATCATAGTTTTAAGTGACATGGGAGCCTTCAAAAGGAAGACTCAAAGATACAGGAGAAAACTGTCCATTTTTGTGTTTAGGTTCAACAAAGTACAGATAGTTGTGTAGAAATGCGATTGGACAAAACAGGTATGATCTAATGCTAACAGACTGAATGGTGAAGTCCAGTAAGGCTTGTTCATCTAGATTCTTCTTGACATCTCTGAGCATGCATTTCTTTCTTCTGTGTATGTGGCAGGGCTCTTTCTGGAATGGGGATCTTATGACCTACAGTCAAATAGGGTAAGTCAGATAATTTATCTATGGCCAGTTTTTACACGGGAAAGTGGGGGAAAACCTGCAGTGATGTTTTTAGATTTTACGGCTGGCTTTGGAGAAAAGGGGTTCTGGCTTCTATGACCTGCCTTGGGGAAGGGGGATTCTAGTTTCTGTGGCTAGCCTCCAAGGAAAATGAGGGGCCAGAGGCAGGAGGGAAGGAAAAAGTCAGAGAGAGCTGCTTCTAAGGCTTTCATGTTGGAGTATTGTTTTCTGAGCCCCATACACCACCACTCATTTCTGTTTCTACTCAGCAGCTGTCTGTCCCACTTGACATCACCTCACATACATCTAGAGGTCAGTGATTTCTGTGCTTACATTTCCAGCCTATGAGGCTGTTCTGAGCTCCTATTCAGAATCTCTAGTTAGCTGTTTGAAAGACCGTTTAGTCTATTGAGGATTGACCTCATGAGCGCCATTACTTGCCCTCCACCCCATTTCTTGTCTTCCAGTGCTCCATGACTCAGCAAAAGTCAACACCATCCATTTGGTCATGCGAGCCTAGGAATGTAGGCTTCATCCTCGACATTCCCCTTTCCTGCATAATTCCTCATCAAATTCCCTCTACTTTACTTACCAAATATACCCCCATGGTCTGTCTACTTTCCTACATCTCTACCCCTAGCTACCACCTTCTTTTGCCTGGCTATTAGACACCTAACTGGTCTCCTAGCTCTACGCATGCCTCTCTGCCTTCTTCCAAATTTCTCTCTTATTCTCTCTTTCCCCTACTGCCAAGTCTCTAGACTTTTTGATTATCTCAATTTTTATCTCCACATTTATATATCCCTATCCATTATGAAATATTGTTTTTTTTAAAAGCATGTGAAAGACCAGTGCACTGAAAACTCAGTTTTCTAAGAGGGTAGTGGTTCATGATATATGTAAGTAGTCCTCACATTGTGTGAGTCCTACATGCATGAATTTAGGTTATTATGAGTTATTTACATAACACCATTTCCCTAATACCAGCCTTCCAACAATAAGTTTCAAATTTTGGATCAATTTCTTAGTAATTTTCTAAGGTATGACTTCCCCTTGGAGATCAGGACAAAAATAAAAAGTGAGCACATGTACATAGATAGCTGTAAGATGCAGAGGGGGTACTAGAAAAAAACACACATCTAATTGGCTGATGGTTTCCTCTGGGAGGGGAGTGGAAATAGGGGTATAAAGAGTTGTTTATCTTTTATTTTTATCTATTCAAACATCTGTATGGTTTGAATCTAAAACAAAAATGTAACCAGGCATTACTTATTAAAGAAAATAGGAAAGAAAGGAGTAAGAATGGTAGATTATAAGTGATTTTTAAATCTTTTAACAAATGTCCTCCTGAATTGTTCCAATAATTATTTTTAAGATACTGGAAAGACTCAATCTCCCTAAATATCTCCTTTATATCAATTCCAACACCAGAAATTTGTCATTCATTCAGTGAATATTTTACTGAAGGTGTCTTGCAAACAAAACTCCATGCTAAAATTCCTTTCTTTCTGTCTTTCATAATTCCTTATTAAAATGCAGATACCTCCTCTTCATTCTCCGTGGCTAAGGTGTGAAAACCATCTTAAATAAACACCTTTAGAGATTCTGGCAACTAAGAAAAAAAGGGAGCCTGTTTGTGTTCCTCTATCCATCCATTTATGTAGCCATTATTGAGTATTTCCAGTCACTATGACAAGTTGAATGAATCTGATGAGCAAGGCAAATTAAAATCTTCTAATTTACCAAACAAAAACAGTAGAAAGAAAAAAATTAACAAAAGATAATTGCATTTCATAGCTGCATATATACACGCATTAACTTAAAAAAAAAAAACTGGGAAAAGAGAAAAACCACTGAGAAAGCATGGGGCTGGGGGCCACTACACAAGGTAAGGCAGTCAGTGTAAACATCCTACTAAGACTCATAAAGAGAAGAATAACATTTAGCTCAAAATCATTTGAGTTGCTATAATGTCCCCTTCCTCTGTGTCCAACCTGAGTACTCTTTAATAAAGTCTACTTTGCACACATATACCCATATATGGCCCCTCTGGAAAAAAAAAAAGAAAAGAAAACAAATGGGATTATGTCTTTGTTATTTGTTAACTTGCTCTTCTCCTTAATCAGATGTAGAAGTTTTTCCAAAATGAGTAAAAAGTCTACCTCATTCTTTTTGATGTTGCCTCAGTGTTTCATCATATGGATGCACTATTATTTATTTACCATTTCTTTATTAATGGACATTTGCTTTCTCAATTTTTTTCAATAACAAACCATGCTTTATTGAATCTTCTACTTTTGTGCACATATTGAGTTTTTTTCCCATATGGATTCTTCAAAATGGAATTACTAGATCAAAGAGTATGCACATTTCAAGTTTGGATAGACAATGTCAAATTGAATCAATTTATACTATGAGTGTCCTTTCTACTTGTCAAGATGTAACATTTCAATAATTGTTTAAATTAAATGATGTCCGATAGATGAAAAATATTTTATTGTTTTGGTTTGCATTTCCCTGATATATAGTATAGGTGAAATTCTTTTTATGTGTTTAGTGGAGATTTATATATTTTTGGTCATATCTTTTGCTCAGTTTTATAAACTTTTTTTTTTAATTGAGAAGAGCTCTGCAGAGTCATTTGTTTAATTTAATTAAAAAGCATTTATCATCCATTGACATTATGTAGGCATCACACTAGGTGTTGATGTCTCAAAGTTGTACAATATAGAGTCCCTGCCCTCCTAAGGGTGGGGTGGTTGGAGGGAATGCAGATTGCAAAGAAAATAAAAGCAGTAAGATGTTCATACTGTCATGTTAGACAAACTGCCTACTTAAGAATATTGGATTGCTCAGTCATCTCAGAGGGAGAAAGATTGAAAATAGCATAAAAGTTCAACTCTCTGGTAGCAAACCCGCAATATATTGAAAGTTGCTTACTATGTTTTAGCTTAGTGTTTTATGCTTAAATATGCCTCTTGACATATTTAAGTCAGAAATTACTACTTATAGCAGTTCTGAAGGCCAAAGAACTAAGAACAGTCTTTCAGGTAATTATTTCAATATTGAATGTTTTTTTTTTTTTCCCACTATGTCTTTACTTGCAGTGATGCTGTCACTCAATTGGATCAGAGTTCTTTGACAGCTTCCATGACCTTTCACTACACACATGCAAGGAGCCATACTCAGACCTACACAGACAGAGCCACACAGACACAGCTGCACCAAGTGGCATTATGAGAAAGGACTAGACAGGATGCAACTGTGATGTTACTTAGGTGAGGAGGCCGCTCCAGCTGAAGAGGCTCACAATGAGATTTCTATCTGCCAGAGATTTGAGATCGCTATCTGCCAGTTATGTCAGGGAAGTAATTTAATACATCAGTGCTGCAGTTTAAGATGAACTATAGAGACTTGGGGGAATTAGTAGGATAGTAAGTGCTTGACTTATGTCCAGGAAAAGGGCAGATGTACATCTTGATGGTAAATTATAAAAGTCAACTTGTACAAAAGCCACTGATAATTAATTCTCTTCTTCAATTGGAAAGCAAGATGGGTGGATGAAACTTACTGAGAGTGATCTCCCCTTGGATTTAGGCTGGCAGAAGAGTAGGTAGGCTTATTTCTTTTAAAGCACAATCCCCTTGAAACAGGCCAGAAAGGAGATACGGGGTGGGCAGGATTTATTGCTCAGGTCAGTACAGAGAAGCTCAAGAGGCCTCCTTTCTGGCTCTGAAACGGTGCTAAGTAAGGGGCCCCAGGGCAGGGGGAGGGTGTCAGAAATATGATAAACCATGAAATACGATAGTACATGCAAAAGCTTGTAAATGGTGAGACAAAAGTCACAAGGAATTATTTTCGGTAAAAAATAGAAATCCTACCTATTGGCATCAAATTTCTGTTATAGAATGGGTTTATAAGCAGCCCTCTGGTTGGAAGAGGATTTCCCTGGAAGCTGTGTTTACACAGCGAACACTTTGTTTTTGTTTAGATCACATGTGGGCTGGGAAGAAAGGAACCCATGTAGATTATGGAGTACTACAACACCCCGTGTACTTTCAAAGAGACCCCTGAAGCACCACCACTGAGCCTCACAAGTATTTTGTCGAGATAAGCACTGAAAACAAAGATAAACTATGACCGCCATCTTGTGGTGGGATCCACCATTACCAAGTTGGATTGAGTGTGAGGTGGTGGTAGTGGGGGAGGGGCTGAGACACATTTTCTTTTTTCTTTCTTTTTTTTTTTCACTTGAGGATTCTGGTAGGGACTATAAGGAGAAAACCTCTTGGATACAAAATTTGCCACCCGGCAGGAGAGCTATGTTAGAGGTCTTCCCTTAATTTGATTTAGGTTTCTATGGCGTGGAGAATCTGGAGTAGTTTTGAGAGAGTATTTGTCATTCTTTATCTCCCTGTTCCCAGATCCCTAGCTTGGGAAGGTATTTTTCTCACATTCTCCAGAGTTCAAAGAGCTTACCAAACAACAGAAACCCAAGATTTATTCTTCGATATTATTCCATTATATGCCACACCAGAGCACATTTGTTTTCACAACATTTAATTAGATTTCCCGGAAATGGAAAAGCCATTTGTTTTTTTATGGATTTACCATCAGTCTGAAACCTAAGAACCTTTCCAATATTTTAATACAAACCAGCCATACTGACTTAAATTAAAGGAATGTGTTCAAAGTAGAAATAACACTGATAAAAGAGGCTTTTGATATGTCCCGGATAGCACCCAGCCTAACAGGATGACATTTTGGTGAAAGTAAGTAAGATGTAGTATCAAAGGGAAATTTTTCTTTCTTGAAATATTTAAAGCATCATTTGCTTTTCACTTGGCAGAACAATGACAACAGCAACAAAAGAAACCACGTGGCCGTTTTTCACTTTGCAAAGCATTCTTTACAGATGCCTGTCTAGTTGTTCTTGGATGGCTTCAGGGCACTGACACCGCATTCATCTTTGAAAGTTCTCCACCAGGTCCAAATGGCTGCTGTTGATCCCAGGAATGAGTGAACTACACCATGCCTTCCAACGGGTTCAGCGTTTTATTTGTCTGTAATGTGGTAGGCTTAGGAACATATCTGGCTGAAGACGCTTATCTTTCACTATGTCAGAATCTTTCAGGGCTGCAGCATTCTATGTTTCTAATATCTAGGCAGGAGGACAATCAGATTATAAATTTCGCAGCAGTACCTAGAGTAATGCCTGGCACATGATAGCTGCTGAATGAATGCTCCAAGACCGAAGTATCTAGCTGTTATCTTGAAACCTAGCGATATACTGAAATTCTTGTACTAACGTCTACTTCAGCCCCCTCTCCTAACACATGACCTCAAACTTGGCTCTATTGTCATTTGAGGCTGGATAATTCTGTTACAGGGAGCTGTCTTATGCATTGTAGGATGTTTAGCAGCATTCCTGACCTCTACCCACTAGATGCCAGTAGGATGCTCTAGTTGTAAAAACCAAAAATGTCTTTAGATTTTGACAAAAGTCCCCTGGGGGGCAGAAATATCCCCTGGTTGCAAATCACCATCCTAAACTGAGCATAGTTATGTGGAAGAGATATGGCCTTAGGCAGTAGTAAATCATGAAATATGATATGAACACCATGGAAGTGCTCTTCTGACCAACAATACCTCCCCTGCCCTCAGTGTCTCTAGGAAGGATGACCATAAACATTTTAACTGAGATAGTTTTGCAGAAAGTTGAGAGCAAATGATGAACAATCAATCAGCCAGGGAAATGGTTCCTTTTTGTCTTAAGAAAAAGAACAGTCACTTGGGAGTAATGCAGTCATTTGTAAAAAGCAAGTGTCCAAGAGATAGTGTGTGTAAAGAGGAAAAAATTGGATGGGAAATTAGCAGACTTGCACGCTAATCCTGGGTTGGCTACTGACCAGCTCTGTCCCATAGAGGAGCTCTCTTCACTTGGCTGATAATAAGGGGGCTGAACCAAGTGACCCATAAAGTTCTTTCTCCTGCTCAGGTGTGAAGAAAATCACAGATTTGTTTGTCTAATGAATAGCCCATTATTACGTATTTTTGCAGAGGAGGAGCCATGCTTTGACAGAGTACAAGGCTAGAATCAATGAGGGGTATGGGAAGATAAATTACAGGGTTTAGGGGATGCCGTAATCTAAGACGAAGGTAATGGAGTTTCTGTTGAAAGGAAATAAAGTATGATGAGTATAACACAAAAGCCATAATACATCTTTGCTGCTCTCTCACTCTCTTTCTGTGTGTGTAGGTTGGTGGTAAAGATGCTAGGTGGGCCACAGTTAGCAAGCTAGTCAGCTTCCTCATAGCTCCTCAGGGAGGAGGGTTTGCTCAGAACAGTCTCTCTTGCCAAATGTGAAAACCACGATCATAGGTTACTGTCAGCAATGGGCAATCTTGGATGTGTATGGAACCTCTCATCAGAGCATTCAACTGATTCAACTGAATTCTCTTATTTTGCTGATACACATGTCAAAACAGTCCATAAATATTATATCTTGTAGAAAAGAATGTCATGATTCATTGACTAAAAAAGTAAAATGACCTTGAAAGATTCTGATATTCAATAGCATAGAAGTCAGGGTAGGACAAATCTGGCTGAATTGTAAATGTTTGAAGAGTTTTTCAGCCATTTTGGGTTTGATAGAACAACAAATTCATTTTATGAAGCAGTCTTACCCTCACTTTCTAAACATGATGTATGTTTGAAAGAAATTCATTCCATATGTTTTTGTTTAATTTTACTTAAATCATCAAAATATTATTTCTTGAGACTTGTTTGATGTCTAAGAAGTATTTAAGTCCTTTGAATAATTTTAAAAATATACATTTTTCCTCTTTAAAACAGGAAATCACTTATTAAAGAGTTTAAATGGGTTTGGACACAAATGAGATTCAGACTTGAAATCCTGACCCTGTAAGATTAGGGAAAGTTTGAAACTTGCCAAAATAGACTCTCCCATTCCTCCCTAAAAGTCAGTACCTTGTGATATCATATTGTCAGCAGAATTACTTGGGCATAGTTCAACAGAATGAAATGTTTTGTTATATTTTTCCTCCCAGTCATAGGGTTCATAACCTCAGTAAACTTTGACTCCCCTCTCTCTCCGTCGCATTGGCCTTCATATCAGGTAAGTCACTAAGTCCTCTACCTCCTTGGTCTGTCTCTCTCTCAGGATTTCCATTGCCTCAACCTCTCTCAAGCTTTTGTCTGGATCCAAGCTTTTGTCTGGATCATAGCATTTGCCCTGTAGCTGGCACCCTCCCTCTGTCTGGTTTCTCCCTGCACCAATCCAACGTGTATGTTGTTGCTTTTTAATCCTCACTAAAACATCACTAAATCTTCCCTAAACAATCACCCTTCCACTATACAACCTTCAGTGGTTCCTAAGGCCCATTGATCCTTTAGTCTTATTTGATGGTTCTCTGCACGCACTGCCCTGGTATATTTTTTCAAACCGCTGGCCAGTGGAGAAGCTCTCCTTATGGTGGCTTGGTTGCTATGTGAACACAACACATGTACACTGGTCTGTGATGCCTTTCTTCCTCGTCTTCCTACTCATTCAGTGAGAACCTGCCCAAGTCTCACTTCCTTTCTGATGACTTCTGCCTGTGGGATTACTCCCTCCTGAGAGTTCTTACAGCAATTGTCTCTCTGAGTTGGTTTCTGAGCTTATGCTGCTGCATACAATTCCTTTACTTCATACATGTTTTTGTCTTGCTTCTTTACCAGGACTAGAGACTCAGTTCTCCAGCAGAAGTTCTCCAAGTGTGGTCCCTGGACCATAACATTAGCATCACCTGAGAGTTTGTTAGACCTGTAATTTCTTAGATTCCACCCTAGATTTGCAGAATTAGAAATTCCAGGGGTAGGGGGTAGCACTCTGTATTTTAATTAACAAGCTCTCCAGATGATTCAGGTGCGTGTTCAAATTTGAGAACCAGGATTGTGAAAGAAAGAGACACATCTTAGAGTTCTTGGCATCCTCCACAATGCCAGGACAAAGCTGAAATGTGGAAGTTACTAAAATCCTACCTAACTTGAATTTTAAGACAAGTTTTCAATGACAAGCAAGAAAATAGAAATGCTTTCAAAAGCTATGAAATTTTAAGAAATAAAAAGCTACAATTTCTTACTGATTGCAATGAAGGATCGAATAGCTTACAAGTTTAATGGTAATCCACTTGAAGAGAATTTCTTCATTTTTTTTTTTGCTTTTTCCTTTCATTAGAATTTTAGTGTTGTCCAGCACTGAGTAGTCAGATGATGCTATTCAGCACACTGTTTCCAACATCCTTAAAACACGAAATCTGTAGTTTAGAGATGATTTTTTTCTTGGAAGGTTGTGTGGTTGGTGGCCATATGTGAGCATGGAGGATAATTTCCTTTTCTTCTCTTTCCCATTAAAGTCCTTTATTACAGTTTGGAACTCTCATATAGAGATGAATGTTGCTGTAGAATAAAAAAATCATGGTGTACAGAAAAATGGACCCTTTGGGTATATCTATACACCAAACAGAGGGGAGAATAAATTTAACTTACTGTTTTTAAAGAAATATAAATATTTCATTGTTTTCTTCTCTGCCCTTGTCCAATCAAATCGTATACATCCCCAAAATTTGTAGACTTTAGTGCTAAGGGAGCCTTAACCCAGTTGTATTTTTTCCACACCCCTCAAGAACATTGTACAGTTAGGGATGAACCATATCAAGTCCCTGGCTCTAGCAGGCCTGTGATTGGCCACTGAGCTAATCTGATAATACTTGCACCCATGAGCCCAGGTAGATGATAGAGGAGTCAAAGAGCTACCTTAACTTCCATTGGTAGTAGTCAGTGAGCCTGGGTTTTTTTTGCTTTCTTTTTTTTTTTTTTATGTTGTTGTTAAAGATAACAGGTTAGTCAGTGTGGCATTGGAGAAAAAGGTTGTGCTTTGAAGTCAGACAAACCTGGGTTTAAATCCCTGCTTTGCCTCTCTCAACTAGCCATTTGTTTCATGTTTGTTTTTCCTTTTCTAATGAGAATCCTAATACCTATCTGCCGTGCAGGGTTGTTGAAAGAGGTATTGATAATGTATGATGTACATGGCCCAAGTTAGATGCTCAGTAAGTGAAATTATTATTATTAGTCTCTGACTAACAATTACTGTTTGTAGTTCTTTTGTTTTTAATTTCAAAGACATAACTTGAATGAAGTAATCCCATTCTTCGCTTTTTTAATTTCAGAGAGCTCTGCTTCTAATTGTTCTTTTCTGATAGTAACTGGGTTGCATTGATGTAAAGTGTATTCAATGATTTTTTCTTTTGCTTTTCCTCTGTTCTTTTTTATTGAAGCTGTACCTCTTGAGTTTCTATGAAGCAGGTGTGTATCTCTATCAATACTATGAAGTCTGTCTAGACCTTCCTTTTTTCACGAGATTAGTATTTGTTGAGTGGTCTCTGCCAGGCTCTGAGGATGCATAAGTGTGCACAGGGAATAGTCAGAGAGCTGAAGTAAAAACTTGTTGTGACTAGAATAATCCTATTGTCCAAATTGTCCCTATAAACTCAGACTTAGGAGTTGTTGAAGCAGGTATAAGCCTACATGGTGAAATTTTCCAGGACTAAATAATAGGACATTTCCCCATCAATTTATAGTAGACCTGGTGCTTCCACCCTGAGAATCAGTGTTTAGTCAAGGCCTTGACTCTTTTATCTGCTGATGAAGGAGAATGTGTGCAAAAAGCTACACTTTTCCCCTGCAGCATTCTCTGAGCACATTAGCAAAATTTCAGTAATAGATCAGCAACATTACCTTAGTAAAGAATAGGGAACTGACAGAATACACTCATGAAAGATTTGCTTTCGTTGGGGAGGCCATCTGGAGAGGACTGCCAGGACAAAGGCAGCCTGGGACAGGGTGGAAAACCTTGGGCCATTAGGGTCTGTGGTCACCTCCAGGATGACCTCCAGTGATTCTCACTTCTTGTTAGTCACACTGTGTGTTGTTCTCTCCCATTTTGAATAAGGGTTACCTTAGTAACCAATAGTACATTGTGGAAATGACTCCTAAGTGTGACTTCCAGAGGCTTCTGCCTTACTCTATGAGATCCCTCAGATCAACTGCTCTTATGGGAAGCCAGCTGCGATGTCATGAGGACACTCAAACAGCCCCATAGTTTCTTGGGGTAAGGAACTGAGGCCTGCTGCCAGCAACCAGCACCAGTTAGCAGTATGTGAGTGAGCCACGTGGGAAGTAGATTCTTCAGCCCCAATGCAACCTTCAGTGACTGTAACCCCAGCTGACGTTTTGACTCTAACCTTTTGAGGGACTCTGAGGCGGAACCCACCAAGCTAAGTTCCTAGCCCACAGAAATTGTGTGAGGTAATAAATAATTATTATTTTAAGTCATTAAGTTTTTGGATAATTTGTTAAACAACAATACATAACTAATACAGAACCCAGCATGTGGTGCTAGATTCCTGGAAGAAAAGAGCAACGTTAAAAGAAATATTAAAAGGGTAGATCAGGGAGGCCAAAGAGACATTTTCTTCACGTTTTGCCCCAAAGTGGTATAGTTTACACTTCATAAAGGGGATGTAGTCATGGGGCTGGGAATGGTGGGAGAAAATGAATTCAATAACTAATTCTCAGAGCACCTGAATGAAAGGAAAAAAAGGCAAAACGATGAATGTTACTTTGGGAAGGACTCCTGAATATGAAGGCTTGGAAATGGATCTTTCAACATCCTGTGAAGTTGTGAAAATTGTTTTGTACTTGAACAACCCTTGGATTTCATCAGACAGTAGGACCACAGTAATGTGGGTAAAAAAAAGTCTCCTGAGATCCTTGAGTCATTCTTTTTTTTCCTCGTACAAGGCTCTAGTTAAGGCTACCAAAGACTATCTCACCTTTTAAAAGTCAACATGCCAATGAAGGCAGCAGTTTCAAGGCTTGGCAAAAGGTTTCACATTCATTTAAACAAAAGGGGCTCTTTCTAAAATTATCTCTAGCTATATTAAACTATGAATCATGTTTGTACCTCTAGGAAGGACTTAAGTGACATATTAGCATTTAGGGAAGAAGGCTTTGTATTAGAGAGTAAAAAATTTTTAAAAAACAAATTGCTGTCTTACTACATGGTTTTATAACTGTCAACTTTTTATGTGTTTTCAATTGGGGGAAAGGATGAGTTTCTTTGGAAAGGGGCAAGGCAGGAAATCAGTAATGATTCATACCACTTTTTCACATGCTTCCCTGATGAGTTTTAATCACAAATCTGGGTCCACTTGTGTAACAAAAACATTAAAAGAGGGTGTTTTAAACTACGTCTTTTTATTAATCATGTATTTGGTCTTGTAAACAATACACGCAAGCACATCCTTGTTACGTCAGTTGGAAAACAGTGATTAACTAGCTGTTTAGGAGACGGGAGTATCTTGCAATTTTATATGTACTTCTTAAGTAGCTGTGTGTTTTCTCTTGGGTGATTTAATTTGATTTAGGCAAATTAAATTTTAGAATTTAATTGATTTTTAATTTTAATGATCTCTCTCTTCTATGCTTTGCATTTAATGGCATTTTTTAGGACTGCCACAGTAGTCTTTTGAAAAAAGGGCACATTTACTTGAAAGAAATATACTTTGTTATTTCTGAGTCCCTTTGAAATCGCTGAAGATGGTTTTACTTTAGCTTTCCCTTCAGCCTAATTCCCTTTTCCCCTTTGTTTCTATTGGGATGAGGTAATCCTGGGTTTGTAGAGTCTTTTGTGATGGAAATGGCTATGACCACACAGACGCGGCATAATATTTACTTGGAATAAGAGAAAGAGAAATATCAATAGTGCTGCTCACCAAGCATTTGAAAATACTTGTGTCTTTCATTTCCAGAGAGAAAAATACCACTTTGCATGTTCATTATTAATTTAGGTAACTGAAATATAGTGTGTGTTCATAAATTGTGAATCAAAATTGAATGAGGAGTGAAATTTAAAAATTAATTATGGCAAGATCTGAAGTTATGAAGGCCAGATGTATTAACGATGCATTAATATAGTATAAGACATTCATAAGTAAAATAAGGAAGTTATATGGAGCTGAACAAGCTCATCGAACAAATAGGGGTGTATGTGAATACAGACCCTAGCTTCGTTGTTGTAGCCTGATTCTGAAGAACAGGTCAGCAACCTTTTTCTGTAAAGGGCCAGACAGAAAATATTTTAAGCTTGGAGGCCATAGGCCTCTATCACAACTACTCAGTTTTGCAGTTGTAATAGAAAGCAGCCAGGGACAATATGGGAATGAATAGATGTGGCAGTATTTCAATAAAACTTTATTTATAAAAGCAGGCTGCATGCCAGATTTGACTTGGAGACTGTAGTTTGCTGCCTCCTATCCTACAGAACATAATTTTTCTTATTTACTTATTTGTAGACCAATGCACTGGAAAGGGAGTTTGAAGCAGCTTACAAGTACAGGTCGAGCATCCCAAATCTGAAAATCTAAAATCTGAAATGCTCCAAAATCTGCAACTTTTCCAGTGCTGACAAGACATCCAAGGCAAATGCTCATTGGAGCATTTTGGATTTTGAATTTTTGAGTTTCAGATGCTCAACTGGTAAGCAAAAGGCAAATTTCCCAAAATTTGAAAAATCCTTAAAAATGTATATAGCAGGGTCAAGGCACAGTAGGACCTGGAGAGATTTTGTGGGTAGGAATGGAGTGGGCTCTAGCCTATAGTAGATTGAGTACATCTATTGCTAACATCCGGGAATCACTTGGGAGCAAAGTCAGTGTCTGTGGACCATTCAGTTTTCATTTGAGTGAATATTATATGTAACCTGTGCTGAGGATCTGCGTAGATGCCCTTCTTATCAGCATTGGTGAGAGCCTTCCAGGTGGGGCCCTTGACACCTAGAGGGGTGATGGTTGAAAAGAGAAATCTCCTACTCTATACCCCAGTGTGACTAAACAGGCCTAGCTCATCCCCTCAACCCCTGCCACTCCACTCACCAAATGGAACAGAAATTAAACACAGCCTTTTTAAATGTATATATCCTTTGTCCCTATGCTTCCGCTTGCAGGAATCAATCCTAAGAAAAATTTTAGGGAAGCTGCTAAAAACTGATATGTAGGCTGGGCGCGGTGGCTCATGCCTGTAATCCCAGCACTTTGGAAGGCCAAGGTGGGCGGATCACGAGGTCAGGAGTTCAAGACCAGCCTGACCAATGTGGTGAAACCCCGTCTCTACTAAAAACACAAAAATTAGCTGGGTGTGGTGGTGTGTGCCTGTAATCCCACCTACTCAGGAGGCTGAGGCAGGAGAATCCCTTGAACCCGGGAGGCAGAGGTTGCAGTGAGCTGAGATTGTGCCACTGCACTCCAGCCTAGTCGACAGAGTGAGATTCCATCTCAAAAAGAAAAAAAAAAAAACAAGAAACAAAAACTGATATGTAATATTCAAATTTCAGCTTCATTTATTAAACCAAAAATTGGAAAGAAGATAAATATCCAACAGGAGGAGAGTAGGTAAGTAAGTTCTGAAATATATGAGATGAAATAATGTATTATCTTTTAAATGGTTTTTGAGGACAATTTTATGACAGGGAAATGCTTAATATAATTTTAAATGAATATAGCAGAATGCAATATGATCATAATTTTGTGGAAACAATATTGCAAAAAGACTAGAAGAAAATATATTGTGGAGGAGATCACTAGCTATCTACCAGAATCCCTTCTCTTCTTCCTGATATATGGGCACACTACATTTCCCAGCCTCCCTTGCAGTTGCATGTGGTCATATGACTAAGTTCTCTCCAGTGGTTTGTGAGCATAAATGATGTATTCCATGTACAGATTTGACTCATAAAAATTTCTCACACATGTTTTTCTATGCCTTTAAATTAAAAAAAAAAAGTTTTACTGTCTTCAGTTGATTTGGATGTTGACACTCAGGGCAACCTTGGAAGTCACATGATGAAAATGACAGAGTGGCATCAGCTTAGGATCCTGAATAACCACAAAGAGATGAGTTGTCCTGCTGACCTGAGTGCTCATCTAGGACTGTTACTTGAGGACTGTTACTTGAGGGAAGAAATACATGTCTATGAAGTTCAGCTACCATGGTGATGCCTGATAGAACAGATGGGTGTGCATGTGAAACACCCACTGAGGACTTCCAGAAACATTTGGTTGGGGGGTGGAGAAGGCATGTTTTATAGGAACCCAAGGACTTTTATTTAAAAATGGGAATATAAACCAGTAACCTTTTAGCTGCTGTTCAAATCATCCCTTGCACCTGCATGCTGATGAGGTCTGAGAAAACTTGAGCTACATGTATTATTTGTTTGTTTATTTATTTATGTATTTTTGAGACAGGCTCTCACTCTCTTGCCTGTGCTGGAGTGCAGTGGTATGATTTTGGCTCACTGCAACCTCAACCTTCTGGGCGCTCAGTTGATCCTCCCACCTCAGCCTCCCAAGTAGCTGGGAAGAAAGGTGCATGCCACCACACCCAGCTAACTTTTGCACACATTGTAGATAAGAGGTTTTGCCATGTTGCCCAGGCCGGTCTCGAACTCCTGGACTCAAGCCATCCCATCCCACCACCATGGCCTCCCAATGTGCTGGGATTATAGGTGTCAGCCACCATGCCCAGTTGTACATGCATTTTTTTTAAACTTATTTTTAAAATATGTATTTAATTAGGAAAGTTAGGAAAAATACCAGTGTATACATAATGAAATGGGGAGGTATAAATAAATCTAAAAGTGTGGGCAGAAAAAGAACAAATTTATATAGAAGGTAAAAACCCAGGAAGATGCTGTACACGTGAGCCATTGAAACCTACACAGTTTCTGAAAATTGAGCAAAAGTTTAACTCTGATTTTCCTACCAACCAAAGTGATTTGTTAGTTGATTAATCCACCAGTCTCTTATCTCTGCAAATATTTCCTTCAGCAATTATTTCTGAAAGAAATTTCTCAATGTCTCTTTATATAGGAAACAGCACCCTCAGCAATATCCCTTAGAAAATACCAGAATGGGATTTACAGTGCTGCCTCAAGATGAACTGAAAGGACATTGAATCAAAACAAACTTTAGGAAAAGAGAATCTAAAGAGGGATTGGGAGGGACAACTGGACAATGGGACATCGGTGATGACAGCCCCACTTGATCCAGGAATTAAACCTGTGTCCAGAAAAAGCTTTGGAATTTCTGTCTTTCAAATAGTCTTTCATTCATATCCTTGCTCTTTGAGGCGTTTTACAAGTTGGGCAGCAGGTGATTTTCAGGAGCTTTCTCAGTAACTGCTATAGGCTCCCATCTTCTTCCATTTGCCCACATGTCTGCAATAACTGGTGGAGAAAAATAACTTCTCTATTGCCATCTGAGTCTTGAGGGAGTTCTTTTCAAGAACAAAATTTAACTTAGAACCATAGTTATAAGGGATTCTGGGAAATGCATTTCTGAGTTTCTCCCTTGTGATGCTGAGCAGGGCATAGAAAGAGGAAGATATAGTGCTGAGTGGATAACAGATCATCTGGCACACTTTGGTATATGGGGCAGACTTCCAGTATGGCAAGCCACCAAACAGACAGGCAAACTGAATTTACCAACAGTAGGTAGTTATAACTCTTTTTTTTTTTTTTTTTTTTGAGACTGAGTCTCTCTGTCACCCAGGCTAGAGTGCAGTGGCACGATCTCAGCTCACTGCAACCTCTGCCTCCCGGGTTCAAGCTATTCTCTTGCCTCAGCCTCCCAAGTAGCTGGAATTACAGGCACTCGCCATCATACCAGACTAATTTTTTTGTTTTTGGTAGAGACAGGGTTTCACCATGTTGGCCAGGCTGGTCTCAAACTCCTGACCTCAAGTAATCTGCGCGCGACGGCCTCCCAAAGTGCTGGGATTACAGGCTTGAGCCATGAGGCCCAGCAACATTTTTTGATTAAAAACATCTGATATGTTGTGGCTCTGTCCCCACTCAAATCTCATCTTGAATTGTAGCTCCCATAATTCCCACGTGTCATGGGAGGTAATTGAATCATGGGGGTGAATTTTTCCTGTGCTGTTCTAATGCTTCTTGTTAGCAGCTGCCACCTGTCTGGTGATTCTGTCCAGATCTCTCGTCCCTGAGGTGTCAGTTTGCAGCCCCCATCTTGGTCCTTTTCCACCATTTTCAGCCCCTCCTGGGCTTGGAGGACCCAGCGGGCCATTCTCTTGGAGCCTCGGCTGAAGTGGCTGGGCATGACGCTTTTACTCTGATGTCCCCCATAGATCTTGGTCATGGAGTTAACTCCAGCACCACCTGTAGGTACCGGTGCTGTGCTGTGGAAGCAGCTCATGTGTAGAACCAGTTTTCATCACAGGGAGGAAGCTCTTTGTGCTTGGCCAGCTTGATGGTGTCCACCCATCCAGGGACTTTCATCTTCCTGGACTTTTTGAGAATGGCTGCCAGAGCTCTAATGAACTCCTGCTGGTTCATGTTCTTTTTTTTTTTTTTTTTTTGAGACAGAGTCTCGCTCTGTCGCCCAGGCTGGAGTGCAGTGGTGCGATCTAGGCTCACTGCAAGCTCTGCCTCCCAGGTTCATGCCGTTCTCCTGCCTCAGCCTCCAAGTGGCTGGGACTACAGGCGCCTGCCACCACACCTGGCTAATTTTTTGTATTTTTGGTAGAGACGGGGTTTCACCGTGTTAGCCAGGATGGTCTCGATCTCCTGACCTCGTGATCCACCCGCCTTGGCCTCCCAAAGTGCTGAGATTACAGGCATGAGCCACTGCGCCCAGCCAGTTCATGTTCTTTACAGTAATTCCCCAGGCATTGTGCAGCCTCCGTGCTGCCAGCCAGGGGAAAGGGATCAGATGGTTTTATAAAGCGCAGTTCCCCTGCAAACACTCTCTTGGCTGCTGCCATGTAAGATGTGCCTTTGCTCCTCATTTGCCTTCTGCCATGATTATGAGGCCTCCCCAAACTAGTGGAACTGTGAGTCCATTAAATCTCCTTCCTTTATAAATTACCCATACTCAGGTAATTTATAATTACACATACTCGGGTATGTCTTTATAGCAGCGTGAGAATAGACTAATACAACACCTCAAAAACAAAATTATATGCAGAAATTAAAGCAAAATTTTATTAGAATTCTTAAAAGTGTATGTGGCATGCTGATTATAGTTAATAATGTATCATATACTCAAAAATTGCTAAGAGAGTAGATCTTAAATGTTTTCACCAAAAAAATGAGGTGATGAATATGTTAATTAGCTTGATTTAATCATTTTGCAATGTACACATAATATTAAAACATCACATTATACCTCACAAATATATACAATTTTTATTTGTCATCTAAAAATAATAATAATAAAAAAATTTAGCTGGGCACGGTGGCTTATGCCTGTAACCCAGCACTTTGGGAGTTTAAGGTGGGCTGATCCCCTGAGGTTGGGACCTCGAGACCAGCCTGGCCAACATGGCGAAACCCTGTCTGTACCAAAAAATACAAAAATTAGCCAGGCATGGTGGTGGGCGCCTGTAATCCCAGCTACTCAGGAGGCTGAGGTGGAAGAATTGCTTGGGCGACAAGAGTGAAACTCTGTCTCAAAATAAATAAATAAATAAAAATTTAAAAACCAGATATCGGTGACCGCCAGAGTGTTCACTACTTTAAGAATGTAATCTATTTGGCATTAGTTTCTGAGGTGCTAGTGCCTTATGTCTAAATATTCACAGAAATGGCTAAATCAAATGTTTGCTTGTGCAAAAAAAGTTATCTATATATAAATGCACAGGGAGAAAGATACACACCAATCTGAGAATAAAAGTACATCAGGAGAGGGGAGTAAGGTACTGTAGGACCAAAAGTAACTTTTATATAATTTACATTATTTAAAAATTATAAAATATAATTTTTTGTGTATTAATTCTGTAATTAGAAAGAAAAAATAGAGCTATCCCAGGATGATTAGTACCTAAAACTAATTTCTGTGATGCCGTATTCTGTGACAGCTCTTGAAGTCAGCAAATGATGGAGAGCTTGAGTTCTACTACAATTTCTGCATTAGCAAGATATGGTATATGACTTTGCTTATTATTTTATGCTCCTAGGCCTGTTTTCCTGCTTGTAAAACAAGAGGATTGGAATAGATGGTTTCTAAGATCCTTCTCAGCACAGAAAGCCTATAATTCTAGGTTTTGTTGGAGTGAAATACTGGAAGCATGGAACAGTTCTGGGGGTGGGGAGATGGTACTCCAAGGATGGTCTCTGGGAAGCAGGAACTGCTTGAGGCTACTAGGAATTCAGAAAGTGGAAGGATGGGCAGTTGAAGCAACTTCGTATCTATTAAAATTTCACAGAAGTTCAGCCTTTTCCTATGAGGCACTTGAGCTTGCACAGGGAAACCTGTCCTAATGTCTATTAACAGGGTTTAGTTTTAGCTGGTTTGCAACAAATTGCTCTATGGGTAAGTTATGGTGGGTATCCTTTCTGACTCTTTGGGTGTATGTTACATAGATTGTTGAATATAAATTCTAGCCATATGTCATACTTAGGTGCATCCAAAGAGAGATACTTTTTCCTTATATCCATTAGGAAGAATCTAGATGTGGAGTCTTGATGTTTTCACCATTTTCTACTATTCAGGGATCAAATTTTGCTAACAGTTTATGTTAAAGCAGGGGATCTACCCTTTTAGGGACTGAAAGACTGAAAGTGAATGTGAATATCCTTCAAGTAAAAGTGAAACTAGACGAATTATTTATGCAATTTAAAGAGAAGAAACACATAAAGACTTTACAGCATATCAGTTGAAAAAAAAATCTCTTAGTAAAAAAGCATATCAGCACAAAACAGCCTTAGTTTTCTGTTACTTGTTATAAAACATAATACATTTTCACACCACTTCTTGGGTAGTATTATTTATTTTGACATTTATTACACATCATTTATTTCCTGAATACTGCATGTTATACAGCAGAGTCTATTAGAGACACTGTGCTTTAAAAGCCCCAGAAAAATACTTAGAAAGATGGAAGACACAGGTATAGGAGCTGAAAAGTAATTCTGTATGTTCACAAATAGAAATGGTCAATATTAGGATGTTAATTTTCCCCCATTGACATAAATTCAACTCAAACCTAGTCAAAATACCAGTAGAATTTTTTTTGATAAGCTCATTATAAACTTTATGTGAAAATGCAAAGGATCTAGAAAAAAACAACAATTTAGAAAAAGATGAACAAAATTGGAAGACTTACTCAGCCTAATTTCACGACTTATGCTAAAGCTACAGTAACTGAGATGATGTAGTCTTGATGTAAAGATAAAAAAAATAAATTGAGACTCTGTCTTCCAACAACAACAACAACAAAAGATTAATGACTGCCCTTCTGGATTTCAGACTTGCGCGGGGCCTGTAGCCCCTTCGTTTTGGCTCATATGTCCTATTTGGAATGGGAGCGTTTATCCAATGCCTGTAACCCCATTGTGTCTTAGAAGTAACTAACTTGCTTTTTATTTTACAGGCTCCTAGGCAGAAGGAAGTTGCCTTGTCTCAGATGAGACTTTGGACTTGGACTTCTGGGTTAACATTGGAATGAGTTAAGACGTTGGGGGAAATGTTGGGAAGGCATGATTGGTTTTGAAGTGTAAAAAGAACGTGATATTTGGGAGGGGCCGGGGCAGAATGATATGGTTTGGCTCTATGTCCCCACCCAAATCTCATCTCAAATTGTAATCCCCATAATCCTCACGTGTCAAGGGAGGGAAATGATGGAAGGCAATTTGATTTTGAGGGTGGTTTCCGCCATGCTGTTCTCATGATAGTGAGTGAGTTCTCATGAGATCTGAGGGTTTGACAGTTTCTCCTTCACATGCTCTCTCTTGCCTGCTGCCATGTAAGACAAGCCTGCTTCCCCTTCTGCCATGACTGAAAGTTTCCTGAGGCCTCCCCAGCCATGTAGGAACTGTCAGTCAATTAAACCTCTTTTCTTTATAAATTAAAAAAATAAATCAATGGCACAGAATAAAAAGTCTAGAAATAGACTCATGCATATACAATTGATTTAAGAAAAGGTATCAAGGCAATCCAATGCAAAAAGGATGATCTTTTCAACAAATGGCACTGAAGCAATTGGCTAGTTGTGTACAAAGAAGTGAACCTTGACCCTTACATCACATCATAAACAGAATTTAACCCCAAATAGGTCATAGATCTAAATGTCAGTACTAAAAACTATAAAACTGTTAAACAAAAACGTGAGAAAATCTTTTAGGTGGTGAGCTTCTTGTGGCTAGGGACCCACCCCATCACTCTTCATTTGTTTTTCTCTCTCTTCAGCACCTACCCTGGCTCATAGAAGGTATCCAAGGAATGCTGGAATTCAGTGAGACCTTGCTTTGTGGCTCTGACAGTGCTGATGGTCAGGGAACCTAGATTTGTGCACTTATATTTCAGATCCCCGGTATATTACCCCAAGGTTTGGCTTCACTCCTTTTGTACTGTACTGGTGGAGAATGGGGAGTTGCAGAAGCATCAACCCCCACTGGGTAATTCTTTGATGCCCCTCCCCTTGGGATTTGCCTACAGCATTTCTAACCTGAAAGAATGTGACCTCCAATATTGGGGGTCCAATCAGCGCTAGTAGATCCTACCCTGGTTTGAACCCAGTGATGCATTGCTCCCTGGCCACCCATACTGAAACCCTGAGAAAACACAGTGTGCCAGAGCACTGAGGTTTATTGGTGCAAAGGTGGCTCAGCTCATGGTAAGGGTTGTTCCAAAAGAATATAGTGAAGGGCACTTAAATCACCATAAGCAAGCAAAATATTTATTTTTAAAATATGCACTGGAAGGATTTGATACTATTTTTATTAGGGGAACAAACTCTCTTCATTTCCTGTTCTCTGAATTAGAGGCCTCCAATTCATTTGGCTCATAACCTAGACAAACCCTGGGAAGATATACTGCAACTGGGAATGCTTTTGACTTCCTTCTTTATAGCCTCACTATTATGCTACCTATTTTCTAAGCACTGGCAACATTTTCATGGAAAACTTGAGATGATCTAGTCTGGGTGGAGCCAGAACTAGAACCAGACTCAGGTGAGTCCTTGTGGAAAACTGTTGTCATTTAACAACATAGGTCCTACTCGCAACCGGAATACAGTTGCAGTTTTAGCATGTGTTAGAACTGAATGGTTGGAGATTAAGAAGGGTCACCTTGCTCAGAGCACACCTTGTACATCTGTGAACTTTAGATTCATGCCTTCTTAGTAGGCATCACGTCTTTTTCCTTGATGGATTTTCATTCTCTTCCATTGTGGTTGAAGCACTGGTTTGTCTCATGGCAGTGGGTGCTTTACTTTCAGTGACAGTTTTCTTCATGGAATACCGAAAGAGTATTGCCAGATAAGCATCGTTTGATTCAGGTCAAGATTACTCTAAGGTAGGTGACTTCACCCAGAAGATGGACTGCTCTAGGATCTAGAGTTACTTTAGAACACCCTCCTACCACACTCAGCACTTCACCGATTCTATTTCACAAACTATAATGGTCACATATGACAATCATTTAAGCAAGAGCTGTGATAGTTACTATGTTGCTATATTGGAGGAATTCTTGATAATCACATAATTTATTCCCATTTCCAAAATGACCATACCTATATGCTTGGACATTGTATAAAAACATTATATTTGAGGGTTAAATTAGCAAAAGTTATCTTCAAACAAACCTAGATTTGTATGTGTTACTTAATGATAACGATGGGGATACTTTCTGAGAAATACATCCTTCAGTGATTTCGTTGTTGTGTGAACATTATAGAGTGTACTGTCACAAACCTAGATGGTATAGCCCACTATGACCCAGGCTATATGGTATAGCCTATTGCTCCTAGGCTTCAAACCTATACAGCATGTTTCTGTACTGAATTGTAGGCAATTGAACACAATGGGAAATATTGGTGTATCTAAACGTAGCCAAACATAGAAAAGGTTCAGTAAAAATACAGTACAAAAGATAAGAAGTGGGTTGGGGGTGGTGGCTCATGCCGGTAATCCCAGCACTTTGGGAGTCCAAGGCGGGTGGATCACCTGATGTCAGAAGTTCAAGACCAGCCTGGCCAACATGTTGAAACCCCATCTCTACTAAAAATACAAAAATTAGCAGAGCTTGGTGGCAGGCGCCTGTAATCCCAGCTACTCGGGAGGCTGAGGCAGGAGAATAACTTGAACCCGGGAAGCAGAGGTTGCAGTTAGCCAAGATCATCCCATTGCACTCCAGCCTGGGGTACAAGAGCAAGACTTCATCTTAAAAAAAAAAAAAAAAGGTAAGAAGTGGTATATCTGTATGGGATATTTACTGTGAACGGCTTGCAGGACTGGAAGTTGCTCTGGGTGAGTCAGTGAATGAGTATTGAGTGAATGTGAAGGCCTAGGACACTACTGTTCACTACTGTAGACTTTATAAACACTGTACACTTAGGCTACACTAAATTTCTAAAAGATATTTTTCTTTCTTTGAGAATAAATTAACCTTAGCTTACTGTAAGTATTTTACTCTATAAAGTTTTTAATTTTTTAAACTTTTGATGCTTTTATAATAACACTTAGCTTAAAACTCATAGTGCACAGCTATATAAAAGTATTTTCTTTCTTTATGTTTCTGTTCCATATGTTTTCTTCTATTTAAATTTTTTACCTTAGTTTTTCTTTTGTTTTGTTAAAAACTAAGACCACACACATACATCAGCCTAGGCTTACATAGGGTCAGGATCATCAATATCGCTGTCTCCCACCTCCACATTTTGTGCCACTGGAAGGTCTTCAGGAGTAATACCATGCATGGAGCTGTCATTCCCTATGAGAACAATACCTTCTGGAGTACCTCCTGAACGACCTGCATGAAGCTGTTTTACAGTTAATATTTTTTCATAAGTAGATGATGCACATGGTAAAATACCAATAAAAAGTATAGTATAGTAAATACATAAACCAGGAGCATAGTCACTTATTGTCATTATTATATACTATACATAATTGTATGTGCTATACTTTCAAAGGACTGAAAGCACAGTAGATTTGTTTACACCAGCCTCACCACAAACATGTGAGTAATGCATTGTGCTATGACTCAGAGATGGCTGCAAAGTCACTGGGCAATAGGAATTTTTCAACTCCATTGTAATCTTGTGGGACTACCATTGTATATGTGGTGTATCATTGACCAAAATGTCATTATGCAGTGCACAACTGTATATACATATATGAAATGCACATGTACGTAGGTTTTTTTGTTTGTTTTTACATCTTTCAACAGGCTTCATAAAGTCAAGATCTTTTTGTCTCTCCTCACTGCCCACTGCTCCAGATACTTTAAGAGTAGCTGGCACATTGGCCCAAGTCAAGCAGAAGAAGGGCTGAATGTTTCATCTGTGGATTTCAAAGAACTTAAATTTTATACTACTTCCACATTCTCTGCTACTGCTATAACACTGAGGCTTTTTTGTAAGCTAGTGTTCAAAAATCACTGCTAAGAAAGCAATGTATGTTGATAGGTTCTAATGTGAACTAGGGGAATTCCACCTGAAGTTGGTGGTGGCTTTTATGGTGCCTGACTTGCCTTCAGTGCTGGAGTTTCACCTTGTGAATTAAGATCTTCTAGGGCTGCTATAACAAAATACTATGCACTGGGTGGCTTAAACAACATACATTTGTTCTTCACAGTTCTGGAGGCTGGAAGTCCAAGGTCAAGGTGCCAGCAGGGTTTGATTTCTGGTGAGGGTTCTCTTCCTGGTTTGCAGATGGTTGCCTTCTTGCTGTGTCCTCATGGTGGAGAGAGAGAGGCCTCTGGTCTCTTTCTCTGTACAAGGGCATCAATCTCATTATGGGGGCTCCAACTTCAGGACCTTATCTAAACCTAATTACTGCCCCCCTCCAAAGGCTCCACATCTATTCCATCACATTGGGGATTAGGACTTCAACATATGAATTTTGGGATAACACACATATTAAGTCCATAGCATACTTCTTGCCCCTAGTTGCATGTTGGTTCTTTCTATGACTTTACTGAACACAAAGCATAGCAACCTGAATAAGATTGTAATTGTGCTTCTCATCATTGATCCCCGGGAATAAAAGGCCTTGTGAATTTTAATTCTTATAAATTTTGCCTTAAAAGAATATTATGTGGCTATGACTAAAGTCTAGCATCCAGAGAAGTCTATGTTAAGAATTCTTCAAAATGAAATTTATTGGGGATACCCTGAATAGCACACTGGCAGGAGTTATATTTTTAAACTGTGTAGGCTGGGAGGATTTTACTATTTACTTTTGGTATAAACAGATTTTTATCCAGCACTTACCAACAACTTGACCTACATTTCACATGGTACAACAAAAAATTTCAATGAAAAATAGAAAACAAGAGTACTGGATTAAAGCCAGGAATATTTAAGAGAGGGGGTGTTTATAGGTACTTCTATTTACTGTCTTAAAAATGGATGTAATACCAATGAAGGTTCTAGGATTTTATTTCTGCCCACATTTAAAATGTTCTGAATACCACCAATGCATGTGGTTTACTTTCATAAAATGTTTACAGAGCACAGTTAAACAGCATCCAATTTCTGGGGTTAAACTCAGAATATTACGTATTTTACTGAAGTAGAGTGCGATCTCTTGAGTAAAGCTGGACAGTAGGGGCATTTATACTGTGCTTTTAAGTTCTAAGCCAATTCCATTAATTGTATTGATGCTCCAATCCATATTTTAGTAATAACCACTGTGGCAAATGATATTTATTGTTCTTTCATCTTTCTATTTTGGGTGAAGGACAAATATTGTCATATATTTTGAAAACCTTTTGGAAAACCCAGAAAGAAATAGACTTCTTTTTCTTCCACTGTGCCAGGCCTCTTGGTACAGTTTTTGAAACCCAGTCAATATTTTAGCATTAGAGTACATTTCAACTCAAAATAGCTGCATTTTGGCCGGGTGTGGTGGTTCATGCCTGTTATTCCAGCACTTTGGGAGGCTGAGGTGAGCAGATCACCTGAGTTCAGGAGTTCGAGACCAGCTTGGCCAACATGGCGAAACCTCATTTCTACCAAAAATACAAAAATTAGCCAGGCATGGTGGTGCGTGCCTGTATAAACCCAGCTACTCAGGAGGCTGAGGCAGGAGAATCACTTGAATCCAGGAGGTGGAGGTTGCAGTGAGCCGAGATTGTGCCACTGCACTCCAGCCTTGGCTACAGAGTGAGACTCCATCAAAAAAAAAAAAAAGCTTGTTTCAAGGGCTCAATAGCCTCATATGGGTAGTGGCTACAATGTTGAATAATGAAGAGCTAGAAGAATAAACATCAAAAATATTAATAGTTGTCATCTATAGGTTGTACAATTATGAATTTATCTCTTTGCTTACTCATATTTTCTAGATTTATAATAAACATATGTTACCTTCATAAGATGAGAAATCTATGCTTAATTTAAAATACGTCATAAAGGGACTTTATATGGTGAAACTCTCATTTGTTCATACCTCTAAAAATTCTAGTGGAGAGAGACGTAGTCTGTTTTTAAGACAGTTGAAGTTTGTGACTTCAGTACTACAGGCATTTCAGAGAACTGTGTGTGTGTGTGTGTGTGTGTGTGTGTTTATGTATATAAAGATCGTGTATGAAGTCCTTTCTGTGGACCCTGGCAATCTCTACAGTCATGGAGGTGTAGTGGCCCTGAGGCACAAGAACAAGCCTTTTGGTGATGATCATTAGCCTGAAGTTGCAGTCCTGAATTTTGATCAAATCTATTTTTCTTCATCAGAGTATTTTTACATTTGTCAGCCCAGGACGACCTACTGGACCAAACACAAAATCTGGGATAGATAGTTCTTGGGTTAGTTGTAGAGGTTAAGCGTGAGCATTTCAGAGTATTTGGGGCCAGATTCCCATCAAAAACAATCCGTTGGGAATTTGGAGTACCCAACTGTTAGCCAAATTAGGGTCTAGTTCAGTATTCCTATGAAATGACACACTGGAATTATTCTGTCAGAGGGAGCTATGGAATGTACCCCACCACATGATTAGATAGCTCTGAACTATAAACAGTGGAACTGTTGGAATGCCAAATGGAGTCACATGGAGATAAGTGACACTTTACATCTTAGTGGCATCACAACAAACTACTATATTCGTTAAAGATTTACACTTTGGGTACCTTGGCCTATGTAAGTGATGGCCTAAAATGATGGCCTAAATCATTTCTTGTTCCCTTAGTATTTATTATAGTAAAATTAGTCATGATAAAAATCATTTGACATTAATGCCCATGTCATAAGTACTTATCAAATTTCTGCCCCATGATTCATTATTAATTTTTCAAGATATTCCCAGATGTTCTGGGGATGGAGTTAAGATGTCCCTGGGATGATTTTCCAAGGTTATGACTAGAGCAATTTGGTCCAATCTGACAAAGTCTCATGTGCCCGTAAGCATAAAGCACCTGCCAAGACACATGTGCACCAGACCACTGGAATTCCTTGGCATTGTTTTACGAAGCAGGAGGCTTGGGTAGTGGGACACTCAATAAACTACTCAGTATTTCTTTTTGTTTTAAAAACAAGGCATTCTTACAAAACAAGCCTTGTCTTTGGTTTCCGAACTACAAAATTCTGAAGCTGGGGTTTTCAGGAAACCACTGTATTTCTGAATGAAATGTTGCTAAGCCCCATCATCATTTTTGGTTATTGCACTCTGTTCAGAGGCTCTCATGGTTTATTATAAGCCATTTCATACAGGCCTTGGTAAAGATACTGTTGTAGAATTAAAGAGAAAACATGTGACATCTCTTCTTTTTTTAGGCTACAAGAATTAATTGACATTTTCCCTGGCCTTTTCTTTGACTCATTGGCAGAATAGATATGATACAAAACTGCTCTGTTCCCTGTTTCATAGAACAAACTATTTGAGGAAGAATGTTTTCAATGACATTCCATGGAGTGGAAAAATTAGTCTCCCCTATGTACAGGGATAGTCACAGAAATTTTATGGTCTATCAAACCTAGGATTTGGAAAAAATAATCCAGTGAGCTTTACTAAAGTTTCCAAAAAGACTTTGCATCAGGGCCAATTGCTTTAACAAATAGACCCCAAAGTATATAGGTTTAAATATAATACAAGTTTATTTCTTTTCCATATACCAGTGGTAGGCAGGGGAAAATGTGGGCAGTAGCTTTCCTCCACACAGTCATTTAGAAATCTAGGTTGATAGAGGTCTTGCTAACTTCTGTATATGGATGCACCAAGGTTTTCCCAACAGGGATTTCCTACTAGGGAAAATAAGCCAGAGAAAAGAATTTTATGGACCAGAACTGGACATGGCATGTAACATTTCCATGGCATGAGTGGAAATCTTGAGTTCATAGGCTAGAACTCAATTTATATGGTCTTACCTAGTTGCAGAGAAGACCAGAAAAAGTAGTCCTTAGCTGGGCAGTCACTTTTCAAAGAATCTCTACACTGTGGATGGGAGACCATGAATTTTTGGTGACAGTTAACTACCTATATCATGTGCTCTACCATATTTCTTTTGAGAAAATTTAGACAGATAAAGAATTAACACTAGTGTTTGAAATGGAAAATAACAGAAGAATAAACCATTCTCCCCATGAATAGCCTTAATGGTGATACCTTCACCACTGTCTCTACTATCTCCATGAAACTACTGTAGAGGAGACTGAAGAAGGAAGAAAATGGAAGAAAAGAAGGAGGGAATCTCAGAGGAGGGGAAAAGGAAGAGAGAGAAAAAGAGAGAAAGGGAAAAATATTGTGGGAAACATATGATGAAGGAGTGAGAAAAATAAAATTGGACTTCCCTGGATACACTTGAGGGATTAAAAAAAGTTAGCAGCATTTTACTTCTCTTGCAGTTTTCCCTCTCAAATGTGAGATAAGTTCACACAGATTTTGTGTGGGCATAGCTGGGCTCTGGTTTCCCTTCACTTCAGAAATGTTCTAATACTGATTTACCATTACATTACATCAATAAAAAGATAATATGTGAAAAGACTTTGTAAAGTACAAAGAATTATCCAACTGTAATTAATATGGATTTTAGCATGAGACCTGATACATATTTTTTTAAAGGCTGTTTAAAGGTTGTTCCTGGGCTAACTCAGAAAATCATGATTTATTAATTGCAAGTCCTTTATATTTTGTTTTAAAATTGTATTTTATATTAAAATATAAAATGCATACAGGTAGAGGCATAAATCCCCATTGTGCTGCTTGATTAATTTTTGCAAAATGATTAGGAAGAAACATAACATTACCAACACCCAGCCGATCCTCTCATGCCTGTTCCTAATAATGATCCTCTCTTGTTCCCTCAGAGGTAACAACTTACACTTCATATAAATGAAATTATATGCTTTGATTTTATTTTCTGTGAGATTAATTTATACTGTTGTATGTGGCAGTAATTTGTTTATTTTTATTACTGTATAAAATTTCATGATATAAATATATTTACCTATTTTACTCTTCAGGGGCATTTTGGTTTCCAGTTTTCAGCTATTACAAATAACATTGCTATGAACATTCTTGCACATGCTCTTTTGTCTGCATATATACACATTTCTCTTAAGTATTTTACCTATGAATGAAATTTCTATGTCATTGAGTGTGTATACTCTTGTAGTATATATAGCTAAATGGTTTTTCAAATGGTCACAATTTATCCTCCCAGTAGCAGTGGAGGAGAGTTCCAGTTTCTCCACATCCCAGTCAGCACTTATTATCATTAGTCTTTTTAATTTTAGTCACTCAGATGGATACAAATTTCAAATTTTCTTGATTAATGATCCTGAGCGCTCTTTCATATGTTTGACAGCCATATCCTCTTATGAAGAGCATGTCCATATCTTTTGCAAAAATAATTGTAAAAATAAAGTTGTTAGTCTTTTTCTCATTACTTTGTAGGAATGTCATATACTCTGATCAATCTTTTGTCAGATATCTATAATGCCTGTATCTTCTCCCCTTCTGTGGTTTGCCTTTTCATTCTCTTAATGATGTCCTTAAATGTGCAAAAGTAATTAATTTAAACAATCATGTTCTTTAAGGATAATGCTTTTTTCATGTGATGGTCAAGAAATTTTATACTATTCTAAGAATATGAAGATAGCATACTTTTTTCTGGGGATGTTATTGTGTGACAACCTTTAATATATATATTTACAATGCTTGGAATTAAAGTTTTAATATGGCATGAAGGTAATTCAATATTTTTTGTGTCAACTGGATATCCAGTTTTCATATCACGAGTATAGAAAAGACTCTCCTTTCACCACTTGTAATGTAATAATGTCTTACCCAGATCCCCATTTAGCAAGCCAGTGCACCCACACCTCTAGATGCTGTGTGTCAACTGCTAACAATGTCAAATGTTTCAGAGAATTGCCATCTTCTAATGAGAACCACCACCCCTGGGAAGTTATATCTCCTCTGGGAATGGTCCTCAGACAGTGAATGACTAATATGGGACTACTGCTGGATTCCTTGCCTCAAGAAGGGTCAACACCGTGGTGTGGTTTATGCTTCTGAGACTCCCCTCTGGATTAAGCCGTAGCTAGCCTTTACCAGAAAACACAGCCTTACTTGGCTCTTTAACCTTTCCTGTTATATTTCCTTCTCTCCCTATATAGGAATAATTTCCTGAAAAGCACTCTCTCAAATCACATGCATTACAAACCCTGTCTCAGGCCCTGTGTCTGGGGAACTCAATCTAATGCAGTCATTTCCAGAAGTGCTTCCAGGAAGCAGACTCTAGGAATGGTATTCCCAATTTGGATCACTTTCTGGATGTATGACAGAGTACCTCATTACCAGTTCTGATAGCCTGTTGTGGTATGCAGTAGAGGACAACTGCTGAGACATTCACTTGTAGTGAACTAGGATAGGATATTATGAAAGAGGTTGCATAGGTTTGTAAAATATCTATGACATTTGGAACATAGAAGAGAATAATTACAAGAACTGGAAAATTTGGTGGTTGTTGCAGAATATTTTGGAAAGAGAAAATTATAGGCTCAGGAAATCTGCCACCATTTTATTTTATTTTATTTTATTTTATTTTTGAGATGGAGTTTCGCTCTTGTTGCCCAGGCTGGAGTGCAATGGTGCCATCTTGGCTCACCACAACCTCTGCCTCCTGGGTTCAAGCGATTCTCCTGCCTCAGCCTCCCGAGTAGCTGGGATTACAGGCATGTGCCACCATGCCCAGTTAATTTTGTATTTTCAGTAGAGACGGGGTTTCTCCATGTTGGTCAGGCTGGTCTCGAACTGCCGACTTCAGGTGATCTGCCCACCTCGGCCTCCCAAAGTGCTGGGATTACAGGCATGAGCCACTGCACCTGACCATCTGACACCAATTTAAAGCAAAATGTGAGAGTTAGGGGGCTGCTTAGGTAGCCTTCAAAGTGACTTCGTTTCTCGCTAGTGGAGGACAGATACAGCTGAAGATCAGGCCCAGGACCTAATTTCTAGGAGTGGCAGTACTTCAAAGACAGGTGAATTCTCAGTCTAGCCAAGTTTCCTATGCTAAAGATAATTCCCTGATAGAGAAGGAGTGAGACTGTAAGACTTGATAGAAGGTTATCTGGGTAGATATACTTGAGCATTAATAATCCTCTTGTGCTCTCTGGGCTTGCAGAAGTGGCACCAACTCTCCATTGCAAAAATATAGAGTCTCCCTTTCTTGAAGACTATTAGACAGGTAGCAACAAAGTGTTGATTCTCTTCAGAATTTGCCCTCAATTCTCCTTCTGACCACTAGACCAATACTAGGATTACATTTAAGCCTGAATCATCTAGGCATATGCTGGGGAAAACTAATAGGGGGAGTGATTATATATTTTTTAATGAGAAGGTACTGTCCATGATACAGAATTTAACATATGGCAAGCACCCTTGGAGATAATTCTAGTACACTGCTGGATTGCTCTTGGACCTTTATGGAAAGTCATGGTCCACATTAAATGAGATAGAGAAGCAAAAACTGGCATGGCAGATTGTAAAGAAAGGAATAAAAAAGTTTGGAGATTCTATACCCATGAGGTTGCTAACTTGGATTGAATTGACTAATTTCTTAAAAGACACAATCTAAAAAATAATTACATAAAATACACAATCTAGTAAAATTTGCACAATAAGAAATAGCTAATTCACATAGGTGTATATCATTAAAGAAATGGAATCAACAATTAATACTGTACAAAATAGAAAGCACCAGGCCCAGATGTTTTCACTTGTGAATTCTACCAAACATGAAGGAAGAAATAATGCCAGTGATTTACAATATCTTCCAGAAAATCTGAGGAGAGCAAAACTTCCTAACTCATTTGTGAGGCTAGTATTATCCTGATACCAAAACCAGATAAAGACATTACAAGAAAAATATACACTGACACCTCTTGTGAACACAGATGCAAAAATCCTCAATAAAATATTGCAATTTGAACCTCAGGAAACTCAAGACAAAAGGGAACAGTGCCTGGTTTTAACTTCATATCATTAAAAAGGCATAAGAGGGTAGAAAAGATAGTCTTGAATTGCCGCCACCACCCCTTCCCCATTACCTCAACAGTTGCCACATGGCATGGAGAATCTGTGTGCTTGGGGAAGGAAGACAATAGTGATTGTGGGATTTTGCTTTAGAACTCCATGCTGCCTTGTCACAGTGAAAAGCAATTTTAGGCAGAATTCAGCTAGCACCCACAGAGTGAGCATTTAGACCAGCCCTATCTAGAAGAGACTTGCTCATCCCAGCAGCTGGAAACTGAATTCTGACTAAAAGGGGCTAAAGTGCTCTGTGGCTCCAAATAAACTTGAAAGGCAGTCCAGGCCAAAAGCACTACAATTCCTGGGCAAGTCCCAGTGCTATGCTGGGCATGGAGCCAGTGAACTCTGGGGGCACATGACTCAGTGAGACACCAGTTGGAGTGACCAAGGGAGTGCTTTTGTCACTCCTCACCCAACCCCAGGCAATAGAGCTTGCAGCTCCGGGGGAGACTCCTTCCTTTGCTAGAGGAAAGGAGAGGGAAGAGTAAAGAAGACTGTCCTGCAACTTGGATACCAGCTCAGCCACGTTAAGATAGAGCACCAGGGAGAGAGCTGAGACCCTATAATAGTCCATTCTCACACCACTATAAAGAGCTTCCCAAGCCTGGGTAATTTATAAAGAAAAGAGGTTTAATTGATTCACAGTTCCACATGGCTGGGGAGGTCACAGGATATTTACAATCATAGCAGAAGGGGAAGAAGCACATCTTACGTGGTGGCAGGTGAAAGACAGTGAATGCATAAAGGAGGAGCTGTCAGACACTTATAAAACCACCAGACCTCGTGAGAACTCACTCATTATCACGAGAACAGCATGGGGGACACCACCCTTGTGATTTAATCACCTCCTACCAGATCTCTTCCTTGACACTTGGGGATTAAAATTCAAAATGACGTTTGGGTGGGGACACAAAGCCTAACCATATCAGATCCCCAATTCCAGGCCCTAGCTTGTAGACATTTCCAGACACACCCTGGGCCAGAAGGGAACCCACTGCTTTGAAGGAAATGACCCAATCCTGGTAGGATTCATCACTGCTGATGAAACAGCCCTTGGGCCCTGAATAATCAGTAGTGGTACCAGGCAGTAGTCCCTGTGGACCTTTGGTGAGATTCAGAGATGTGCTTCAGATGTGACCGGGCATATTCCCAGCTATGGTGGCTATGGGAAGGGATTTCTGCTTGAGAAAAGGAGAGGGAAGACTAAAGGGAACTTTGTCTTGCAGCTTAGGTACCAGCTCAGCCACAGTGAGGTAAAGCAACAAGTGGGCCCTTGAAGGCCCTGATTCCAGGCTTTGGCTCTTGGACAGCATTTCTGGACCTGCCCTGAGCCAGAAGGGAGCCCACTGCCCTGAAGGGAGAGTCTCAGGCCTGGCACCCTTCTCCATAAGCTGATTGAAAAGCCCCTGGGCCTTGAATGAACATCATTAGTAGTCAGGTAGTACTCATCATGAAAATGGGGCAGTGGTAGCCACGAGGAGAGACTCTTCTACATGTGAAAAGGGGAGGGAAGAGGGCTGTGAGGATGGTTCAACACATGCAAATCAATCAAGGTAATACATCATGTCAACTGAATGAAGGACAAAAATCATATGATCATTTCAATTGATACTGAGAAGAGATTTGATAAAATTTAACATCACTTCATGCAAAAAGCCGTTAAAAAGCTGGGTTTAGAAGGAACATACCTTAACACAATAAAAGCCATATGTGACAGGCCCACAGCTAGTATCATACCAAATGGGGAAAAACTGAAAGCCTTTCCTCTAAGATCTGGTACATGGAAAGGATGCTCACTTTCACCACTGTTATTCAACATAGTACGCAAGTTCTTGCTAGCACAATCAGACAAGAGAAGTAAATAAAAGGCATCCAAATTGGAAAGGAAAAAGTTACATTATCCTTGTTTGCAGATGATATGATCTTATATTTGGAAAAATCTGAAGACCACTAAAAAATTATTAGAAGTGATAAACAGATTTAGTAAAGTTGCAGGACACATAATCAACATACCTAAATCAGTAGCATTTCTGTATGCTAACAGAGGACAATGTGAAAAAGAAAGAAAGAAATGAGTCCCATTTATAATCACCACAAATAAAATTAAATACTCATGAATTAACAACAACAACAAAAAAAAGGAAATCTCTACAATGAAAACTATAAAACAGGCCGGGTGCAGTGGCTCACGCCTGTAATCCCAGAACTTTGGGAGGCCAAGGCGGGTGGATCATGAGGTCAGGAGTTTGAGACCAGCCTGGCCAACATAGTGAAACCCTGTCTCTACTAAAAACACAAAAAATTAGCCGGGCATGGTGGCGGGCACCTGTAGTCCCAGCTACTTGGGAGGCTGAGGCAGGAGAATCACTTGAACCTGGGAGGCAGAGGTTGCAGTGAGCTGAGATTACGCCACTGCACTCCAGCCCGGGTGACAGAGTGAGACTCCATCTCAAAAAAACAAAAAGAAAAACTAAACCCATGAAACATTGATGTAAGCAATTGAAGAAATTGAAGAGGACACAAGAAAATGAAAATATATTCCATGTTCATGGATTGGAAGAATGAATATTGTTAAAACATCCATACTACCCAAAGTGATCTACACATTAAATGCAATCCCCTCCAAATACCAATAACATGCTTCACAGAAATAGAAAAATAACCCTAAAATTTATATGGAGCCACAAAAGACCAAGAATAGCTCAAGATGTCCTAAGCAGAAAGAACAAAACTAGGAATCCCCATTACCTGACTTCAAATTATACTGCAGAACTATAGTAACCAAAGAGCATGGTACTGGTATAAAAACAGACACATAGACAAATGGAACAGAATAGAGATCTCAGAACTAAATCTATATTTTTACAATGAACTCATTTTCAAAAAAGATGCCATGAAGATACATTGGGGAAAGGATAATCTCTTCCCTAAATGGTGCTGGGAAAACTGGATATGCTGGGAAAACTGGATAACCATATGCAGAAGAATGAAACTAGATCCCTATCTCTTGTCATATACAAAAATCAAATAAAAATGGATTAAAGACCTAAATCTGAGACCTCAAACTATGAAACTACTAAAATAAAACATTCATGAGATGAGACAACCTACAGAATGGGAGAAAATATTTGCAAACCACCCATCTGACAAAGGATTAATAACCAGAATATATAAGGAGCTCAAACAACTCTATAGGAAAAAAAAAATCTAATAATCCAATTTAAAAATGGGCAAAAGATCTGAATAGACATTTCTCTAAAGAAAACATACAAATGGCAACAGGCATATGAAGAGGTGCCAACATCATTATGCATCAGAGAAATGCAAATTGAAACAAAAATGAGATATCATCTTACCCCAGTTAAAATGGCTCTTATCCAAGAGATAGGCAATAACCAATGCTGGCAAGAATATGGAGAAAATGGAACATTTGTACACTGTTGGCAGGAATATAAATGAGTACAACCACCATGGGGAATAGTTTGGAGCTTCCTCAAAAAACTAAAAATAGAATTACCATATGATCCAGAAATCTCACTGCTAGGTATATACCCAAAAGAAAGGAAATCAGTATGTTGAAAAAATACCTGCACTCTCAGTTTACTGTAACACTATTCACAATAGTGAAGATTTGGAAGTAATGTGTGTTCATCAACAGATGAATGGATAGAGAAAATGTGGTGGTACACAATGAAGTACTATTCAGCCATAAAAAGAATAAAATTCTGTAATTTGCAACAATATGAATGGAACTACAGTTTATTACATTAAGTGAAATAAGATAAAGATAAACTTCACATGTTCTCACTAATTTGTGGGAACTAAAGTTTATAAGAAATGAACTCTATAAGATAGAAAGTAGAATGATGGTAACTAGAAGCTGAGAAGGGTAGTGGGGTGGGGGAGAAGTGGAGATGGTTAATTGATATAAAATTATAATTAGAATAAATAAGATCAAGTATTTGATAGCACAACAGAGTGACTACAGTCAGCAATAATTTATTGTACATTTTAAAATAACTAAAAGGGTATAATTGGATTGTTTGTAACACAAAGAAAAGATAAATTCTTGAGGTGATGGGTGCCCCATTTATCCTGATGTGATTATTACATATGGCATGTCTGTATCAAAATATCATATCATAAATATGTACATATCATAAATATGTACACTTCCTTTGTACTCACAAGCAGTTTTAAAAAATTTAAAAAGTGCTGTTAAAACTTTGTTTCATCCATAAAATTATTAAAAATATTGTATAAAATTTCCTTCTGGCAATGTATACATGAAACATACACTAATTTTGTGTTTAGACTTGGGTCTCAACATATCTCCTTATGTATGTGTAAATATTCTGAAATCTGAAAAAATTCAAAATCTAAAACAGTTCTAGTCTTAAGCATATTGAATAAGAGATATGCAATCTCTGTTTCTTATGTGAGTTTTGATAGTTTGAGTCTTTCAAGGAATTTGTCAGTTTCATCTAAGCTATCAAATTTGTGAGCATAGAGTTGTTTATAATATTCATGTATTACACTTTTAATATTCATGGGGTTAGTAATGGTGATTCTTATTTTATTCTTATATTGGTTATTTGTGTCTTCTCTCTGTTTTTCTTTGTTAGCCTGGCAATAGTTTTGTCAACTTTAGTAATCTTTTCAAAGAACCAGCTTTTGATTTCACTGATTTTCTCTTATTATTTTCTCATGTTCAGTTTCATTGACTTATGTTCAAATTTTTATACTTATTTTCTTTTGTTTCATTTAGACTTTAATTGTTCTTCTTTCTCTGGTTTCTTAAGGTGGACACAGGTTTTTGATTTTAGATCTTTCTTCTTTTTAATGGCATTTAATGCTACAGATTTCTTTCTTAGCACTGCTGTAACTCTATCCTACAAAGTTTGAAAAACTGTATTTTACTTTTGTTTAGTTCAATATTCTAAATTTCTCTTGATATTTCTTCTTTAAGTCATGTGTTATTTAGAAATATATTGTTCAACTTCCAAATATTTGAGTGTTTTCCAGCTATCATTCTGTTGCTGATTTCTCCTTTAATTCCATGGTTGTCTGAGAACATGCTTCATATGATTTATATTCTCTTAACATGTTAAGGTGTACTCGGTGGCTAAAAATGTGACCTATCCTGGTGAATGTTCATGTGAGCTTGAGAAGAATGTGTATTCTGCTGTAGTTGGATGGAGTATTCTATAAACATCAATTAGATCCAGTTAATTGATAGTGATTTTCAGGCCAACTGTATCTTTATTAAATTTGTGTCAGCTTGACCTATCAGTTACTGACAGAAGCATATTAAAGTCTTCAACTATAATAATGATTTTTTTCATTTCTTCTTGCTGCTCTATCCATTTTTGCTTCATATATTTTGACATTATTGTTAGGTGCATACATGTTTAGGATTGTTATACCTTCTTGGAGAATTGAGCCCTTTTTCATTGTGTAATATCCTCTTTAGCTCTGATAATTTTCCCTCTTCTAAAGTCAGTCACATTTGTCTGAAGTTATACAACTACTTCAGCTTACTTTGATTAGTATTATTGTGATGTTCTTTCTCCATCCCTTTACTTTTCTCTTGAGTCTTATATTTGTAGTGGGTTTCATAGAGACATATCTAGTTAGGCCTTTTAAAAAAATCTGCCTTAACAATTGTAGTCTTTTAATCAGTGTTTTATACTGTTACCATTTAAAGTGGCTATTCTGGGCATGGTCGTGTGCTCGTATAATCCCAGCTATTCTGGAGGCTGAGACAGGAGAATAACTTGAACCCAGGAGGGAAGGTTACAGTGAGCTGAGATTGTGCCATTGCACTCCAGCTTGAGCAACAGAGCAAGACTCTGTCTCAAAAAAAAAAAATGGCTATTTATATAAATAAGTTAATATGTACTATGTAACTATTTTTTATTTATTGCATTTTTTTGGTCTCCCACTCCCAGTTTTAATTGATCATTTTATAAGATTTTTAAAAAATCTGTTTTAGCATAACAATTATACTTTTTTGAAATTAAAAAAAAGTTTCCCAGAGGTTGTAATATATATATTTAACAAATATCAGTTCACTTTCAAAGAACACGTGTAATGCAGATGCCTTATAACTGTGTGCTCAGTTCCTCTTTTCAGTCTTTGTAACATTGCAGTCATTCATTTCACTTATCCATATGCTATAGACATTGTTACTATTATAACTTTAACAAATTGTTACTATTATTACTTTAAACAGTTATCTTTTAAGAAAAAGAAAAGTAACAGATTCTATGTTATCTTTATTTGTTTCTTCACCGATCCTCTTCTTGTCTTTCTGTAGTTCCAAGTTTCCGAACTAAAAAATTTCCTCTGCCTGAAAGACTACTTTTAACACTTCTTTTAGGGAGGTCTGCTGGCAATGAATTCCCTCAGTTTTTGTTTGTCTGAGAAAGTCTTTATTCCTCTTTCACTTTTAAAGGATAACTTTGCTGGACATAGAATTCTACACTGGTAGTTTTTTAAGACTTTAAAGATTTTACTTCATCCCTTTTTTGTTGTATAGTTTACGATGAGAAGCCCATTGTAATTCTTATCCTTCTCCCGGTACAGGAAAAAAAGTTTTTATCCTTTGGATTCGTCTCAGATTTCCCTTTAGTTTTTATTAGTTTTTGCAATTTGAATATGACAGTGTAGGTATGTGTGTGTATGTGTGTGTTGATATTTATCCTGCTTGGTGTTCTCTGCACTTCCTGGACTTATGGTTTGTTGTCTGTCATAAATTTTGGAAAATGCTCAGTTTTTATTAGCCTTTGTTCCTTCAGCTCCTTCCTTCTTTCCTACCTCCTTCTCTCTCTCTCTCTCTCTCCTTCTCTCTCTCTCTCTCTCTCTCTATATATATATATATTCTCTGGCGTTTCAACTATGCACATGTGACACATTTTGCAGTTGTCTCATAGTTGTTGGATTTTCTGTTAATGAGGTTTTTTTTCATTCTCTTTTCTATCTTTGTTTTAGTCTGAGAAATTTTGTCAATATATCTTCAAGCTCACTAATTCTTTCCTTGATCATGTCTAGTCTACTGATGACCCCATCAAAGGCATTCTTTATTCTGTTACAATGTTTTTGATTTCTAGCATTTCCTTTTTATTCTTTCTTAGAGTTTCCATCTTTCTGCTTACATTATCCATTTCTGTTTACATGGTGTCTCCTTTTCCTCTTAGCGTACTTAACATATTAATCATAGTTATTTTAAATTCCTTGTCTGAAAATTCCAAAATCTGTATCATATCTTGTTCTGATGCTTGACTTGCCTTTTCAGACTAAGTTTTTTTTTTTTTATCTTTTAGCATTATTTGTGTGTGTGTGTGTGTGTGTGTGTGTGTGTGTGTGTGTATCTGAAAGCCAGACATGATGCATTGAGTAATAGGAACTGAGGTAATAGGCCTTTAGCATGAGGTTTTATATTTATCTAACTAGGATTTCAGCTGTTTAATGTTTGTTGTAGCTGTAAATGCTAGAAGCTTCAAATTCCCCTAATGTCCTCGATTTTGTTTCCTCCATTGTCTTTAGACTTCCTTAAGAACTTCCCTTGACTCTTTACATATAGTCTACATCTTGTGTCTCTGTCACAGTTGTTTTACTAGGGCCTGTTGGTGTGGTGGTGAGGTGTGAGGAAGAAATGGCATTTTGTAATCTTATAATTAAATTTCAATCTTTTAGTGCACCCGTGTCTCTGGAATGTGATCTTAAAAGTGTTTTCCAGTAGTATAGCTCATTCCCTAATTCCTTTCCATGGCTGCAGCTCTATTACTTTGAAGCTATAACCTTTACTGACTTTTTTTTCCCACCTTAGGGGAGGTGGGTTAGAAGGAATGCCCTTTCCCCAGACAGGATAAAGCTCTGGCAAAGTCTTTTCCCCTGTAAGTAGAACTTTGGTTAAGGAGAGGGCTCTGAACATATTTCACAATGATTAACCTTTTCCCACCCCCAACTGCCAGAGCCATGAGGGGATTTCTTTGGGATCTTCACTGTGATCACTTGGTAGTGCTCCTGGAGGTAAAGCCCATGGAAATCTGGGGAAATACCTAAGAAAAAGGCCTTTAGGAAATTTTTACCCTCATAGTAGTCCATACCCAGTCTCCAGAAGTTCATCAAAATTTCCATTTAAGTGTTCCTATCAGTTAACAGCTCTTGCAACTTTTTCTTTAGGTAGTAAGATTTCAACTGTGACTTAGGATTCACTTGTTTCTCCAGATTTTAGGGTGATGGTTTTCCCTGAAACTTAAGTTTTCTGATGAGTCCAAGAAAAGCCATTGATTTTCAGATTACCCAGATTATCTTGTTATAATAGGAGAAGTGATGATTTTCATGCTCCTTACATGTTGGAATTGAAACTTTAAGTTGCCCAGTGACGTTTAATATAATTATGAATATGATTAAATTTAGGCCTACCACTTAGTTAATTGTTTTATGTTTTCCCTCTGTTTTTTTTGTTTAAATAGATTTTATTTTTTTAGAGTAGGTTTAGTCTCACAGCAAAATTGAGTGGAATGTATAGAGAAACTTTTCATATACCCCAATCCTCTACAAATGCATAGTCTCCTCCATTATCAACATTCCCCACCAGAGTATTACAATTTGTTACAATTGAACCACACTGACACATCATAATCATCATCTGCCATTATAGTACCATACAGAATAACTTCATAGCCCCCAAAATCCTCTATGCTTCATCTCTTGTATTTTTTCATTTTCCCCTTTTTACCTTCAAGTAGATTACTTGAATATTTTGAAAATTTCATTTTAATTTCATCTGTTGGCTTGTTAGCTATACCCTACATTATTTTTAGTGGTGGTTGTAGGGGACTACAATATGCATTCTTAATTTATAAAACTATCTTCTTAGACATAACATTGTGAAATTTCAGACAAAGTGTAAGAATCCTGCAATGGTATAATTCTATTTATTGTCCCTTCAGATCTATTGGCAATTCATCCCCTTAGTTTTCTCTCTTCTGAAAATGCCTATATTTCACTGTCATTCTTGAAGGCTAGTTTTGCTAGCTGTAGAATTCTTGGCTGAGAGGGCTTTTTGCTCTTCATTATTTCAAAGATTTTGTTCCACTGTATTTTGTCTTCCATAGTTTTAAATGAGAAGTCAGAATTCTTGTTTCTTTGTGTTTAATGGATGGGTTTTATATGGCTGCTTTCAATATTTGCCCTTTATATTTGATTTTTAGCCCTTTGACACTGATATGTCTACTCTTGGTTTTCTTTGCATTTATTCTGTTAAAATTCACTGGTTTTCTTAAGGCTGTAAACTTACACCTCCAAATTTGAGGTATTTTGGCTATTATTTCTTCAAATATTTTTTCTCCCCCATTCTTTCTTCTGTGTCTATTGATATGATAAAGTGATTTTTCTTTTCCTTACCTTGTTAATGTGATGGATTACATTACTTGATTTTTGAATGTTGAACTAGCCTTGCATGCCCCGTATGAACTCCACTTGAGCATATATAATTATTTTTATACATTATCGGATTTGGTTTGCTAATATTTTGCTGAAGATTTTTGCATCTATGTTCATAAAATACATCGGTCTGTAGCTTTTTTCCTTGTATTTGTCTGGTTTTAGTATTAGGGTAATGCTGGCTTCAGAATAAGTTAGGAAGTATTCCTTCTGCTTCTATCTTTTGAAAGAGATAGTAGAGAATTGGTATCATTTCCTCCTTAAATGCTTGGTAGAATTCACCAGGGAAACCATCTGGACCTGAGGTGTTCTGTTTTGTAAGATTATTAGTTATTGATTAAATTTCTTTAGTAGCTATAGGCCTATTCAGATTGTCTATTTCTTCTTATATGAGCTTTGGCAGATTGTGTATTTCAAGGTATTGGTCAATTTCATTAAGTTATCAAATTTGTGGGCTTGTAGTTCAAAGGTGTGTTCATGGTTTTCTTTGCTTATCATGGAACTCTTTATCTATTTGTTCATATGTTTTCTTTATTATCTTTCTGATGTTCCTGGGATCTATAGTGATGGCCTCTCTTTTGGTTCTGATATTGATAATTTGTGTCTTTTTTCTGTTTATTCTTAGTCTGGGAAGAGGTTTATTAATTTTTTAGACTTCAAATTGCTATCTTTTGATTTTGTTAATTTTTGATTTCCTGTTTTCAATTGTATTGATTTCTGCTTTGACTTTCATTATTTCTTTTTTAAAGCTTACTTTGGATTTAATTTACTCTCCTTTTTCTAGTTTCCTAGGGTGGACACTTAGATAATTGATTTTAGATGTTTTCTTTTCTAATATACTCATTCAATGCTGTAAGTTTCCCTCTAAGCATTGCTTTCATTGCATCCCACAAATTTTGATAACTTGTATTTTCATTTAGTTCAAAATATTTTCAAGTTTTCTTCAAGATTTATTCTTTGACCCATGTGTTATTTAGAAATGTGTTGTTTAATCTCAAAGTATTTTGGGATTTTCTGACTATCTGTCTGTTATTAATTTCTAGTTAATTCCATTGTGGCTTGAGAGCAGATGCTGTGTGATTTCTATTTTTAAAAATTTGTTAAGATGCATTTTATGATACCAAATATGGTCTATCTTGGTGAAAGTCCCACCCGAGTTTGAGAAGAATATGTATTCTGCTGCTGTTGAATGAAGTGGTTGATACACATCAATTTTATTCATTTGATTGCTGAGCTTGACTATGTTTTTTTCTGATGAGCTGCCTGCTGGATCTGTTCATTTCTGATGGAGGAGTATCAAAAATCTTCAACTATTATAGTGGATTTCTCCATTTTTTCTTGCAATTCTATCAGTTTTGCCTCCTACATTTTGATGCTCTGTTTTTAGGCACATACACATTAAAGATTGGTATGTCTTCTTGGAGAATTGGGCCCTTTGTTATTATGTAATTCCTGTCTTTATACCTGGTAACTTTCTTGAATTGTAGCTCCCATAATGTCCATGTGTAGCTTGAATTGTAGCTCCCATAATGCCCACATGTCATGGGAGGGACCCGGTGGGAGGTAATAGAATCATGGTGGTGGGTTTCACCCATGCTGTTCTCGTGATAGTGCATAAGTCTCATGAGATCTGATGGTTTTATAAAGGGTAGTTTCCCCGCACACTTCTCTCTTGCCTGCCATCATGTGTGACTTTGCTCCTCATTTGGCTTCTGCCATGATTGTGAGGCCTCCCAGCCATGTGTAACTGTGAGTCAATTAAATCTCTTTCCTTTATAAATTACTCAGTCTCAGGTATGTCTTTGTCAGCAGTGTGAGAACAGATTAATATCTACTATGTTTGTAATATCTATATTGATATAACTACATGCCTAGGTGTAGATTTTTTTCCATTTATCCTTCTTGGTGTTCTCTGAGCTTACTGGATCTGGAGTTTAAAGTCTGATTTAATTAATTGGAGGAAATTACCAGTCATTATTGTCTTGAATATTCCTTCAGTTTCTTTCTCTTTTTCTTCTCCTGATAGTCACATTACCTGCATGTTACAATTTTTTGTCATTGTCCCACAGTTCTTGAATATTCTGTTCTTCTCTAACATTTCATTATTTATTCCTTTTCAGAATGTCCAGTTATTCTTTCTTAGAATGTGCATTACCCATTCATTATTGCATGCTGCCTGGTTTTTTCATTACAGACCTTCACATATTAAATCATAGTTGGTTTAAATTCATGGTCTGATAAATATAACATCTTTTCCATACCTGGGTCTGATTCTGATGCTTGCTGTGTTTCTTCAAACCGTGTTTTTTGCCCCTTAGTATGCAATTTTTTTTTGTTTAAAGCTGGACATAATGTGCTAGGTAAAAGGAACTGGGGTAAATAGGCCTTTAGTAATGTGATGTCGTAGTAAAGTTTGGGGGAAAAGGAAGCATTCTGTAGTCCGATGAGTAAGTCTGTGTCCTTTGGTGAGCCTGTGCCCTGGGCTGCAAACCTCATCATTGCTCCTCAGTTCATACCTTCTTCCCCTTAGGTGGCACAGGATGGTTAGAAGGGGCTGGGGGTTGGATATTTCCCTTTCCCCAGGTAAGTTAGTCTGATAAAACCTTGGCAGGTTAGGGTCTGGTAAAATTGCTTTTCTTGAGAGGAGGCCTTATTAGGAGGGACAGAATGCTCTGGCATATTTCAAAATGATTATTTTTCCCCATTCCCTGGTGGAAGCATGAGGAGATATTTCTCTGATCTTCACTGTGATAACCTGATAGAGCTCCTGGAGGTAAAACTAAACTGTGGAGGCTGCCTAATGACTAGGTCCCCCTAGTGTGTTCAACTCTTAGACTTGTCCATTCTGAGCCTCCAGCAATTCGTCTATTACAGTTCAGGTTTTCCTAGCCCACTGCTGATTCCTGCAGAGTTTCTGCTTATGAGTTTTTGCTTTGGCAAGTTGTGATTCTCTGTATCTGTCTGTCTCTCCAATTTCGGGGGCAGTGGTTTGCCTTGTGATCTCACTTCTCTGATGGTGTAAGCTGTTGATTTTTCAATTTGTTCAGTTTTTTACTTCTTGTTATGACAGACAGAGTGGTGACTTCCAAGCTTCTTACATGCCAGACTGGAAACTAGGAGTTCTTTTCTTTCTTTCTTTCTTGAATTCCATTTACACATGTATTGGACTTTTGATATTGTTCTACTTGTTCCTTTAGTTTTCTCATTAAATATTTTTTCTCAGCCAGGTGTGGTGGCATGAGTAATCCCTGCACTTTGGGAAGCTGAGGTGGGAGGATAGCATGTGCCTAGGAGTTTGAGACCAGCCTGGGCAACACAGGGTGACCCCATCACTACAAAATATAAAAACATTAGCCTGGCATGATGGCTCACACTTGTGGTCCCAGCTGCTTGGGAAGCTGAGGTAAGAGGATCTGCCTGAGCCCAGGAGGTCAAGGCTGTAGTGAGCTGTGATCCTGCCACTGCACTCCAGCCCGGGTATTACCCACAGAGTGAGACCCTGTCTCACACACACACACAAATTCTCTTCTTCACATTAAACAATTTCTCCTGATCTACCTTCATGTTCACTGACACTTCTGTCTGCCATCTTTATTTTGTTGTTAAACCAATCCTGCATACCTTCATTTTAGAAATTTTATATTTCAATTTTAGAATTTGTGTTTTGTTCTTTTTTATAGTTTCTATTTTTCTTCTGAGATTTTTATCTTTTCATTCATTAGGAGTGTATTTTCCTTTACCTTACTGAACTTTGTTGAAATAGCAGCTTTATAGTATTTGTTTGGTAATTTCAATGGCAAATTCATCTTATGGTTGGCTTTTGCTTTTCTATCTTCTCCCTTGAGAATGAGTCACATTTTCCCACTTCTTCACATATCAAGAAGTTTTAAATTATATCCAGGATACTGTGAGTTTTATGTTGTATGGTCCTGAATTCTGTTATATTTTTCCAAAAAGGATTTATGTTTCTGTGCTAACAGGCAATTTACCCAGTGAGATGCAAATTGCAAACTCTGTTTTGCCTATGGTAGGTAGCAGCTTAGATATCAGTTTTGTTCTTTTAGTTTCAACTGGAAGTTGTTTTGGCTCCGTCATCTGGTTCTTCATACAAGAAAGATAAAGGTTTTTTGTTGTTGTTTGTTTGTTTGTTTGTTTGTTTGTTTGACAGCGTCTTACTCTGTTGTCTAGGCTGGTGGAGTGCAGTGGCACAATCATAGCTCACTTCAGCCTTGACCTCCCCGTCTCAAGTGAGCCTTCTACCTCAGGCTCCCGAGTTGCCACAATGCCCGGCACATCTTTTTGATTTTTTGTAGAGATGAGATCTCACTATTGTTGCTCAGACTGTTCTCAAACTCCTAGACTCAAATGATCCTCTTTGGCCTCCCAAAGTGCTGGGATTACAGGTGTGAGCCACTGCGCCCAATTTAGAACGTTTCTGTTTTTTCAAACAAAACAAAACAAAGCAAAGTATAAGCCACCTTGCAACATGCCATGACTACAGACAGACTGCTTTCAGAATAAAATCACAAAAATAGAAAACTCCTCCTGCACTGTTGCCTTCTTCCAAATGTCAATATCCCCTTAACATCTCCCTGGTCTTTTCATTCCCTAGAGCCCTGAAGTAGTTGCCCACTGTATTTTGTCCAGAATTTATATTTGTTATTTGCAGGTTGTTTTGTCTGTTAAGGATTTATTCTACCATACTGGAAACAGAAAACTTTCAGACTCTGGTTTCACTGCAAGATTCTCTAGTCTGTACCACAGCCGAATGACCATCAAAGAGAATGTTTAGTTTTCTGAAATTCCATTGCCTCACCAGTAAAATGGAGTTTCAAATGAATCAAAACATGTAAACAATGTATTAGTGTTCTCCAGAGAAGCAGAACCAATAAGATATATAGAGATATATGAGAAGAGATTTATTATAATAATTGGCTCACTTGATTATGGAGGCTGTGAAGTTCCACAGTATGCTATCTGCAAGCTGGAGAACCATGAAAAGTGGTGGTGTGATTCAGTATGAGCCTAAAGGCTTGAAAACCAGGGAAGCTGATGATCTAACTCCCAGTCCTATAGGCTGGAGGCTTGAGAATCAGGGTGGGAGGTGATGGCAGGTAGGTGGTGGAGTTTGCTGGTGTCAGACTCTTAAGTCCTAGAGTCTGAAGTCCTCAGAACCAAGAGCTCTAATGTCCAAAGGCAGGAGAAGATGGATGTCCTAGCTCAAGAAGACAGAAACGGAATTCATCCCGTCTCTACATTTTTTTTTTTTTTTTTGGTGACGGAGTCTCCCTCTGTCGCCCAGGCTGGAGTGCAGTGGCGCGATCTCGGCTCACTGCAAGCTCCGCCTCCCGGGTTCACACCATTCTCCCGCCTCAGCCTCCCGAGTAGCTGGGACTGCAGGCACCCGCCACCACGCTAATTTTTTTTGTATTTTTAGTAGAGACGGGGTTTCACCGTCTTAGCCAGGATGGTCTGGATCTCCTGACCTCGTGATCCACCCGCCTCGGCCTCCCAAAGTGCTGGGGTTACAGGCCTATCTCTACTTTTTTGTTCCATTCATGTCCTCAAGGGATTGGATGATGCCTGCCCATGTTGGTGAGGGTGGATCTTCTTTACTCATCTACTGATTCAAATGCTAATCTCTCCTAGAAATACCCTCAGAGACACACCCAGAAATAATGATTTTTCAAGTATCTGGGCATCCCTTAGTCCAATCAAGTTGAGACATAAAATTAACTATCAGAGGCAACAATGAAATGTTAATTTTCTTTCTCCATATCTTCTCTTCTTTCACAGACAGATTCAATCTGTAATCCTGGATTTTCCATGTTCAAAAGCCAGCCTGAAACCATCATTTCTGGCAGCAATTTTATAAAGTAGAGGCTCTAATTTTCTGGCCTTGCTCCATTTAAATGAGAACTTCCCCTACCTGTCAGGTAGTGGGAATAGGACAGGAGGAAGTTACCTAATCTTAGTAAAACCAATAGCTTAAAGCTGAACTAAAGTAAACATATTTGTTCTTACAAGTCCTTTGGCTTTTTCCCCAAACTCCCCCAATGCCAGGCAGTTTTTATAAGTCATCTCTTCTACTAAGCCTTCTCCATGTTGCTAGTTCCTTCAGTTTTTTCTCCCAGTTTTTCATAGGGAGTTTACTGACCTTCTAAAAGTATTAATTCATTTTATATGCAGAAAGGTTTAGTTATAATCTTGTCTTATCTTATTTCCTGTAATTATCTAAAAGCTCTTTTTTTTTCACAAATAAAATGGCCATGAAGTATTAGACTAATTGAACTCATTTATACGCCCAGAGAGGAGTACTATGACCAATGACCAACTTTTAAGCAAGGATTGTTGGTTTTGTTTGCTTGTTTTGAGATGGAGTTTCACTCTGTCACCCAAGCTGGAGTGCAATGGCTTGTATTTTTAGTAGAGATGGGGTTTCACCATTTTGGCCAGGCTGGTCTTGAACTCCTGACCTCAAGTTATCTGCTTGCCTCGGCCTCCCACAGTGCTGGGATTACAGGTGTGAGCCACTGCCTGTGTTGTTTTTTTAAAGTTGCCATTCCATTCACTTTACAAGGGAAAGAAAAATGATGTATATCGGCTCGCAAGATCTTATTTGCAATTCTGAAATCCAAAAAGCTCTGAAAATTTAAGTTCTTCTGCAAGTTTGGTACAGATTCATTTGGCTGAAAAGCCTGACTGCAACTTGTATGAGGTTTTTCTTAGCCTTTCATTATCAATTTAGTGTAAGCATTCATATATGTCGCTGCAAAAATATTGATGTGGTTGATTATGGGCTGCTGCTCAACATTCCAGATTTGGTGTTTTGTAATATATAGCATTATACATTACCTGTCTAGAATTTGAAAAGTTCTTAATTTCATTTTAATTAATTAATTAATTAATTGATTTTTTTGAGGCAGGGTCTCACTCTGCCACCCAGGCTGGAGTGCAGTGGTGCCATCACATAGCTCACTGCAGCCTCAACCTTCTGGACTCATTTGATCCTCCCACTTCAGCCTCCCGAGTATCTGGGACTGCAGGCGTGCACCACCATGCCTGGCTAATTTTTATATATTTTGTAGAGACAGGGTTTCACCATATTGCCCAGGCTGGTCTTGAACTCCTGGGCTCAAATGATCCTCCTGCCTCATCCTCCCAAAAGGCTGAAATTACAGGCATGAGCCATGGCAACTGGCCCGAAAATTTCTTAATTTTAAAACAACACATCTTGTTCTTAGGGTTTTGGATAAGGGATTTCAGATCTACATTTATAAAGACAATGTTTTACAAACTTAAAAATGCTTCATAAATTTTTATCACACTCACCTTAATAAATTGTTAGAAATTATTAAAACAGTACAAATTCATGGTCAGAGTATCACCTCTAAGTAATTTCTAATAAACAGATGGAATGGAAAACTTCTATTTTATATATATATGAAGTATAGAAGTATGGACATATTCATGTCTTATATTTTATATTAAAAATTATATTCCATAAAAGCAATTATTTAGAGATAATATACTATTGTGTTAAACAACCACCAGCAAATTAAATTCGACATGATATAATTAACTAACATTAATTTGCATTTAGATGTTAAGAAAAGCAGCAATTGGAAAACCACAACCTACTCTAGTCAACAACATATGCTGATTGCCCGAACTACAAAAATTCTAACTTTCTGCACATTTGCATCACAGTCCAGTCCAAACCTTGCAAAATTTCAAAAAGTTGTATGATAGCCAGACTTGAAAGCAAAGCAAATTCTCAGAAAGCCTTAAGAATGAGCTAATGTTAACTTATGAATATAAAATGTCAGTAGCCTTTAATTAGTCATTTTACAGTTATAAGGTAATAAGGTATGTAAAAATGAAAGCCAAAATAATTTATCTTTTCAGGTTGGGCACAGTGGCTCACATCTGTAATCCCAGCACTTTGGGAGGCGAAGGCAGGAGGATCGCTTGAGTCCAGGAATTTGAGACCAGCTTGAGCAATATAGTGAGACCCCCATATATACAAAAAAACGTACAAATTAGTCAGGTGTAGTGGTGTGCGCCTGTTGTCACAGCTACTTAGGATGCTGAAGTTGGAGGATCGCTTGAGCCCAGGAGGTTGAGTCTGCCGTGAGCCAAGATGGTGCCAGTGCACTAAAGCCTGGGCAACAGAGTGAGACCTTGTCTAAAAAAACAAACAAAAGCCCCCAAACAAACAAATACAGGGTTTTCATTTTTATGGTTAATTCATGACTCATTAAGATTACCCAGTAGGCCAGAAACCATACTATAAAGGTCATTGATCTAAAATTATGGTTATTGTGTTGAATGGGTGATGGTATTTGGTGGTAGGGCTGAAGACAGACGGTAAGACTCAGTTTTTCCAACATAGTACAGTCATCAAAGACATAAGAGCAGGAGTGAACAATGAGATATCCACTTTGTGGGTACTCATAGAATTAACATTAACAAATATAAGGAAAATACTCTGTATAATTGTTCTTTGATGCAGTTCATAAGATCCACAAAACCATTTCATTTTCCTACATTTTGTCACAAGTGCGGATGTTTTAAAATGATGCAAGGAAGTTACATTATAGCAACAAGGACAGGTCGAAGCCCTTAAGTTGTTTTAGGTAAATGGACCTATGGTTAGAACTTTGTAACTTTTTACTGTCAAACAGGCCTCATGAGTTTTTCGTTTTGATGATTAGGGAGGAGAGGATTTTAATGCAAATAAAATTTTTAGTGAAATTGTACCGTTGCCATTTAAACCTCCAAGACCGAAATTATATTGACCCTGTGAGTGCATCTTTGAGGTCCCGATCGAAATCACTATATCTCTTGATTAGATGTGTGTATTTTCATTTTTGTTGGTTTTCTTTGTTTTCTTGATTTACAGGGCTCTGTAAAGTCTTTCATTATTTTCCCTTCTAATCTGTAGATTTTCTTTCCTTAGATTATTTATTATGGCTGGCTCTTTTTAAATTCTTGCCTTATTTTAAATATCATTATCACTTCCCTTACCCTGATTCTGTCCTTGCTTTATTTTCATCATAACACTTTTCTTCGTAACACTTAAAATTATGTTAAATGTTTCTTTCTTTTTAATTTCTCCCCCGCCCCCTCCTTTTTTTTTGAGACAGTCTCGCTCTGTCTCCCAGGTTGGAGTGCAGTGGTGCGATCTTGGCTCATTGCAACCTCTGCCTCCTGGGTGGAAGCAATCCTCCTGCCTCAGCCTCCTGAGTAGCTGGGATTACAGGCATGTGCCACCACACCCAGCTAATTTTTTGTATTTTCAGTAGAGACAGGATTTTGCTGTGTTGGCCAGGCTGGTCTCAAACTCCTGGCCTCAAGTGATCTGCCTGCCTCAGCCTCCCAAAGTGAATGTTTATTTCTAGTCTCTCTTCATACCATGCCCATGTAGGTTTTAGGACAGCAGCAACCTTGTATTGTTTCCTACTAAACTGCTAGTCCAAGAACAATAGGTAACACAGAACAGGTACTTAATAAATATTTGTTGAATAAATGACTTAACATGTGAATGAACAGATGAAGAGTTAAAGTGAAGGAAAATTGCAAGTATTTGCAATGGGTGAAAATGCGAGATCCACTATCACTTAACTATTTCTTGGATATCTTAAATGCCCAGTACAATATTAATACTATGGAGTGTTTAGATTTTGGCTTAAAGACTTTGAAACTGGGAGTGAATAAAAAAAGTACTGTCCTCCAATATATCTCAAAAATTGCTGTGATTCTTTAAAATGCTTATCTCTAATGGGACACACAGAAAAATGGCAGCCAATGCATTAGCATAGCATTCAGAGACATAAAGCTTAGTGATACTCAAGGCTGGAAAGGTCTTTTATTCCTTCCCTTAATTCCTTCCCTTCACTGTCTGATTCCTCAGCACAGGAGGCTGGATAAAGTTGAACTGTGTTCCTGATGAGTCAAGCCAGGGCTGGGCTGATGTCCTGCAGGGTAGGACAAGGCGTGCCAAAATTAAAAAGTAGAGTATTTTTTAGTTTAAAAGGTAAATTTGAGCTTCCAAAAATAAAAATCGTAGTATATTGGGTAAACAATGAAGTAAAACTGAGGACAGAAACAGAGTAATGTTGTCCAAGAAAATGACTACACATGTTCATGACTCATTGCTTTTGCTCACTAAACTATACGATGCATGGGGAGATTGAATTGGTATGAAGGAAGAGATTTGAATAAGGCTTGTAGATATACTGAGAAGAACACTAAATGTGGCCTCTAGCCCTCAAGATATACAATCTAAGGAAATAATCTAACTTCTTTGAATATGTTTTCGTATCCATGATGTGCAAATATAATATATGCCTCAAAGTCTGTGTGTGTGTGTGTGTGTGTGTGTGTGAAAATTAATCAAGAGGAAGTAAAATAAGCTATCTTGCCTACAGGATTTACTCAATTTGTTGAAATGTCATCTTATGAATGCTAGATCAATATTTGAAATCTACTCACCTTTTGAAAAGCCATGAATCTGAAATATAGCCTAGGATATTGAGAGAGCAATTTTCTCAGGATTCATCATTAATCAAACATGTATTGAGCACACCAGTTTGCATAAGCACTGTACTAAGCTCCCATGACCCAAAGACAAAAGAAATATAATCTAATGGAGAAATTAAGAAGTATATAATGCTGTTGTTATAAAAATGTCTTTCAGCTACAATACTGTAAATAACAATGATTTAAAGTAGAACGTGACTAGTACAAGAAGAGAAAATAAAAGTGTTGTACGCATTAGAAGACATAGACAGAACTTTCATCTGCAGCAACATGGAAATACAGGGAAGGCAATATGGAAAATGGAATGCTAGATAACAATTCCTTTATAAGTTAATGTGGCACAGGTATGCTATAAAGATAGTTTTACATGGATATATTTTTTGATGCCTCACTTTAACATTGCAAAGTGTCAATTTTCCTAGTTGTATAACGAATATTTTAATTTTTTCATTCTTTTATTTGAATAGTGTTTGTCATTTACAGAGTCTATAATGTACCTATTAAACCTTCGACGATTTGTAAGAGTGAGCCCAGAATAGAGCTAACAATGGATTAAATTGTGAGTGGCTTCAATTCTTCTGATAGAAATTGTGAGACTGTCACACTTGAGAGCTAATTTCTCAGCAATATAAACCATTGGCTTCAGGAACATTTTGTTCTGAAGCAAATGCTCAAGGTATCTTGATTTAAGTGAATTTATTTAGAAAGTGAGTGGGGTTGAATCTTATGCAACTGTTTGATTAAGTTTGACATTCTTGGGAGAGTGATACTTACTAAAAGGTAAGGCTGTAAATGACAAAAAAGTTCCAGAGGAGGCTCTAACAAAATAGAGAACATGGAAACCATTTGAAAGTTTGAGAGTAAAAGTTAGTGAAGTCGTGGAAACTGTTAACCTTTGGAAGACAATTTTGAACTGTGTTTAGGAAAAAGTCATGTACAACTCAACTACCTCTCTGGGATTTGAATCTCAACCTCCATTACTTAGTGTCTTTCAGCTCCCCACACATATTGTTTCCTATCCAAAAATCTTGGACGGAAAAAATATCAAAGTCCTACATCGACTTCCTGTAATTATAATGCCATCATTTACATGAAAAAATTATATTGTATAAACATGGAATGACTCTGGGAGGCAGCAAGACAGAATTGTTGAAAAGTTCACATTATATTGAAAGAAAGGCATTATCATTTTCATAAGGCACAGAATACTTTGAATTATCTGCAAACAAATCCTTACCAAGGCGAGAGAAGGCCTGCTGTGTTTTGGTGAATAGATAAGATGGCATTTGAAATAACACATTAATTGTTTATATACAAATGATGCTATTAGATAGTACTAGAAAACAGTTTGTTCTCTTAAGTAGGTCAAGCATTCCCTCCTGAAACCTTGTTTACATCAGAGATTTCACAAACATAAATTGCTCTCTAGAAATACTGCAAAGGAAGCCCAAGTCAAATATCACAAATTCCAGATTAATGGAGCTTGAATTGAAGAGAGAGTGCTGCCTTTTACTTATGTATTAAAGTTCATAATATTTCGTTATTCTTAATCAGTTGATAATCTGCATGTATCCACTGGTTAAAAACAATTTTACTGAATGTTTGGAATGCTTTCCTGTGAAAAACTTCAGATGATAAAATATGGACATGAAATTCTAGATCTTCCAGAGTCAATATTTAGCTTAATTCTCCCTTATTTTTAAGGACATGAACATTTCAGCTGCGAGATCTAATGGGCAGAGGTGTTGTAAATAGACTCACCGCCAATGGTCTCTTTTTGACATCTCTGCCCTACCCATGTGCCTGAGCTACACAAATGGCCAAAAATGGAAGAAACAAACCAACATTGTAGTTTCTTTGTAAATGTTCTTTTATTCTCACTTCACTTCTTTGAATGGCCTTAAAAATTACACTAATCCATGACAATCATGCTCTTTGCAGTCTCTTTTCTTGAAGATATTTGTCACAAAATGGATCTGCAGTGCATGCTGTCTTCCTTGGAAATTTTCCCTTCCCTGGCCTTCCCTTCCCCTCCTCTCTTCTCTCCTCCTCTCCCTTCCTTTTTTCTTTTCTCGTCCCTGTCCGAATCCTGATGGAACAAATCCTCACTGCCAGAGTTAGCAGAATCCAAACTATAATCGTCCTTTTAGTATAACACATACAATAACATATTATAGCAGTGAGCCAGAACTAGAACCTTTGTAATTTATTTTTTTTAAAAAAGGAACGAAATCTGTTGACTTAAAGATGAACTAAGACCTTATTTTCAGACTAAAAATTAAAATAAAATCAATCCCCTGGGTTTTTCTTTTCTTTCTTTTGTTCTTCTTTTTCTGTGTGGCTTCATTATGAAATAAAATGGCTTTATAAGTAAAACAAACCTGTATACAAATGACTAAAATAAAGGGATAAAGACTTATCCCATTTTTTCTCTTTTTCACCCAAGGAACTATTTTTTCACCTAAAGAGAGATCTGAAGACTTAAACATGATTCCCTGAAATAACCAGCCAGCAATTCTGCAAAAAGGGAACCAAAATAAATACATCTTCTTAGAAGTCAGTTATAATTTCACATCTGACTTTTTTTTTTCTCTTTTGCTTACATGTTTCTTAATCCCTATTCCTCTCTGTCCCCATTCTACCTCCTTTGGGGAAGAGCCAAAGATCCCGGTAGGGTATCTGGTCTCCCCCTTCCTTGACAACTGATATTGCTACTTGAAATATTTCTCATGCAGATTACTTCAGGAGACTGGTGAATTAATGCCTTGTGATGACAATGACCTAGAAAATATCCTTAAATAATTGCTGCTAATAGGCTCAGTTTTGTGATGGATATATTCTTAGAAATAAATTGTACCTGAATTTTAAGTGAACAGCTCAGGGTTAATCTGATTTCCTTTGGTTTATTTTCAAAGGAATGAGTAGTTTACTTCCAAGAAAGTTTATATTTTGTTTATGCTAATGTTCTTTTAGGCTATATTTGATGCCTCATTATAAGGCTGTTCCTTGTGCCATGACCTTCATGTCCAATATGGACGAATTAAGCCTTTTGATTATCCTCTAATTCTAAATGTACAGAGACTAATGTCTTGATGATGAAATGATCTTACTTCCTTATTTCAAGACGCAATGGATTTAGGTCTAGTAATATCTTTGTCTGAGGCTTGTAATCTTGATGAGGTTTACTATTTTCCTGTTGATCTATATCTTCCTTCTTTTTGAACCAGTGATTTCTGATCATTCGTTCTTAAGACTAGGTTCTAATTCGCATATCTAACTCCAACTCTTAGAGTTATTTCTCTGCATAAACTGGGCCACACATTATACCTTACTGAATATAGGAAAAAGAAAGAAGAAATTTGCATCTGGTCATGCCCATGATACTTTTCTCTCAGAGGATCTTTACAAGTAGGTTTATTTGTGACTTCAGATTTTAGATAATCAGTTTTACTCAGAGGTCGAGAAGTTCAAACTTTTTTTGTGGGGAGGGGATAGATGGAGAAGACAGTGAAATTTCAGAAATAAGTACTTCATTCCAAGATCTGGATGCTGAGTGTTGGAGGACTCATTTGACATTTTATTTTAGAAGCTGACCCAGGAGGACTCTGGTGAGGTGGTATTGAGATATCCTAGTTAATGTGATATTTATTCTTGAATGATTTGATTTCAATACGTATTTGGAATCTTTTAGAAGAAAAAAAAACCAAAAAACCTTCAGCATCTATGGAGGAAAGCAGGTATATGCCACATGTCTTTGACAGCAATGCATGCTGTTTTGATTGATGCAACATATTTACCTTGATAAGTTCCCTCTCATTAGTTTACATCTATACTAAATTAAACTAAAATCACCAAGGAACTGTTGTCTTTTCTGTGATGAGGACCAGTGTGATTTTGCGTATATGCAAATAAGTACTTTAAAATATTTTAATAAAACATTTTAGGTTGAAAAAATTAGCACAAAGTCATGAAATAGACAAATGTCTATATAACTCTAGCTTAAGAAATAAGACTTTTCAGTTACTATTTCCTTCTTCCCTTGACAAAGATAAACATAGTCTTGAGTTTTCATGCATGTTTTTATTTATGTATTTAATTTATTTTTATAGATTTAAGGGGTGCAAGTGCAGTTTGGTTACACAGTTATATTGTGTAGCGGTGAAGTCTGGGCTTTTAGTGTAACCATCACCTGAATAGTGTGCATTGTAGTCATTAAGTAATTTGTCATCCCTCACACTCCTCCCACCCTCTGGCCTTTCTGAGTCTCCATTGTCTGTTATTCCACTTTCTGTATCCATGTGTACACATTATTTAGCCCCCACTTATAAGTGAGAACATGAGGTACTTGAGTTTCTGTTTCTGAGTTATTTCACTTAAGATAATGGCCTCCTGTTTCATTCATGTTGCTGCAAAAAACATGATTTCATTCTTTTTTTTATGACTAAGTAGTGTGCTACAGTATTTCCATACCACATTCCCTTTGTTTAATCATCCACTGATGGGCATCTAGATTGTCTCCATGACTCTGCTATTGTGAATAGTGCTGTGATAAATATCCGAGTGCAGATGTCTTTTTCATATAATGATCTGATTTCCTTGGGTGGATACACAGTAGTGGGATTGCTGGGTGGAATGATAGTTCTATGTTTAGTTCTTCAAGAAATCTCCATGCTGTATTCCATAGAGGTTGTACTAATTTACATTAACAACAGTGTATAAGTGTTCCTGTTTCTCCGCATTCTTGCCAACATCTGTTATTTTTAGACTTTCTAATGATAGCCATTCTGACTGGTGTAAGATGGTATCTCTTTGTGGTTTCAATTTGCACTTCTGTGATGATTACTGATGTTGAATGTTCTGTCAAGTGTTTGTTGGCTATTTGTGTGTCTTCTTATGAAATATATCTTCATATAATTTGCCCACTTTTTAATGAGGTTATTTGCTTTTTTCTTATTGAGTTGTTTGAGTTCCTTGTAGATTCTGGTGGATATTAGGCCTTTGTCAGATGCACAGTTTGCAAATAATTTCTCAATCCTGTAGGTTGTCTGTTCACCCTGTTGATTCTCTTCCCATGTAGAAATTTTTTAGTTTAATTAAGTCCCATTTGTCTACTTTGTATTTTTGATGAATTTGCTTCTGAGGTTTTAGTCATGAATTCTTTGTCTAGGCCAATGTCTAGAAGAGTTTTTTCTACGTTTTCTTCTAGAATCTTTATTTATTTATTTATTTATTTTATTTAGAATTTGTACTTTATAAGTTTCAGGTTATACATTTAAGTCTTTAATCCATCTGGAGTTAATTTTTTTAATATGGTGAGAGATATAGATCTAGTTTCTTTTTTTCTGTTTTTTAATTTTTTTTTTTAAGAAACTTCACTAGCAGGAAAGGTCCAGTTTTATTTTTCTGCATGTGGCTATCCAATTTTTCCAGCCCCATTTATTGAACAGGATGGCCTTTCTCCAGTGTATGTTTTTGTTGACTTTGTTGAAGATCAGCTGGCTATAGGTATGTGGCTTTATTTCTGAGTTCTTCATTCTGATCCATTGATCTATGTGTCTATTTTTATACTAGTACTATGCTGTTTTGATTACTATAGTCTTGTAGCATAATTTAAAGTCTGGTAATGTGATGATTCCAGCTTTGTTCTTTTTGCTTAGGACTGCTTGGGCTATTTGGTCTCTTTTTTGGTTCTATATGAATTTTAGGATTGCTTTTTCTAATTCTATGAAAAATGACATTGATATTTTGATAGGAATTGCATTGAATCTGTAGATTTCCTTGGGTAGTATGTTCATTTTAATGAATGTTCCTTCCAATCCATGTGCATGAGGTGTTTTTCCATTTGTTTGTGTTATCTACAATTTCTTTAATCAGTGTTTTTTAGTTTCCCTCATAGGAAACTTTTACCTCTTTGGTTCAATGTTTGCATGTTTTTATATTTTGCTAATTTTGCATGCAAGCTTAAACAATGGTATACACACACACTTACACACACACACACACACACACACACACATATGTTTATAGTTGGTCCTCATTTGTGGATTCAATACTTGCAAATTTGTCTACTTACAAAAATGTATTTGTAACTCCAAAGTCAATATTAATGCTGCTTTTACAGTCATTTGCAGGTATACACAGAGCACAGAAAAATTTGAGTTGCTCAACTCACATGTTTCCAGCTGAGGACAAGCAAGGTGATGCTCTACCTTCTTGTTTCAGCTCTCATACTGTAAATAAATGTCCTTTTTACAATCCATTTAGTGTCATGTTTTTCTGCATTTTTGCAAATTTTGTTGGTAATTTCAGTTTAAAATGTAGTGTTGAAGTGTTTCTAACATTCCTAAGTGCAAGAAGGCTGTCATGTACCTTATGGAGAAAATGTATTTGATAAACTTTGTTCAGGCATGAGCCATAATGCTGTTAGCTGTGAGTTCAATGTTAATGAATCAACAACATATATTAAATTAGATGTCTTGAAACAGAAACACACACAAAACAAGAATATGTATTGATCAGTTGAGGAAAACATTGTACCTGAAATTCAGAGGAATCTAACCCTGTATTTCCTGTTTGAGCAATGGTTTAGCTAATTCAGTGTTCATGGTGACTTTATAGGAAATAACTACCATGAATAATGAGAGTTGACTGCATATATATATATATATATATATATGAGAAAATATACATTTCTCTTTGCAAATAAAAGTCCAATTTTGTGAAATTTTGTTTTAGATATATAAGTATGTGAGCATATAAATATATATATATGTATACATATATGTCTATGTATCTCGGTGATTGTATAAATTATATTTCTTACTCTTGGTCCTGGTAGAATTTTTTAAAAATTTTAATTTAATTTAATTTTAAGTCCTGGTATGTACATACAGGATGTGCAGGTTTGTTACAACCCATCACCTAGATATTAAGCCCCACATGCATTAGCTATTTATCCTGATGCTCTCCCTCCCCGCTCTCCCCTGAGATGCCTCAGTGTGCATTGTTCCCCTCACTGTGTCCATGTTCAGCTCCCACTTAGAAGTGAGAACATGTGGTGTTTGGTTTTCTGTTCCTGTGTAACTTTGCTGAGGATAATGGCTTTCAGCTGCATCCATGTTTCTGCAAAGGACAAGCTCTCATTCCTTTTTATTACTGCGTAGTATTCCATGGTGTATATGTACTGCATTTTCTTTATCCAGTCTATCATTGATGGGCATTTGGGTTGATTCCATGTCTTTGCTATTGTGAACGGTACATGCATGTATTTTTATAATAGAAAGATTTGTATTCCTTTGGGTATATACCCAGCAATGGGATTGCTGAGTCAAATGGTATTTCTGATTCTAGGTCTTTGAGGAATCACCACACTGTCTTACATAATGATTGAACTAAATTACATGCCCACCAACACTGTAAAAGCATTCCTATTTCTCCACAGCCTTGCCAGCATCTGTTGTTTGTTGACATTTTAACAATTGCCATTCTGACTGGCGTGAGACTGTATCTCATTGTGGTTTTGATATGCATTTTTCTAATGATCAGTGATGTTGAGCTTTTATTCATATGTTTGTTGGCCGCATAATGTCTTCTTTTGAGAAGTGTCTGTTCATGTACTTTGCCCGCTTTTTAATGGGGTTGTTTGTTTTTTTCTTGTAAACTTGTTTAAGTTCCTTCTGGATATTAAATCTATGTCAGATGAATAGATTGCAACATTTTTCTCCCATTCTTAGGTTGTCTGTTCACTCTGATGATAGTTTCTTTTGCTGTGCAGAAGCTCTTTAGTTTAATTAGATCCCATTTGCCAATTTTGGCTTTTGTTTTTGTTTTTCTGTTGAAATCTTTGCCCTTGCCTATGTCCTGAATGGTATTGTCTAAATTTTCTTCTAGGATTTTTATAGTTTTGGATTTTATATTTAAGTCTTTAATTCATCTTGAGTTAATTTTTGTAAAAGGTGTAAGGAAGGGGTCCAGTTTTGATCTTCTGCATATAGCTAGCCAGTTTTCCCGTCACCATTTAGTAAATAGGGAATCCTTTCCCCATTGCTTGTTTTTGTCAAGTTTGTTGAAGATCAGATGGTTGTAGATGTGAGGTCTTATTTCTGATATCTCTATTCTGTTCTATTGGTCTATGTGTCTGTTTTTGTACCAGTAACATGGTAGAAAAATTTTTAAGCCACTTATCTATAATGGTATTCACATTTAAGTTCTCCTGGACTAAAGATTGTGTACATCAATGAAGCCAGTCTAGAGGTTAATTAAGTTGACTTCTATAAATCATTTAACAAAAAAAATTGCAAAGTTCAAAATAACTTTCTAGAAATAATGGCTCAATGTTTAGAAGAGCCAACAATTATTACATCTATCAATAGGGCTCAACTGAGCTAAATTTCTTTAGGATCTTTAGTAACTCAGGTTAGTATATCTTAAAGCTTCTAAATTTCAAAGGTGTTAGGGCCATGTCAGGGTTTTACTTCAGGTCTGTTCCGTGCCAAGTCAAGTGGACATAATTCTCATGGGAGGGAAAGCTAGGAAGATTCTTTCCGCATGATTCTTGTGCATGAGAACAACCCTTGGGAAACATAATTAGGGAAAAGAGAATAGGAAAAATATATCAGCTCCTTAGAGAACTCGGAGAACTCGTTAAAGAACAAGATAACTTGATGTTAATGATCTGCAATGCACTGGTTAGGTTGTTTGTGTTTGGATCATATCAAATGTTATTCAGTTCAACACTTGGAGTCAATAAAACTTAAATTATGCAAACATCTTTTGGATCTCATAATTAAATCTCATGTTTTCTTATTATCTTCTCTTTCATATCTAATGCTAATATCTATTAGAAGAGGTTTTGTTATAAACCACTGCAATAGAAAGTCTAATGTCTTCAGGTTGCCCTAATAAAGACTGAAAAGTAACCTCTAAAACTGGCACTGTGGATTTAATGGAAACAAACAAGACTTGAAATTTGCGTTTGATCAGTTGCATTCTCTTGCATCATCTAGACTTGTTTTATTCATAATGTGTTTCAGCCCATCAGAAAAACAATGCCAAAATATTAACAATGCAAGCTTTTGAAGGCTTGTTTCCTTGCATTATATTGTGTCATCTTTGGCTTCATCTGTAAAGTTCAATTTTTATGTTTCTTGTTAGGTAGAAAATTCTTTCCCTGAAGGGATGTCATTAACACTGTTAGTGAGTAGGTGCTAAGGGATGCAACACACTCTCTTTAAATTATGTAAGCCAGTTTTATTGTCCTTTCTGCTGGAATTCCTGCACCTCCCCTGCTGTTGATTGGTCCTCCATAGGCTTTGGCTCTTGACTGGTCTCTGCTAAGACAGAACAGTCTTTTTTTGTGCTGTGTTTAACATTAAATTGTGGTCCACAGAGTTCTTGCAAACCGGTAAAAACTAACTGAGCTTCCCTTAAAGTCAATTTCCTCATTGGAAGGTTCTGAGTGATTTCTACAGACTTACACTTGGGTCCCCCAAGTTCTTTAGGGAGCTAGAACTTTCTGAGTCAGAGGCTCTTATTAAAGTTCGTATATTTCAAGCAGGTGCCTCTCATTCTAAAGAACTGTGGGTAGAGTGAAGAATGATTTTGAAATTTCCATTCTTAACTCTTTCTGCCTGGCTTCCCTGCTTACCAGATGTCTTAAATGTGTTGCTGTGTCACCATTGTACATTGACTCAGCTAGACGTTGACCTTAGATTTACCTCAAGGCACTCAAGCCAAAGGAAATAGTTAAGCAGGAGCTAGAGCAAACAAATAGGCCCACATGCCTTATATGTTTACTATAATCACCTGCTTAAATGAAGGCAATGTTAATGCAACTAGGAATTATTTTTGCATTAATAAAAAATACTTCTGATGATATCTAATAGCAAAAGTAATTCTGACAAGGAACAGTGGTGGCCTCAGGGGAGATAAACTGGGTGGCTAGGGTAAAGGGAGGGAGAAAGAAGGAAGGGTGATTTACATTAATTTCACTGAACAACCTTTTGGAGTTTGTATTATCTATTTAAAAATAGAAAATGTAGAACAAAGCAAATGTAAATAAAGACAATGAAAAGAGAAAAATATTTCTGCCCAATTACTTTAACTAAAAGGGAAACAATGGCATACCGGTTTTTAGGAGAACTTTCTTTTTTTATTGTGGTTTGCCTTCTGATGAGTCTGTAGCCTTTCTGAACCTAAGATAAACCTTGGGGGTGGTGAGGAGGATACTTTGATGAACGTTGAACTCTCTTTTGCTCACATGCAATGGCATGTGCTATTTTGTATCTCAGGTTTCATTTGGGCATTTATCAAAGCATCAAAGAGTCAGAAGGGTTGCTAAAGGCCATCATTTAGAATTAACATCTATCCCCCTTTTTCTTTTTACAAATGAGAAAGCTGAGGCTGAGGGCTACATCAGGAAGTATTCAAGCTTACACAGGCCTGGTAGGGCTGGGTATGATGCTAGATGGGGGGTTCTTTCCTCAATATAGTTATAGCTGGTGACTTACTCATATAGAGAACAGTGACTTAGTTGGTGAATGTGGACATAATTACAGGCAGAATTTGGTGTCAGTATCAGGAAAGCCCAAAGATTCTTTGTTTTAAATTTATAAAAATGTCAGAATGGAGACAACTGCACCAAGTGAAGGACAATGTAAATTACAATCCAACCTCATTTCTCTATTGGAGTGGAAACTTGGATGGGAAAGGCCATATTTCATGCAGTGATGACTACCCTAACAGTTTCACACACTCCAGTGAACATTACTAGTTTTGCTCTCCTTGTCCATATGTGTTTGCTTTTGTGCCTCAAGGAAAATGGGAATAGAAAGAGCAAGGCCTTTCCAGGAGTGGAGGCTAAATGGCCTGGTCTTCCAAGACCTCAATGGAGTAGGCTCTTAGGAAAATACTACGTTGGAAGAAAAATTTAATTAATTAAAATCTAAATGTTGGCTGGGCACAGTGCCTCATACCTGTAATCCCAGCACTTTGGGAGGCCAAGGTGGGCGGATCACCTGAATTCGGGAGTTTGAGACCAATCTGACCAACATGGAGAAACCTCGTCTCTACCAAAAATACAAAATTAGCTGGGTGTGGTGGTGCATGCCTGTAATCCCAGCTACTCGGGAGGCTGAGGCAGGAGAATTGCTTGAACCTGGGAGGCAGAGATTGCAGTGAGGTGAGATCACACCATTGCACTCCAGCCTGGACAACAAGAGTGAAACTACATCTCAAAAAAAAAAAAAAAAAAAAAAAAAAAAAGAAATCTAAATGTTTTTGTGAGGACAGATCAAGAAGCTTGTGAGAAAATAAAATTGTGGTGTTCTGATGCAGATGCTGGTTCTTAAGAAATAGGAATTTGCAGCAAGTGGCCTATGTCACTCTGAAGGGGTTTTCACCATTGGAGCTGTACTAAGTTGTGCCCAAGGATGGGGCTGTGGTCTGGGTCAGAAGTGACTTGATTGGTCCATTTTTACTTGTATTCCCAAGAGTCCCTGAAATCTTTCCCTGAGATGGAGCTGTATCACTACAATCCATCAGCACATGACTATTAGAATGTACTTTAGAAGACGTACTTCCGATCTGATGAGAATTGCTTAAAATTTTTAACAGCTTCCCATTGCCTTTGGTCAAAACTTGTTCATGAAGTCAAAACTTGTTCATGAACCTTGCAAACCTGGTCAACATCCCAGCCCCATTTTCCTCCATTCCCCATGAACCTGGAAGTCCCAGCCTCTCTGAATTGCTTGCAATTCCTTGAATGTACAGCAGCCTGTCATGTCTCTGAAACCTGGTTACCTGCAGTTGCAAGATGCCACCTCCTTCTTTTTATTTTTTAACCCATTTCCTGTTTGTATTTGATATCTCAGTTCAAGCATCATTTCATATATTATTTAGTCATCAAAGATTATTGTTACCGGGGACAAAGATGAGTAAAACATGCACCCTACTCTGGAGGAGCTTTTAGTCAATGAGCAATAGATACGTAAACGAATGATGAGCAATTTCCAGATCTCTGTACAGGCAACAGTAGGGCATACGAGAGAAACGGAAAATATTTTTTGATATCTCCAGGCTTTCAAAGCCCCTGACTCAGTGCTCCCACACTTACTAAAACTACCACACACTCAAATCATTTGGATCTTAATCACTGGCCCATTTTCTCTTCCAGGAGAACCATCTTGATAATTTCTAAATCTCCAGCCTCTATTGCATATTGGCCTATGAGAGTGCTCCCAAAACGTTTACATTTAGTAAATAAATGTAGAAATGATGACACCCAAGAAGTCCTAGAATCCTGTGTAATCCAGTCAATGGTAGGGAGCTGGGAGTCAAAGAGAATTGGGCCCTGAATATGTGACATAGCAGGACAAATCTACCCATAAGCTCAGATAATGGAGGAGAAGCATTCAAGAATCTTATAGATTAAGCCACTCAGCCAAGAAAAGAATGGAACAGGTGCCGAAAAGAAGTAGAAACAAGAAACCTGAAGACCAATAAAGAAGGGAAGGGAGAGAGGTACTGGTTCATCCTCTGAAGTCAGGAGAGCCAGTCCCATCTAACTCAGCTGAACATTTCTAGGACGTTTCCTAACAAAATGTTCTGATTTCCCCCCTTGCACCCTCCTTATTTATTTATTTAGTATTTACTTATTTATTTATTTTTAGTGAGCTTAATTAGGTTTTTTTTATGCAACCCTAAGAAATTTTACTTACATATTATTATTAATGAACTCACGTTTTTAGAACAACACGAGGGAAAGTAATTAGCACATAATTCATGAATTCATGAGGACACTTCCCCCTACTGACTATGTTTTGATCTGCTGTCATATGTTTACATTTAAAAAATATTTCTGAATAGATTAAAAAATGATGATGAGTTTGTTAGTCTTGTTACCTGAAAATGAAAATGACCTGGACTACTATAGCCAAGAGAAGGAATGAAATGGATCAATTATTTGCTTCATTTGGCTGGTCATCATTATTGATTTGTTTTGGTTTAAATGACCCAAAAGAGTGTTCTGAAGCATCTCCCAAGGATCATAAGCAGTCCTAAGTCCACATCCAAATCTGTATAATTAGTAATTCTTGTAACTGGCAACATGACCTAAGAGCAATTGGGAACACTTTGCATGCAAGCCATAAGAATATATATCCTATTATAATAACAAAGGTCAGATGTATAGGGATATTAATAAAACCAAGAAATTCCTAGTGTTCTTGAAGAAAAGGAGTAAGATTTGACTAATTAACTTGGAATTCAGGTTTAGAACAGATAAACATACATTCATCAATTATGCCAAGCTTTTCTAATTATTCAAAGCTAAAAACTATTTGGAGATATTCCAAAGACTTCTACATTTTTATAAGTATTGATAAGAAAAATAAATCTCCTCTTCCTGATTTTAGGGAAACAGACCTATATGCTATGTTTAGTTGCAGACACTTTCCATCTCTTATGTTCTATGATAGTACATCTATCTCCTTTACAATTATGTTGCTTTGTTCTTCTGTTAATGGTTTTATTATTGATATGTCATTTATTTTAAGTTATCCCCACTCCTGTTGAAAATGAATAAATAGAGGATATTTCCTTCTCTTGCAGCTATATTGATGAATCTTTCACAGTTTTTATTCCTTCCAGTCTGAATGAAACTCCCCACCATCCAAAGCAGACAGGAAAGTCCCCACATGTTGGAATGGGATGCTACGCTCGCTGTTCCCAGGGCAGCAGACCTTCATCGTTCCTTCTATACAAAATTTTTCAAGCAGTACACAGTCTCAAATTCTGGGCAATAAAAAGGAAGTGACTGGTTTTTATTATATGCAGGATATTAATGCTTATAAACATTTATTAATAATATATATTTTCATACTTAATAACTAATAGCTCAAGAAAGTAGTTTATATATCCCTACCTACAGAGGGAGGAAAGCCAAGATCCAAGACACATCTCCGATTTGGGATTTAAAATCTGCTTCCAAATTGATGTGCTTAAAATCAGTTGTAAATTCTAATACTTTGAAATTCACTTTGGAAACTTTGGTTTGCTGTTGGAGAGAGATATGACATTTGCAGAAGAAAGTTGGCTGATGCGTGAGCTGTGGGAGGAGCATGTGCCCTTAACTAGCAGTGCTTCCTTCTTCACTGCAAGGTTCCTTTGTGTTCTCTGCACTCCTTTGGGGAAAGACAGCTTCAGTGAAGCTCTGCATTCTCAAACATCTATTACTCTTTGGCTTGAAGATTCTCTTTTCTACAAAACTTGTTGGATTTTCCCTGACTTCTTTTAGAAACTAATGTGCACTATTTGATTTCTTTTTTCCCTAAACAACTAATAGTTGTGAGCCTTCGACCAAGAATTACATCATTTAAAATGGAGAGAGACCACATATTCACACTGAGCTTTCTTCTGTGATCCAAGTCATATTCTGTCCATGCTAATTTTCATATGAGTACCCAAGCTATGGAAAGGAAGATGGCTAAATATTCCCTAAAGGTTTTTCAAAAAGACTGACACTAACTGTTAAAAAAAGAGACAATTAGAACATTTTGAACATGGGTGGGCTATTTGTTATCATAGAATCATTTTTAATTGCTTAAGTTGATATAATGAGTTTTTGGCTATTTTTTAAAAGAGTAATTATTTTACGGAGATATATTGTGAAACATTTGTGGATACAATAATATGATATCTGAGATATGCTTTGAAAGAATATGGAAAGGAGAAGTAGATGGGAATATGGATCAAATAAGATTAACCCTTAGTTGATAATTGTTGAAGCTAGGTTCTGGGAATAGTTTGTTATCAGTTCTGTCTACCATTTTATGCATTTAAAATGTTCTGTAGTAAAAAGCTGAAAAAAAAAGTCTTAAAATATTCTATTGACAATTTATGGTTTCTTTCTGTGTGCTGTCCAGTCCAGTCTTGGTTCTAGAAACCACAGGAGTGAGTAGAGAGAGGAACAAGACTAAGCATAGAGTTGGTGATTGGAGTGTGTGACTGTGTCTATTTCAGTGTTTTTTTTGTGTAACTGTGCATTTGCTCATATGTGTAGATTGGTCATTGATTAAGTGAAAAATTGGAAATATATGTAAAAGCTTAATAATGTATTCACTGTTTTTATATCTATACATTAAATTACTCATTTTTTAAAATCCCTTTTATTAGTTATGTGCAACTGTATGATAGACTTGGAAATATCTTTAGTTCTCAAGTTTTTTAGCTGTTCTGTAAGCAAACTTTCAGGTAAACATTACTTTTGCTTAACCACAGAAAAAAATTTAAGAAAGATTGAACAACTTTCCTAACATTCATTGCATTAGTAGCATAGGCAGAAAATAAGACCATTAGTAATATTTTTAGCTCTTGGTTTACCAATTTCCATGTTATCCTAACATTCCCATGAGTTTTAGTCACAATTTTTATTTTTTACTATAATAAAATCAAATATTTTAAAACTTAGGCATCATGGAACAAGTTTAGATAATGAAGTGCCAACTGGATTTTGGCACCGTTCCTTGCATATTTGTCATCAAGAGTCAAAAGTAATAGGAAAGAAATTAGATAATAGCAGTTTGGTTTCGCAGAAATGGAATTGACATTGTACAGTCAGTGCTGTGGAATTCCGGATTCTGCAACTACAACTACCATCCTCTCTAATCAGTTTCAGCAGATACATTGGGTTGAATTAACATCCGGAAATCTTTTACTACAACGAAACTAAACATTTTTGCCTAAGTCTACAATGTTTAGTCATAACTCATGTTTGTTCTTTTTGCATTCTGAAACTATTATACATGGCCTGTCATTGAATTACTTTCCTTTAGTGTTCCTTTGTTGAGTTTGGCCAGGAAGCTTGCCCAGCCTTATGACCAACTAATACAGTATTAGGCATTTTGGAGACAGTGCTGTATTTCTTTTTGTAACAAAGTTTTCAAAGTCAAAATTGAACCAAATTCTCTTTGTCTCTCTGATATCACTAACTTTTAGTAAAAGGAAACTCCATTTTAAGGTAATCTCCCTGTCATGTGGTATTTCTCTTCCCTAACAGAAATTGTGAACTCCGTCTTGGGCCACGCGCCACCAAGTCCACTTGAACCACCAAGCACAACAGTCTTTATTTTATCTTTATTTATTTTTTATTTTCTGAGATGGAGTCTTGCTCTGTCACCCAGGCTGGAGTGCAGTGGTGCGATCTCAGCTCACTGCAACATCTGTCTCCTGGGTTCAAGTGATTCTCCTGCCTTACTAGCTGTGTTTACAGGTGCCCGCCACTATGCCTGGCTAATTTTTTGTATTTTTAGTAGAGACGAGGTTTCACTGTGTTGGTCAGGCTGGTCTCGAACTCCTGACCTCAGGTGATCCTCCTGCCTCTGCCTTCCAAAGTGCTGGGATTACAGGTGTGAGCCACCGTGCCCGGCCTACACAACAGTTTTTAGATTTCAGCTAGGGTAACTGTGGTTTACTTCCCCAGTTCCTTAGACATGATTAAACAGAACACATTGTGTAGCTATGTGTGTGGACCTGGAGGGAGTTCACAGTTTTTGTTAGGGAAGAGTTAGTGCTTTGCCTAAAACAGATGGGACATGTGTGTACTACACTTGAGACCTCCATAGATTAGAATGAGTGTGAGAATCAAAGCCATTCTCTTTCCAAGTTTGGATTTGTTTATTTCTTTCTGTTTCTGCTTAATTCACCCTTTCAGCACCAAGTTGATAAAATATTACACGGAGATATTCTTATTTTGACACCAGCATACCAGCAGGTAGAATTGTGGGCAGGGAATAGACAGTATCCAAAGATTATTTTTGCTTGTTGGTAACTTTTGGGTAATCTTAAAATGTTAAACTAGATTCCATACAGTGGTTAATCCATACAATGGCTCTCTCTGAGAGACAGTTTACTGGTGGCAACATTACCAAAGTCACAGGCAAATACCACTTCTGTGCTTTTTCCTGAGTCCAGATGATTGATTTTAAAATTAAGGAGTTTCTGCCATTTTCAGTGAAAGAGATTAAGGAAAAATAAAAAGTGGTATAATAATAATGACACCATGGCCAGCTAGTTCCTCTCTAGCCACTACAGGTCACATTATAATAATGGAAGTATTAATCCTTACTTATCCCACCATGAAACAAAGATACAATGGTGATCACTGTTTTAAATGGCAAATTCTACTCTGGTAAGTAAATTAGTCTGCAAGCTTTAACCAATAAGGAAACACAGAAGAGAAAAAGTCAAGAACAGATAAAATTTTAAAATGTGCCTAAGGTCATGTAGATGACTGTGTCAGTGTTTAATCATCCTGCCTTTACCCTTTGACAGATAGAGACCCTCCCTCAGTCATCAGTTGGAACAGCCAAGCAACTCCTCTGCAGTGTAGATCCAGGGGACAGAGTGACTCATAATCCTTCAGTGGTGATGTTACTATTAGAAGTCAGATCCAGCCACAAATATGTAACCCAGTAAGATATCCATAGGAAAATAAATTCAAGACAGACTATCCTCTATTCCAAAGTTAGTCTCTTAGAATTAGTCAGGCCTTTTTGATTTGAACTATGTTTTAGAAAAGGTTTAACTTCCTATGGAATAATTCATTTGCTGAATGATAAAGTCAGTTCAGAAGTATCTGGGGTTGCCATCTACATAGCTTGCACCCAAATAAAGAGAAATAAGCTAGAGTAAGCTTTGACCCAGGTGCCTAAATAGGTAAGTTAATACACCGAAGTTCTCAGCAGTCACCGTGAAAAATAAAAAGTAAAACTCAAAGACTACTGTTTGCACAATTCTTGACCAAGCATTTAAAAGTGCACTATGAAATGCTTATTAAACACCTTGCAGACACATATTAACATTCCTATTAAAATTAACCTGATCTTGGTTCAATAAACTCATGCCATGAAGAAATATGACATCTGTGGAACATTTAATCTCAGTAATTGGGTCACAAAAATACTAAACAGAGACCTAAACTCACATGGAAATGTTTACTTTTATTTAAAAACAGAATTCTCAAGTGCCTCTCTGCTTTCTGATTTCATTCAGGTCAAGAATAAAAATACTGAAATGTGGCAGGATTTCTAACAGAATGAAAGCCAAGAAACACTGAAAACATAGTTTTGAGATTTCCGGTTTAATTTCCAGGACAAAGAGATTCATTGTTGGTTTTATCATCTATGCTACGTAGATACCTGGATAAACAAAAGCTGTCGACCTCTTCGGGGTCACCTGTTGCCCCATTTTGGCTCTGATTTTGCACTGCTCTTCACAATACAGTGCTGGGATGAATCCAACCTCTCTTTACCACAATGGCTCCTAATCATTCCCAAAGGAAGAACTGGAAAATACTTGGAATTTTTCTTCTATAGTTTCACATTAGTTTATTCTCAGAGCACTTATCATCTGTGTTTTGAGCCACATGTTGGGTAAAGAAATATGTAAGAGGGATTTAATCACTTTTTCTCCCTGAAGGGTGATATTGTATTTTTGTTAGCATAGTGTTTATTTTGTTTTGCTTTGACACATGGCTTCTGTAAAAATTTCAGTCAGTCTTCCTCTTCGGATTTAAGTACTCAATTCCAGGCAATGAAGACAAACACCAAAGCATGACTTTTTAATATTGTAAATTTAGTTGCTTTTCATGATTAATCTTTTCATGGTATCATTCAGCTCATTATCTTATACATATTGTCTGTAACACAAAAGAATGTATCAATTTTGTGAATTCATGACAAAATTTATGAGTACTCAGGTTCCACTTATCACAATCACAAATGCTGTTTTCTTTTCTTGTAAACTTACTTCATTCTTATGCTCAAATGAAGGAATAAAAGCATTTGCTAGCAGCCAATATTCTAATATCAGCTTTGCATACACAGTTTTTTAAAATAAGACAAAGAAAAAACTGAAAAGGGAAACAGAAGTTATTAAATTTGGTTAAGGGATGACACCTGGTTTTCTGCTGCCCTGATTTGTTTTGGACTAGAATGCATTGAACAGATGTCATTCTTTCTTTCTTTCTTGCTGGGATTTTTGTCGAATATGTTTTGACATATTACTCTATTTATTTATTTATTTTTTGCATTCCCATAGCCACCACCCTATGTCCACTTTTAGCTACATTTCAGAACTCAGCCATAGCCTCCTAACTGGCAATGTGGTAAAATAGTAGCAAACTCAGGTGACTATTCATAACAGTAGAATGAAGCTGGTAAAACTCAGAAAGGCTGGGCTTAGCTGCTAAAACCCCCTTTGTGGTCAACTTATTGCCATTTGACTTCCATCTTGGATCATTCTTGCTGAGTTGCCATATACCCATTCTTTTTCACTACCTAAACCATTGCCTCACACCATGTTCCTTCAATGATTCTGCTACTAAACTGAAAGCTCCTGGTTTTATTCCTGTTTGGCATGTAGGAATGACTGTTCTTTTATCTTCGACCCTGACCTCTAACTCTGGTATTTGCTTTCTGCTTATGCTTCCTGGCTTCCTTCTACTCTGCATCCACTCAAAACAACTAGCACTTTGCAACAACAGACTTCAGCTTCCACGACAATTAATAGTAAAAGTTATGGAAGAATATAGCTCATCTTGATGCCCAGGTTATCTGCCACCAAGGGAATTATTCTATGGCTTTGTCTTCTGTGTACAATATCTGTTCTCTTTTCAGAGACCTTCACCAGTAATGTATTTATAAATGCAAACTGGTCTCTATTGGAAGGGAAGGTGAATAGCATTAAAGAATACTTTTGTATTCCATGAATTCTCAGAATGGCTTTTTGATAGATTAGAAGACTCTTCCAGGTTGCATGATTTTTTTTAGTGTGCTGACTTTTAAAGTTCTGGTATCATCCACTCTTACTACATCAGCTCTTACTACATCAATGCTATATTGGCATCCATTCCATAACCTTGCCTTCTTTATTTTTGTGTCACCTGACATAGCCGAATGAAGCATATTATACGATTTGTGGCATCTTAATCTTTGAGTCTTCAACTATTAATAGCACTTTCCTTCTCTGTGCTGGGTATTCCGCTGCTTTTTTTCCACTGGTGTCTTTTGATATCACATGTGCCATAGACATGTCAGCCCTTTAGGCAGAAGTTGCCAAAGTCATTTTGCTTTTGACTTTATCCCATTTCAGTCTGGCCTTTGAGTCTTGACTTATCTCCCAGTTTTGACCTATCTGCTATTCTTGGACTTAGCTGCTAATCTGGCTTTCTCCAGCTCTGGCATCCTTAATGGCTGAAACTCATTTGTCTGACTCTTTTTAATCTCAATCACATGGGTGGGATTTCCTCTTGCCCTGTCTTTAGCTCCAAAGACTCTACAACTTGATGATATGGTCAACTTTTGCGGCACAGAGCATCTTGATCCTCCAGTAAGGGCCTTCTGAAATACAATGCGGATTATTCTTCATTTCCCTCTCGAAATTCATTCTTTACCCTTCCCTTACCAGCTCCGTTCTCCAAAAGCCTGGCCTTTTTTGTTTTTCTTTTTTTTCTTAGATGGAGTCTTGCTCTGTCACCCAGGCTGGAATGCATGGCACGATCTCGGCTCACTGCAGCCTCCGCCTCCTGGGTTCAAGTGAATCTTCTGCCACAGCCTCCTGAGTAGCTGAGACTACAGGCGTGTGCCACAATGCCTGGTTAATTTTTGTATTTTTAGTAGAGATGGGGTTTCGCCATATTGGCCAAAGCCTGGCCTCTTTATGGACGGTACCACTCAAGCTCCCTTGGCTTCTGGTTTCTATTTGAGTTCAGCAAAGCTAGAGATTAGCAGACAGGAAGTGAGAGTAGGTGGGGTATTTTTATTCTCCCTGTTTCTTCTCAGTTTGGGCAGTGGCCATCTTACTTTACCTATATTCACAGCTATTTTAGTTAGGTGGTCCTTCTTTTATGATTCTGGCTCTCATTGGGTAACACGATCCTCTTTTTATCTTGAGTCTAGGGGAGGTAAAGGCTTTCTACTATACCAGTCTTTGCATGTTTCACCATCCCTCATTGGTAGTCTTAATCAGGTCCACACCGTTATAAAATGTTTTATCTTAAAACTTTTTTCCACTAGCCCTTTGATTGTACCATACGTTTCTTGCTGGATTTCTGATTAAGACGTGGGCATTGAGAAAAAGACAAAAAGCACAGGTAATTGGAAGTAAGAGGTCTTTATGAATGTGACTTCCCTTTAGGAGACAGTGATGTGAAGGTCATAGTATATGTCTCAGAATTATGTGTACCTACACCTCAGACAGATGGAAAAACAGGCACTGTGAGGAGAAGATTGCTCAAGGAATATGGAGACCTAGGATTTCTCTTTGAGGGGATATTATGATATGAACATTATGATGGATACATTTAGATAGTCTTTTACTCTTTTGCTAAGTTAGTTCTTTATAGAACAAGCACAGTAACAGGCAATAGAGTAGGCATAGGAAAAGTTAGAGCAGAAGTTGGAGCATTATGAATGGATTTCCATCAGACAGTCCACCCAGAAGGACTTGAACTGTTCTCGTCCTTTGGGGGCAATGAGTATCTACCATACTGGAGCCAACTTAATAATTAAATTTAAAACTATATAACTTTGGGGATTGGCTCTCCTCTTTGCTGAGGCAGAAAAAAGAGCAATGGACAAAGCTCTAACACCTGGAATAGTGAATAGGTAAGAGTGTTTTAGCTGGATAGTGTGTTGAGAGAACAACAGAGACATTTCTGGCAGTCCTGTAGACTTGAGTGGTTCCATGCTTATTATGCTGAGCAGGAAGAAGTGGCCATGGGCATGCACCTGTTGAAGAGTAATGACAAAGGATTCTGAGATTTCCTGCAGAGCTGTGAGTCCTTAGGAGCGGGACCAGTAAGAAGCTAGATAATCCTAATGTATACTCATTTTCTAATGAAGCTTCCTTAGTGATATGGCAATGGTGCCAAATTCAAAGTTTAATTCAACCAATACACAAGTGACCAAAGTATTGCCTTAAATCACTGAGTTACAACTCTAACATATATCCATATTTTTAAAGCCCATCAAATTGTAGGAAATTTGGGATATTCAATCACAGTGTGTAGCCTCTGGTATGTTTTTGGTCAAAAACACTGAACTATACAGCCAGAATTAAGTGGAAGTTTAGAGATTATCCAGTAAATTCTTTTGTGGCAACAGCCAAAAGGGATTATTTTGGTCTCTGGTTGATTTTTTTTTTTGGCTTATTTGGCCAATTTTAATTGGCTGTCTATGGCAGACCAAAGTTAACAGAAGACTGTGGGCTTCCAGACAAGGGACGATCATTAGCAGAATGAAATTGAGTCATATCCTGGGAAATCACAAAATCCTTTGTGTTTTAACTGGGATTAAAAAGGAAAAGTGAAGGACAATATATCTGTAACTTATTTTTGGCACTAAGAAGTTAAATACTGAGAGAAAATCAGATGATGTTAAAAATAGGAGTTACATGTTTTAAAATTTTAGGTCATAGAGAAAAATTATTAACAATAAATATTTATCTTTTGAGCTATGCCTATTGAAATAGTTGATATATAGACCCAATTCAGCAGATTTCTGCTCTGTTTTTTGGGCAGAGGTGATTTCAGACAAGCCTCCAATCTCTGCCCTCTCTGTTTCTCCAGTTCTATCCTACTTAGTAAAGAACCACACAACCTGCACTCATGGTGAACAAAGCTATTATTTAATGGAATCTTTCCACTGTGAAACCAAATTATTTTAATTGGCTTAAAATAATAATAAATACTGAAAGCCAAGTACGCGACCTCTGGCCCTGCTGGTGTTTAAGATATCATACTCATCATACTTTCTGGTGAGTCTCAGGCCTGTCTCTGAAGAAGGGCCAAATGTAAATAAATTCATCATGTTTAGATCAGGGTTTTGCCAATGTATATTATGTCTCATATAAGCCCTTATTATATAACTTCCTTCTTTGGGTTTTACAGAGTTCTTGTTTGTTGACATTCAGGGTGTGTCTAGAAAGTGTATTTTTGATTCATCCTACTCACCTAGGCAGAGTGCCCTGGACATTAGGGGTTCTGGTTTATACTTTGTGGTTTATTTTTTGTGGCTATATATTTCTTACATTTTGTTCATGTGCCCTTGGACTTCTCAGGAAACGCTTAACAGCTCATTTTTATAAATCAATAAATAAGTAACTAATACATCATGGATCAAAGGCCACAATAGCAGCACTGTAGAGAGATTTATATTGTCCTAGGCACTTATGCACTTATAATGATGATATCCTTGGACCCAAGGCCTAACACATTTTTCATTAGAACTATTAGATTCCATACAAGATCAACAATGACAAACACTCTAGTGAAAATGATGAAAATTTAACAGGCTTCTTTTACAGACTTCAGAGTTTAGTATTCTCATGTCCTCCTCTGTGGCCTGACTTCTTTCTATATTTCAGAATTCTCTTGTTTGATTTCCAAAAGCTACTCTGTTAATACCTCTTAAATTTAGAGGCATAATTGAAGAAGAATGAAACTTGGAGTTCCCAAATCTTTAACGACCCTCCCAGGAGCCAGGTTAGAAACTCCACCCAGGAGTAAGTATGCCTATCACTCTACATGCTCCAGGTTAAACTTTAGAACCTGTAGTTCAAGAGACGATTTTACCTCTTGTAAAATCTACCAAGTGTTCTTTGGGAAGAGAAGAGGGAGGTTTAGAGGGGCACTGCTTAGGAGTTGTAATCTGGAACATACCCTTTGCATCTGTGGATATTCATCTGCCCTGTTTAGCACTCTTTCTCAGCTCCTGACATAGTGCCTGGCACACGGGAGAACTCACACATTATTTGTCAAATTCATGAATGAATAAATGCAAATGTTGAAAGCAGGTAGAAAAACCAACAATTTAGTAGGTAGTATTAAATTTCTAACTTATACACATATTACCTATATTTCAAAGCAAAACAAAGGAACATTTGTTGAACAAAGAAAAATAAAGGCCTGACGCAGTGGCTCACGCCTATAATCCCAGCACTTTGGGAGGCCGAGGTGGGTGGATCACCAGAGGTCAGGAGTTCGAGACTAGCCTGGCCAACATGGTGAAACCTTGTCTCTACTAAAAAATACAAAAATTAGCCTGGCGTAGTGGCATGCACCTATAATCCCAGCTACTTGGGAGACTGAGGCAGGAGAATCACTTGAATCCTGAAGGCGGAGGTTGCAGTGAGCTGAGATTGTGTCATTGCACTCCACCCTGGGTGACAAGAGTGAAACTCCATCTCAAAAAAAAAAAAAAAAAAAAAAGAAAGTACAGAGAAACAGGAAAAATGCAGGAGAGGCATACGGTGAACAGAGAGAAGAAACAAGATTACAACACTTTATTCTGATAATGTGACTGAATGTTATGGTATGCCAATGTGCTTAGTGTTCTTGTAAATAGTTTCGTTTTGACATTTTATGATCAGTAGAACTGGGCAGACATAAGCAAAATTATGGTCATTGAAATTTGTCCCAAAATCACCTTTAGAAACTTCCCTTTCATTGTTTCATTTCCTGAAAATAATAATAATATCAACAGCAATAAATATAACTCACACATTTTGAAGCCTTACTCTGAAGCCATACTATGAGCCTAAGGATGCTGTTTATATAACTGCCCTGAATTCTCATGACAACCCTATGAAGTAGGTGCCATTATTCCTCCCATTCGACAGATGAGATGAGGAGGCTTAAAGAAGTTAAGTTTCTTTGCCCAAGATCACACAGCATGCATGTGGCAGATTTGAATGCAGGTGGTCTTTACTCATACCCTCTGCTGGGTGCCCAGTGTCCTTAAAGCATCCTCTTGGTGCCTACAGCCCAACCCCCACTATAGTGCTTCCTCTGGCTCTGAAGATTCAGGAGTCCTCTAGCATACCTGGATGGGTTCTACCTACTGAATATTTGTGTCCCCTTCCCCTGAGTTCATATGTTGAAATGCTGATTTCCAATGTGATGATATTTGAAGGTGCGGCCTTTGGGAGGTGATTAGGTCATAAGGATGAAGCCCTCATGCATAGGATTAGTGAACTTATAAAGGAAACTCTAGAGAGCTCTACTTATCCCTTCTATGTCAATACACAGAGGGAAGACTGCCATTTCTGAACCAGGAAATGGGCCCTCAACAGATGCTGAATCTGGTGGTACTTTGATCTTGGGGGTCCCAGCCCCCAGAACTGTGAGAAATAAACTTCTGTTGTTTATAACATTTAAGCTATGGTATTCTGCTATAGCAGCCCAAAAGAACAAAGATTAAGGAATTTTCTAATCTCCTGCCCTTTGAAACTTGTCTGTTTTATGTAATTTGGAGCCTACTGTGAGGAATAAATTATTGCTAATGGGTTAAAAGCTGAGAATGAGTTAATCTGTAACTATTCCAAGGAAATTCATTTATGTATTTAACAGAGGCTCCCTGAAGAGTGTGCTTTGCCCAAAGGAAGGACTACACTATTGAGAAGTTCCGACAGTTGGCATATCTCTGAAGAAGGGCACTAATTTGGTCAGGCTGTCTTTTCAGTGCCCTTGACTTCATGGTAAAAAAGCAGATGCCTTTTTGGCTTATGCTCTGGGAAGATGTGACAAGGGAGAGAATGTTGCATGTTCCTTCATTATTTACAAGTAATTCTAGTCATGCTCGTTCGTATGTATGTACTCATTTCACCTTTTGGTTATGAGGGAGAGCACCTAGGAAAGTTTTGGCTTGTATCCCCTGGGGTTTCTCAGGAAAGTGGGTAGTTTGAAGGAAAAAAGACTGCTTGCTCATTTTTATTGACATTTGTGCTGACGCAGCAAGCAAACAAGCTTCTCAGTGGGTGAGTGTGTTCCGAATCAATGTCAAAATTCTTCCTTATAGTATTGCCTGTTGTAGTATATGTGTGTGGATGGAGGAAGAGAGAGAGGAAAAGAAAAAAAAAGAAAAAGGATTTTTTTAAAACCCTGAATTTATTTAATTTGCAACTGAGTTTACATCCGTGCTTTTCTACAAGGCATACCATAAATAAAAATTTCAATCTTGAATTAATTGATTTTGACTCTAACTCTATATATAGTCCAATAGTCATGTTGGAAAACTAAGAATAAAGCACAAATGGTAGAAAGAACAGTGATCTTTGAGTCAGAGGTCTGGGTTTTTGGATTCACCCTGCTGTGTCCTAGCTTTGAGCACTTGGGCATTAATATGGTTTGCCTCTGTGTCTCCATCCAAATCTCATCTTGAATTGTAACCCCCAGGTGTTGAGGGAGAGACCTGGTGGGAAGTGATTGGATCATGGGGGCAGTTCCCTGCATGCTGTTCTTATGATAGTGAGTGAGTTCTCATGAGACCTGATGGTTTTATAAGTGTTTGGTAGTTCCTTTGTTGCTCATTCTTTCCTTGCCTGCCACCATGTAAGAAGTGATGGTTTCTCCTTCCTCCATGATTGTAAATTTCCTAAGGCCTCCCCAGCCAAGCAGAACTGAGTCAATTAAACTTCTTTCATTTATAAATTGTCCAGTCTCTGGTAGTATCTTTATAGTAGTATGTAAGTGGACTAATACAGGTGAGCTAACTCATCTCTCTGATACCTGATATCTGAAACCTTCTAAGTTTAGATATCCTTTAATTCTATGATTAATGATGTAAATCTTTGCCATTCATAATCCTGTACTTCAAGGATCTCGCCAGTGGTCTTAGGTTAGATTCCACAGTTGCAGATTACAAGACAAAGATTTTAAAAGGAACTAATTTTTTAAAGGCAAGTGATTTTTAAAGGAAGTGTCACAGGGAAGTTCAGGGAATGAATGGGAAGCAGGACAGGAAGTAGGAAGCCAAACAAAGATCCATCTCAAGGTTCTGCTGAACATTTCTTCAGCCTTATCCACAGGGGGGCTCTGGAGTGCAAGTTGTGCCACAGAGTTGTCATGACACATCCAGGGGAGCTGGGTTTCCTATCCCTGCACTCCTTAAAGGCCATTTTGTCTCCTCTGCTCTCTCTCTCTCAATCACTTGAATTTTGGGTTTCTCCCAAGCATGCATGCGAAGAGACTCTAGTAGCCTGAGCAGTTCTTCTAAAAAGAGTAGGTGCTGGTTATTGGAAGTGAAGTATTACCAACGGAGAATGGCACACAAAAATGGAGAATGATTTGAGGAGATCTGGGCGGAGCACTATTTTACTCTATGCTACTGTACACTGTGAGAAGACTCATGACATGACTAACTGACTGTCAACATTAAATATACAGGGAGAGAAAGATGGTAAACAAGGCTTAGAAAGAAACCACTTGAGGCTAAATACCATTGTCAGACCAAATCACTTCTTATCCTCAGGTCTGATTGCTTGCAGAGCTACAGGACATAACAAAGGGTACCAACAGTATCTGCTACTATGTGGAACTCAGATTCCCTCTTAGTTCGGTATGTTTAATATTTTTCACATTACTTATAAAGCAGAGATAACATTAGGGTAAAAGTTACCTGCTCTTTCTGTATGGAGTCCAGAATCTTATAAATGAGAGTATGGTGAAAGGTAAATTGCACGAAGGGTAAAAACAAACTAACAAAAAGATCACGAAGGGAATCTACAAATATCCAAATATTCTTAAAAGCAAAGACATTTATGTTCAATTTTCAGGTTATGGTTTTATCCCTCCTCAGACATACTTATGTTTTTAATGAGCTACTTAATTTTCTTGCAAGACACCTACATACTTAAAATGTTTTCCTTATGAATCAATTTTTTATTTGACAGAAGTAAAGATACTTGTGCCCATAAAAAATGCCATGTGTTTTTGAAGTGTTAGAAAAAACAGCTCTTTGGCACTAAACAAAGCTGAGGCAGGAACGCAGGACAGCAGCTGCAGAATGACAGAAAAAATGTAAGATAATGAGCCATGTGAGAGAATGTATAATTTAATGTGGGGCCTCAAAGCAAAGGGAGGGAGGAGGACCATAAATGAGAAAACAGTTAAAAATAGTGACTAAAATGACTTTAAATCCGATAAAACAGAAAATGAATCAATTAGTGCTTAAGCGTTGGAGGAGGCATGATGTTGTGAGAGAATCTGGAAAAGGCTGACAGATTTTTAGTCTATGAATTTAAATTCATAGGACCAACAATTTCTCTGCCTAGAGAGATTTACATGCTGTTTTTTCTTCTCATACTAGTTTACAAAATGACTTCCTTTCTATTCCACTTTCTGAGATGTGAAGCAATCTGTTAGAAAAGCCTCAGTTTTCAGTTTTCTGAAAACATTCCCCAAGATGTATGGCAAAATGTGTTTAAGTTTTAGAAAATTCCCGTAACTCCTGCTAAACTGTGGCTCTCTCTGCATATGGATATTAGAGGTGCTTTTTAGGAGTTGACTGAGTTGGCTCTTTGTGGCAGGTTGATGGAATTCTGGAAAATAGCATGTGGCCCTCTCTGATGCCTTTTTACTTCTTCCTGGCATTTAATTATATTATCCACTTCCCTGTGTATTCGATCCTCTAACAATAACATCCAGAGTCTTCCTGGTGAGTGCTTATTCCGTGGGAAGTTATGAAAGCTTTTAAAAACTTGAAAGCTTTGAAGAACAGCTTGGCTAGCTGTCTTCCTGGAATGGTTTAACTGATGCTTGCCTTGATGGAAGAGGCCTAGACAACTTCTAGTAACCCTTCCCATTTCTAGGAAAAGAGTGTGTTGTCCATAACAAATACTTACTCACTGCTGTTGGAATATATGAAGGGATAAAACAGTATGAAAATGAGGTTCAGGGGTTAGGCCCCAGAAAATGACATTTTCACCTTAGAATTTGGGGACCATAAGAAATCTTTTATTTTGAACTAAAAATTCATTCTAACAAATATTTTTTCTTACTTGTAAGTTTCTACATTTTCATAATTCTAGCCCTGAATCCATCTTATAATAGATGTGTACTTCTGATGAGTTAACTTTCCAGTTTTTTTTCCCCAATTTTCCTCTAAATTGATGGTATTTATAACAATCAACTTAGCCCTGAGGAAGCATGAGAGATAACATGTTTCTAAGAGCTCAGAAATTGTTCCCACCTTATCTCATTTATTGCAAGAATATATTTTGTAGAGAAATATGTATCAGAATTTTGTGACCAGCTTTGGTTTTCAACTCTTAGCTATTTATATTGAAGTAGTATTTCTAAAATAAGGTTTATGAACCCACTGCCTTGGAATCACCTTGAATGCTTCTTAAAATTCAGTTCCTTGGACTTCTTAAAATTCAGATTCCTGGACTCCAAAACAAACCAATCAAATAGAATTAGAGGGCTTGAGCCTTGAAATCTGCATTTTCCCCAGCTCCCGTGGTAATTCTTCTGAATGTGAAAAGTTGGGAGCTACTGGCCTGAGTGCAGAGTGAACCCCAGGCAAAATTGTGCAGTAGTCTTCAGTGAGGTTTGACTGCTTTTGTGTGTTCCTGCATTGCCTTCTGCCCCTCTGCTTGTTATTTCCATCCTTCAACATGCAATTCTGTAATGCATCAATGACTTGATTTGCTGCCCATCCTGATTTGTGTATTTTAAAAAACAGGACTGCTGAGGACAGCCTAAATGACTGCCTCTGTAATGACTGCCTCTGTAATGGTGGACTTTTAGCCACTGTGACAACGGAGTTTTTTGGGGCCAGAGAAACTTCCCAGCAACCATCACATCACTAGCGGAACTCACAAATGAATTTACCTACTCTCCAAGTGGCTTTTCTTAAGCCACTTTGTGTAAAGTCCCCGGAAGCAGGCACCTGGATAAGGGTGAGGGAACACTACAACAGCAAGCTTTTAACTCCCACTGTCTCTTTAAAAGTTTTGCATTAGGGAAAATTCTTTTCCTCCACCAGAGGAAAACTTGCACAGTTCCATGACTTATTTGGTCCTTAAAGTGAAAAAAAAAAATACAGTCTCAATGGAGTCATTTATTGTGTCTAGTTTCAGGTAATAATCAAAACTTAGAAGTTGATTTAAAACTAAATCTTCCTTTCTACCCAGCTAGGCCTTGCTTTGGGCTGTCTCCTTGGAGTGGCCTTTCTCTTCTTTTTTCCCATCTGGCATTTCTCTTTCTTTCCTAGCATGATAACTGTTATTTCTTATCCTGCCAGGCTTGGGCCAAGGGGATATTGGAGAATTCAGAGGGATAGGAAGGTTCTTACTTGACTGCTAGGGTTCTGAGATGGTTGGGCATTCTGAACCTGGAATGCTTCATCTAGTTCTTCTGAAACTGCCACTGGGTACCATTGACTGCATGGCTTGTGATATGGGTGATGCATTTTTCTCAAGTTGTCTGTTCCCTCCTTAGTCCATGATTTTCTCCCCTCTCTCCTTCTTTTGCTAACTCTCTTTTCCCTCCTTTCTTCTTCTCTTTCTTTTTAGAATCTTTTTTCCTTGTTGGATCACTCCACCCAGACTGGCTTACCATGAGACAGTCCTCTTGAGAAGTATTTTATATGGCTTAAAAATCAGTTTTCTCTCTTATTTGTGTCAATGTGCATGCCTCTTTTACCTCAACAAGTTCTGGGGATGTAGGCAGATTCCAGTACAGCTGCAGCCTCTCCTTTGCCTTGGACTAGCCAGCTAGCTGTTTCAGTTACCTATTGCTGTGTAACCAACAACTCACACAGTGGCTTCAAGTAATAGTGACTTTCTTAGAGTTCTTTGGGTTGGCTGGTTGGGTTTTCTACCAGTTTTGCCTGGGCTTACTCATGAGCTGGATTCAGCTGGAGGGTTGACTGGGCTGAACCCTCTCAGTTTATACATCTAAAGTTAATGCTGGCCATTGACTGGGGTGCCTCTCCTTGCCCTCTATCCCCACCCTACCCTGTGTTTTTCATCCTCTGGCAGGTGAGATTGATTTCCTAAATGGTGGTCTTGATGCACTGCCCAAGAACCAGCAGTGGAAATTGCAAGGCTTCTTAAGGCCCACACTTTTAAGTCACATTACATCCCTGTTAGCAAATTTTTTGGTCAGGACAAGTCTAAAGACCAGCCCAGATTCAAGGGCTGAGGAAGTAGACTTCATGTCTTGATGGAAGAAGTAACAAAATCACAATGCAAAAGAGCTTGAATATATGATGAAAGGAATTTGTGGTCATATTTTGTAATCCACTACACCAGCTTTTTAGTTTTCCAGATATATGCCAAACACTAGTTCAATGGGTCCCTGTAACTGCAGAAGACATGTGTGGAGCTCTCTGAGTGATTCTGTGGAATAAACTCCCTTACACTGGGCTTGACGGCAGGCAAGATGAAGGGTAGAAGGGCACACAGAACTGCTTATTCAAAAGAAATACTCTGCAAACATCCTCCTAATTTCTAATGTCCCCATCCTTTCACACCATCATTGTGGGTGAGGTGTTTAAGAGTTAAGTAACACAATTGCGGATGACTCTTTTGTAAGCTCTTTACCTCCTTTAAAATGCAATATTTATTGTCTTCGGTGTCTTAGCCATAAATTTATTTTAGCATTTTCTTATACTTGAAAAGGATTTCCAGTGGGAACATCTCTAACTTCTGAGCAAACAATAACTACTAGTGCAGCTTTGGAGTCATATGGGTCAAAGTCTGACTCTCATATTTGCTGATTACTTCTTCCCACTGAGCCTTAAATGATCATGTCTGCAATGGGACTAATGAAACATACATCATATAAGGCTGTTTTGACAATCCCATTTCTTTCTTTTTTTTTTCTTTTTTTTTTTTTTGACAGAGTCTCACTCTCTCCCTCTATTGCCCAGGCTGGAGTGCAGTGGCGTGATCTTGGCTCACTGCAACCTCTGCCTCCCGGGTTCAAGCAATTGTCCTGCCTCAGCCTCCTGAGTAGCTGGGACTACAGGCACGTGCCACCATTTCCTGCTAATTTTTGTATTTTTAGTAGAGATGGGTTTTCTCCATGTTGGCCAGGCTGGTCTTGAACTCCTGACCTCATGATCCACCCACCTTGGCCTCCCAAAATGCTGGGATTACAGGCATGAACCACCGTGCCCAGCCTCATTTCTCTTTTCCTGTGAATTATCTACTGTGCCTACATGACCCACTTCTTGCTAATTACATGTAAGATGAAGTTTGTTTGGGGTTTCCACAAAAGGCTTAAAAGAAGATGCCTCTTTCCTTTGACCCTCTTTCTTTGTTTTCCTAGTTTAGATGCTACTACGTAAGGACATGATATCTAGAGCTCAGACAGTCATCTCTTGACTAAGAGGTGACAAGCCTAAGGGCCAAAGGCCAATTCATGGAGAAGAGTGGAAATGTGGGATCGGAAGAAGATCCTGGCTGAGCCACTGAACTAATCTGGAAATGCCACTCCTAGGATTCTTATTATGTGAGAGAGAAAAATGTTTTTATTATTTTGTTACTGATGGTGGAGTATTTTACCTGCAACTTAAAGCATCTTCATTGATATAGTGGCTACTGTTATAGTAGGGAATAAATTAGTACTCAACTTTTTCAGATGAATTTAAAAAAATAAGTAAAATGAGACTGTGAGAGTTAAATATGTTAAATGAGGCTTGCTATTAATTAGTAGAAGATAGATGCCTGACCTCTAACTCCAAAAAACATTTCTAATCAGCTTTTAAAAATGAGCACCTACTAATGAAGTCCCTAGAAAGCACCTTCTTCCATGCCCTATGTTCTTGATGTCTGTCCCTTTCTATTTTTACTTTTTTTCTGGCAAGTTGTCTGTATAAGATTTTGTAGCCTGGAAATAAATATTTGTAATATGTAAATATATGTGTGGTTTTTTTTTTCCCCAGGCTGAGTGCAGTGCGTGATCATAGCTCACTGTAACCTTGAACTCCTGGGCCCAAGCAATCCTCCCACCTCAGCTTCCCAAGTAGTGTGACTACAGGGGCATGCCATGACACTTACTTAATTATTATCATTATTATTTGTAGAGATGGGGTCTTGCTATCTTGCTGTGTTGCTAGTGCTGGTCTTGAAATTCTGGCCTCAAATGATGCTCCTACCTCGGCCTCACAAAGTGTTGGGATTACAGGCATGAGTCACTGTGCCTAGCCAAATATTTTTTACTTAACCAAAAATTGAGATATATGTTCTGAGAAAGTGATCTTGGAAAAGTTGCTTAAATTATCTGTGCCTCAGTTTTCTCAGATTATTATAAAATAGGGATAATAATAGCACCTACTTTATTTCTTGTTATGAGGATCAAATAAGGTATGGGCATTTAGAACAGTGGCTGATACATGGCAAGTTCTCAGTGAACTTCAGCAAACATTATTATGGGAGAAATGAAACAGGCCATTCAGGTTCAGTTCAGCCAAGGAAAACTTAATTCTTTTGATTTCACTGTGATTTTTTTAGCTGTTATTTTTATGTTGGAATTAATCTTTAAAAATTATTTGTCCTCTTTCCTTATTTGGAAAGATTTTACAAGATATTATTTTTTATTGTCTATCCTAGAAAGATAAACTTATGATGTTTAGAGATAGAAAGAATATTGTTTGGAAAATAATAATCTAAATGTTACCTACTTTTCCTGCAGTATGGGACAGAGCCATATAGAAACTGAATTTGTCTACTCGTTTTCCAGGGTATATTTAAATATGGGAGCCAAATTTCTGGTAGATGAACTAGAGAAGTTGCTGAGATCCAAGACTCTTCATTTTAACATGAGTTGGCCTCTCCCAAGGAGTAGTGATAAATTCTACCTAGTTATAGGTATGGCATATCCACCCTAAGTTTGACTGGCATCTTATGGACATGTGCTCTCAAGCGAGAGTCATAGGTATGGAAAGATACCTTGGTGTAGCACATTTAGCGTATTAGTCAGGATTCTCTAGAGGGACAGAACTAATAGGATCGATGTATATATAAAGGGCAGTTTATTAAGGAGTGTTGACTCACATGATCACAAGGTGAGGTCCCACAATAGGCAGTCTGCAAGGTGAGGAGCAAAGAAGCCAGTCTGGGTCCCAAAGCTAAAGAACTTGGAGTCTGAAGTTCAAGGGCAGGAAGCATCCAGCACGGGAGAAAGATGTAGGCTGGAAGGCTAAGCCAGTCTAGTCTTTTCACATTCTTCTGCTTGTTTTATTCTGGCCACACTGGCAGCTGATTACATTGTGCCCACCCAGATTGAGGGTGTGTCTGCCTCTCCCAGCCCACTGACTCGAATGTTAATCTCCTTTGGCAACACCCTCACAGACACACCCAGGAACAATACTTTGCATCCTTCAGTCCACTCAATATTAACCATCACATTTAGTAAATATTCTTTTCACTTTTTCCTTTGGCAGAAGCCTGGCTGGGGGATGAGTAGGTACCTTAAGACCAGGACTGGGCAGAATCCCTTCCTGAAGCAGTAAGAGACACTAGAGCAAGCTGCCTAAGTAATAACCTGTGAAAAAGGCCAATGCCCAAATGCCAGGGAAGAATTGCTGAACAATCTGTCCTGAAATGGGCTCATTTGGCATTTTCTATAGTAAGCTATAGATATGAAGCTTGTTCCTGAGGCCCGCAGCACTGGGCAAACTGGGGCCTAGTCTATCTGAAATTATCTGGAGGCTCCATCCAAGACTGTATTATCTGCTGAGACAGATAATGGAAGCCTCAGAAAGTCCCAGACAGATGGCCACGGGAAGACAGGTCTCAGAACGGATCCTCAGAGACATGTAGAATCAAGAACACTGACAGCATACGCGAGTGACTTGGTGAAGCTGGGGACAGGAGACAGGAGGAAAGCTGTCTGACACTCCTGAAAATCTTAAGGAGCTACAATGAGATGAATTTAGTGGGTACAGGGAGGGAGAGTTTCTTTTGTGGTCCAAGAGACAGGGCTGTAAAAATATAGCATCTCTAGAAATTTGAAAATATTCCTGTCAGAATCTGATGTTTGGTTGAGGTGGCCAGACTACAGACAGTAGTTAAATGGCCACTGGATCCTTCTCCTCTGTTTTATCTCATAAACCTACTCCCTGCTGGGTCCTTCAGCTTAGTGTCCCAGTGAGTCAGCCCCAGATGTTCACTCTATTAGCTGGTTGCTGGCTTGTCTCTACTCTCCTGGCATGATTCTCAGTTGAGGTGCAAACCTTATGGTATGTATTCCAATGCCAGAAGCCTCTTGATGAGTTACTCCGTCAGGCAGTTTCTTGGACAATAGCCAGTGACTGGGCTTTCATACTTTCCTCATCTCTGGACTACAATATCGGGAGGCAGCCTGATATGTGGGAAAACAAGGTGGCCTAGTGAAAATAACATAGGCATTGCATCCACAGACAGGTCCTTCTGCCAATTACTGTATGATTTGAGACAAGTCTCTTTCCTCTGCTGGGCCAACTTCCCATGGCTGTCAAGTAAAGTTATGCTGACCTACTGTATTAGTCCATTTTCATGCTGCTTATAAAGACATACTCAAGACTGGGAAGAAAAAGAGGTTTAATTGGACCTACAGTTTCACATGGCTGGGGAAGCCTCAGTATCATGGTGGGAAGTGAAAGGCACTTATTACCTGGCGGTGACAAGAGAAAATGAGGAAGATGAAAAAGCAGAAATCCCTGATAAAACCATCAGATCTCATGAGACTTATTCACTATCAGGAGAACAGTATGGGGGAACTGCCCCCATGATTCAAATTATCTCCCACCAGGTCCCTCCCACAATACGTGAGAATTATGGGAGTACAATTCAAAATGAGATTTGGGTGGGGACATAGAGCCAAACCATATCACTGGGCAAGATTGTGACAAGGATTATATGCAAAATTAAGCAAGATAATGTCTATGAATCCTGCCCTAAGATGTGTCCATACTGGCCTTTCTAACATGTCAGTCAAGTGGTTGAGATTGGTTCCCCAAAGGCTGGTGGAGGACAGAATTCCCCTGAAAGGAAATTTGTAATTTTTGGAGCAAGAAGCCAAGCCAAGCCCAGCCCATTAGGGAAAATCTTTATCCCTATGCAAACCCAGGGGCCAGAGGCTGGCTTTAGTTGGTGGTAAGAGTAGTATGTGGGATTGGGGCCAGAGAGGGGTGTTTGGGAACTAGTGTGGATGAGGTTCCAGAAAGATGGCTGCAAACAACCTCAGGGCATCTGCAGCCTGCCTCTGTCTGTCACTGGGTCCTGGATGTGTGGGTGTGTCTGCCTGGTGTAGAAAGCTAGAGGCAAGGCACATGTAGATTTGCCAAGTGTGTACAGGATGCTCTAAGCAGAAAATCAACAAACTTTCTTTTGGACCTGATATCAAATGTTGGAAAATCCTTTTTCTCTCTGTTGTTGGGGTAGGGAAGAAGCTATACATCTTGCAGAAGGGCACATTACTGGAAGGTAGGAGTATGTTCTGAGAGTCAAGGAGGTTAAATAGGCTTTATCTTCAGGTGGAGCAGAGTTGGTCTTTGGATAGTAGGGAAGTATGCCAACCTGCAAATAACTTGACCCAGGGGCTTTGGGTGGAGGCTTGGGTGGCAAAGATTAATAGGAATCTATGTAAGATTGAGATACCGGCAAATGGATTGTGAGATAGAGATAATATGTAGACAGGAGATTTATTAGGAGTGTTCTCAGGAACATTATCTGTAAAAGAATAGAGGAAGCAGGATTGGGAAGAGGAAGGAGATGAATTGCAGTACAGTAGCAACAAAGGCCTCAGTCAATCCAACTAGTGCTGTGCAGCTGGGAGTGCCCTTCAAGAAAGGAGACCCTGCCTTGAGCAACCATTGGACACAAGCTGTCTGAGAAGGGGGTATAAACTTGAGTGAGGCAGCTTTCTTTGGCTGAGTTCAATTCTGAAAGAAGGGCATAGCTCTCAGCCATTCACAGCCAACATTCCCTATAGTTAGAAGAATAAGTTGTTCTTGAGGTGGAGATCTGGTTGGTCCATCACAGCATCCACTACAAAACCTAACTCTTGCCCCCTGTTAACCAGTATGACCCAATATGAGGGCTGCATAACTACTCTTAGCCCAGCCTGTCTTAAGGCATGAAAATTATTGTGCAACTGTTGACAAAAAATGCTTACAATATTTTTTGTGTGCAAGTTTTTGAGTACTTGACCTGTCTGTCAGTAACTAGAGTCTCTTACTGTTTCAGGTAGAGATTCTGCTCCAGCCCTAGTTCCCAGGCACCCTACCCCTCTCCAATCAAAAGGAAAAGCAAGAACTCTACAATAGGTGTGCTGCACCAAGAGTTGTTTCCACACCCATAGCTTTCACGTAGAAGCACATGTCCATAGATCTTAGTCAAATAGAGTGAAAATATTCAACACTGCCCTCCCTATAGTTAGAGAAAATGTATCACTACTTCTTGGTGGATCCCATGTCTTATTAAAGTGAAAATCTTTGACCCTTTATGTAATCTTAAACCACATTTGCAAGATGATCAAAATTTTATTGCATCATCTTATAAGTTGTATATGAAAAGCCTCAGCTCAAATTATTTCCCTCTCTTCCAACTGTCACAATAATAATCAGTAAGTGAAAACATGTAAGACAATAGGCTTCTAAGGCTGGTGTTAATGGTGATTTTGATTTTAGGACCTGAGATATAAACACATAATGAATGACTACTATATTAACTACTTTCCATGTATTCTTTTTCTTTTAATCCAGGCATCATCTCTATCAGTTGACACAATGATACCCCAATTTCACACATGATGATACTGAGATGTTGAGATGAGGTGGTTTGCCCAAATGCATGCAGCTGGTAAGTGGCAGAGCTGTGGCTGGAAACCAGGTAGAACTTACCTTCTACAGTACCCTGATGACCACCAACCAATCCCTATTTTGAGTGGTGCTAAAAAGCAGTACATGAGTAAATATCCTGAGATCTAGAAAATAGAATGTTATTAAACTTAAAAATAAGGAAATAAACTAAAGGTTTTTGTTAAAGTGTGTAGCATTAGTATTCAAAGATCATTTAGACATCAGCCACTGCATTTCCAGCAGAATTTGCTATCATGGGTAACTGTTTTCAATGCTGACACTCCATCTGAGACAGATCAGACAGAGCCCTAAAAGTAATAACCTTTAAATTGAGAAAGTTTACTCTAAAAGTTCCTAACACAACCCAAAGCCAGAAAAGTTCACAGCTCTACATTAAAATGTTAGAAAAAGATCACATTGCAGCAGCTGCTTATGTGGATTACCTAGTCTAGCCATTCTGCTAAGGCTTAAAAAAACCTGTCTGAGTTGTAGGAAGAAAAAAAAGAAAACAAGCCTCAAATTATCAAGTTGGTGCTTGTTGATAGAGCTGTGATTTCCCATTTGTTGCCCCAGAAGACCCAGGTGTATCTGAAAGTCAAGATTTTTTTTCAAACTCCGAGGCTGAGGAAGGATTTCTTTAGTGTACTTTCCACCAATGCCCTGTGCTGCTTCCAGAACCATAGCTTCCCATGGAATGCTTTGCAGCTGATCCAAAGCACATTAAGAAATCTGTCTCTTCTCATAGCCATTTTATACAACTTCTCTCAATACTTTACAAAGAAATAAAACCAATGTACTCTGCCTTTAACCTTTGTCTTACTATGTAAAGACTAGTGACACTATTAAGTGTGTCCACGTGTGTATGTACACTTGCTCTTGATTCTTTTGAAATTTAATGTACTTTAATGTTGATTAAGTTTTTAATCCTTAAAACTCCAAGTATGGATCTCTAAGGCATGATATAATCTCAATTTTACACAGCTTTGGACAAGGAAGAAGCTCTCACAAAGAAATTAGATACTTTAGTGGGGCTTTCAGCTATCAAATTGGATACCTCTTCCTGGGCTCCTAATGTTCCTTTTTTCTCCATAGTGCTACTTTCAATAGCAACTGTTTCTTGCCTTTCCTCATTTTTGTGGTTATTTTTTGGGTTAATCATAGTAAGAAAAGAGATGAAAGTAGATCCTACAATAGAATATTTCTTTGTGTGGGCGATATTAAAGAGCTGATTTCTGATACCACAAATTTAGTTCCAATATAATCATCTAGACTCAGAGATGAAAACAATACTCTTTTCTGGGTCAGAGGTTTGTTGAGAGGGGAGAGAGTGTTAGAGAGTGAGGGTTCTGGCTCACGCTACAAGTTTTTTACCACAAGGAACAAAATTGTCTATCTAGTTTGAGGATGTTTATGAAAAGTCATGAATTACCTGTAAAGTATCTGTGAACCTGAAAGAGAGAGATCGTGTTTCTCATCTCCTTGCTTGTAATTCAGAGTATTCAGTCGTCTGTTGTGAAATGTTTTCTGAACTTGAAATCTCAGGGTTCCTCATGCATAGAAAGAAGTGGCATAAAAATATACACACCTGATGTCACTTTAAGAATGGCCAGTGACATTTATGGTGTTGTTCTTGGAAGATAAACAAACTAAAAAGAATCAGCTTGGAAGATCTCTTGGTTTACTCTTTGCATAGCTTATTGGTCAAGATTTTGTTTGGCTGCATGTCATCTACACTTGAACTACAGTGGCTAACCAAACAGGTTGAATTTTCAGCCTTAGCCGGGAGTATGGAGGTAAGGATCCAGTGTCACTATTCAATAACATCATCAAAGAACCAGGACCCTTCTTTTATCTTGTTCTGCCATCTTTAATATATGGCTTTCATTCTCATGGGTTTAAGCTCTACTTCTAGGCATCATGTCCAAATTTCAGGTGAAGGACAAAAAGCAATAAACAAAAGGCACATATTAGATTACTCTGTCTCTTTTTAGTAATAATAATAATAATTTAAAAGCTTTCTAGAATCTTACCTGAGAGGGTTGCTTTTATACTTCTTTGGCCATAACTTGGTCACATGACCATACATACCTACCTGCAAGGAAGCTGGGGTAGGTATTTTAAAGTAGTGTTATAGTCACTCTAAATTTTGATTTTTGTTAGTAATGAAAAAGTAGAGAATAGTGATTGGATGGAAAGCCAAAAACGGATATGATTAATGCCAAAAAGAAGGAAGGAACATACCTTTTTTTCCCCTTAAAAACATTATACTTGATGTGTTATATAAGTTAAAATGTTTCATCTTCCATGAAGTTTTTCTTTATCCTCACTGTTTAGTCTGTATTCCTGCAGCACGTTGTCCTTTACTTTAAATAGTATCATGGATCACACTGTACTCCAGTTAGTTGTTTACATGCCTGTTTTCCTTAGAGAGTCAACTCCTTGAGGATAGAGACCTGGTTTAATTTGCTTTTGTAATCTCATCACTTACCCCCATGTCTGGCAATCTTGTGAGAACAAAAAAGCCAATTGAATAAATAAGGACAAAGTAAGGTATGGGTAGGTCATGATCCCTAGGAAATGAATGGGCTCTGAGAATCTGGGGTCCATCTACCTGCCTCTTCCCCAGACTTTCTTGAATCCAGTCTTTCATTCTTTTTCCTCCTAAACCCTTGACCATTCTGAACCCCCTTCTCTCACCTGAACATCTCACCCCAAGATTCTGCACATACACTTACCTTGGGTCAGTTTTTTTCCTACACAAGTGGATGATCATCACTGCCTAAAATTCTGTCCTTTGGAAGGATAACCCCTCACCTTGAGTTGGGTTATAACATAGTAATAAGGCAGTTTTGGCTTGTACCACATACCAAGATGACTCATTGGTAAATAAAGTTCTGTTTTTTTTTTTTTTTTTTTTTTTTTGCTCCTCCAAGATCTGGTAAAAGAGGTTCCCACCTGCAATAGGGCCAAGGTGTGAGCTGAGGAAGAGGCATGGGGGCAGCAGCTGTGGACACATGGAGTCTGGCTGTTTGCTCAAGCAGCTTGTTTGTACTTTCTGGCCCTGATTGTGCCTGATCTCTAGTGTTCCACTTCTGTCCTATGCTTTTCATTTGGTTTGTCTGAAAGAACAATGGCTTGCCGGCCAAATATGGGTTATTTTTGTAAATAAAGTTTTATTGTAAGATGGCCACATCCTTTGTAATAATAATTCAAGTAATTATTGTCTACAGCAGCTTTGACACTCCAACAGCAGAGGTGAGCAGTTGTGATAGCAATCCTAGGGCTCCCAAAGCCTAAAATATTTACCATCTGGCCTTTTACAAAGTAAGTTGGCTGGCCCTGGCTGAGGGAAACCTGGGATTTCAAGATTTTGGGCTGAATTAACTCATATATCCCCTTCCCAATTTTCAGAGTTCCACTCTTTCCTGATCAGAACCTTGACCTTGGCCCAGTAGACCTCTGAGGCTGGGAATTCAGCTTTCTCTGGAAAGCTTTCTCAGTCATTAGGTACTTGGCTTAATCCTAGCTTTTTCTACCCTATGGCTACAGGAGATGAGAATCTGTTTATTAAATGACAAAAAATTCTGTCTTTTACATTTTTACATTGGTAACTAATCACCGTCAGCCTTTCATTGTCTTTCTCCAATGCACAGATGCATTGACATATTGATGCATTGATGGCCCTCAGGAACAGCCATCCAATTTCATAGTCTTTATAATTATTCTTTTTCATGAACATCTCAAATATTTGAGACATTTTAGCTGCCATTGCATTTCCTTCTCTCAATATCCCAATCCAGTTCACCACTCAAGGCTGGTTTCCAGGATTTACCTGGAGCTGCAGAGGGCCCATGCTTAGTTTAATGTTGTGCAGTTACCATCTTGAAATTTTTAATACTTTTATCTTTGAACTGTGTTTTGTAAGTAAAGTCTGATGGGACAATGGAGATATGCATGAATGGTGTGAAGAGATACTTGAATATGCGTGCCCATCATTCTTTGCCATTCCATAAGCATAAAGAGTTTGTGATGTTCATAAATGAGAATTCTCCCAGCAAACATAGGGGTTCAAGGAGTTGCAAAGCAAGTAAAAGATAAGCATTTAAGTTTGCAACTGATAGGCCATAATTTCCATTTGAACCCAAATTGCTTCAAATGCAGAAAGAGGCAATGACAAAAACCTGAAAGACCAATGAATGCTACTATATATAATTTTGTACTTGTGTTATTTCCTTGTATTAGCCAACCACTTACTGCAAATGATAACAGAAGAAAAGAGAAAGATAGGACATAGATTTTCTTTCTAGTCCTTCCTTACTCATCACTAAGCCAAAGAAAGATAGTGTTGTAGAAGTGTGTGCATTAAGAAGTCAAATGAAAACAGTTGAGTTAGCTTTGAACAGTGTTTCCATTGTTCTGCTAAGAACGAAATGCATGTGCATGCATAAGCTAGGAAATATGATGCAGCCATAAAAAAGAACAAAAACATGTCCTTTGCAGCAATATAGATGCAGCTGGAAGCCCTTATCCTAAGTAAACTAACTCAGAACACCAAATATTGAATATTCTCTCTTACCAGTGGGAGCTAAGTCTTGAATTTCCATGGACATAAAGATGGGAACAATAGACAGGGGATTCCAAAAGGAGGGAGGGTGCAGGGGCTGAAAAATTTCCTATTGGTACTATGTTCACTATCTGAGTCACTACACAGGATGAATAGAAGCCCAAACCTCAACACCATGCAATAAGCCCTTGTAACCACCTGCACAAGTACCCCCAAATCTAAAATAAAAATGGAAATTGAAAGAAAAAAAGGAAATATGAGTTGTGTAATTTCAGTGTGTTCTAGTCCATTTGGGCTGCTGTGGCAAAATACCATAGACTGTGTGTTTTGTAAATAACAGAACTTTATTTCTCACAGTTCTGGAGTCTGGGAAGTCTAAGGTCAAGATGCTCTCAGATTCAGTGTTTGGGGAGGGCCCACTTTCCGGTCCATAGATGGTGCCTTCTCCCTGTGTCTTTATATAGTAGAAGGTACAAGGGGTTTTTCTTGGGCATCTTTCACTACTGTGAAGTTTTTCACAATTGCATTGTATGCTAATGGCAATCAGTATACTACTTACCACTGGTCTTTGTTATTGGCCAATTGGTGAGAGATCCAGCTTTGTAATCTCATTTTAGCCTCTAGGTCCCAGGAAAACAAATGGCAACTATCTTAGATTTGGTTACCCAGGGGGAAAGCTCTAAGAAGGAAATGTGCTCATAGGTGCACCTGGGTACGATCTTGCAGTTGTCTATGAAAGCCAAGGGAAGCATGAGGTCAGAAGGAGAAGTTGCATTGTAATGTGGGACAGGACTTTTGAATGATCGTATGTGGAGCTCTGGAGCTGGGATGGTCTTCAGAATTGTGCCAATTGAGTCAAGGGAACAAGCCTACCCTCACTTTGATTAGTCATGGCTCGCAGGCTGTTCCCAGAGAGCAGATCATAACCTTTGGTAAGGTATTCTCCTTCAGCTGAGGACAATTCCTGGAGAAGGACTTAGTTGGAAGCAGTGACAACTAATACTCGCAGGAACTGGGGAATGAGGGCCTCTGTCCTGCAGGGGTCAGGGCAGTACAGCATCCACTGAACAAGGTCCACACAACAGCCAGAAACAGGTAGGCATCAACAGACTCCACAAGAACCAAAAGATTTCCTTTCAATCTTACATTTTTTAAAAAATTCAGACAAAGTAGAGCAGAAAAGAAAAATGCTGCCATTACATACACCACACAAAAACTTCAGTGGTTTAACTGCTGTTATTACATTAGAGTCAGGCAAAATCAATTTTATTTAGTACAACACAACTACTACTCTTTTCCTTTAAAAAATTCACCCTCTTTTTTTTGTTCCAGGGGATCAGTCTCAAAGCCTGTTCCATGTACAGTCTTTACATCTGAAGAAATGTGGAAACTAGCATACTTCTTTCTAAAAAATGTTAACCTTGTGGCTTTATTACAAGAGGAAATGAGTCAAACCTATCAACTTCATGATACTACAGTTAGGTGCCGTAATCCAAAAGTTACAAAACAGCCTGCAGGACATAATGCAGTTTTAGAGTGAAAAACTTAAAAATGCTTCCCTTATGATTGATGAGTTATAAATGGGATGGGCTGAGATAGCATGTGAACTTGTGCATGTGTGTGGGTATGTTAGTTGGGGGTAGAGTTGGGTTGAGGTTGGGGGGTGGTGGCGGCGCACCTTGCAAGTTTAAACTGGGCAAGCTCAAAGGAATCATGCTTGGCTTAGGTCCCATGGTACAAGTTTGTACTGGGCCATGAAAGACGATGCTTGGTCCTGTGTGTGACACCTGGCATATAGGCTGAAAGAAAGGTGTGCCTTGTCAGGGATTTTCCCAGATGCTTTCTGGATTTCTTCACCATTATCAGCAGCTCCTTTTAAACACACAAAGCATGTGTACCATGCATTGCCAGGGCACTGTTCTGGGAGTAGCCTGCTAATTGTTCTTTCTCGTTGGTATAATCCTGGGTGAAGGGAGAAATCGGCAAGAAATCAGGTTTTTCTCTCCACCCAATCAAGGACTCTATATTTTTGGTTTGAAAGAAAGGATCAGATGGTTTGGTCTTTGGACAGAGTACCCAAGATTATGGTGAGAGCTAGGCTCTATCTCTGTCCATATTGCCTAGGATAGTAGAGTCAGATGAAGAGTTCAAACTTACAAGGACATTGAAGAAAACTCAAAGCCCCAGCCTCAAATACAAGAGAGAGGCTGGACTACTCAGGTCCCTCTTTACCTTACTACTCCTACTCCAGCTTGGGATAGGGTTGGGGAGGGAGCTGCTGGAGAATGTTATTTAACCACTAGTTATAATCTTGTTAAAGGAACAGAATATCACTCGTTTTGGACCTCAGGCTGGCTGGTTTCATATAGTTAAGCACAGCATGAATTGGCATTAAATAAACTCAGAATGGAGGAAACATGTTTCACAAGGCAGGGAGAGATGTGGGTACATTACTGTTGGCGTTTTAAAAGACTAAACTTGGACTAAAGTCTTCTCATCGTGAGCAGAGCAGATTGTCACCAGGCCATCCCCAGCAAGACAGCACCACAGAAATTCACCCCCAGCTTCCCAATGCCTACATCTTCATTGCCACAGAAACAAAATCCTGACTCAAGAGATTAAAAATTTTTGTAAAAGCCTCATTGACAAGGCATTCAGCCACTGTGCTTTTACCTCATCAGATACCATCCCCTCTCACTTTCTAGTTTTTCCAGCACCTAGGAAACATAAAATTGTCATGGTATTCAGGATACTTTCTCTGCTCATAACACAATAATCACATTGTAAACCCAAGAGTGCTGCAATAGAAGTCTTTCTGGTCCTTTATTAATGCTGCTGGTATTTGTCTAGCCTTTAAAAAGCTTTTGGCTCAATATCCTACTCATATTTTTGGGCTATGGCTTGCTAGAGTTGTCAGGACAAGTAAATCATTTCCCTTTCAGCATTCATTACAAGAAAAAAAATTCTATTGTATTTCTTAAAAGTGACTTGTGACTCATCTCCTTTCTTGGGATAGAGTTATAGCTTAAGGTTTTGCCAGTGGTGTACTTCCCTGTGGTGATAAGTAAAGCAAATGTTCAGAGGTGAGAGATACTGAATTTGGATATGAGTTTTATTTGTTCATTTGCCACACCTACAGGATGCTACAGAACTCTGCAGGAACATTTTAATGAATAAATCTTATGGGTTTTTAGTATAACTCTATAATTTAAGATTGACCTCTGAATTCCAGCTGAAATTTATATTGAGAGAAAGGAACAAAGTGCCCCATTAGTGCAGACTTATTTTGACAAACGTATTTTTATTTATTGTTTGAAAAATGAAAATAGCTTTATTGCTTCCTTATAGTTAGTAAGTAAATGTTTGACTTTAAAAAATTATTATAAGCAGGAAAAGAACCCAGTTATACATGCTATTGCAAATATTTCAGAAAAGACAGTGACACATAAGGAAGGAAACATAAATTATTTATAATTTTACCAACCAGTGATAATCAGCTTTAAGTGATAATCAGCACTGATTATAGGCTACATTGGTTTATAGCCTAACAGTCTATTTTTCTATGTATGCACACAGGTAGATTTTATTTTGCCAAAATGAAATTGTACCATATGTGTCGGTTGGTGGCTTTAAAAAAATACTCATCAATAGACGAACTGTATCATTCCTCACCTTTTTTAGTAAACAGAAAGAGTTGTAAATTGTATGACTTTTTAGACTGCTTGCTATGGCAGAAGTGGAAACATTTTCAGAGCAAATGAATTGTGCATCATTTTGTTAGCAAATCGTTGGAAAGACTAGATAGGTCAGAGAAAGCGCAACTATTTCGCTTTGAACTTCTTGCACGATTATATTGAAGGAAATTTTCTGGGGACAAAAATTTTTTGACTGTCATAGAGCCAAACAAAATGGCTAAAAGTTGTTGAAAGCCCTCTCAGAATATCATGGTGCTGTGCATTCCCTGGGCCATCTTAGAAAAGAAGGAATATATTCTTTCATCAACATTAGCATGGAGCTTCTGTCAGAAGAGGCTGTGCAGTACATCTGTGAACCATTTCTTTGGACTACTAAAAGTATAACTCTAACTCCATGATATTATTTGCTCCCAGAACTTTTTCTTTCATTTTTTTTGTAGTTGTCTATAGAACCAAAAAAGAATAAAACCAAGAATAGGGGCGGAAAGGTTATAAATACATTATGTTTGAAAGTGTTTGGCTTACATAGATGAGGTCAAAGTTCTTTTTAGCCAAAATGTAGTTTGTCTTTTTCATTTGTTTGCATCCCATATTTGTGTAAACAAAAGGAAATTACTTGATGAAACTAGAATCCAGTGAAAAAGTTACCTGTTTGGGGTTTTGTAAACAAAGAAGCAAACAAACAAACAAAGACACAGTAGGCCAAATTTGTCAGGTACTGTTGAAGGTAGAAAATCTACAGTGGTTGAAATTTGGCTGTTTCCTGAACCTGAACTTGGTTATTAAGTGAGTATCTGGACTGAGTCACGAGGTGAATGCTGAATAGAACCTATAGGATGTGACTTTTGCTCTCTGCCTGCACATGCCCACACAGCCTTCCAAGTTGATCCAAAGGGGATGCCTCTTTGCTTTGTCATAGTCACCTCCCATATTTCTGAAATGAAGCTTACAACCCAGAGAGGATAAAACTCCTGGGAAAATAGTTGAAAGACTTTGAAATTACCAGAAGTCTTGGCTTATGCTATCACATGACTCTGAAAGCCTTTTGCTGATAGAATCACAGGGCTGAAAATGATAGAAAGAGGTCATTTAGTTCATTTATCTGCCCAAGGCAGAAACATAAATGTACCACTGGTGGCTTTGCTTCTTGTTAAAATGCTGTTTCTTCAAACAAGAAAATATCTTCTTTTTCTAGTAATTACTAAGTTATATTTACTTTGGATAAAGTCTCAATGACTTTATCTCACTGTTTGTTGTAGAGCAAAAACAAGATACTGGATACTGAGTGATTAGGTTTCACATAAAATTAATTTGTGACACTGATGAAATTAAATAGTAAAAATGATCTAATAGGATAATAACAAGGTAGGGAACTTGTAAGTATACACACATATTTGTCGATCAGCAATAGCATCTAATTACAGACATATTTTCAAAAATCAGTTTCCCAATAATTAAGGTTTCAGCTTTTGGAAAATGTGCATGGAAACTTCCTTGAGCATTTTGCTCTACATTCAACTATAATAACAATCACCTTTTACATTTTTCCCATTCATAAAAACAACTAATTCCAGAAGAAATAAATGAAATTCATAGGAGTTTTTTTTGAGGCTTTCCTAAGTTGAATTCATACCATTAAAAAATCTTTCATGTTTAAATTCTATTTCTCTCTTCAAAATATATCTTGAACAAAAGTTTCATGCAAACCAGTGCCAGATTTTCTGGTCACTTTAGATCAAGCTAAACTCGCATGCAGACACTACCCACAAGAAGATTACAGCTGGATTTGGGAATTAAGGCATAGATATATAAAGAATTAAATAGCAAACTGAAAGTTTACACAAAACTATTGCAGATTTCCAGATGGGCAGGAAAGGCAGTTGCCTAAGGTCAAAGGTGGCAGAAGATCAATCATGTTGTCTCTATTATGTAAGAGCAAGAATAGATGATTTTCAAGAGCTCCTTCAGGTTATGACTCCATGATACCCACTCATTCACAATCGGTGTGACTTGGCAAGACTGGACTCAAGGAAGTTGTGTTTCTTTCCTTGATAATACAGAAAAATAAGAAAAAAAGAAAGGGCTCCTTTATATTGTGTATTATTTACTGGACCCTATGGGGGAAATAGACAGGTAAAGATATAAACAGTACAGAATTTGCCTTAATACTGTGCCTGTACACACGGACAAACAATGAAGCTCATAACCAGAAAAATAGCCATTAGGCTTTCAACCTCTTTGGTGGTAGCCATCTTGGACACTCCTTGTTTCTTTTCCCTTTGCTTTCATTCTGTTTTCTCACTGCTCACTACATTCCTCTTGCTCTAATGTTCTTGTCCTTTTCTCCTATTTCTGGCCATGTTCTTGCTCATGGCCAGAAATAGGAGAAGCTAGTGGCAACCTTGGCTTTCTAAGTGTTAACCCTGGGCAGCCTCAAGGGTACATCTGGTATTGGCTTTTGACTTTCTGGACACTGAACTCTCTGTGTTGCCATATAGTCTTCCCCAGTGTCAGCACTCGGTGGCAGTACTTGGACTCTATCTTGAACAATTAACTCAACCCACATGAGATAAAATAAAAGAGCATTCCAAACCAAGGCAATAGTGTATTCAAACTGTATGAAACCATGAAAGAAATTGGCATATTTATTATACTGTGATAATATATTCAGATGTTAAACAATCTTCAGAGGGACCTCTGTTGTTCCATTTACAATTCGTTGGGTTGGATCTTGGCAGAACCCATAAACAGGGATGCTACAGTTGCTCTACTGCCTAGGTATCTATAGGCTGAGCATTAGACCTACTATTTTAGGACAAGTTCATCTTTGTCACCATTGGCACTTTGAACAAGATTGCTCTCTTAAAAATCCTCAAAATCTACTCTAGATCACCTATAATCATTTGAGGTGTTTTATGGTTCACCTGCCACCTTTACCACATCTTCTAAAAGCAATGGCTTCAATTTTCACCTTACATCAAGAAGGTCATTTTGAAAGAACTTCAGGTTTACATGTGTTGCTTCATTTCTATCCTTTAATTGTAAATCATTGCCAAATTTTCTGGTCACATGGAATTACCTTGGACAGAACTAAACTCCCATGCAGATACTACCTTCAAGAACATTACAGTCATATTTGGTAGATATTCCTTTAGCAAAAAATGTCTCCCAATACTTGAAGCCTACTTCCCAAACTATTGGAGTGTCTCAGGGCAAATTTACAGCAATTTATTCCATGCCTGGTCTTCAAACAATACTTTTTCTTGCAATAATAATGCACCCTACTCCCAGTTGCCAAGCCCAGTTGTTGGGTGATCCCTGAATGCCTAACACTCATTAGAAAAACATTAACAGACCCTTCAAACCATGTTGTGTTCTTTAAAGAAGAGGAAAAAGACCACAACCAAAAGGAAGTACATGCCAGGGAAGTTAAGTGTCCGTATCTGAAAAGAAACTTCAAATCCTAGAGCAAGAAATGATTGAACACGCTAGGAATATTATGGCTACCGAAGAAAAGAGAATGAATATAATTGTCTTCATATATTTGAAAGTTGTCATCTGAATGAGAGATTAGATTCATCCTGTATGTTTTCAATGGACAGAATTAGAACCAACATTGAAGACGTAAGGTAAAAGATTTTGGTTCAGTATGAGCAAGAAATGTCTGATAAATAGAATTGTCCAAAGATTAAGCAAAGAAATTTGAGAGCTCTCCATCACTGAAATTATAGTAAAGGCTGTATTCAAGCATAGGAATGTGAAAGGAGTTGGGGAATGTGTCTTTTTTTTCAAGAGCATGTGATTACTCCATAAAAATTTGACATAGATGTAGGCTTCATTTACTCATTTACTTATTAAATCTTTGAGTGCTTACTATACCGCTGGCCTAGTGTGAGCTTCTAGGAATACAAAAGTGCATGAGTCACAGCCCTGCCTTCAAAATACTTTCAATCTAGTGAGAAAAGTACATGATAATTCAGACAGAAAGGCAAACAAGCAAGACAGCACCATCACATTGTAACATGTTTAATTATCTATCTTCCCCACTGGAATCTAAGCTTCTCAAGGGCACATATACTGTGTATTTTGCTTGCCATTTTTTCTCCAGCACTCAGTCTGTGCCTGGCAGATAGTAAACAAAGTTTTATTGACTGAATTTATTGAATAATGTGGGAATCTATTCTGAATGTGATTAGTATAGTGGAATACTAAGGAAGGAATGTTCAATGTTATCTGACCAGAGGGAAGTGTTCAGAGAGAGGATGTGATTCTATGTCTTTAACCTCAGAGGAGGAGTCTGATCTGACATAGAAGAGGAGCTCACAATCAAGAAGAAAGGGCATTTAAGCTTGTTTGAAGGCAAAGACATGAAACAGCACTGTCTATGCTGAGACGGACATGAAACAGCATTGTACATGCTGAGATAACAAGCAGTTTCGCATGACTGGAACATATGATTTAGGGCAGTGAGTAGTAGGAGACAAGTCTGAAAAGGCTGTAGGAGATTGAATCATGGGTTTTAATGAAGAGAGTAACATGATCAGATTTTCCTTTCAGGAGGAAAACTGGCAGCAATGCGGTGGGGATGGGAGAACTGATTAAGACCAAAGTAGAGATAAGGAATAATAGGAGGATATTGCAGTCATCCGGGCAAGAGTGAGGAATGTCTAGAAGAGAATAGTGGCAGCAAAGGCAAAAGGACAGAGATAAAATTTGAAAGGTATTTAAGGTAAGGAGTTTATGAGACCTTGGTTCTGATGGGATGCAGATGGTGGTGAGGCTGGTAAGGTGGTTATAGTGAGAAGTGAGAGAATGACAACTAAGTTAGAGAGGCATAGCCATATAACAAGGCTTGGAAATATAGGGGGTGGAGGATTTGGGAGCTTGTAGCTTATTCAGCAGAGAGAGCCTAGTAGTGGGCAATTGGTATTATGGTCTGGGCAGAGAATAGAATTATAAATCATCACACATACTAAGGAGAAGTGAGTACAGATGAAGTCACCAAAGACAAGTGTGCACAGTCAGAATCGACACGAGGAAAGCATCTGGGGAACAGAAATAGAGGACTGTTGGGAGTTGATGCTTGGCATCGACTAGGATGTGACACCAATACGAACCTCAGTTCTAAGCAGGTATATCACCAGAGTTTGGCATTGAAACATGAAATATGGTATGTTCACAAAGAGGCGTTTGGTTTTGATCGGTAATATTTATCATTAATAGTACCATTGGTAAGGATGAGACAGAACTAAGGAGTGCTGTGAAATGGATAAATGGTAACACTTTTAAAAGACTTTTTATAGAAAACCTCAAACAGCAACATTCCTATATTTACAAAATATCAAGTAGATCCATAATAGAGATAATAAAATATTCAGGGAAAAGTTCAGATGAAGAATATGCTATTATTTTCAAATTCTCACATTCTGACTTTAGTATATTTTAACGTATTTTCTTTTGTTAGGCAATCCTTTCTCCAAAGGGCCATGGGTCCCTAAAATTTATATTCTCTTTCTATATTGGAGCTAATGGCAGTCAGAAGCCTTATTAGCTAAGGCTGATTTATTCAATCAGTTTGTACAGGCAAGGAGTGGGGTTAAACTTGGGTGTGCCACTAAAATGGTCATCGTTTGATAATAAGAAGCCTTACTGCCAAACTTCAGGAGTCTCCAAAGCTCTCTCTAGTCTGCAGGTCATTCTTCAGTTTCTCTAATTCTTGTACAAAAAAACCCACACAAACAAACAGATAATATGCAAATATACTGATTTCTTGTTTTTACAATATGTATAAGCTTTTTGATTCTGCACTGGCAGCTAGCTGGTCTCCTGAGACATGGTTCTGGACTATATCCAAAAACAAATTTAGTTTCTGAGGAGGAACATTGTGAAATCAGTAAGCAAGCAACCTTGCTGATCCAAGTAAGCAAAATGCTTTAGTTGGTGGGTGCTCCAAGCAAAAATGCTTAAAGGGATCCAAGAGTTCTATTTCTCATTTGACTCAGATTCAGTTAAATTTCATTTCTGTGGAATCCCGGATGATGAGCATCACCAAGTGCAGAAGCTGAGTTGGGTGGAACAGTTGCTCACAGTGGGGCAGCTCACTCATTGCCTTGACACATGCTCTTGTTTTGCCATGAACGTAAGTGACCTTAAACACATTTTTTTTCCTAAAATTATAGCAACAAGGGACTTGAAAAAAAATGAAACTCATGAGACAGCTATCTCTCTTGGCTCTTGAAAAGGCTGCTCCTTAATTGCCTCAAGAAAGATGAAATGATGGTACTGACCCTATTTCTTAGGAATAATTGATGGGTCACTTCAGCAATAAATTCAAGAGTAGATACTGACTAAGAACAGTTACAGAGCTTTATTTTTGCCTTATATGTTTATAATGAATTCAAGTAACCAGGGCTCAAGATAGGACTTGCTTTTTGAATTTTGCAATGATTTCAAATGTAAAGTCACTAAAGACCTCTTGTGCACTTTTAACATCTCTTCCCTTCCCCCATGTTCTATGTAAACAAAGTATGTTTCTTGAATTGTACCATTAACAGTGCCAGATTATCAATTTTTCTCCTGAGCAAAGTTTGGATGCTTTCCTTACAATTTCCTTGTAATATAATTATGACATTTGAATGAAATAAGGAGTCATCAGAAAATATCTTTAAAAAATTACTGGCAATGATATCTGCTTAATTCTGGAAGAAATCAAGGCTCAGAGCTTAAGGGACAAAAATGAATAGAAATAACTACATTTCTTATTTGGTCTTCTAGGTAGAGAAGCCTTGTTTACTACCTGTATAAGGCAAACACAACCCCCACCTTTAAAAAAATTTTTAAGTAAAACTTCTCATGGGAAGTGGTGATGGTAGAAAGTATCAAGAGTTTTTGTTTGTTTATTTATTGATTGATTTATGTCCCACATTTTTTTCCAAAAACATTTAAACCCAAGAAAAGAATATGATTGAAATATTGAAAAGGTTTGTTGCAGAAAAGAAATCAAAGTATGTTACTTAAAAATTGTGGTTCTGAACTAGATAGGAACTATTTTTAATGGAATAATTTGAAGGACAATTTCTCTCTCTCTCTTTGTGTTTATTTAACAATTATTTATTGATTCTGTTCTTTGTATAGTCTTAAGTACTGGGGACCAATGAGAATATATGACTAAGATGGGCTTTCAGCCATTCATTCATTCACTGTATATAGGAGATTGGATGACTGATCTTCACTTTGCTGAGAAATTGCATAAATTATTATTATTTACAATAAAAAAGAAAATTGTTCTTATATTCACTAGATGCTTAAGTGTCTCACTAGACCAGTGCTTCCCTGAACCTGGCTAATCATCAAATCATTAGAGATACCTGCTAACCATAAATATTCCCAAGCCTCATTGATGGACCCTTAATCCAATGGGCATATTGTTGGGTGGTGATGGGAATCTCCAGTTTTATCAGGTAGTCAGGTGATTCTCATACTTCGCAAAGTGTAAATTACATGGTACAAGAGTATGAACTCTTCCTAGGCAGGAACCATGTCTTGTTTATCTTGGTGTTTAGTGCTTAACATAGTGTTGGGCACATAAGAGGTGCTCAATAAATGTTTGTTAAACAGAATAGTAAACATCTCCACAAATAACCTTTCTGGAGGGACTCATTTCTTGCTATATTTTTAACTTCATTGCTGTGTGTGCTTTTTGTTTCTTGATTTTTTTTCTGCATGGTATAAACATGCTTCCTTCCTACTCACCATGTCTTAATACCTCATGTCATCCAGATCAATAGAATTAGTCTGAATAGAAAACTAATGATCTGGCAGGATATTGCTCAGTGTCTTTGGTGTTTGGCAGGAGGATCTTTAGGTAGCAAATCAGAGTCTACAGAACTGGTTGTAGATTGGTATTAATCATATTATAGCTTGCATTTATGTAGTATCTTTCTCTAGTACTCAAATCCTTCTTCAAACATTATTTAACAAGGACAATCTATTCATCTCTCTGTAGGTGTGTATGTTGTTTTAAGAATGCCTTACACATGAGTCTAGTTGATTGGACCACCAAGAATTTAGTAGCAATGATCCTTCCACCTGGCTGCTTGGCCTCAGGGTGCCTGAAAAAGGTGTGTCCCAACAAGCAAAGGCATCTTCCTTTCAGACAGGCAATAGTTTGACACTTAGTTTATAACTAGGTGTTACCTTAGCTGAAGTTGTGGGACAGGCCAAGGGAGGAGTGTCTTGGCAAAGGGGATGGGGTGGATGCTAGAGGCTAGTGACAGACTGACCTGAATCTCAGCTGTGAGGACAGGAAATATCTGACCCAACAGTCTGAAATGACAATTGGTAGAAAGTGAAATTGAAGACTGGCATGCTGAAGAGATTTCCCTGAGGTCACTGGCTGGTTGACACAGCCATAGATAGAACCGAACTTTGACCTAAGCTCCAGTCACCAGACCACATCCTGCAGAGAGAATACTCAACATCCTCAAAGGTCTAATCAGTGACTTTGGCTGGGATGTGATTTGACAGATCACTGTGTTGTCTGGGCAAGGCTAATTGAAAGTTTTTCCTCTGAGAAGTATTTCTTTCCCTCTATTGAGACCTAGATTCTAGGAGAAAAATTCTTGAGGTTATTCATCCCATTGCTTCTGGGAACACATATGTGAAAGAACACTTCTTAGTCAAAATAAATTTCCATAGACAGTTGTCAAGCACTAAAGCTTTTCCTGACAAGGCATGTATTTCTATACTGCTGGTTAGTAACCGATACTACCTAGCATCAGATAATATTACATCAAATTTATATTTGTTTGCGGTTTGACTTTTGCATATTCTGAGAAGACAAGCCTGAATCACAGGTATTCAGCTATCTAACAGGTTCCCAGTACTTGCCAATCTTTGTAGTAACTTGAGATTTTCCCAGTTGGCTTCAAGCCAATGGGCCCTGTGGGCAGCACAAGATGCTTATGGAAACTCAGTGTATGCAAATTACTTCCAGGATCTTTGAACCCAGGGGTGGCAAATGTTTTACAATAGTGAAGAGAACTAAGGAGATGTGTATTTTTTTCTCCCCCAACCCCATATTTTCCTCAGGTATCAATCTTATTTGGTATTTTGATTGAACTCATTAATCCTCTATCGAGGCTACGGCTAATGGAGCGAGAATTCACTTTCTCAGAGAGTTTGTGATTTTCCCTCCAGAAACAGAAATCTAATGATGTAATCACTGAAGAGAATTTTTCTAGAATGGAGAGAAAAGTCACATTTTTGGTACACAGGGAAAGTCAAAGACTATATAACAAAGGGTAATACCCGAGCAACAATCCCATCTATCATTTTTAACTCATTATTTGATATCATACAGGCTATTTTACTGCTCCCTCTGGTCTCTGATAAACCTAGAAAAAGCTCATTATAGAATCCAGGGAAATGACATTTGTTATGTATTTTCTAGGAGTCTGAAACTTATTTCTTATCACAATTCTATAGGATAGATAGATATTTTGTGGCCATTTGACCACAAAAACTAAGCCTGAGAAAGGTTAAATAATTTTCCAGGATTACCCAGTTAGTAGTAGTGCTGGAGCTTGACTCCTGTCTGCCTAGTTTCAGAATTCCCCACAGCGCATCTCCTAACATGGTAATGGGAAAATAGGTGAAAATCAAAAGATTGTTTTTTGGCTTGGTTTCACAACCAAGTGCATGGACTTAGAAAATTGTGTTCTTTCCAGCATCTATCCTCTTGTTCACACTGCTCGCTCTCATTTTATCCCCCAGATAAACTTGTGGTGGGGCCTATTTACAGCCCTGGTGCCAAAGTTTCAACCACAGTGAGAGACCTAAGGATTTCAAGGAAAACTCAAAGCACCAATATTCAGTGATAGAAGACTCAGAGGTTTGATGCAGAGTTCACTCTCTGAAAATGAACGTTCAGGTAAGTGCCCAGTTGGCTCCAGAGCTGAGTGTAGATCAGTATTAATAATGTAACTTGTGTTTATGTAATAGCTTTTTCTAAGACTGAAATTTTTCTTCGGACCTATTCAGCAAGTACAATGTTTTCATTCCTCTGTAGGTGTGTATGTTGTCTTAAGGATGCCTTACACATGTCTTCCAAACTATGTTTACTGGTTGGGTGTAGATCAGAGGGTTGTTCTCTCTCTCTAGAGCCTTCAGAAAATAATTTCCAAGTCTGACTCAGTGGAGTTGAAATAGCAGTCTAATGCAGTGGTTAATTTACAATGGTTAACTTAAAATTCCCAGGGATCTCTTTTAAGGTTTTCTGAACTATTAAGGCCCTGGAACTTAATATGAATTACTCTAAACATTTAAGATTCCACCTTTGAAGAAATATGTGACCTGAAAATAGAAATTTATAAAAACCAATCAATCAGGGAAGCCTATCTTCTCTGAATAAAAGAGTAAGTCCTGGTTTTCATTTTGTTTAAAGTGTTTCCTAGTGCATCCAAAATACAATTTAAGTTTCAAAAATTGGTTTTTCACATAGCGTTAACCAGCCCTACCTGTCTTCTGCAGCATCTTACAGTGGCAAGGGTCCTGAATAGCCTGTCAAAACATTTGTGTTTTTGTCTTGGCTCTCCCATTAGTTAATGCGTATCCTTGGGCAATTCATCTAATCTCTCTGGATTTCATGGTCATTATTTGTAAATGAGGAGATTGGGCATTTGAGGTATTATGGTTTCTGCCAGGTGTGAAATTCTATGATCTAACTGTATACCATTTGGTTTCTGGGAAAGAAAGAAAGCAAACAACCAAAAAACCCAAACTAAGGGTTTTCCTATAGAATTACAGGAAATACATATAGGAATATAGAATAATATATCATATACATTATTACTACTAATAATTTCTTGTTAACTATTTTCTAGAATGCTATGGTACAAATTCATTTGCTACTGGAAAGAGCTCAGGAAATATAACATTACATATTAATATAAATTTTTATTTAAGGGGAAAGGTGTGGGGTTCCAAGTATTTCATGAAGAATTAAGTATTGTACTTGTTTATTAAGCTATTAAACACACACAAAGAAATGAGGAATACATGGATTGTGGGAAGCTGGGAGTAACTTTAATTTTATTCAAGAACACATACTTTATTTCTCAATATTTTGGTGTTGGAATTGTAATCATGACTTTGTTCTCTTCATCTCTCCTTTCTGGCCCGATAAGCAGACATGTTGTCTTACATAGCAAGGGTGTTGATGGCATCTGAAAGGAAAACAATCTGATTTTTGAACAGATTGTTTTTTATGGGTCAGCACTTTTGTAACTATAGCAGACCATGACTGATTAAGACAAATGGTTATTGGATGACTTGAAGGAAAGAGAGGTTCATTCAGTGAGTGACTATACAGGGTAATAATTTTGGGCTTGGAGAGCTGTGGGTGTCTCCAGCCACTGAGCACAAACTCCACTTACAGAGACCCAGGCTTGGCAAAATCAGATCTCATTTGGAAGACTTTTTTTTTTAATATACTGGAGTATATCAGCTTCTCAGTTGAAAAGAGGGAAAATTGGTTGATACCTTCGTTAAACACAATTCTGATAAGACTAAAGAGATGTGATGAAAAGTAAATACAGTGTATGATCTTGCATGTACTGAAAAAAATTTGGACTGAAAAAATTGTGTAATGGATGTCACTGGGACAAACAGGACAATTGGATTATGGACTTTGAATTAGAAAATAAAATTATATCAATGTTAAATTTCCTGATTTTGATAATTATAATTATGTAAGAGAATGCTTTTGTTAAAAAATACACAGAAGTATTTAGAAGGAAAGGGGTATACTGTATGCTATTAACTCTTTAGATAGTCTATTTAAAAATTATGGACATAGAGATAGTAACAGATAAAGCAACTTTGCAACTTCTTTGTAAGTTTAATTAAAATACAAAGTTAAAAAAATAGAAGAGAGAGATAAACAGCTGTCTGATTTTGCAGAATTGGAGAGAAAATGTTAACCAATAACGTGTTTTATCACCTTCCCTTTGGCGAGGACCAGCAAGCTGGTAAACTTCTGGCCTAGAAATTCAAGGATTTAGCTGAAAATAAAAGTCCTAAACTTATTATGACCATGAAACCATAAACCTCTCCTTCTCTCCATACTCAACATCATAACTTGTTCTTTTGTATCTTTATTCTTTGTTCTGGATCAGTCTGGGTTAAGAGCTTGAGTTAATCAGTTCCACTCCTTCAGAAAGTACTTCCAATACCTTGCCCTAAATCAGAAGAAATATATGTAAAATCTCCCCAGGAACTGGGGAAGACCAGTATTTTTCAAGCCAGTGGGCCCTTTCTTGTTGTAAGCCAAGATCTATAGATTATATTTCACTTATCTCCCACCCTGGCTTAGTCTCTTCTCCCTTTTCTTACCATAAAGGGAAAAAAGTCCAAATCCTGACTTTTGTGAAGCCACTATTTTTTTTTTTTTGCAGGAGGTGGGGCATGCAATTTCTGTCATCATTCAGATGATGATTGATAGCAGATCAATCAATGCACAATCAATAATACTTTATGACATTTTTTTGACCTCCGATGGGTCAAATTAAAATGGATACATCTAATCCTGTTTTCTCTAAGAATTTTGCAAAGTTTAGGGATGGAGTGAAGGGATAGAATCATTGGGAGCTAACAGAAAGAACCACAATTTAGGGTCTTTTATTTAATGAGAGTGTTTGTTTTTACATGTGGGTTTTCATTGCTCCTAGAGTATTAACAACATAATACTGAAGATGCCAGTCTTGTATTTCCAATTCTCACCCAACGAGCTATCTTTGATCTTATCTGGAGTTCATATTCTGAGAGTCTTAGGGAATAAAAGTCTTTTCTTGCTACTTCATGACAGTAAAAGCATGTCTGATTTGGAGGCTTCATATAAACTGCCTGTGAAGTAGACGCCACTATGCAGGAATCCGGTCAGCTGTAACATTCCTGAAGGAGGAGGAGGATGGTTCAGAGAATGCGGTTCTTCTTCGAAACAAAGATCCACATCAGAATCATGAGGCTGAAGGAGGTTAGAAGGATACTTTTGCCTTCAGGGTGTCCCATCTCAGCCACTGGGTACTAGTCTGGGCAGGCAGTGCTTTCGTTGACACCTTCAGGATGAGCAGACAGGGAGAAACTTGTAGTCATTTTTCTTGGCAGAAGCTGCAACCCAGCCCAAGTTAATTATGTCTGAGAAGAAGAATAATGTCTGGGCACCTGCAATTTTCAATTTGGGACTTTATGTGCCAGTGCCAAGTATTCTATCAAGCCATTCACATGTATCTTCACAAAGTCCCTTTCTGGTTTCATGTCAGACAATGGGAACACTGAGTTTTAAAAACTCCTTTATAATTGTCTCTGTTTGCTAAGAACTTCATATGTGCCAGAGCTGATTAATTTATGTACCTGCATCTTGCTATTTAATCTTCATAACAACCTTCCGAAGAAGATATTATTATTTTTCCCACTTAGCAGTTGAGAAAACCAGGACTTAGAGAATATCTTGACTCAAATCACATGACTAAATAATGTGGAATTGGTGCTTGAAATTAAGCCTATGAGACTAAAAGACTCAAAATTAAGCATACCAGACTTTGCATAAAGTTCTATTTCTAACATTCCTATTAATTAGAAGGTGGGCATTATTGGTCCTGATTTCATAGTCAGACCTTACTTAGGGATATTTACCCAGAGCTGCAGAGTTGTTAGAGCTAAATCCAGAACTGCTATTCTCTACTCTATTTAACTCTCTTCCTTTCCCTAATAATAAACGTCACCAATCTTGGGGCTCAGAACATGATACCCTAAAGTACAGCGCTTTGGCATGCTGAGTACTTTGAACTGAAAGAGATCAAAAGGGCCTCAGAAGCAAGACCTTCTCCTGCCCTCCTCTCTCCTTCCCCCATTTCTCTCCCAAAGCAGGTCATAAAAACTAGAATTCCTCTTTCCCAAGGCAGATCATAGAAACTACAACTGCTCTCCCTCAAAGCCAGCCATAAAACTAGAAATACTACTCTTTGACTTCTCCCTTCTTCCCTAAAAACTCTCATGTAACAGGTGTCCTGCCCTCTACAGGTACAGGAAAGAAATGATAGAGAAGGATGCTGCACAGTGGGAAGGAATGCTACACAAGAGAGGACTAGAAACCTCTTTACAAACAGGCCCCGCTGGGTTTCTACCTCATCCTATTATCATTACATTATGTCCTTTTTGTCCAATCACGTTTCTACTCAGCTGTCCATTCTTCATCAAACCTAAGCATAAAAATACAAGTTTTCCCTGGGTCTTCACTTTTGAAGGCTCTTATGTAATACAAAATTTAATATAATAAATATTACGTTTTCTGTTGCTAACATTTTTTGATTATAGGAGTGTCAACCGTGACCCTTGTGATGGGTGGGGAAAAGCTATTACCTTTTTACCCCTACACTGACAGTGTATTATCCATAGAAAAGGCTCTAATTTAAGAATTAGGGAAACCTGAGAAAATTAAATTCAAAAATATATAATTTGCCTTTCTACTGACTCCTTCCGCACAATCCATAAATATGTTCAAGTCTCTCATCTAAAACAAAACATAATGAAATAAAGCAAAGAAATCAAGAAAATAAACAACTAAACCCAACTTCTCTCAACTCTGCATCCCTCCTCAGCTCTAGTCCTATTTATTTCCTTCCCTTAGCAGTAAAGCTTCTTGGAAAAAAAGTCAACGATTTTCATTTTTTGGCATTCTACTCCTTCTTAAACCTACTGCAATGTATCTCTTACACACATCTCCCAACTGCACTAAACCTGCCCTGAAAGGTCATCAATGACCACCCAATGTCAAAGCCAATGGATCATCCCCACTTCCCAAAATTTTATTATAAAATTTTTAATTATACAGAAAAACTGAAAGCACTGCTCAGTGAATACCTGTATATGTAATACCTATATCTGACCATTAATATTTTACTATATTTTCTTTATCAATCCATTTATTTTTTAAAATTGCAATTCCAATAACTTGCAGATTTCAGTATACTTCCAAGCACTTCAGCATGCTTAACATAGACTAGAGTTTTTAGTGCATCCTGATATTAAGTTGGCATGACTTTTTGCCACAAATCTCTGTGCTAAAATTCCCAAATCCATTCTTAATCTTTCCCAACCCTCATATTCAAATGCCTACTGAATAGTTGGCTGTCAGTCTTATAATTCTCCTTTTCTTGTTGTATTTCTTCTTTACCTTTATGGCCTTTCTCTCTCAATAGATCTTCTGTCCCCTTTTTCCTACCAATTCTTTAAATAGTGATATGTTTGATCTCTCTAGTTTTGACTATATTCTTGTGTATCTTTCCCCTTTTCCTGTATCTTAGGTTCAGTCCCCAAGAAACAGACAATAAAATGGAGATTTGCTTGTGGGAAGTTTATTGGAGAGTGCTCTTAGAAACAACAGAGGACATAGTTGATCTCAAGCAGAGCCCTGTCTAGGCCTTTTACCCTTACATCAGGTGGTGATTGGAAGTCCAGTATCATATCCACCTTTGGGAAATGCACTACTGTGAATTGCTGTGTAATATGACTTAGGACTTTTCCTGGTAAGGAACTGCACTATCTCTGAGAATGATTGTTTGCCCAAGGAAAAGGGAAACCTGTGTGTGTGTGTGTGTGTGTGTGTGTGTGTTCAGAGTTACCAATAGGAAACTAGAGAGATACAAGAATAATTGGGAAATGTGGACATATTTTTATCACTTACTAGCAGAGAAGCCCTAATGCATGCCTGAACTAGGAAATGGGGTTGTCACATATAGTGATGTAGACTCTCTAATGCAAAACTCCAGGGGTTGCCTTTCATCTCATTACCAAATCTACTACTGTTCCATTCAAATGATCTGTTTTCCCTGATTATTTTATGAGACAAGCCCACACTCTTGAATGTATTTTATTCCCCTTCATTTTTATCCACAATGATCTTTTTGTCTACTTGTTTTATCAATTGTTGAGAGGGGGTCTATTGAAATTTCTGACTATAATTGTGGATTTATCTGTTTCTCCTTTTAATCCATTGGTTTTTACTTCATGTATTTTTAAACACTGGTTTACATGCCTACACACTTATGATTAGTATGTCTTTTAGGCTTCTTTATAATTATTAAATGTCTTTCTTTATCCTGATAATATTTTTTGTCTGGAAGTTTACTTTCTCTGGTATTAACATGACTACCTCAGCTTTCTTACACATAGTGTTTGCATAGTATGTATTTTCCCATCCTTTTACTTTTATTTTTTGAGATGGGGTCTTACCCTGTCACCTAGGCTGGGGTGCAATGGTGTTATCTCAGCTCACTGCAACCTCTGCCTCCCAGGACTCAAGGAAACTTCCCAACTCAGCCTCCTGAGTAGCTGGGAGTACAGGCTCGCATCCCCACACCTGGCTATTTTTTCATATTTATGGTAGAGACAGTGTTTTGCCATGTTGCCCAAGCTGGTCTCAAACTCCTGAGCTTAAGAGATCTGCCCGCCTTAGCCTCCCAAAGTGCTGGGATTACAGGTGTGAGCCACTGTGCCCAGCCTTCATCTTTTTACTTTTAACTTGAGCCTTTATATTTGAAGTGAGTTTCTTGAAAATAGCATATAGTTGGATTTTGATTCTTAACCAATCTGATAATCTCTGCAATTTAATTTGAATGTTTAAACCATTTATATTTAATGTGACTGTTGTTATAGTTTGTTTAAATTTATCACCTTGCTATTTGTTTTCTGTTCATCCTATAACACCTTTCTTCCTCCTTTCCTCCTTTCTTGCCTTCCTCTGAATTTAGTATTTTGTATGATTGCATAACTTCTACTATTGTTTTATTGGTAATAACTCTTTGTTTTGTATTTTTGGTGGTTGCGGTAAGATTTACAATACATATCTTTCACTTATAACAGTTTATCTTCAAAAAATATTTTAGCACTTCATATTTAGTGTAACAAAACATATTTGTCAATTTTCACCTCCTATCTTTTGTGGTATTTTATACGTAAGACTCACAGTATATTGTTATTATTTTTCTTTTTAAGCAATTACTTATCTTCTAAAAAATTTTAAAATTTTCTTATACTTACTAACATGTTTACTATTCCTAGTGTTCTTTATTCCTTTGTGTAAGTCCAGATTTCTATCTGGTATCATCTTTCTTTTGCCTGAATAACTTCCTGTAGTACAGGTTTGTTATTGGTGTATTATCTCAGCTTTTGTTTGTCTCAACAATCTTTATTTTTGTTTTGAAAAAATATTTTCAGTTTTGAAAAAATATTTTCTTTGGACATAAAATTCTAGGTCGACAGTTGTTTTCTTTCATCACTTTAAAAATGTCATATCATGAAAAGCAAGCCCTGGAGTTTTGCTTTACATAGCTTACATTACCATATGTGATTATACCATTTCCCCATGGATACTTCAGGGCCTCTATACTATTTTGTGATGAAGATATGTCCTCCTCCCTCCATTCTTCTTATATACATCTAGTTTTCTATTGGAAACTCCAGATAAAACACACACACACACAATCACACACACACTTAAATGTTTCCTTGATCAAACTATAATTCTCAGAGGCAGTGCAGTCTAATTATCTATGAAAGCAGAAAAGCGTTTTCCTCAAGTTAATGTTATCTGCCTGCATGCAGCACTTTACATAATTCTGCAGAGCACATTAAACTTCCCTTCTCTGATGTTTTTGATTCATTCCATCCTGTGTCTAACCCATACACAAGAAATTGGATTAATAGATAACAGATTAATTGATTAATAGTATGAATAGATAACAGAGTAATCTAACTTCTTCTTTTGCTTACATAAAGAACTGTCAAAAATTTTTGAAATTATACTATTCTCTTATATTGGGCCACATCAAGTTTTTATTCTGCTTCTAATCAGAGGAAATAACTAGATATTTGCTTGTTTTTTACTTTCAGATACATTTGTATGACACATTTCTCCTTCCTTAAAGATAGGACTGATTATTATCTCCTTTGGGATCTCATTGCTTTCTAAGGTTCAATCATAACAACTGTAACACTTCACTGTATTTGTTTATGTGCATATCACTTTTTATTCTATATATTTCTAGAAGATAAAAGTCTATAATTTATTATCTTATTCCTGGAACATTACATGAGGCATGGGATATAGTAATCTAAGAAACATTTGTTGAATGAATGAATGAACAAGACACTAGGCAAGTATTTTGGTGCTCTTGTCTGAACCCTGAAATTGATCAAGGATGTGTGATGGTCAGTCTTGCTCAAAGAGTTTTGATTTTTGCAATATCAGCATGATTTCATAATATGCATAGTCAGTCTATTTTGGGAAGCCAATATGAAAATTATAGCAGTGAGACCGTTTTGAAAAATAAACCTGTGACCTCTAGAAGAAATATTCCCATGTGATCAAAACACTTGGAGAAATCATTTAGTATCTACTTTTTGAGAATGTCTGCTGTTTAAAAAATAAAAGATCCAGTAGACACCGACGGTGAAGAGTATTTCATTTTAAGTGTTTGAAATATTTAATGTGTGAGGCCAAACTGTGACATAAAAATGCATGAAAATGAATGGGAAACATGACAATGGTGACAATCCTTTGAAAATCCAGGCCTATTCATATAAGCCTCTCTAGATTGGAGGCCTCTATAGGATCAGGAAATTAAGACAGAAGAGTCTCTGCCATCTCCCCTTCTCCGTTGCACAGAGTCTCAGTGGAATGCTTTGGCATAACCTTAGAGAACAACAATTTGTCCAATCTAGATATAGTTAGCCTTAGGAATGAACAGTAGCTCACTGCCTCTTCATAACAGTCCACAGAAAACTTAGTTTATTTTATAAGCTGGCAAGATATGCATTAGCAATTTTCTTACTATCACAGAAGCAACTAAATAGGACTCAGGTATATGAAACCATTTGGAAAAGAAAAAGGAAACAGAGAACATTGCTCCTATGCATGTTTCCAAAGGACTTCTGGGAGGACGTTTATTGGAGGAAAACAGGGATGTTCAAAATTTGGCATAATTTAGCTTGGGAGCTGTTTGTACTGGGAGAACCTTGGCAAGGACTACAAACTAGGGACTCGGACTTAAATTTGATTTTTAGAAAAGGAACAATCTTGCATGTTAAGAGGATGCAGAATTAACACTATTCTGGCCATTCTTTGGTCACATCTGCACTGCAGATTTGGCTGTTAGTTGAGTGGTTGCATTGTCTAGTCCTAGATCTGGGAAAACATGGTCATGAGTTATCATAATTATAAATATGATCTAAGTAAATGCACGCATATGTGTTTAAGCACAAGCATGCGCCTCCTCATAAATGGTGCCACAGTTCTAAAACAAGCTAGACTTTGTGGGTTGTTATTTGCATCTTTGTTTTTCTCTCCAACAAATGACTGTAATTCAGAAGTTATTTGTAAACTGGTTGTAGCTAGAATTAGAAATTCAGAAGCTCTCAGGACAGTGTGTACTTTAATTTGGTAACCCAATTTTTTTGATATGTATGCTTTAGTTTATTACATTTCCCTACCTTATGTAAGCAAATCAGATTGTATTTAATGTAGTTCTGGGGCACATACAGCTGATAAGTTTGTTCAGGTATCATTTATAGGACAGTAGTGCCCTTTTTAGCATGTGATATCAGGTCTGAGCCTTCAACTGAGAGGTCTGACTGGTAGTCTTCAGTATGCCCTGTCTTGGAGGCATACAGCTGCATGTACATCAGACTGTACTTCCAAAGATGAATCTTCAAAATACAGCACACCTCATGCACAAATAGGAATTATGTCTTTGATTATATGTTAAAACATTTTAAGTCCAGAAGTCCAGCTTAGACTAAATACCATGCTCTGACCTTCTTGAACATTTTGCACTGTGATTTAAAGAGTGTTCTCTGGAGTTAGAGAAATTGACTTTGTGAGTTGGTATTCCTACTTACAAGGTCTCTATTTTCTCATTTGTAATACATGGCTATTAATGATATCTATAGCGTAAGGTTATTTTGTGGAGCCTTTCACAGTGCTTGGTACCTGGTAAGCACTCAGTAAACCTGTGAACCTTATTACAATTAAAACAATTATTATTACACTACAAGAAGGTCTTAAGTAATCTCTATCATCTGTTCACTCTAAGGAAGGGGTCTGGTCTGCTAAAATACTGGTAAAGTTTCCGTTTCATGGAAGATCAAGTAAATGTAAATTGCCATGTTTTGTGCATCTCAGATACAGGGAAAAAAGCCAGATGTGGCCATAAATTTCACTGGGGCTTTATTTCTTAAAAGTATAATGATATGTGAAAGCTAAGTCAAATAAAGAGCTTTATGAAATCAGCACTATTTTAATATCACATTAGCAATTACATGGGATTATCCTAGCGTGATTTCCAAATGACTTTTTCTATCACCCAAACCAAAGCATTTTGTACAAACACAGGCATACACTTGCATGTGAACATGTAACATCCAGTTATTGATTGAGGAACAAAGCCTCTCCAAAGGAGTTTTAAAAACTGCTATGTCCCAGCATGCCGCTTTATATTTTACATCCATTTTTGAGTCAGCAGAAATGTGTGTAGAATCATATAAAGTCTGAATACTCCCCTGCTAGTCCATGAAGTCAGAGCCCACACATGGGAGTTATCCTATCCTAGGTCTGGAATATATCATTACCACAAAATTCATTGCCTAAGCAATCATCAGGGCTGATGGTAATATAATAGTTGGGGCATGAAACCACAGTAAATTGTCAGGATTGTCTAGCGTATGGTGCATCAGACACAGAGGTATTGCCTTCTGATATCTGGAGAAGCAATAGCATGCTGTAGGCTGGGCAGCAGGCCACTAATTTGGGGCTAAAAATTTGAATTGTTCTTTTGTCACTGACCTGTGGTTTAATCTGCAACTAGTCAAGTGGTTTCTTTGTATGTAGATGAACATACACTTAGAGGCCTATCAATATGGTTGCAAACAGTCTTTAGAATAGATATTAAGGCAAACTAGGAAGGCCTATTCCAAAGTCTTCTGATTATAAGGATCAAATTAACAAATCATGCCATTAGAGGGAAAATGTGATCCAGTCTCACCTTGCTTACCAAAATGTTGTGGGAGAATAATGATAAACTAGCTAGTCAACTTTTTTATACCATAGAGTGGCATTCTTGCAGGTTCATCTGGTTGGTATAGATCCTATGGCCTCTTTCAGTGGCACTCAGGCTGCTCAGGGCAATGGGAATAACAGGGATCAGTGTAATGCAATCGTAAAGAACTTGGACTTTGGAGACAGATGGTCAAGGGGTTGGATCCCAACTCTGCCATTTACCATGGTATGACCTTACGCAAGTCAGTTCACCTTTTTCAAACTGTCTGTTCATCTTTAAAAATGGGGAAAAGTAATGGGCTCTTCCTCATAATATGGTTATGTGGATCATATAAAATCTCTGGCATATTGTATACTTCATAGTCAGCTGTCGAGAAATGTACAGTGATGTTATTGTTATGCATTCAAAATGGGGATTGGTAGTTACCATTTTAGACTATGGAACTGTAGCCCACACCTCATACATATTAATCTCCAGGGGATTCTGAGGATTACTTGCCAGGAAGGGTCCAGGAGCCCAGGAAGGCATAATGAGACTTTGAGAATATTGGATGGTCAGTTAATGTCAGCTTTATGAGGTATTGTGAAGAATCTCCAATCCTGAAACAGTTTAGTAATAACTATTCCTAAGGTTGCTGTGAGATTTAGATAATATAGGGTACACAACATGACAAATACACTGCTTGACCTGTAGTAGGCACTCAGCAACAACAGTTTTTCTTCTCTCTCTCTCTCTTTTTTTTTAAACAACTATCAAGGCAAGATATTCACTTCTCCTTTTGTTTCTCAGGTGCACCTGCCTTGGGGTTCTGCAGCTTAGGTTTGTCTCAGGGCAGCTGGTGCCACTGTAGGACCTGGCAGTATCCGAGGAGTTTACAGCAGATGGCTGGGCCTAAGGTGGACTTCACCTGAAGGACTTCTAGTATATTGGATTGGTTACAAGACTGCTTTGAGGAGCACAATCCTATGAGAGGGAAGCAGTGTGATATACCAGGAAGATCCTAAGGAAAACTACTCAGAAGTATTGTGTTCTAAGTACAGTAGTTCGACCACTTACTGGCCTTTTCACCTGAGGGCTTTACCGATAATCTAAATTTTGCTTTATTTTCCTTAAAATGGAGGGAATGTTCTATGTCAGAGAGTCTAGTACAAAAAAAATGTGAAAATGTGGCTTAAAGTACTTTGATGATTGGAAAGCATATAAGTAAATGGAAGATGGGAAAGAAGTTTGTTGTAAGCCACCTGGGGCCCCTTACATGTGTCAAAGCTAGATCTCCACCACGTTGCCTGAAGTGGTTGTGGACGCAGTCAAACTCAGGTTTGTTCCTCCTGCATCCTCTACTTGCACTCCTTACATGTCTAAACTTTAGAAAGCCCCTCAGTTCAAATGCCATCTTTTCCATTAAGCCTTTTGATCCCCTGTTCCCACCTCCTCAATGCTGAAATGAATTGCTAAAATCTCTAAACATTTATAATACCATATCCACATGACCACTGTCCAATAGAAATATTGTGTGAGCAACACCTGTAATTCCATGTTTTCTAGTAGCCACATGGAAAAGTTAAAAAGAAATAGGTTTAAATAATTCTAATATTTTATTCAATTATGTTCAATAAATATTTTATTTAATTGAATAAAACATTTTATTTAAACTTCCTATTTATTCCAAATATTATAATTTCAATATGTAATCAATATAAAAATTAATGTTGGAAAACACTCTTCAGGATATTATCCAGGAGAACTTCTCCAACCTAGCAAGACTGGCCAACATTCAAATTCAGGAAATACAGAGAACACCACAAAGATACTCCTCGAGAAAAGCAACCCCAAGACACATAATCATCAGATTCACCAAGGGTGAAATGAAGGAAAAAATGTTAAGGGCAGACAGAGAGAAAGGTCTGGTTACCCACAAAGGGAAGCCCATCAGACCAACAGCAGATCTCTCTGCAGAAACCTTACAAGCCAGAAGAGAGTGGGGGCCAATATTTAACATTCTTAAAGAAAAGAATTTTCAACCCAGAATTTCATATCCAGCCAAACTAAGCTTCATAAGTGAAGGAGAGATAAAAATCCTATACAGACAAGCAAATGCTGAGAGATTTTGTTACCACCAGGCCTGCCTTACAAGAGCTCCTGAAGAAAACACTAAATATGGAAAGGAACAACCAGTACCAGCCACTGCATAAACATGCCAAATTGTAAAGACCATCGACACTATGAAGAAACTGCATCAACTAATGGGCAAAATAACTAACTAGCATCATAATGACAGGATAAAATTCACACATAACAATATTAACCTTAAATGTAAATGGGCTAAACGCTCCAATTAAAAGACACAGACTGGCAAATTGGATAAAGAGCCAAGATCCATTAGTGTGCTGTATTCAGGAGACACATCTCATATGCAAAGACACACATAGGCTCAAAATAAAGGGATGGAGGAATATTTACCAAACAAATGGAAAGCAAAGGAAAGCAGGGTTTGCAATCCTAATCTCTGATAAAACAGACTTTGAATCAACAAAGATCAGATGAGACAAAGAAGGGCATTACATAATGGTAAAGGGATCAATGCAACAAGAAGAGCTAACTATCCTAAATATATATGCACCCAATACAGGAGCATCCAGATTCATAAAGCAAGTTCTTAGAGACCTACAAAGAGACTTAGACTTCCAAACAATAATAGTGGGAGACTTTAACACCCCACTGTCAATACCAGATCAACGAGACAGAATATTAACAAGGATATTCAGGATTTGAATTCAGCTCTGAACCAAGCAGACCTAATAGACATCTACAAAACTCTCCACCCCAAATCAACAGAATATACATTTTTCTCAGCACCACATCACACTTATTCTAAAATTGACCACATAATTGGAAGTAAAACACTCCTCAGCAAATGCAAAAGAACAGAAATCATAACAAACAGTCTCTTAGACCACAGTGCAATCAAATTAGAACTCAAGATTAAGAAACTCACCCAAAACCACACAACTACATGGAAACTGAACAACCTGCTCCTGAATGACTACTGGGTAAATAATAAAATTAAGGCATAAATAAATGTTATTTGAAACCAATGACAACAAAGACTCAACATACCAGAATCTCTGGGACACAGCTAAAGCAGTGTTTAGAGGGAAATTTATAGCACTAAATGCCCACAGGAGAAAGCAGGAAAGATCTAAAATTGACACCCTAATGTCACAATTAAAAGAACTAGAGAAGCAAGAGCAAACCAATTCAAAAGCTAGCAGAAGACAAGAAATATCTAAGATCAGAAATTACTATGATCAGAAATAACTAAGACAAGAAATAACTAATTGAAGGAGATAGAGACACGAAAAACCATTCAAAAATCAATGAATCCAGGAGCTGGTTTTTTGAAAAGATTAACAAAATAGATAGATGACTAGCTAGACAAATAAAGAAGAAAAGAGAAAAGAATCAAATAGACACAATAAAAAATGATAAAGGGGATATCACCACTGATTCCACAGAAATACAGACTACCATCAGAGAATACTATAAACACTCTATGCAAATAAACTAGGAAATCTAGAAGAAATGCATAAATCCCTGGACACATACACCCTCCCAAAACTAAACCAGGAGGAAGTTGAATCCCTGAATAGACCAATAACAGGCTCTGAAATTGAGGCAATAATTAATAGCCTACGAACCAAAAAAAAGCCCAGGACCAGGTGGATTCACAGCTGAATTCTTCCAGAGGTACAAAGAGGAGCTGGTACCATTCCTTCTGAAACTATTCCAAACAATAGAAAAGGAGGGACTCCTCCCTAGCTCATTTTATGAGGCCAGCATAATCCTGATACCAAAACCTAGCAGAGACACAACAAAAAAAGAAAATTTCAGGCCAATATCCCTGATGAACATTGATGCGAAAATCCTCAATAAAATACTGGCAAACCAAATCCAGCAGCACATCAAGAAGCTCATCTACCACGATCAAGTTGGCTTTATCCCTGGGATGCAAGGCTTGTTCAACATATGCAAATCAATAAACATAATCCATCACATAAACAGAATCAATGACAAAAACCACATGATTATCTCAATAGATGCAGAAAAGACCTTCGATAAAATTCAACACTGCTTCCTGCTAAAAATTCTCAATAAACTAGGTATTGATGGTAGATATCTCAAAATAATAAGAGCTATTTATGACAAACCCACAGCCAGTATCATACTGAATGGGCAAAAGCTGGAAGCATTCTCTTTGAAAACCAGCACAAGACAAGGATGACCTCTCTGATCACTCCTATTCAACATAGTATTAGAAGTTCTGGCCAGGGCAATCAGGCAAGAGAAAGAAATAAAGGGTATTCAAATAGGAAGAGAGGAATTCAAATTGTCTCTGTTTGCAGATGACATGATTGTCTATTTAGAAAACCCCATTATCTCAGTCCAAAATCTCCTTAAGCTGATAAGCAACTTCAGCAAAGACTCAGGATACAAAATCAATGGGCAAAAATCACAAGCATTCCTATACACAAATAATAGACAAACAGAGAGCTAAATCATGAGTGAACTCCCATTCACGACTATTACAAAGAGAATAAAATACCTAGGAATACAACTTATAAAGGATGTGGAAGACCTCTTCAAGGAGAACTACAAACCACTGCTCAAGGAAATAAGAGAGGACACAAATAAATGGAAAAACATTTCATGTTCATGGATAGGAAGAATCAATATCGTGAAAATGGCCATACTGCCCGAAGTAACCATCAAGCTACCATTGACTTTCTTCACAGAATTAGAAAAAACTACTTTAAATTCCATATGGAACCAATAAAGAGCCCAAATAGCCAAGACAATCCTAAGCAAAATGAACAAAGCTGGAGGCATCACGTTACCTGACTTCAAACTATACTACAAGGCTACAGTAACCAAAACAGCATGATACTGGTACCAAAACAGAGATATAGATTAATGGAACAGAACAGAGGCCTCTGAAATAAGGCCACACACCTACAACCATCTGATCTTTGACAAACCTGACAAAAACAAGCAATGGAGAAAGGATTCAGTATTTAATAAATGGTGTTGGGAAAACTGGCTAGCCATATGCAGAAAACTGAAACTGTACCCCTTCCTTACACCTCATACAAAAATTAACTCAAGATGGATTAAACATAAGTACAAAAACCATAAAAACCCTAGAAGAAAACCTAGGCAATACCATTCAGGACATAGGCATGGGCAAAGACTTCATGACTAAAACACCACAAGCAATGACAACAAAAGCCAAAATAGACAAATGGGATCTAAGTAAACTAAAGAGCTCCTGCACAGCAAAAGAAGCTATCATCAGAGTGAACAGGCAACCTACAGAAAGGGAGAAAATGTTTGCAATCTATTCATCTGACAAAGGGATAATATCCAGAAAGAACTTAAACAAATTTACAAGAAAAAAATAAACAACCCCATCAAAAAGTAGGCAAAGGATATGAATAGACACTTCTCAAAGGAAGGCCAACAAACATGAAAAAAAAAAGCTCGTCATCACAGGTCATTAGAGAAATGCAAATCAAAACCACAATGAGACACCATTTCACACCAGTTAGAATGGTGATCATTAAAAAGTCAGGAAACAACAGATGCTGGAGATGAGTTGCAGAAATAGGAATGCTTTTACACTGTTAGTGGTAGTGTACATTAGTTCAACCATTGTGGAAGAAGGTGTGGCAATTCATCAAGGATCTAGAACCAGAAATACCATTTGATCCAGCAATCCCATTACTGGGTATATACCCAAAGGATTATAAACCATTCTACTATAAAGACACATGCACATGTATGTTTATTGCAGCACTATTCACAATACCAAAGACTTGGAACCAACCCAAATGTCCAGCAATGATAGACTGGATAAAGGAATTGTGGCACCTATACAGCATGGAATACTATGCAGCCATAAAAAAGGATGAGTTCGTGTCCTTTGCTGGGACATGGATGAAGCTGGAAACTATCATTCTCTGCAAATTAACACAGGAACAGAAAACCAAACACCACATGTTCTCACTCAAGTGGGAGTTGAACAATGAGAACACATGGACAGAGTGAGGGGAACATCACACACTCGGGCCTGTTGGGGGGTGGGGGCTAGGGGAGGGATAGCATTAGGAGAAATACTAATGTTGATGACGGGTTGATGGGTGCAGAAAACCACCATGGCACATGTATACCCATGTAACAAACCTGCATGTTCTGCACATGTTTCCCGGAACTTAAAGTATAATAATAAAAAAATTAATGAGATATTTTACATCTTTTTTTCTATTGAGTCTTCAATACCTAGGGCATACTTTACACTTACTCTACATCTCAATTTGGATACACTACATTTCAAGTGTTCAATGGCCACATGTGGCTGGTAGCTACTATATTGGCCAGCACCGGTTTATGCCTTTCCATGTGTGTGTCTTGTATTTGTATAAGTGTTACGGATATGTTATTATTAGACTGTCAACTTTGAGGACGGGATCCCTGTATGATTTGTCTTTTTCCCTTGCACAGCATTTTGCATATAATAGGCACTCACTCAGTGGGTTGAATGAATCAATATATTAACAAAGAAACAAATAAATGAATGAAGAGAAGAATGAAAACTCATAAAGAGCCAGTTTCCTTTATTCATCTGAAAATTTGGTAAGTTGGCACTGTCCGAAATGTTACTTTATTATAGTCACATGATCTATTAGTATTCTACTACTTGATTCAACCAATATTTACTGAGTACTTAATATAAATAAGGGATTGTGCTAAGTACTACAGGTATATCATATTGAATAAAGACACAATTATTGTTCTAAATGACCTTAGTTTTAGTGGTTCCTAAGTTAGAGATGAATTGCAATTTTCTGTGTACCAGTTTTAAAAAGAAAAAAATAGCTCATCATGCTGTTCAGTAATCTAGGGTCTTAACACAACTAAAGAGTTAAAGGTATTTATTTAAAAATTTATCATTTTAGCTATGCCAAACAACTTTCATAAAATATGTGAGTTTTTCCCATATTCCATCATTTTAGAGGTGAACAAAATGAGGGAGTATTTTAAATTCACATTACTAACTTGCAATAAGTTATCCCTAAGGGACTTAAGAACTTAGTACTATTTTGTGCTTCATGGAAAAAAATTGACACTGAGTGCTATAAATATATCAAGGACCAATCCAACTCAATGGCTTGGGCACATAAATTCCTCAGGGGAGTTTCAAAATCCATGTTCTGGCCCTGAATACTTAATTATGTCTTTGGACTTTTAGTCAGTAGAAAATATTTACTTGTCTGAGGCCTTTCCTGAATGGGAATTCTTTGAGGGCCAAGAGTGTCTGTCTGTCTGTCTATCTATCTATCTATCTATCATCTATCTATCTATCTATCTATCTATCTATCTATCTATCTATCTATCTCTGTCATAGTCTCTCTACCTACCTGTCTGTCTTAGTCTATTTTGTGTTGCTATAACAGAATACCTGAGACTGTGTAATTTATAAAACCAGAGACTTATTTCTTACAACTTTGGAGACTGGGAAGTAGAAGATGGAGGGGCCCACATCTGATGAGAAACTTCTTCCTGTGTCATCTCATAGCAGAAGGCAGGAGGGCAAGAGATTATGTGTGCAGGAGAAAGAGAGGGGGTGGAAGAGAGAAAAAGGGGGCTGAATACATCATCATCCTTTTATCAGGAATTCACTCGTGAGGGCAGAGCCCTCATAATCTAATTACCTCTTGAAGGTCCCACATCTCAACATGGTTGTGCTGGGGATGAAGTTTACAACACATGAATTTTGCGGACACATTCCAACCCTAACACTATTAATCTACCTATCTATTTACCTACCTACCTATCATCTATCCAATTGTGCACCTAGCACAATTTCTGGCACATATTGGGGCGTAAATAAATATGTTAAGAGAATAATGCAAAGTAAAATCCATGATGATTTTCATTTGTGATTCATTACATGAATCCTCTAAGTAATTTGCATTTGCCAGATGAGGAGAAAATGTGAATGACTAAGGTTGCACACTCTATTATACTCTTTTTCACTGACTAACTATATCCACAAATTTGTGGTGTACTTTCCTATAATGGTTTTATTTCCTCACACCTTTTCTGCTTCATCTGACTCACATTGTTACAATCCTTACATATTAATCATTTTGAAACCACAGTACTCTGAATCATTGATGGGTTACAATGAAATACATCCACTAGGAAGTGAGAGCACTTCTAGGAAACATCTTGGTGCCACGTGCCTATTTTGATAAGGTTCCAGGCTATCAATCTGGGCCCACCTAGAGCAAAGTACTAGAATTGATCTTCAGTATTCCTATAGGTTAACTGAGAAGTGCAAGGACATTTATTAATACTGTCAGAGTTTCCTGAGGCTATTACATGACTGGGGATGTACTGCATTTTAACCTTATTTCAACCACTTAGGATTTTTATAATCAAAGGTTATAGTATATGATTGAGGAATGAGTTTTTACACAGCAACTCTACAGTGGACATCAAACTTTTCCTTTTCCTGCTCAAGGTCCATTTGCATGTCATTAGAAGCTGAATTTCTGTGGTTTGTTTCTAGACATAAAAATTGGTTGTCAAAGCCTCTTGGGCTTAGAAGCCTTTAATCTTCCTATCTAACCATCTTAACATGGGTTATGTTTGTTTTGATAAACATACTAGTAAAAGATTTTAAGCAGTTTGGGCTCTGTGAGAGACAAATATGCTGGCTGAATAACTGAATGGATTACTGGAAGGCTCTAGAGTGGATGTTTTACTGGTTGTGAAATCAAAGGCTGTTATAATCTCGGTTGATATTTAAGTGTTACAATATGCTGCCTACAGACTAGGAAGGTTACATGTCAATCTAAAATTCTAAGTACTTGATATCTTTATGTATTATCACTCACCATTAGTATCTCAGTACTTTCATTTTTTCCAGTTAAAGATAATTTGTTTTTAATGTTAATTTTTCTCTTAAAAAGTATGTAATAACTGAGCCAATTCTTTGGAAACATTTACAATTTCTCCTGGGATTATAAAGCTCTCCAGGATTTCAACTTCCTCTTGAGCCAATTTGGTAAAATAAAATATGACGCCAGAGTACTGGACAGTGGGACTCATGGCTTATAACCAAAACAACATTATCGTTTTGATATACTCCCAGCAAAACCCCTTTCTGTAGGTCTAGTTCTTCTCTGCCCTTGGCCCCATATTTTCCCCCACTGACTCCTAGAAATCATGTCCCTTTCAGTTATAAGAAGAGTTTTATTTTAGAATTAATATGTCATGCCTACTGTAACAATTAAAAAGCAAACAAAAGCTGGGTCTTTACCTAATTTAGGGCTGCTACAGGCCAACCTACAGGGTGAAGGGCATGTTGCTGGCTTCTCTAGTTCCCCTGCCTTGTTCTTCTCTTCCTCTGCTATCATTTCCCCAGGTGGTGTTGGACTCCTGCAAGGTATAAGAAAGATGAGGGAAGGAGAGGCATACTTGCAAGATGCAGCCATCATCTGGCACTCATTTCCTGGAGTTGAGGCCATTGTTTAAATCAAACTCTATCCTGGGAGTGCCGTGTGGACCTTCCAGAGATCCTGCAGGGCCTTTTGGAGCACCTCTCTGGACTAAAGCAGTTGGTCACACAATCTCCCTATGCATGGATATCTCAAATCTGTTTCTGCCAAGGTGTCCAGCCCAGAGAGGCATGCTCTTGGGTGTTGTTATGGGTTGTACTGTGTCCCCTAAAAAGAGATGTTGAAGTCCTAACTTTTGGTAATTGTGAATGTGACCTTGTTTTGGAAATAGGTTATTTGCAAATGTAATTCACTTAAGACGAGTTCATCAGGGTGGACCCTAATCCAATATGACTGGTGTCCTTATAATAAGAGAAGACAGAAATACACAGGGAGCGTGCCATGTGACAACAGAGGCAGACACTGAACTGATGTTATTGCAAGCTGAGGAACATAAAGGATTGCCGGCAACACCAGAAGCTAGGATGACTCAAGGAATGACCCTCCTCTAGAACCTTCAGAGAACGCACGGCCCTACTGACAACTTAACTTTGGACTTCTAATCTCTAGAACTGTAAGATAATAAATACCTGTTGTTTTAAGCCACCAAAGTTTGTGGCACATTTTCTTGTTATAGCAGCCCTAGGAAACAGAGCTATCCATATTTGTATAGATTGTATGATACAGTTGCACAGCTTCCAGTGACCGCCATTATAGAAGCTAGGAAGAGTCAAGGAAGAGAGTTCTGTCAGAGACTCAGAGGTTGCTGAGTAGCCAGGCCAGGCTGACATCTTGATTTCAAAGTTTTAGCCTCCAGAAAGAACACATTTTTTTTGTTTGAAGCACCCAGTTTGTCGTACTTTGTAATAGCAGGTCTGGGAGACTACCATGGATGGTATCCCTTCCAATGACTCCATCATGATATTATCACTGAGCATTTCCCATACGGTGTCCAGGAATTATGTGCATACAACCCACCACAAGTGAGAAAGTAGTAATTTCCCAGCTTTGCCACTGGGCTCTGTTTTCAAGGATGAGTCAGGTAGCAGCCCACTGTGTGTCCCAGACTGCAGGGGACACATTTTCCCTCATTGGGGCAGGAGGAGGAACTGACATTGAGCCAACACCCTTTTATTTCTAACAGCTTCAACCCTTTCATAGCTTCTCGTTGGCATTAGGCTGTATGGATAAGAGGCCTCTATTGCAGGATCTGCACAAGTCATTCAGTGCCTCACTTTGGAGATTGGAAATACTGCACCTGTTCTTTTAGTTTCTGACTTTTGGAGCTTTTGAGAAAACTGAAACAGAAATTGTCCCATTTCGATATTCTGATTTAAACCTAAATTAATTTCTGCCAGATTTTCAGGTTTATTGATATTAAGTTGCACAGAGTGTTTTTTAAAGTTTAAAAAATCTTCTTTGGATATATTTGGTTTTTTTCTCTCACATGTTTTCTTAATCAAACTTGCTGACCTTTGTTTTGTATTCTGTACTAGTCTCTAAAAAAAGAATCATCTTTCTATTTTACTGATAATTCTACCAATATATTTGTTATCAATTTTACTATTTTTCCTTTTAATATTCATTACTTTCTATCATCTCTCTGGTTTATTTCATTGCTTAGCTTCTAGAGTTGAATACTTCTTTGGTTTTTATGCAAAATTTTTTTCTAATAAATGCATTTTTTTTCCCTTGGGTATCAGCTTGGCCATGTAGGAGACATGCCCAGCCAGCGTTCATCTGCCTGCCTCACCTTTTCCTCTTTTCTACTTGCTGTATGGAACTTACATCTGGTTAGGAGTCGGTCCCACTACATTAGATACATAGGGCTGTCATGCCAGTTTTCTATATGGTATTTTTAAAAATTCTGCCTTGTTTCTTCTTCGATCCAAAATTTATTTAGAAGACCTTAGTCTTCTAAATATCTGCTGATGCTTTGGAATGGTTGCTGGCCTTTTGTTGTTAGCTTTTGGGTTACTGACCCTTTGATGTTAAATTTGAATTTTCATTGGATTTTAATTTACTGGATTTTAATAAAATTTTATTATATTTCAATAAGTTAAAAGGGTCTGCATGAGTTGTGCTTTGAAAATTTGTCACCATTTAAAAAAATTTCCCAATATATTGTAAATTTGTGAATGTTCCATCTGTTTGAAAATAACATGTATTCTGTTTCTTGGATACAAAGTTCTACCACAATTTATAGATCAAGCAATTTAATTATGCATCCTAAATTCTCAATATCTTTAATTTGTTAATTAATATTTAAAGATACACTTGTTGAAGTTTCTCATTGTGATTATGAAATTGTTTATTTTTCTTTTAATAAGATTTTTATTTCAAAATTAAGTTGTTAGGAGCACAAATATTCATGATAATAGTAAAGTTTTAATGGAGTTAACATTTTATTAATATGAAATATCCATCTTTGTCCCCTTTCAGTAGTTTTTATCCTGAATTCTACTTTATCTCATTTTAATGTCCCTATATATGCTCTCCTTTTGTTAGCCTTTGCTTTCAATACCTTTTTGCCTTCTTTTATTTTTAACCTCCCTATGTTGTGTCATTGTATTTGGATTTCTGAAAAATAACAAATGGCTGTAACATTTCTCCAGTAGGAGAATCTTTGTCTTTTAATATATACATTTAACCCAGGAAAATGTATCATGATTACTGATAAAATTGACTATGTTCTCAGAACCATATTTCGTAGTTTATCTTTTATATGCTTTCTTGCTGTCTCTTTTCCTTAACTGCTTATGTGATTAAGTTATTTGTTCCTTTTTTTCCTCCAAATGATTTGGGAGTAAGGCATCCTAATTCTCAGTGGTTAACCTCAAGTCTTTAATAAGTATGCTTAAATATATACAGAAAATCAAATCAAAACCACAATGAGATACCTACCATCTCACATCAGTTAGAGTGACTATTACTAAAAAGTCAAAAAATAACAGATGCTGGTGAGGTTGCAGAGAAAAAGCAACCCTTATACACGGTTAGTGGGAGTGTGAATCAGTTTAACCATTGTGGAAGACAGTGGGGCGATTCTTCAAAGACCTAAAAACAGAAATACCATTTGACTCAGCAATCCCATTACTGGGTATATATATACCCAAAGTAATATAAATCTTCTATCATAAAGACACATGCATGAGTATGTTCATTGCAGCACTATTCACAACAGTAAAGACATGGAATCAACCTAAATGCCCACAATGGTAGACTGGATAAAGAAAATGTGGTACATATATACCATGGAATACTAGGCAGCCATTAAAAAGACTGAGATCATGTCATTTGTAGGAACATAGATGGATCTGGAGGCCACTATCCTTAGCAAACTAACACAGGAACAGAAAACCAAATACCACATGTTCTCACTTATAAGTGGGAGCTAAACAATGAGAACACATGGACATATAGAGTGGAAAAACAGACACTGGGACCTATTGGAGGATGGAGGTTGAGAGGTGGGAGAGGATCAGGAAAAATAACTAGTGGGTACTAGGCTTAATACCTCAGTAATGAAATAATCTGTTCAACAAACCCTCATGACATGAGTTTACCTATGTAACAAACCTGCACATGTACCCCTGAACTTAAAATAAAAGTTAAAAAAAATGTCAAAAGCTAGAGTCAATCAGCATGTATATTTCTCCTCCTGGGATGACAAGAACATCACCTTTCTTTCTCATATCCCTCCCTGTTCTTCCTTGCCACATGCCCCTCTGCAGCCTCCTAGCTCCCAATCAGCTTCATCTCATTTTTCTCTCTCCCTGCAGTGGAGTAGGTGGGTTGGCAGCAGAAGTAATTTCAGGTTCCTCAATTCTTCTGCATTGCTGGTGAGGGTCTTAAGTGCTGAAAGTTATTCATACTGAAAATAGATAATTCTCTTGTCAATACTGACAAACTCTAACAACATACTTTTGATGAATTATTTACTCTAACACAATCTTTGTCTCTTTTCTTCATTTAACCAAAGACTCAGTTCCATGACCCGAAGAAGACGGATGTAGAGAGAAAAGAAAGAGGAGTGGAAAAACACTCCTATATTGAAATAGCACAACCTTTCAATATTTGGTCATTACTAGATAAACAATAAAAAAAAAAAGACAAATCACATAGGCAAAAGAATTTTTGTAGTACCAAAATATATAAAACCTGAATATCAAGGCTGCTTCCGAAAACATTAAGAAACAGAACACGACATGAAACATGTTACTGAAAAATGCAAATGACTGATATACACATAAAAAGATGATGAACATCAGTAATAAGTAATGCAAAATAAATGTAAGCCACAGTGAAATGCCATTTTAAGAATTGTGCTTGTCAGATTGGCAAAAAAATTAAAAAGTGAGTGAAAGTACCAAATATTGATGAGGATGTAGGAAAACTATAATTTTGCTTTTTGTTGGAAGGACTGTAGACTGTTACAGTCTTGTAGATAGATTGGTACAAACTTTAAAAAATATTTTGGTTATGTCTATTAATTTATTATTTCTATTAATATAAAATATAAATTACCTAAAGAACCAGATCACACTGCTAAGAATTGATCTTATAGATATAATATATTGAATATTTAAAGACATTCCTTCTTTCTTTAAACAAATGTTTTTGACTGCTGACTAAATGTCAGTCATATTCTATGCACATGAGAAACATCAGTGAACAAAACAAAAATCCTGGCTGGGCGCAGTGGCTCACGCCTGTAATCCTAGCACTTTGAGAGGCCAAGGTCGGCAGATCACCTGAGGTCAGGAGTTTGAGACCAGCCTGGCCAACATGGCGAAACCTCATCTCTACTAAAAATACAAACATTAGCCAGGTGTGTTGGTGCGTGCCTGTAATTCCAGCTACCCGGGAGGCTTAGGCAGGAGAATTGCTGGAACCCAGGAAGTGGAGGCTTCAGTGAGCCAAGATGGCACCTCTGTACTCCAGCCTGGGTGACAGAGTGAGACTCTGTCTCAAACAACAACAACAACAACGAAAAACAAAGATCTTTGCTCCTGTGGAACATACATTCTTGTGAGGGAAATACCAATAAATGTAAGCAATTATTCTTTAGTCTCAATTTTCATCTCTAGGATGTGATATTTGTTGGAATGGAAGGCATAGTCAATGCCGAAGATGTCAATACTGGTAATTCTTTTAAATGTAAATAAAATATTTTATAAGACTGCAGAAATATTTCAGATAACTTGACTAAAGCTAAGAGATAAAAATCTTATGTGACTTATTTTAGATTCAGTGTGTCTTTTTAACACGGTAGTTAAAACTTGTATAACAAATCTTATCATAAATTACTTATTCCAATTAGACAATTGTCATTTCATTTTATAAAATGATGAATTTAATTTAATATTTAACATTAACTAACATTATTTAATACACTAACATTAAACAACATTCATTTTATATTCTCAATCTCATTATTTTAATATTTTCAATTTTTTATTAAGAAAAAATGTACATGTCATGTACTAATCTTAACAGCTTTTAACTGTATATACCTTTATCCTTTACTACCACATGGAAAAGTTTTGATCATGATATACAATTAAATTACTAAAATTATTTTTGATTTTTATGAATGGTTCTCATTTAATTATTCCTTGAAGGCAAACACTGAAGTTTCATACATAAACACACACAATTATACTTCCCGATTAATGAATAACTTATAATTTAGTTACACAAAACATTGCATTTGTTACAAATTAAGTAATGAGATTAATCTTTTTTAAAACCTACTATAAATGGCTGAATTTCTTACACTGGATTATACGATAATAAGTTTGACTTGATTGCTTTTTGTAATCTACCTTTAATATATTTCCTGTATATTTATTTGTCCATGGTTTCATAGTCTATAAAACTCATATTAACATGTTTATTTTTACTTAAAGTTAGCTTCTTTTCTGCAAGAAAATAAGTCTGACTTAGCTGAAGCACTTGACAACCATTATTGGGTTTGCCAATAAAGTTGTATGATGGAGACTTTCTATATAAGTTACGTGATAAAAATGATAAATCAACAGGTCTAAAGATATGACAAAATGTATTCAAAATACATAACATAAGAAGAGTCTATTTAAAAAATTATACTGGAGATCAGGCATGGTGACTCACACCTGTAAAATACCGGCACGTTGGGAGGCCAAAGTAGAAGAATAGCTTGAGCCCAGGAGTTCAAGACCAGCTTGGGCAACATGGTGAAGCTCCATCTCTACAAACAACAACAACAAAAATTAGCCAAGTGTGGTGGTACATGCCTGTGGTCCTAGCTACTGGGGATGCTGAGGTGAAAGTATCACTTGAGCTTTGGAGGTTTGAAGCTGCACTCCAACCTGGGCAACAGAGTGAGACCCTGTCTCAAATAAGTAAATAAATAAATAAAATAAAAATTATATTGGAAAAAGATTATACAAGTCATGATAATTTAAGTTTTCTATTCTCTCTTAATGTATCATGCTATACAGAAAGCCTCTAGCTGAAAGGATAACAGATTTAATTATCAATAATTTGATAAGTGTTGGTTATGAGAAAATGAATGACTCAAATGAACTGGTAATAGATTTTGCAATCAGATGTTTTCAATTATTTGCATTTAACAACATTTCAGGAGTTCTTAAACAAGTTGTCAGCTCATAGATCAAAATAATTTTTGGTAAAAATCACTATTTGGCACTGCTAGTAATAGAAAATTCTCACTTTTCTTTACTTAGAAAGATATTAAGTAGCAAATAAAACCACAAGTTAAGAGCGACGTCTCAGAAGAAAGAAAAACGGTTTGTATATTATCTTTAACAGCACTTCTTCCTGGTTTTGGCCAAAGGGTCCCACATATTATTTTGCTCTGGACTTTGCAAATTGTGTTGCTAATCCTGTTCCTACCTCTATTTGGCAAAAGGATCAACAAACAAGCACACTGCCACCCTTTCTGGGAATAGGGGAGATGGGAAGTTGGATGTGGACTAGGAGAGTGGCCACAGTTGCCTGGTTGTCCAACTGTTTTGCCAGTGACTGGGTGGTAAGTTCAGTACTGGGATGGGGAAGTAGACTTTTGATTCCATGCCATGTTCTCCAATCTAGCTGTACCAACAATAAAGTGACAATTTGATCACTATCTGACTCTAGTGTTGCCTCCTGAAGTGGAAATAGACTAAAATTTCAGCAGAGAATTTTGCCTTCTCTCTCTTAGACTATAGACCTCAAAGTCTGAGGGTGTGTTTGTTGTAAAAGTAAGTAAATAAATTATTAGGAAACAATAGAATAATAATCCCAATATTTTGAAAAACTTTTATACTTGCCATTACTAGACTCAGAGGGCAGGTTTTAGTAGGAAGATAAGAACTTCCTTGCTGGCTTAGGGATGCTGGAGCCACATAGTGTAGTGGTGAAAAGGGAATATGAGTTTATGGATTCAGCCAGAACTAAACTCAATCCAAGTTTCTGCTATTTCCCCAACATATAACTCAATGCTGTTTTTCTCATGCACATGTAGCTCATAGGCATTTTGTGAGGATGAAAAGAAGCAAGGCTTGGGGTTGCTTAGCACAGTGTATGTTAGAAAAGTCCTCAATAAATAAATGTTAATTTGTCATCATTGTTAAGGGTTGGAAGTAATCTTCACTTAGGAGGGGATGATTCCTGGGTTATTCTCCATTCCTTTTTCATTCTCCCTCCCCAGTCTTCTCATTCCCTATGCCCTTGCTCTGCCTCATCTCCTGAGGGGATCAGTCATCATGAACGCAGACCCATGGATCATGATTGGATGGGAGAATGTGGAAATATATACAGAACAACACATTCAGGTAAGGTGAACAAAAGCCATGACTCGTAGACATTCTTCCAATTGTACTGAATGATTATCAGTACCCTAGTGTACCACCCCATGGTCACCCCAGTAACCATGTAATGGTACATAGTCCTTCTCCCAACAATCTTTCCTTCCACAAACATTTATTGAGTGTCTATTGCATATTAGGTACTCTCCTTGCATTCAAAGAGGTTGTAATGTAATGGGTGAGTGAATATATCATTTTAATGGGGTATCACAATGCTAGGAGATAGTACTTGGGGAGCCTGTGCGATGTTACCTAATACAGTCAGAATGATTTCTAGATGACTTCTTAGAATAGATAAAAAGTTACCTGAATATTGAAGAAAGAATATAAGTTAACCAAGTGGGTAAAGATGTAGCTGGGTGAAAGGGCTTTCAGTGCCAAATATAAAATCCTGGGAAGGGTTTATAATTTTAGAGACTAAAAGATTGGACAACAACCACTTGTTTTCTCTTGTTTTACTGAGTGGTTTTTTTTTTTTCATTCATTGCTTTATATATCATGATGTCCAAAAAATAAGAATTAGAGACTAGTTTGTGATCACATAAATGGTGAAAATAAGCTTAGATGAAAAAAACCTCTTTGGCTTAAATTGACTTTGTTAGGTTTTTCATATACTCAGACATGGTGAACAATTCTACACTAATATTATTGCTTCATCTCTCTTTATTAAATGATTCATTCTGTACTTTTTGTTTTTCTTGAAGAAATCTATTTTGATCAAATATGCTTATGAAGCAATGGATTTTTATCAAATGCTGCCATTACCTCATTGTAATGACTCTTCATTTGAACCCCTGGACTTTACATCCTTTTGAATGACTTCTGTTATTTATTTGTGGAAATTCCATTGGGTGGAATGCAATTTTCATTTTTACTTTCTATTCATGATTTTGATATTTGGTGATAATTCCTCCACACATACATACTGATCCCTTATTCTGTTCCAGGCACTATGTCAGAAACTGGGAATAAAACCATGAACAAGAAGAGTCTGCTCTTAAGCAACTACATCTAATCTGTGTTTTAGTTAGCATAAGGGTAGGGGTAGCGGCTGAAGCCAAAGTAGGATGGGTGGGAGGTGAGGATACAGAGAGATAAAAGGAAGTTAAAATGCAGCCATGATATTGGGGTTTGGGGCCAATGCACACGGTGCTTTGGAATACTTAGGGTAGAAAAAAAATATCTCAGGTGAGATAGTTTACTTAAATGAAACTAAGAAATAAGGGGAAGAAGAAAACATACTATTACAAGAAGATGTAACATTTACAATCTATGGAGAGCCACTGACAAATGAAGCAGCAGAGGTATGAGTGAGTCCATTTTGGATTTTCCAGTCTCAGTCAATTTCCCAGACAACTGTAGACACGTGAGAGACCCCAGATGAAACCAACAAAACATTGAGTTGCGTTCAGCCTCAGATTGCAGAATCCTGAACAAATAGATGATTGTTATTTTAGATCACCCGTGTTTTGTTACACACTAATGAATAACACGAACACCTGGGTTAATTATAATCCAGGTGCAAGTTCCTTCCAAAACCTGGTCTGTGTACCATTCACCTGAAAAATCTCTTTCACAGGATGTGTCATTTTACTATCTCTCAGGTTTCTCATGGTGTGGAGACTTTGCCATTCTCTAGCATGCTTTCTTGCTTTCCCACCTTGCCCAGTTTCAGCAAATACTCATTGGTCTGAAATACTTTGGAATACAGGAAGAACTTTAGGGAGTATGGAAGAGCCCAATTCAAGATGCAATTTTCTTCTTGGTTTTATTTAAATGGAGTTTGTTGTTTTCCAACCAAAAATGCCACAACCAAACAGAAATGTCTCTAATTGATTAAAAGAATTGTGTTTATTGCCAACAAGGAGGCATGCTTTCTCAGGATTATAAAAGACAAGACATTTTTCTTCCCCTAGAGCAATTAATTAGGTATAGAGTGGGAGCAACCCTTAGAAACATCTCTAGTTCCATCTGAGGAATAAGTGATAAGTGATGCCATAGGAAGAACCAAGCTTAACCGAGATGGAGGAGACAGTGAGCTCTTTGAAGGAACAATGTCTGTATTAGAGGAGGAACTACTGGGCTGTGTCCTAAAGAGATTATTTCCTACATACGATTTAACTTCCTTAAAGGAATTGAGGTATAGGTAAGGATGGCTCATGGGGCTGTAATCTTTGTCAGGAAGATCATTTTTAAAAGTTTCCTTAATTAGGTAGCCCAAGATTATGAGTTGTCTTCAATCATATTTTGCAATAGCAAATGGCAAGTTTTGCTGACAGAGACAGTCTTAACTCTGACAAGGTAGTTCTCCAGAGTCTTATTACACAATACAAGATTACAGAATCAGCTGTTATTCTGGAAATTTGCAACAGTTTGTGCTCAAGTGACCCTCCCTGAGCTTTGAGTGTTTGACAAAGGCAGTGAAAGATAAGAGGCAAAACAGAGAGTTCAGCTATTTATTTCTTTATTAACTACATGTAACCTAAACAGAATCCAAATGATGACTCCATAGCAATGAACTAGTTTTGCTTAGCAAAGATTTTATGAAATATTTGATCATATGATAATATGATTACATCATTGAAACTTTAGACAGATATGAAAAAACAGTACAGTCTTTTCACTTCTAAGCACTACTATAAGAAAGCTTTGATATCAAGTTCTATTTATATGGCTTATACAGTTTGATTTCTCTGTGAAAAAAGTTTTATTGTGTACTGGACGGTATTCAGGGTGATTTCTGACTTAAAACTGCTTTCTGACAGCATCCTCAATAACTTTGCCCCCTGCCCTTCTGATAATGTATCTACTCAGCAAACCTTTAGTCAACTCAAATGTTTGCCTTTGCTCCTCTTACAACTTGGCTGCCAGAAGCAGTGATACCATTATGCAAATGGTGCTACTGAAAATTTGTAGATAGTTTTCAGTTCAGCGCAACAAATTCTTGCACTAACTCACTAAAGGAGCTGTTCCAAATTATCAAAATTATTCTCAAGCACAAGGAACTCTGCTACCTTCTTTTCTTTTTACAAACAACTGTTTCAGGCAGAATATGTCAAGAAAACAAATCACAGGAGGTATGTTGACAGAGAAAATTGAATATAGGAGATTAATTTCAGAGGAATTGAAAAGCTGAAAAAAACAGAAGGGAAACTCAGCAATAGCCCAATTGAGATGGGAGAGTTCCCTGCTCCCCGCCCCCCAACCCACCACTGCGCACCTTGCAGGACTTGCGACAGGGGTATGGCTCTCTGTTCTGTCTCCAGGAGCTCAAACCTCTTATGGGAGGGGGAGCACACAAATGGGCAAGGTGCAGGAGCCAGGCAAGCACTTTGGGCTCCACCTTTACTACCAGTAGTGTCTAGGGGTGGGTGTCTGCAACTCTCAAAGCCCAAGTGGGTGTGTTACAGTGGGCTCTTTCAGCTTTGCCATCTGCAGATGGCTTGAATTTATCCAGCTCAGTGGACCCTCTCTGCCTTTCTGCAAGGGCAGAGGGCCAATGGGACAACTTTCTGTATCCTGAGCTTTTATCCAACATCTTGGAAGAATTGGGTCACACACAGACTTGAAGGATGAATGCGGTGGTTTTATTCAGTGGCGGAGGTGGCTCTCAATGAGATGGATGGGGAGCTGGAACAGGGATGGAGTGGGAAAATGATCTTCCCCTGGAGTTTGGCTGTCCAGTGGCCAAACTACTCTTTGACCATCCCCAGCCTGACTCCTCTCAGCACTCAAACGCTCCTTCTCTTCTCTCTTTCTCTGCTGTGCCACTCTGCCATTCATCTGCTCGTCTCCTGTCTCCTCGTCTGCTTCTGGAGCCTGGGGTTCAGGGTTTATATGGGTACAAGATAGGCGGTGTGGTGGGCCAAAAGGCAACCTTTTGGATGTGAAAACAGGAATGCCTGTCCTCATTCAGGGCCATGGGTATCCAGGCTTGAGGGTGGGGCCTTTGCCAGGTAACCACCCTCTTCTACTGAGTATTTCCCTGTCTCCTGTCCATATCACCATCCCTTAAAGCTGAGAAAACAAAAGAGAAAAATTGGGGGTAAGAAATCAAGGGAGGCCAGGTGTGGTGGCTAATGCCTATAATCCCAGCACTTTGGGAGGCTGAGGTGGGTGGATCACTTGAGGCCAGAAGTTCAAGACCAGCCTGGCCAACATGGTGAAACCCTGTCTCTACTAAAAATACAAATATTAGTTGGGTGTGGTGGCGGGCACCTGTAATCTGAGTTACTCGGGAGGCTGAGGCAGGAGAATGACTTAAACCCAGGAGGTGGAAGTTGCAGTGAGCCAAGATCATACCACTGCATTCCAGCCTGGTGACAGAGTGAGACTCTGTCTCAAAAAAAAAATAAAAAATAAAAATAAAAATTAAGGAAGGGGTTCTGTGGAGCTCAGACCTCTGAGGAGGGAGTGTGACTGGGATGTTGTCAATACCACTTAAGGGATGCAATGAGGTTGAGATAACTCATTGCCTAAAGATACTGGCAAAGAAATTTGGGAAAAATATATTTGCAGAGTCTCAGCACCAGCACTGTAGAACACAGTATGGGGAGTAGTTTTTGGAGAGACAATAGTCAAATAACTGGTATAATTTATGCTTTTGCTCTGTGTCTTACTCTGCTGTCTTAAAAAAAAATCCTTAAAACACAGGCTTAGGCACTGCCACATGATTGAGTAGCAGAGAGGCAGAAATTAGGAAAAAGGGGAAATCCTTTGTTGTTCCTTTTAGGTCCTCTCTTCAAGGTCCTTACCCAGATGCTCAGCGTTTCAGCTTTTGAAGGTTCACAGTTGATTTGTGCATGGAATTGCCCTTGGCAAAAGGAAACTGCCTTACTCAAGGTTATTCTCTCTCCCATGGTGTGCCCTGCAGTCAAAGTCCAGACATTTAAAAGCCCAAAAATCTTGTCTTAATACAATTCTGAAGAACCATCATGGCTCCAGAGCTTCTCAGAAGGTTGTCTGAGGTCTCAGTTAAACTGTGTGGCAGGTCAGCTCAACCCTTTGCCTTTCCTCCACTCCTGTCTTCTTCACTTCTTTGCAGGTGTATCTCACAGGAGCAGTCCCCTAGCAACCTGCATGCAACCCTCCATCTCTGTCTTCAGAAAATGAACACAAGCCAGTGGGATCGGATGGATCCTGGAAACCCTACTCTAAAATGGAATTTTGGAGATGGATCACTCACTGGTAGGTTGACATTGTGAACAACATCAACACTGGTGGTAAGTGGAATGCAGATAATCCTTGGCATGTAAGTGAGGTGCTATTGTTAAAATTTTCACCAGGGATGAAGTAAGATGACATATAACTGGAAGAGGACACACCAGATGATGCAATATTTTTGGCACTTGAGGTATATGAGGGAAATGGTAACTATAATAACCATGGTCTTGTTTGGCCTTCCTGAATACCATTGAATCATTGGACAGGTGGTGACAGGCATAGAGTGATTGTTCATCAATTCATGACAAAAATGTACAAGCTAGATTGTTTCCAAGTGAGCATTCAAGGAAATCCTTAATCTCCTGCAGCCAAAGGACAGAGTTGAGGACCAGGCCTAGAGTTCATATAAGAATAGTAAGACTTGAGAGAAGGTTGAAGTCTTACCTCCAGAAGATATTTTACATCAAGCTCAGGAAATTGATAGGAAAGGAGTGGGACTCTGAGACTTAGGATGGGAAAATCTGGGTAGATTCACTTCAGAATCCTGAGTTCTCAGAGTCTCCTGAAATCTTAGGTCCTATGGAAATGGTCAATGTTTCCCATTAGAAAAGAGTGATTTCAGCTGGGTGCAGTGGCTCATGCCTGTAATCCCAGCACTTTGGGAGGCCAAGGCGGGTGGATCACTGGAGGTCAGGAGTTCAAGACCAGCCTGGCCAACATGGTGAAACTCCATCTCTACTAAATATACAAAAAACTAGCCAGGCGTGATGGCACATGCTTGTAGTCCCAGCTACTTGGGAGGCTGAGGCCAGAGAATGCCATGAACCTGGGAGGCAGAGCTTGCAGTGAACCGAGCTCACATCACTGCACTCCAGCCTGGGGTGACAGAGCAAGACTCCATCTCAACAACAACAAAAAAACAAAACAAACAAACAAACAAAAAAACACCTGAGGCATTAAGTAGATATCCTAGAAAGATCAAGCCTTAATAGATGGGCCAAATTAGCCCTGTAGTAAACACTACATTAGACACATTCTAGCAGATCTAAAAGCCAAGCCTCAAAATAATCCAGTTGATATACAAGTAATTTAGCTGCCTATTAAAATAAACTCCATCTATCTTTAAAGGAAAAAAAAATCCAGATGCTCAACATGTCAGACACACACACACAAATGTCCAGCATCCAACCAAAAATTAGTAGATAGGCAAAGAAGCCAATACATGTGAAATTGTCAGGACAAAAATCAATCAGGCAAAATAGACCCAGAAATCTTAGAGAAAATGAAATTATCAAAGATGATAGATTTAAAAGAAAGTATGAACATCATGAGGAGACACAGGGAAGATAATAATAAAGATACAAAAAGAACTTTGATATGGTTTGGCTCTATGTCCCCACCCAAATTTATTTTGTAGCTCCCATAATTTCCATGTGTTGTGGGAAGGACCTGGTGAGAGATGATTGAATTAGGAGGCAAGTTTTTTCCATGTTTTTCTTGTGATAGTGAATGGGTCTCACAAGATCTGATGGTTTTAAAAATTGAAGTTGCCCTGCACAAGCTCTCTTTTTTTGCCTGCTGCCATCCACATAAAATGTGACTTTCTCCTCCTTGCCTTCCACCATGATTGTGAGGCCTGCCCCAGCCATGTGGAACTGTAAGTTCAATAAACCTCTTTCTTGTGTAAATTGCCCAGTCTCATGTATGTCTTTATCAGCAGTGTGAAAACAGACTAATACAGTAATACAGACTAATACAGATTGTTTAGTACCAGTAGAGTGGGGTGTGGCTGAAAAGATACCTAAAAATGTGGAAGCAACTTTGGAACTGGGTAACATTGGAAGAGTTTGGAGGGCTCAGAAGACAGGAAAATGTGGGAAAGTTTGGAACTTCCTAGAGACTTGCTGAATGGCTTTCACATAAATGCTGATAGTGATATGAACAACAGGGTCCAGGCTGAGGTGGTCTCACATGGAGATGAGGAACTTGTTGGGAACTGGAGTGAAGGTCACTCTTGTTATGTTTTAGCAAAGAGACTGGCGGCATTTTGCCCCTGCCCTAGAGAGCTGTGGAACTTTGAACTTGAGAAAGATGATTTAGGGTATCTGGCGGAAGAAATTTCTAAGCAACAAAGCATTCAAAATGTGATTTGGGTGCTGTTAAAGGCATTCAGTTTTATAAGGGAAGCAGAGCATAAAAGTTCAGAAAATTTGCAACCTGACGATGCAACAGAAAAGAAAATCCTTTTTTCTGAGAAGAAATTCAAGCTGGCTGCAGAAATTTGCATAAGTAACAAGGAACCGATTGTTAACCCCCAAGACAATGGGGAAAATGTCTCCAGGGCATGTTAGAGGTCTTCAAGGCAGTCCTTCCCATCACAAGCCCAGAGACCTAGGAGGAAAAAGCAGTTTCGTGGGCCAGGCCCAGAGTCCTTGTGCGTGTGCAGCCTAGGGACTTGGTGCTCTGCATCCCAGCCACTCCAGCCATAGCTCAAAGGGTCCAACATAGAGCTTGGGCCATGGATCCACAGGGTGCAAGACTCAAGCCTTGGCAGCTTCCATGTGGTGTCGAGCCTATGAGTGCACAGAAGAACTGAGGTTTGGGAATCTCCACCTAGATTTCAGAAGATGTATGGAAATGCCTGGATGTCCAGGCAGAAATTTGCTGTAGGGACAGAGTCCTCATGGAGAACCACTTCTAGGGCAGTGTGGAAGGGAAATATGGGTGGGAGCTCCCACACAGTGTCCCTACTGGGGCACTGCCTAGTGGAGCTGTGAGAAGAGGGCCACCATCCTCCAGACCCCAGAGTGATAGATCCACTGACAGCTTGCACCGAGTGCCTGGAAAAGCTGCAGTCATGCAACACCAGCCCGTGAAAGCAGCCAGGAGGGAGGCTGTGCCCTGCAAAGCCACAGGGGTGGAACTGCCCAAGACCATGGGAACCTCCCTCTTGCATCAGTGTAATTCGGATGCGAGACATGGAGTCAAAGGAGATCATTTTGGAACTTTAAGATTTGACTGCCCCACTGGATTTTGGACTTGCATGGGGCCTGTAGCCCCTTTGTTTTGGCCAATTTCTCCCATTCAGAAGAGCTGTATTTACCCAATTCCTGTACACCCATTGTATCTGGGAAGTAACTAACTTGCTTTTGATTTTACAGGCTCATAGGTGGAAGGGACTTGCTTTGTTTCAGGTGAGACTTTGGACTGTGGACTTCTGAGTTAATGCTGAAATCAGTTAAGACTTTGGGGGACTGTTGGGAAGGCATGATTGGTCTTGAAATGTGAGGACATGACATTTGGGAGGGGGCAGGGCGGAATGATATGGTTTGGCTCTGTGTCCAGATGATTGTGAGGCTTCCCTAGCCATGTGGAACTGTAAGTCCAATAAACCTCTTTCTTTTATAAATTGCCCAGTCTCAGGTATGTTTTTATCAGCAGTGTGAAACAGACTAACACAAACCTCAAGAACTACTAAATACAATATCTGAAATAATAATTCACTGTATGGGATTCATATTAGATCTACAGTACATAAAGAAAGATGAGACCTCTAGAACAATATCAAGCAATCTAACATATGTGTAATACATATATATAATACACAAAACATATGTGTAATACAAATCCCAGAAAAAAAGAACAATGCACAAGTAATCGAAGAAAAAGGCCAAAATTGTTTCACATTTGATGAATCTCAATTACACCTAAGAAAGATAAATATTTAAAGAAGCACAATGATGCGTATCATAACCAAATTGCTAAAAACTTATGATAGAAAAAGAAAAATCTTAAAAGAAGCCAGTGATCAAGATACTTTACTGAGAAGCAAGGTAAGAATTAGCATAAAATCCTCATCATAAATAAGAAAAAACCAAAGAAATCTTTAAAAATCTAGAATCTTAAATCTTCAAAATGAATAAATCTGATAAGTTAAAAAATATTCATTTTCTTTCAAAAATGAAAATAAAATAGGCAATTTCTCAAACAAAAGATGAGACAATGTATCACTATAATATCTTTACTAAAAGAAATACTAAAGAAAACTCTTCAAACAGAAGGAAAATAATAGCAAATAAAAATTTGGATCTACATGAAAGAAAAAATACATTTTCCCTAATTTCTAAATTTTAATAAGATAATTGACAATATCTTAAGACAAAAACGACAAATTGCAGAAGAAACATGTAGGAGAAAATATAATGAGATTTACACAAAAGATTGGAGAAGGGACTGGAAGCATTACCTTGTAGGCTCTTACATTATATGTGAAATGGTAGAATATTATTTGATGGTAGATGTGATAGATAAATGATATATTATAAACCATAGGGCAGCCACATACACATATAAACACATACATGCACACACAAATAAGGATGTATAGCTAATAAGTAAATGGTGGTGATAAAACAATTACCACAAAAGAAGTCAGGAATAAAGGAACAAAGAACAGAGGGGACAAATCAGAACCATACAGCAAAGTGAGATTTAAACTTGACCAAATTGATGATTACTTAAATGCAAGTTGACTACACGTTCTTACTAAAATACAGAGGTTGTCAGAACAGATATAAAAGCAAGACCAAATTATATTCTGTCTGTAAGAGACACACTTTAAATATAAAGACAGATAGATTCAAATTAGCAAGTGAAAGAGATGTAGTATACAAACATTAATCATAATATATTGGTGTGACTATATTAATAAAAAGATCAATTTATTAAGAAGCAATTCCAAATGTGTGTATACTTACTAAGAAAGATGTAGAATATATGAAGTAAAAACTGACAGATTATAAGAAAAATAGAAAGTAATAGAAAATAGAGAATCAATAATTGTCTAGAAGACTTTAACAATGCCATCAACCAACTACATCTAATAAATTTTTATAGAACACTCTATTTAATATTAGGAGATTATAAATTATTTTCAAGTGCACATGGAATGTTCCATACAACAGAACATATGCTGGAACATAAAATAAGTCTCAATAAATATAAAATGGTTTAAATAATAGTGTGTTTTCTGAACACAACAAAATTAAATTAGAAATCAAGAATAAAATAATACCTGGAAAATTCTTAAAAATTAATTAGTGGACACTTAAAAATAGCCATGGAAAAAGAAGAAATTACTAGGAAGTTAATACACATTAATTAGATTAATTAATAATAATCAAAGTTTCCCTCTTAAGAAACTAGAATAATAGCAAGTGAAAGGCAATGTAGAAGAAAAGAACTAATGAAGATGGAGCAGAAATCAGTGAAATAGAATATGGACAACAAATTTAAAAAATCAGTTTAACCAAGAGCTGAATGCTTTGAAACATTAATGAAAGTGATAGACCTCTAGCTAGACTGATCAAGAAGAAAAGTGAAGAGATATAAATTACACATATTAGAAGTAAAAGAGAAGATAGTACTACAGATACTACAGAAATTAAAACATCATGCCAATAATTCAACATTATAGTGAAACTGACAAATTCCTGGAAAGAAATATATTACTAAGACAGCTTTAAAAAGAAATATTAAAATGTCAATAACCCTACACCCACTAAAGCAATTAATTAATTTGCTTTTAATTCTTTCTACAAAGAAAAATGGAATTTGCAATTAATTCTTTCTATAAAGAAAACTCTATCCTAGGTAACTTTACTGGTGAACTCTACCAAATATTTGAACATGAAATAACACGAATTATACAAACTCTTTTAGAAAATAGAGTGAAAGGGAATATTCCTCAACTTGTTTTAGGTGGCCAGCATTTATCGTTTTAAAAGCGAAAGTCAAACATTTTTCAAGAACAAAAATTCTTCATAAAATTTTGGCAAGTTGAATCTAGTTATGTCTAAAAAAGACAATACACCATGATCATTTTATTATGGGATTTATCTCAGAAATAAAAGGTTGGTTTAACATTTGAAAATCAATCATTATACTTCATTATACAAACATAATAAAATTGAAAAACAATGTGATTATTGCAATAGATGCAGAAAAAAATATTTGACAAGGTTTAACATGATTCATGATAAAATTATTTAGCAAACTATGAATAGATGGGAACTCTCTCAAACTAAAAAGGACGTCTATGGAAACTTATAGCAAACATCATATTTAAAGGACTGATTCCTCAGATTGGGAATAAGACAAGGTTCTTCGATTTCACCACTTTTATTCATCATTTTATTCAATATCTTAGCCATGGCAAAAAGTCAAGAATATGAAACAAGAGGCATAAATCATGGAAAAAAGAAGTAAAATTGTTTTTACATTCAGATAACATGATTATGTATGCAGAAAATGCTAAGAAACTTACAAAAACTTTCTGGAACCAAGAAAGGAATTTAGCAAGGTCGTTGGATAGAAGCTGAATATGCAAAAGTCAATTGTATCTGCACATATTAGCAATTTGATTTTTAGTAGACCAAAACATGGAATACTTAGGCCTAAATCTATCAAAATATATGCAAAACCTGTATACTTTTACGAAAATTAGACCTCAATAATTGGAGAAATATACTGATGGATTAGAAGGCTCTCTATTGTTAAGACATCAGTTCTTCCCAATTTGATCCATTTATTTAACCTTATGCCAATCAAAATTTGCAGGTGTTTTGGAATAAATGCTCAGATGGATTCCAAAATATGGATATTTGTGCAAAGGACCTGGAATTGTTGAAACAAATTTGGAAAAAAAATATACAAGAATTCACTACTTTAAGACTTATTTTAAAGCTATAGCAATCGAGACAGTTGGCATAAGAATGTACATGTAGGTCAATGAAACAGAACAGAGTGATACATTGATATTATATTGATATTATATCTTCAACAAATATGTCAAAGTAATTCAGTGGGGAAAAGGATAATCTTTTCATAAAATTGCACTGGAAAAACTAGATATCCATATAGGAAAAAAATGAATCTTAACCTTTACACCATACACAAAATTTATATACCACACACACAAATTAATTCAAATGAATCATAGGCCTAAACATAAAAATTAAAGCATATAAAACTTTTGGAAGAAAACATGGGAAAAAATCTCCAGGACTTTGGAGTAGGCAAAGATTTCTTAAATAGCATATCAAAAGCATGTTTAATTAAAATAAGTATGATTGGATATTATCAAATTAAAATTTCCTTTTTGTGAAAGACATGATTTAAAAATTAAAAGACAAGTCACACACTGTGAGAAAACATTCATAGTACATGTATTTTTCAAAAGTCTTATATTCAGAATATATGAAGAACACTTACAACCTAGTAATGAGAAGACCAGGTTGTAAGTCTATTTAAAAATGGGGAAAACTCAAAATATACTCTTCAACATTGTCTCAGCCCAAAATCTCCTTAAGCTGATAAGCAACTTCAGCAAAGTCTCAGGATACAAAATCAATGTACAAAAATCACAAGCATTCTTATACACCAGCAACAGACAAACAGAGAGCCAAATCATGAGTGAACTCCCATTCACAATTGCTTCAAAGAGAATAAAATACCTAGGAATCCAACTTACAAGGGATGTGAAGGACCTCTTCAAGGAGAACTACAAACTACTGCTCAAGGAAATAAAAAAGGATACAAACAAATGGAATAACACTCCATGCTCATGGGTAGGAAGAATCAATATCATGAAAATGGCCATACTGCCCAAGGTAATTTATAGATTCAATGCCATTCTGATCAAGCTACCAATGCCTTTCTTCACAGAATTGGAAAAAACTACTTTAAAGTTCATATGGAACCAAAAAAGAGCCCGCATCACCAAGTCAATCCTAAGCCAAAAGAACAAAGCTGGAGGCATCACACTACCTGACTTCAAACTATACTACAAGGCTACAGTAACCAAAACAGCATGGTACTGGTACCAAAACAGAGATATAGATCAACGGAACAGAACAGAGCCCTCAGAAATAACGCCGCATATCTACAACTATCTGATCTTTGACAAACCTGACAAAAACAAGCAATGGGGAAAGGATTCCCTATTTAATAAATGGTGCTGGGAAAACTGGCTAGCCATATGTAGAAAGCTGAAACTGGATCCCTTCCTTACACCTTATACAAAAATTAATTCAAGATGGATTAAATGTTAGACCTAAAGCCATAAAAACCCTAGAAGAAAACCTAGGCATTACCATTCAGGACATAGGCATGGGCAAGGACTTCATGTCTAAAACACCAAAAGCAATGGCAACAAAAGCCAAAATTGACAAATGGGATCTAATTAAACTGAAGAGCTTCTGCGCAGCAAAAGAAACTACCATTAGAGTGAACAGGCAACCTACAAAATGGGAGAAAATTTTCGCAACCTACTCATCTGACAAAGGGCTAATGTCCAGAATCTACAATGAACTCAAACAAATCTACAAGAAAAAAACAAACAACGCCATCAAAAAGTGGGTGAAGGACATGAACAGACACTTCTCAAAAGAAGACATTCATGCAGCCAAAAAACACATGAAAAAATGCTCACCATCACTGGCCATCAGAGAAATGCAAATCAAAACCACAATGAGATAGCATCTCACACCAGTTAGAATGGCAATCATTAAAAAGTCAGGAAACAACAGGTGCTGGAGAGGATGTGGAGAAATAGCAACACTTTTACACTGTTGGTGGGACTGTAAATTAGTTCAACCATTGTGGAAGTCAGTGTGGCGATTCCTCAGGGATCTAGAACTAGAAATACCATTTGACCCAGCCATCCCATTACTGGGTATATACCCAAAGGACTATAAATCATGCTGCTATAAAGACACATGCACACGTATGTTTCTTGCGGCATTATTCACAATAGCAAAGACTTGGAACGAACCCAAATGTCCAACAATGATAGACTGGATTAAGAAAATGTGGCACATATACACCATGGAATACTATGCAGCCATAAAAAATGATGAGTTCATGTCCTTTGTAGGGACATGGATGAAATTGGAAATCATCATTCTCAGTAAACTATTGCAAGAACAAAAAACCAAACACCGCATATTCTCACTCATAAGTGGGAATTGAACAATGAGATCACATGGACACAGGAAGGGGAATATCACACTCTGGGGACTGTTGTGGGGTGGGGGGATAGGGGAGGGATAGCACTGGGAGATATACCTAATGCTAGATGACGAGTTAGTGGGTGCAGTGCACCAGCATGGCACATGTATACATATGTAACTAACCTGCACAATGTGCACATGTACCCTAAAACTTAATGTATAATAAAAAAAGAAAGAAAAAAATATGCACTTCAAAAAATAAGATATAAAAATGACCAATAAGCATGTGAAAAGATATTCAACAACATTATCAGGCAAATACAAATTAAAAGCACATGAAATACCACTACATACCAAAATCCAGAAGGGTTAAAAGTGAAAAGACTCATAGTACCAAGTGTTGATGAGGATATGGAAGAATTGTAACTCTTACATTGTTGGTGGGAATGCAAAATGGTAAAACTACTTTGAAAAACAGTTTAACAGATTTATACAAAGATATATTTATAACACAACCCAGTAAATTACACTCCAAGATATTTACCCAAAAGAAATGAAACTATGTGTTTACACAAATACTTCCATGTGAATACAAACATCTTTATTCAAAATAGCTCAAACCTGCTCATTCCTGCTATTTTCTTACATATGAAAGAACCTTCTATTAACATAATCTTGGCCTCTTTTTGCCCTTTTATTCACCTTTTTCCAGGAAAGAAGTTACTTTCTTATCTAACTGGTGAATTTGGGAGAGCTTCTCCCTGTCTTTTTGAGATCTGCCTGACTGCAGAACATACACGTTCTGCCCTTTGCTTGTTTGATACAAACCTTCATTTACTGGTCACATCCATAGTTTTTCAGTTTAATTCTGAAGCTCAGATACGAAAACTAGCTTTGCAGCATATTTAATTCATGTTCTCCAACATCAGCTTTAGTAGTTATAAAATTTACATTTACATTTTGCTTTTCTGCTGTCTGACCTCTACTATCCATCTCTCAGTTGGTTTTGGATGCCTGTGGGGAACTGAGAGAGTGTTATATATTCACTTCCTCATATCCTAAAGTTTCCTAGATGGATTTCCACTGTGAGATGAGTAGATCCCCCCTCCTCTTCTCCAGCCTTGTAGGTACACTTGGCCCAAATATCTGCTGAAAGTGGATGTACCGCCAGAATGCTCTGAGCCATGGCCCCCTTCTTCAGGAGCCACCAAACCTTGGTAAAAGGAATTACATATCATCACCCTTCCTGGGTGAGCTCCCTTGTGAATATTTATAACTATTCAAGCAAAGGCCAGGGCATGGGCACTTCTTCTGGAACTTTAACCCTTCTTAAGAACAGATTTTCCCAGCATCAGGATGGTTCCACTAGCCCTGTCCTCATTTTGGAGAAGGTAGAATTGAAGCATAGAGAAAGCAAAGCTGTATGTTTACTCACTTAAAAAATGTTTTCTTTCCACTTTACCTATAAAACTACAACTTTTAAGTAAGAAGTATGTACATTTCAGTGCAGTCTTCTTCAAGAATTATATTCTTAAAAAAAGAGTATCAATTCAGCAGTTTACAAATAAAGTTGTCACTTAATCAAAACATTCCAAATCAAGGTTCGAATATGAAAGTCCTAAATTCATATGTAACCTATTTGACTACGCTGCTTTTCTCAAACGGGTTAGATGGATTTTTAAAAATTTTCCTTCTGCATCATTTTGTGCATTCAAAACATCTTGCCAAATCTTGTAAGTAGACATCTAGTTTTATTAGTCTACTACATTTTTTTTAGCAACCTGCATTCCAATGAAAATGTCCCCAGGTACTAAAAATGAAAATTGGTATTATCTAGTTATCTAACACCAGTCATTTACATTAAAAAAATCAGTGGGTGGCTATAGGCAAGGCAGTACATAGATTTAAAATGGGGAAACAATAATACCAATTTTAGTATTAGCAATTGAGATGGATATTACATGCTTTGGGAACTATGTTTGTATTACACGTCAAATCCTATTACAAAATATGTCATTATAATGGGAAGGTTCATAGCAAAAATGATGTCCACACCCCTGGCCAGTGACCCATTTATTTCAAGTGACATTCAATACAAAACAGAGACATTTCCACTGTCTTTGGAATTCACTAATATATCTGGCTTGTATTGCCATATACTTCCTGCCAACGGATTCACATCTAGTGCACATTTTCTGTGCATTGATCCTAGAACTACATTCTTTATGATCCCTTTCCACACTCCCTTGAATTCCCTCTTCACATTCCTGCTAGGCTCTTGAACTAGACCATGGATTTTACTTGTAAAAAAGTTTTCAAAATGGGTGGAAAATATTTAAGGCAAGCCAGGAACTCTCTAAGAGCTTTGGTGAGATCTAATTATTCCAGATGATAAAACATTGCCTTCAAATACATGTCAGGATTGAGTAGTATAATCTGCTGATATCTAAGGAATGTAACTCGGCAATCAGTTTGGTCTTTCGGCTTTGAAGGGGATTGATTTAGATGGGCAAGTGTTCCAGTGCTGAATCAGAATCCAATTTTAATGACAATTTCAGCATCTCTGGGAAAAAATAGAGCCAAGGTATGATACAAATATTCAACTGAACAAATCCACAGTATAAAAAGTAGCATGTAAACATCTCCTAGGAACAAAATTTTCCTTCTCGATCAAGCAATTTTACATACAAAAGTTGTCACCTAATTTGTAAAGTGCCACAACTAGAGTAGGAGGAACTAAATCTGAAAGAGAAAGTACTCATTGGCATTCAGATGGACAGAGTAAGAAAACACTTGAATAACCTCTAAAAGGTTTGATTAGAAAGAACAGCTGAAGCACAAATGTTGCATCACTTCTGATACAATGAGGACCTTGGGAAGTTGCAAGTAGAAATGTTGCGTCATTTCTGATATGATGGGGATTTTGGGAATTTGCAATTCTACTGATTTATCAGAGGCCAGCTAAAGTGCTCACCATGAATCTGAAAGTCAAGGATGCACATCCAACATCCAAAGCTCTTTATTTTAGTCCCAGAGGCTTTCTAGACTGACCACTGACAGCTCTCAAGAGACAGAAGGGAAATAACAGCTTCTGTTCTAAGAATTTGTCTACTTTTTTTGCCAGCAAAAAATCTTAGGGAGATTCTTGTTATTTACCAACGTGTTCAGTTCAAATTAAAGTTTTCTTCTCTCAATGACACTTAGTGTGACTTCTTTGAACAGTTGCTCTGCTTTTATTTTTCTTGCTTGTACTTTCCAAATGTCCAATTTAGCCACTAAACATTCAGGGCATTAGGCCATTCTTTAGATCTCTCATTGTATGAAAAGGCTTTCATACAATATTTCACATGCCAAAGAGGTATATCACGTCCTACATATCATAATTTGGTTACTCATTAGTTTTAGAGTTGTTTAGGGGTTGTCTCTGGTTCATAAAACCTATTTATGTGTAGATACTCATTAAAAAACACTTTCCTTATACATATTTATATTAATCAAATAGGTCTTTGTGCTACTTACTACACAAGGATTTCAAAATATAAGTATCTGGTGACCAAGGATGGATCCACAATCCAATGCAGTAGCTACCAGTATCCACTAGTAGCTTGTTAAATCTAAATTAATTAAAATTAAATTAAATTAAAAATTAGTTCATCGATCACATTAGCCACTTTTCAAGTCCTCATTAGCTCTATGTGGCTAGCAACTACCATGTTAGATGGAGCAGATAGAGAACATTTTCATCATCTTAGAAAGGTCTATCAGATGGTGCTGTCTTAGAGCACTGCATATAAGATTATCATAATTTTTGCTTTTTTTTAAAAGGAGAAAAAACAAAACCCACATTATAATGTTGTATTTTTATGTTTCCAAGGGCAAGTGATATGGGTCCCAACAGCCAAAATTCTAGGCAATCAATACGAAATCCTTGTACAATCATGTGAGTTTTACTCTGCATTATTTATCTTATTTTACAGTTCAGAAAACACCAACAGTCACAGGACTTGTCCCATCATCCTCACAAGGTTGGTGAATGGCTCAAGTAGAATGAAAACTGACAACCCAGACCACTTAATCTGTGGAGAGTCCAGGGGCCAGACACAATAAGGATAAGCACTGCAGGGAAGATGATCGCAAACCCCAGCCTCTGGAAAACCCATCCATACATCCTGCAAGTTCTCTTTTTACAGACTGAAATGGAAGTGTGTTTATTTGGTTTTCTTTACAAAGTTTCTTTGGAACTGAGGGTTTATTCACTTCATTACCTCCAGTAGACTTATAGTGGCTGTAGAATTTATCAACAAATTACTTAATATGGAAATTTGGCAATGTAGAAAATGATTTTACATTCTTAAACTTGAACAAGGACATTCAGACACCAGGAAAAACTAATTAGTTTAACCCTTGATAACAGAATAACTGACTTCATTAGGAATTGAGCATGGGTGTAGCAATGCTCAGTTGTACTGGCTCACAAGAGCAGAGTCCATTGTTAAAATTTCAGGAATTCTGCAAACTGGTTGATGTCATAGAGTCATTGTTAAAAATTTAATTATGTAGACTCACAAATAAATTACATCAAAAACAAAGCTAAAAATACTTGTTATTATTTCCTCATGATGTCCTACATTTTATTATCTATACCTTGAGATTATTTGCATTTACTATATCTGCACAGCAAAAATGCTATGTAATAATGTGCCACTGCACATCTTTTCCCAACTCCACATTCAGTGATGTCATGTTAGCAGATCGAAATTGGCTATAGTTGGTGTATTTACACTATGGAAAACAGCAAACACTAAAAATCATGGCTGGATTTATTGTTTCTTGAATATTTAGACTTAAGAAAGTGATAGAGAAAATGTTGATAGTGCAGATTAAACCTTAAAATGTGTTGTATCTGTTGCATTATGAATAGTACAAAGAACTGACAAAATGTTAGTATTTAAAAGCTATTGTCTCATTTAGCAAAGAAATTACATCAGTGACAAACACTGAAGTTCTTACATCTACATACATTGTTTTCCAAAGAGTCAGTTGTTAAACATTTACCACACAACTGCACTAGGAATACTTTGATTTTAATAGACTTCCAAATTAATTTTTGTAATTTTATGTATGTAGAGTGCCTAGTTTGATAGAATGATTTGGTGTCACTGAAGCCTGAAGATTGGGCTAATGATTACATTAGAGGGTAACAATGATATAAAAGAATTTTTGAAATGTAATTATAATGCCAGGGAGACTTATTTTATCCACAGTATAGCTGCATATATGTATGTTATAGTTATTTTGGAGAGAAAAAAATTAATGCTGAAAACCACTATTTTCTTTTAAGCAAAGTGTATCTTGTCAAATAAATGGATCCATGAATCTGATGAACAGGATTAGGTATGCAAATGTGGACCGGAAACTGAATGAGAGAAAAAGACTGAGTGCTAAATCCCCCTATAAAAAATGGAAATATAAGACCTTGAGTTTTTGATAACAATCTTTAATAAGAGAAAGCATAATGTAATAGGGATGCCAAAGAAGTCAAAGCAATATTTAGTGTGACTTTAATGATAAGAAAAAACTGAGCAGATACAGCCAAAGACTTATAAGAAGAGGGAAGTTCAGTGTTTAAGATACATAATCTCACTTCATGCCACTTAACCTGAGTGCTCCTCGAACTTTAATGTGCATATAAACTTAATTCCAATTCTGTAGGCTTGACGTAAAACCTGAGTTTTGCATTTTTATTTTTTGGTTTTTATTTTTATTTTTTCATTTTATTATTGTTTTACTTTAAGTTTTAGGGTACATGTGCACAATGTGCAGGTTTGTTACATATGTATACATGTGCCATGTTGGTGTGCTGCACCCATTAACTCGTCATTCAGCATTAGGTTTATCTCCTAAAGCTATCCCTCCCCCCTACCCCCACCCCACAACAGTCCCCAGAGTGTGATGTTTCCCTTCCTGTGTCCACGTGTTCTCATTGTTCAATTCCCACCTATGAGTGAGAACATGCAGTGTTTGGTTTTTTGTCCTTGCGATAGTTTGCTGAGAATGATGGTTTCCAGCTTCATCCATGTCCCTACAAAGGACATGAACTCATCATTTTTTATTGTTGCATAGTATTCCATGGTGTATATGTGCCACATTTTCTTAATCCAGTCTATCATTGTTGGACATTTGGGTTGGTTCCAAGTCTTTGCAATTGTGAATACTGCTGCAATAAACATACGCGTGCATGTGTCTTAGTAGCAGCATGATTTATAACCCTTTGGGTATATACCCAGTAATGGGATGGCTGGGTCAAATGGTATTTCTAGTTCTAGATCCCTGAGGAATCGCCACACCGACTTCCACAGTGGTTGAACTAGTTTACAGTCCCACCAACAGTGTAAAAGTGTTGCTATTTCTCCACATCCTCTCCAGCACCTGTTGTTTCCTGACTTTTTAATGATTGCCATTCTAACTGGTGTGAGATGGTATCCCATTGTGATTTTGATTTGCATTTCCCTGATGGCCAGTGATGGTGAGCATTTTTTCATGTGTTTTTTGGCTGCCTAAATGTCTTCCTTTGAGAAGTGTCTGTTCATGTCCTTCACCCACTTTTTGATGGGGTTGTTTGTTTTTTTCTTGTAAATTTGTTTGAGTACATTGTAGATTCTGGATATTAGCCCTTTGTCAGATGAGTAGGTTGTGAAAATTTTCTCCCATTTTGTAGGTTGCCTGTTCACTCTGATGGTGGTTTCTTTTGCTGTGCAGAAGTTCTTTAGTTTAATTAGATCCCATTTGTCAATTTTGGCTTTTGTTGCCATTGCTTTTGGTGTTTTAGACATGAAGTCCTTGCCCATGCCTATGTCCTGAATGGTAATGCCTAGGTTTTCTTCTAGGGTTTTTATGGTTTTAAGTCTAACGTTTAAGTCTTTAATCCATCTTGAATTAATTTTTGTATAAGGTGTAAGGAAGGGATCCAGTTTCAGCTTTCTACATATGGCTAGCCAGTTTTCCCAGCACCATTTATTAAATAGGGAATCCTTTCCCCATTGCTTGTTTTTGTCAGGTTTGTCAAAGATCAGATAGTTGTAGATATGTGGCATTATTTCTGAGGGCTCTGTTCTGTTCCATTGATCTATATCTCTGTTTTGGTAACAGTACCATGCTGTTTTGGTTACTGTGGCCTTGTAGTATAGTTTGAAGTCAGGTAGCATGATGCCTCCAGCTTTGTTCTTTTGGCTCAGGATTGACTTGGCGATGCGGGCTCTTTTTTGGTTCCATATGAACTTTAAAGTAGTTTTTTCCAATTCTGTGAAGAAAGTCATTGGTAGTTTGATAGGGATGGCAATGAATCTATAAATTACCTTGGGCAGTATGGCCATTTTCATGATATTGATTCTTCCTACTCATGAACATGGAATGTTCTTCCATTTGTTTGTATCCTCTTTTATTTCCTTGAGCAGTGGTTTGTAGTTCTCCTTGAAGAGGTCCTTCACATCCCTTGTAAGTTGGATTCCTAAGTATTTTATTCTCTTTGAAGCAATCGTGAATGTGACTTCACTCATGATTTGGCTCTCTGTTTGTCTCTTATTGGTGTGTAAGAATGCTTGTGATTTTTGTACATTGATTTTGTATCCTGAGACTTTGCTAAAGTTGCTTATCAGCTTAAGGAGATTTGGGGCTGAGACAATGGGGTTTTCTAGATATACAATCATGTCATCTGCAAACAGGGACAATTTGACTTCCTCTTTTCCTAATTGAATACCCTTTATTTCCTTCTCCTGCCTAATTGCCCTGGCCAGAACTTTCAACACTATGTTGAATAGGAGTGGTGAGAGAGGGCATCCCTGTCTTGTGCCAGTTTTCAAAGGGAATGCTTCCAGTTTTTGTCCATTCAGTATGATATTGGCTGTGGGTTTGTCATAGATAGCTCTTATTATTTTGAGATATGTCCCATCAATACCTAATTTATTGAGAGTTTTTAGCATGAAGGATTGTTGAATTTTGTCAAAGGCCTTTTCTGCATCTATTGAGATAATCATGTGGTTTTTGTCTTTGGTTCTGCTTATATGCTGGATTAAATTTATTGATTTGTGTATATTGAACCAGCCTTGCATCCCAGGGATGAAGTCCACTTGATCATGGTGGATAAGCTTTTTGATGTGCTGCTGGATTCGGTTTGCCAGTATTTTATTGAGGATTTTTGCATCAATGTTCATCAAGGATATTGGTCTAAAATTCTCTTTTTTGGTTGTGTCTCTGCCCGGCTTTGGTATCAGGATGATGCTGGCCTCAGAAAATGAGTTAGGGAGGCTTCCCTCTTTTTCTATTGATTGGAATAGTTTCAGAAGGAATGGTACCAGTTCCTCCTTGTACCTCTCATAGAATTCAGCTGTGAATCCATCTGGTCCTGGACTCTTTTTGGGTTGGTAAGCTATTGATTATTGTCACAATTTCAGAGCCTGTTATTGGTCTATTCAGAGATTCAATTTCTTCCTGATTTAGTCTTGGGAGGGTGTATGTGTCGAGGAATTTATCCATTTCTTCTAGATTTTCTAGTTTATTTGCGTAGAGGTGTTTGTAGTATTCTCTGATGGTAGTTTGTATTTCTGTGGGATCGGTGGTGATATCCCCTTTATCATTTTTTATTGCATCTATTTGATTCTTCTCTCTTTTCTTCTTTATTAGTCTTGCTAGTGGTCCATCAATTTTGTTGATCATTTCAAAAAACCAGCTCCTGGATTCGTTAATTTTTTGAAGGGTTTTTTGTGTCTCTATTTCCTTCAGTTCTGCTCTGATTTTAGTTATTTCTTGCCTTCTGCTAGCTTTTGAATGTGTTTGCTCTTGCTTTTCTAGTTTTTTAATTGTGATGTTAGGGTGTCAATTTTGAATCTTTCCTGCTTTCTCTTGTGGGCATTTAGTGCTATAAATTTCCCTCTACACACTGCTTTGAATGTGTCCCAGAGATTCTGGTATGTTGTGTCTTTGTTCTCGTTGGTTTCAAAGAACATCTTTATTCCTGCTTTCATTTCGTTATGTACCCAGTAGTCATTCAGGAGCAGGTGGTTCAGTTTCCATGTAGTTGAGCGGTTTTGAGTGAGTTTCTTAATCCTGAGTTCTAGTTTGATTGCACTGTGGTCTGAGAGACAGTTTGTTATAATTTCTGTTCTTTTAAATTTGCTGAGGAGAGCTTTACTTCCAAGTATGTGGTCAATTTTGGAATAAGTGTGGTGTGGTGCTGAAAAAAAAGTATATTCTGTTGATTTGGGGTGGAGAGTTCTGTAGATGTCTATTAGGTCTGCTTGGTGCAGAGCTGAGTTCAATTCCTGGGTATCCTTGTTAACTTTCTGTCTCGTTGTTATGTCTAATATTGAGAGTGGGGTGTTAAAGTCTCCCATTATTATTGTGTGGGAGTCTAAGTCTCTTTGTAGGTCACTTAGGACTTGCTTTATGAATCTGGGTGCTCCTGTATTAGGTGTATATATATTTAGGATAGTTAGTTCTTCTTGTTGAATTGATCCCTTTACCGTTATGTAATGGCCTTCTTTGTCTCTTTTGATCTTTGTTGGTTTAAAGTCTGTTTTATCAGAGACTAGGATTTCAACCCTTGCCTTTTTTTGTTTTCCATTTGCTTGGTAGATCTTCCTCCATCCTTTTATTTTGAGCCTATGTGTGTCTCTGCACGTGTGATGGGTTTCCTGAATACAGCACACTGATGGCTCTTGACTCTTTATCCAATTTGCCAGTCTGTGTCTTTTAATTGGAGCATTTAGTCCATTTACATTTAAGGTTAATATTGTTATGTGTGAATTTGATCCCATCATTATGATGTTAGCTGGTTATTTTGCTCATTAGTTGATGCAGTTTCTTCCTAGTCTCGATGGTCTTTACAATTTGGCATTTTTTGCAGTGGCTGGTACCGGTTGTTCCTTTCCATGTTTACTGCTTCCTTCAGGAGCTCTTTTAGGGCAGGTCTGGTGGTGACAAAATCTCTCAGCATTTGCTTGTCTGTAAAGTATTTTATTTCTCCTTCACTTATGAAGCTTAGTTTGGCTGGATATGAAATTCTGGGTTGAAAATTCTTTTCTTTAAGAATGTTGAATATTGGCTCCCACTCTCTTCTGGCTTGTAGAGTTTCTGCCAAGAGATACACTGTTTGTCTGATGGGCTTCCCTTTGTGGGTAACCTGACCTTTCTCTCTGGCTGCCCTTCACATTTTTTCCTTCATTTCAACTTTGCTGAATCTGACAATTATGTGTCTTGGAGTTGCTCTTCTCGAGGAGTATCTTTGTGGCATTCTCTGTATTTCCTGAATCTGAATGTTGGCTTGCCTTGCTAGATTGGGGAAGTTCTCCTGGATAATATCCTGCAGAGTGTTTTCCAACTTGGTTCCATTCTCCCTGTCACTTTCAGGTACACCAATGAGACGTAGATTTGGTCTTTTCACATAGTCCCATATTTCTTGGAGGCTTTGTTTGTTTCTTTTTATTCTTTTTTCTCTAAACTTCCCTTCTCACTTCATTTCATTCATTTCATCTTCCATCACTGATACCCTTTCTTCCAGTTGATCGCATCGGCTCTTGAGGCTTCTGCATTCTTCATGTAGTTCTCGAGCCTTGGCTTTCAGCTCCATCAGCTCCTTTAAGCACTTCTCTGTATTGGTTATTCTAGTTATACATTTGTCTAAATTTTTTTCAACGTTTTCAACTTCTTTGCCTTTGGTTTGAATTTCCTCCTGTAGCTCGGAGTATTTTGATTGTCTGAAGCCTTCTTCTCTCAACTCGTCAAAGTCATTCTCCATCCAGCTTTGTTCCGTTGCTGGAGAGGAACTGCGTTCCTTTGGAGGAGGAGAGGCGCTCTGCTTTTTAGAGTTTCCAGTTTTTCTGCTCTGTTTTTTCCTCATCTTTGTGGTTTTATCTACTTTTGGTCTTTGATGATGGTGACGTACAGATGGGTTTTTGGTGTGGATGTCCTTTCTGTTTGTTAGTTTTCCTTCTAACAGACAGGACCCTCAGCTGCACGTCTGTTGGAGTTTTCTAGAGGTCCATTCCAGACCCTGTTTGCCTGGGTATCAGCAGCAGTGTCTGCAGAACCACGGATTTTCGTGAACCTCGAATGCTACTGTCTGATCGTTCCTCTGGAAGTTTTGTCTCAGAGGAGTACCCGGCCATGTGAGGTGTCAGTCTGCCCCTACTGGGGGGTGCCTCCCAGTTAGGCTGCTCGGGTGTCAGGGGTCAGGGACCCACTTGAGGAGGCAGTCTGCCCGTTCTCAGATCTCCAGCTGCGTGCTGGGAGAACCACTGCTCTCTTCAAAGCTGTCAGACAGGGACATTTAAGTCTGCAGAGGTTACTGTTGTCTTTTTGTTTGTCTGTGCCCTGCCCCCAGAGGTGGAGCCTACAGAGGCAGGCATGCCTCCTTTAGCTGTGGTGGGCTCCACCCAGTTCGAGCTTCCAGGCTGCTTTCTTTACCTAAGCAAGCCTGGACAATGGTGGGCACCCCTCCCCCAGCCTCGCTGCTGCCTTGCAGTTAGATCTCAGACTGCTGTGCTAGCAATCAGCAAGACTCCGTGGGCGTAGGACCCTCTGAACCATGTGGGGGATATAATCTCCTGGTGTGCCATTTTTTAAGCCCATCAGAAAAGTGCAGTATTGGGGTGGGAGTGACCCAATTTTCCAGGTGCCATCTGTCACCCCTTTCTTTGACAAAAACAAAAAGAAAAGGGAACTCCCTGATGCCTTGTGCTTCTCGAGTGAGGCAATGCCTCACCCTGCTTCAGCTCGTGCATGGTGTACTGCACCCACTGTCCTGCGCCCACTCTCTGGCACTCCCTAGTGAGATGAACCTGGTACCTCAGATGGAAATGCAGAAATCACCCATCTTCTGCATCGCTCACGCTGGGAGCTGTAGACCAGAGCTGTTCCTATTCAGCCATCTTGGCTGCCCCCAGCGAGTTTTGCATTTTTAACAAACTCACAGGCAATGCTGATTCTGCTAGTCTGTGGGTCACATGCTGCGTAGCAAGGACTTTCTGCCTCCACATATGCAAATCAACATATGCAGAAGTTTAAGGTATGTGTTTGTTGCTGTTGTTTTTGGTAGAATTGACAGGAAGTGATTAAGGGACACAGCTGGATGACATAATGTGGACTAGGGAGTAACCTGCACAGGAGGGACAGAAAAATCCCTAAACTCAGCTGGTTTAAAAGAAAGAGGTGCTCAGACTCAAACATCCATAATACTATTACTCTTGGAAATTCAAAGTAGGGCGCTTCTGCATGATGTGGACTGAGGTGTTGAATTTATTTTATCTAAAGGGGTGAGAAGACCTAGATAACATCTGGGTTACAGAGGTTTTTTTGTTGTTATTTGTTTTTTGAGATGGAGTTTTGCTCTTGTTGCTCAGGCTGGAGTGCAATGGTGCAATCTCAGCTCACTGTGACCTGCACCTCCCTGGTTCAAGCAATTCTCCTGCCTCGGCCTCCCGAGTAGCTGGGATTACAGGCGACCGCCACCATGCCCGGTTATTATTTTATTTTTTTGTATTTTTAGTAGAGACAGGGTTTTACCATGTTGGCCAGGCTGGTCTCAAACTCCTGACCTCAAGTGATCCACCTGCCTTGGCCTCCCCAAATGCTGGGATTACAGGCGTGAGCCACCACACCCGGCCCCGGAGAACTTTTTGAATATTATACATGCTCTATGTTTCTCCTTCTCTATGTTAATGACCATGGTATTTTTTTTCAATCTGGAATACCATCCTTAGCACCTTTCCTGATTCCTAGCATCATCCACACGCATGGAGACCCAGCTCAAATATTCACTTTGCTCTCTAAACACTTAGAGAAACAAACAACAGATGTAGGACTCCAGAAGGCATGTCTAATTCTTCCTCATCTTTGTATAGCATGATTCTTTGATTAAAAAAAAAAAGCACTAGATGTAGGAGAAGTTGAAATGGTGAGTAGGCAGGTCATTTTAGTTACAGGTATTTTTATTGGTTCTACTTAAAAATAAATTTGCTGAGGGGATTTAAATAGATAAGCCTTAAATATTGAAGTGAAGTCAGTGACTGCTTGATATTTATATCCTTACTTCACTCTTAAATGAGATGGTCAGCCCATTAACTTAAAACATTCTTTCGTGGAGAAAGAACTTCTCTTTAACTTATTTCTCTGACATTAATTTGGTCGATTATTTATAGATATCATGATAAACAGTCAGGGACACATTTGGGTGAATGGCTTTGACCTTGTTTGTATTCCTATCAAGGTAACAAGTAAGACTAGGTTCCATACACTAGTCCAGCGGTGAATAAAGGATAGTCACATGTTCAGAGATGTGGGAAAATGGAGTGGGGGTGGGTAGAAGGAGTACTTGACACACAGTAAGAAAGCTAAAAATCCAGTACTGGCTTCAGCAGTGAGACTGTTGGGAAATTTTACTTTGTCGCATGTCCTCTTTCTAAATCTCTTTTGTGATCAACCATAGGACCAAAGAATTTCTCAAATCACCAAGAGCACTCAAGGTTACTTACCTTGGGACCTGATGGAAACCCCCAGAACTGCTACAGCTTCTCTGAATTTACATAATCTTGAATCCAACACATTTTTGTAAGTTTAAGACAGTACCTTTGGTTCCCAGTGATTTTTCTCATCTTGCCATTTTCTTAAAACTTTCCCCGGTGTACCTACAACACTTTACTCTTGTCTGAGCTCAGTTTTATCAGCGCCGCTATTTTTGTTCCATTTATTGCAATAAAGTGAATGCGTCAGTTCCCTGTGTTTGAAACAAATGCTACATAAAGACATCTCTCATTTTCTTAATGGTCCTATAAGCTAGAATAACCTGCCTTTTCTCTGCGTAATAATATTACAGGAAAACTAAGAATAGTTTATTAAAGATCAGAAATAGTTCTTACCCTTCAGAATAAACTGTGGTTCCTCCTCAGTCCAGCCTACCAAAATCAAGCCCAAGTGAATTATAGTGTTTTGTTGTTGTTGTTGTTGTTTTGTTTTGTTTTTTACTCCTTCCTACCTTCCCACAAGGATGCATTTAATTATCAGTCTTTATCAAAGATGTGGTTTCCTTATGCTATCTTTTGCTTTTATAGGTCTTCTTCAGGGCCTGACATGCTAAGGTTACTGTCTGTGTCTCAAATTTCTCTCCTTCTTTTCCATTTCTCCCAAACACCTGTTCTAACATTGGTTCGATCAAAAGATCTAGTAAAACAATTCACAATAAGGCATTGATGACTTTGGTCCTGTCAAGAAAGTTTACACCTTCAGGGCTCTTTCATTTATGAAAAACAAATGAACCCATATTCGAATTATCAAGAGACTTGTTATCATTCCTAAAGTCCAAACCAAACCTTCATTCCTCCTATAGCTAAGGGTAGACCTTAGTCCAAAAGGCAAGTAAGGATAGCCAGTGTTCAATAGGACACAGAATCTGAAAGGTGTGCATCAGGGCCCCAAGGAGACTGCTCTTCAAGGTAACCAGCGTTATTTCTTTAGTTTCAGGTATATAGTAGACTTTCCTGGTTTCCATCCAGATCCCATTTACATGGTTGCATACCCATTCCTCAGCTATGATGACTGCTAGCCCCTAACGACTCACAGCAGCCTCCTTCTCTAGAGTTACTCTCAACCTAATGGGATCTGCTTTACCTTGAACATTATGCCCCTGAGAATAGGAGGAGGGTCGGGACAAACTCCCTCCCTCGAGGTAGTAACAAACCTATGATTCATCTAGACTCATCTATACTCCAGAATTTCTTATAAATCAAAGGATGCTGGTCTCCAGATGAGAATAAGTCTTTGCTTAGTTTTACTAAGGCCTTTACTGCTTCTTTTACTCCCTTTCTCCTGAAAGTAATATCTCAATAAATCATTCATTGAAGAATTTCCATCTCAGGCCCTGCTTCTAGGACACTGGTACTGGGAGCAGTCCTAAGAAAGAAACCCTATAGCTGGGATTCTGGAGTTGAATTATTTACTGGCCAGATGGTAGTGCATCCTGGGTTGGTGGAGCCATGATAGTTCCTGGCTAAGATGTTCACCCATGGTGAACTGGCAGGGGGTGCAGATGAAAGGAGGGACACTGACTGATCAAATGTCTCCGGCATTTCAAAGGCATATGGAAAAGAGTAACTCTATGGGCCATGGAATTGTTTTGCTTTTGCTAAATGTTGTAGATCTAGAGATCATGATAATCTCAGATCTATTAATTCACAGTTTGATGTAAATATGAGTCAGAGGGCCTCCTTAGGAGCATTTAAAGAAATCCTAATTTCTGTAAATGGAGGGCAGAGAAAACTGATGGCTTGAAACAGAACTTAATTGGAAGAGGCAGAAAATTTTGGAGAAACTTGAATTCTCAACCTAGGGAAGTTTCCTAAGCCAAAGTCAGAGTTCTGATATGGGAGTGAAAGCCCAAGATGGGAATATCTGGGTAGATTCACTTGAGCATCTTGAAACCCCAGATTTCCCTGAACTCTCCAAGTCTTTAGTATTGACTACTTTTATTGGAAGATAAAATTCCCTTTTCCCTGTGTGAAGACCATGTAGAGTTCTCAGAGCAGACAGGAACTCTTTAGGAAAGTGCTTGCCTTGCTCAAGAACTGTTCCTACTTCTCCTTCTGCTCATCAGGCCCATAACTTGGGTCAAATTTCAGCAACATTAAACTAGAAAGTGCTAGACTGCTAAAGGAGAAGCAGTATTAAATACCAAAACAGTGGCTGGACCTGGTTAACACGTACTGACAGGAACAAGGACATAGTGCCTGGGAATCCTGAAGAACCCAGCTGAATGAGGGAGTAATATAAGACTGGAGAAGGAATAGAGTGTTGAAATGGGGGCACCATTCTGTGACCCAGGATTTGACACTTTGGTAAAGGGCCAAGGGGCAGTTTTAATGCTATACCAGGGTGGTGGTTAGAAGATTGGGAAAAGTAATGCCCTCCATCAAATGTCAGCAAACTTTCTCTGTAATGGGTCAGGTAACAAATATTTTAGGCTTTGAAGGTCATATGGCCAATATGTAGACAAATGGGTGTGGCCAGTAAATTGAGTGTTTCAATAAAACTTTCCTTACCAAAAAAGGAAACCGGCTGGATCTGACTTGAGAGCCACGGTTTTCCAAACACTTCATTTAATGTTCTACATTAAATGAAGTAGAGATGCCAAAACTTCTGTGGCAGACTGTGAAGAAAGGTATTAAAAATTTTGGGAAGTGGCCATGCTGAGTTGGGCTACTAAATAAGGCTGGAAAAGCCACAATTTGAGTATATTCCTTGAGAGGTCTAGGGGAAGAATCTATTTATCAAAGCAATAAGAAATGTGCTAGTGAAGAAGAACTAATATCTTTGAGAAGCTTAGAGGTGGCTGTCCTCTACACTGGGCCTCAATAGAAGATGCTGTTACAGACATGCGAGTTAGGATCCAGAAATGGCCAGGTAGCTGCACTTCACTGAGAGAGGCAAGGCAACTGTAAGTATCATAATGGGCAGAAGCTTGGAATGGAAGCCAAGAAATGTTCCTAGGGGCAAGATAGATGGGCAGCCAACAATGGTGTTGCTTAATATATGTGCACAATCAAAATAGATAATAAATGTGTGAGTAGAAAGCAGAGGGCAGCTACCACAATGGAAAGCCACACTTTCTTGTCAAGTATGTATAGTGAAGCAATGCTTAGACATAGAACCTGTCAACTGAAAGAGTGGCCAGATATCTACAAAAAACACTCAGCAACCCCAGAAGTCATACAGTAGGGATATATTCAGTCCTTCCCTCTGGGGGAAACTAGGCCCTTTGGAGAGGGACATGCCTTAACAGTTTAAAGACTGATGGATCAGGGTCTGAGCTGATCCTCATACCAAGGGAACAAAAGTCCCTCAATCATCCTCTGTTAGACTAGAGGCTTATGAGGGCCAGGTAAAAAGATGAAGTCTTGGACTATGTCTATTTCAGTGTGTTTATTGGGGTTAAAGGCTTACCTGCTGGTCATTTCCTTTGTTTTTGAACACATAAACCGAATGAACATACTTGGTAGTAAGCAGAAGTTTCACATTAGCTCCTTGACCTTTAAATAAAAATTATTGTAGTCAGAGAAGCCAGGTAGGAGCACCTGAAATGGCTTCCACCTTGACCAAAAGCGTAAGTGAAAACAACATCACTTTTGAAGAAGTTGGAAGATTAAAAATTTAAGGAATGCAGAGGGTGGTCATCTTCATCATATCACCAATTAATTCATTAGTCCTGTTCCTGAAAAAAAAAACAAAAAACTGATGGCTATGGCAGGATGATATTGGGCTAAAGAAAGCTAATTGCAATTGTTGTGTCAAATGTGGTATCTTCACGAGAGCAGAGCAACACCGCCTCCTTGTGTAGTATGAAGGGATGAAGCTGACAAATTCATTCTTTTCAATACTCATCAGAAATGATGATCAGCAACAATTCACACTCACATGAGATAGACAACTGTACCTATGTACAGTCTTACCCAAGGGCTGTGTTTATTCTCCTATCTGTCACATTATAAACCGAAGATAGGTGAATCATCTTGACTTTCTGTAGAACATTGCACTACTGATCCCTTTTATTGATATCTTGTTTGTTAGACCTGATGTGCAAGAAGTGGTAAATGTAAGCCCTGGTAAGACACCTGTGCTCCTGAGGGAAAGAGATAAGTTCTAAAAGAGTTCAAGGGCCAGTCACATTAGTGACCTTTTTATGTGTTCCAGTGTTATAAGGCATGCTGGAATATCTTCATTCAATGTGAAGAACAGATTGTTGTGCCTTATACTTCCTAACACTAAGAAAGAAGCACATTCCTTGGTAGGTCTCTTTGGGTTATAAAGGCAACATATTCTGTACTTGGGAATACTTCTGTGACCCATTTATTACAAAGTGAAACACTGCTAGTTCTGAGTGGATCTTAGAGCAAGAAAGGACTCTGAAGCAATTCTGGGCTGTGGAGCAACCAGTGCTGCCTCTTGGGCAGATCCTATGGTAGTACAGGTATATCTAGTAGAAAAGTAATGCCTGTTCAATCTGAGAAAGCTGACTGAAAATAAAAATAAAAATATAGAAAGATAAAACACTGCGTGGAGCCTCTGGAGAGCCACAATAACAGAATTGTAGCATAGGATTCTGGAGCAAGTTTATGCCATCTGCCACAGAGTATTACACACCATTTGAAAAACATCCTGGCATGCTATTAGACCCTGGTAGAAGATGAGCATCTATTGATGTGTTAACAAGTGCTCATTCAGCCATGTCTTTCCATTATAAGTTGGATACTGTCAGCCTACCAAGTAATAAGTTTGGGCCCAGATAAAAATGCCAGTAGCAGATCCAGGATGGGGCTTGAGATAGTTCAGAGAGTGAAAGTAGGCTGCATGGCACTTATTTCCATGTCACATGCTAGTGTTTCACCATTGCCTCTTTCTCAGCTCACAGCTATGGTCTCTGGGGCTTTCTTTTCAATGGCCAATGGAAGAGGCAAGAGCCTGAGCTGGGTTCATGAATCAGTCATGTTGGTATGTGGGTATAAGCTAATAACGCACTGCCGCTCTACTACAGTCACATAGAAAGTGACAGTGATGAGAGATAACTCTTCAAATGGGCAGCTCTTCAGTGAGTGATCTGTTTTAGTTCCTTTGTTGGAATGGGACGTGGACTAAGATTAAGATATCTCTAGACCCGTAGGCAATGGTGAATGGCTTAGCTGGTTGAATATACATAAACTCATGGACAGTGGTAAATGGTTTAGTTGGTTGGTGAGGAGCTTGGAAGGAACCAGACTGGAAGGTCAACAATAAGGATGTCTGAGGAAGAGGCATGGGGTTTGACCTATAGAAGTGAGCACAAAGTATGAGTAACTTAGTGTAACAAAATGTAAGTAACTTTGTACAGAAGAGGTGCTAAAAAAAATGAAAAGTGGGCAAGATAGAGGTCAGTTTGCCTCTGTTCTCAGCCATCTCAGGGATTGTGCAATGGGCTTTTGAATGGAGTGGACCTAGTGGCAGAGATTGAGGCTGAGGTTCTCTCTCTCTCTCATGAAGGCTGATCAAATTACTTCTGTTACTAATATCCAGTCTATTGCCACCAAGACCAATGGCAATTCCCTACTAAGACATCATTTCTCAAGGAGGCCAAGCAACTACTTGGGGGCAAGTTTTTACTTTGGATCCTCTTCTGCCCTAAAGGAACAGTGATTCATTCTGACAAGATTGTCTTGTATTCCAGTGAGGGGTGACCTTTTATGCTTTGATCAGCATCATGATTCAAAGTTCATGAAGTATCTCATGTACTAACATGGGATCTCACATGATACTTCCTTGAACAAAGGAAACAGTTTTAGTGGCAGAAGTGGGATGGTGACCACATGACCATGGGATCCACTATTTCTAACACACATGACATCATCCCAAAACCAGTGGGATCACCTCTTCTCAGCTGAGGTACCAACTTGGAGATGACACTCTGCAAGGATGGGGTGCTATCCTGCAATATGTGGTATGTACATTAAACCAAAGGTCCTTGGCTGTTCTGTCCCTAATAGGTAGAATATAAAATTCAGAGACCCAAAGGGTTTAAGTAGAAGTGGCTCTACTTAACATCATTCCCATTGACCACTTGGAAATGTTGTGCTTCTCATTCCTGCAACCATAAGCTTTGTTGTTGTGGAGGTCCTGGTTCCTGGGGTGGGAGGGACTCTTCCCCTCAAAGACACATTCAGAATCTGAATAAACATTCGTTGTGTGGTCATTTTGGGGCTCCTCATGGTAGTAGACCAGCATGCTAAGAAAATAGTTACCTATTAGAGGGTAATTTACCCCAGTCATCAACAGGTTTGGTTGCTGCTATATAATAGAGGAGTGGAGAATATTTTTGTCATTAAGTTGATCCATCTTGACATCTTTTGGTTTTCCCATGTCCACTTTTAGTTGTAAATGCAACCATAGTAAGCCCAGCCTGATAAGGACATAGTCACTAGGGATTCAGACTCCACAGGGATGAGGGCCCGCAAAGCAAACCACCTTGACCAGCACAAATGCTGGCTGAAGGAAAGGAAATATGCCCTGGGTGGTGGAGAAGGAGACAATGAGTATCAGTTACAACCTTGGAATCAATTGCAGCACTTGGGACTGTAGTCTAATCTATCAACCTTCATTTTGGAGTTCTCCAAGAATGTTTCAGTGGTATAAACGTTGGAGAAGTGGTACCTGGAAGAATGGGAGGTAATGTGAGAATCAAGTGGATCTCATGGAGTGCTGCTGAGACTGCAGTGGTGTTGCTGGTGTCTCCTCAGATCCACATCAAAGAAAGGCACACTTAACTCCTAGCTGCTGTGAATGCTGGTCAGCTCTCTCCTCTGGAGATTTGCTCCCAGCCAAATGGGAGCCCTTTTCCCTGGGGGACGATTCCCCTCCTTGGAAGGCTAACATGGGATGCAAAAATATGGCTCCCTTGCTTCAAGATGGTTCCAATTCTATGGCACGATTCTTGCTCTGGAGCTCCTCATGGGATCAGGCTGAAGCGAGTCACCAGCTGCAATTATGTCTTTGCTTAGCTTCCCCTTCCAACCTGGACTTTTGCAATTAGAGTTACAGGTATTACATGACACAACAACTTGTCAATGGCCAAAATAAAAGGGAGAGATCTTTTGCCTTACTTTGCATTTCTTATTCTCCTTCTTCTGATATCAGTTTCTCAGTAAATTGTTGCACAAGAATCCTAATCACTAGCTCTATTTCCAGGGAAACTGACTTACGCAAAGGTATTATACAGAGAAAATGTCCATGACTCTTGATGGTTAGTAATTACAAACACAACCAATTACAAAGGATTTTCTAATAAGGGAAGATACACACACATACATACTCACACACATACATATAAATATATATGTAATATACATTATATATGTATATATGTATACATATAAATATATTATAAATATACATCTATACACATATACCCATCTATGTGAATATATATAGTTTGTTTTTAAAAATTTTTAATATACATTTTATTTTATATTCAGAGGGTACATGTGCTTGTTTGCTGCATGGGTATATTGCATACTGGTGGGGATTGGGCTTCTAGTGTACCCATTACCCAAATAACAAACATTGTATCTGATAAGTAATTTTTCAACCCTCACGCCACCCTCACTTTTCCCACTTTTGGTGTCCCCAGTGTTTATTATGTCCATGGGCACCTATTATTTAGCCCCACTTATAAGTAAGAACAGTGCCACTCAGTTTTCTGTTTATTTCTGAATTAGTTCACTTAGGATAATAACCTCCAGCTCCATCTATGTTGCTGCAAAGAACATAATTTCATTCATTTTTATGGCTGCATAGTATTCCATGTTGTATCTATGCCACATTTTCTTTATCCAGTAAAACATTGATGGACACATAGGTTGGGTCCATGACTTTGCTATTGTGAATAGTGCTGCAATGAGCATACAAGTACATGTATCTTTGTGATATAATGATTTCTTTTCCTTTGAGTAGATACACAGTAGTGAGATTGCTGGGTTGAATGATAGTTCTATTTTTAGTTCTTTGAGAAATTTCCATGTTGTTTTCCATAGAAGTTGAACTAATTTACATTTCCACCAACAATGTATAAGTGTTCCCTTTTCTCCGCATCCATGCCAACATCTGTCATTTTTTTGACCTTTTAATAATAGCCTTTCTGACTGGCGTAAGATGATGTCTCATTGTGGTTTTAGTTTGCAGTTCTCTGATGTAAATCACAGATATATTGTATGTTTCAATGCGCAAGTCAACTTCTACTTTTCCCAAATGGTCTGGGAATGTCTGCCTTTTAGCAACCAGGAAAAGCCAAAGTTCAAATACTGAGTGATGGGCATGCCTGTTTCAGTGACTTGTAGGCACATGTATCTTCTCTGTGGAGAGGAATGTAGTTGCATGCCTGCATGGGAGTGCCTGGTATGAATGCATGACTCAATCACATGTCTTGGAAAAGAACCAGTAGGTACATGGCCTACTGAGCAGAACACAGGTGAAGCAGTTTTTAATTATAAATGTACTTTGGAAAGATCTTATATTAGTGTACTTTTACAATTAGAGATATAGCATTACTAAGAGAATTTATAAATAGCTAAAAAGGAGAGAGATAAGTTCATCTGTCCTGTAGATAGAGATGCATGTATACTTTTAAAGTTATGATGATGAGAGAATATACTTAATGATCTGCAAAAAGCAACACTTAAGCAGGAATAAACAAGATCGATTAGAAGATCTCAATCTGAAAATAGTCCAGAATTTAAAAAAAAAACTTTATTTGCATGCTAGAAGCTCTACTGAAGCCACATGTGCAGTTACTGAAATATTCAATAAATGTCAAAGTGAATCTGGCCCAACATTTTAATACATTTGTTTTAATTTCATTAACTATTTGTTTTTGAAGTTGGCCTTATCAGCAGTCTCTCATACACCAAAAATACCAACAGAAAACTTAGAAAATTGATTTTATCTCATGATAAATAAAAGTTGTTCAGGCCCTTTTCTATGAATGTGAAGATGTTTTACATTCCTTGGGGGGATATACCCATCAAGTTACCTAGAGTGAGGAGAACAGTTGAAAAGAATGTCCAAAAAAAGGGCTAATATGGAGTGGAAATAAGACTTCACAGGAGAGAAGGGGCCCATGAGAGCAGTGCCTGAATATTTGCTCTGGATGGGTGAAAATGTGCAGCATAAATAAGGGGGCTAAAGGCTGCAATTTTTACAGATTCTACTCACTAAATGCCCTATGAAATTTCTTTCAAGTCTTTGAAATCCTGTCTCTAACAGCATTCCCTCCAAGTTCAGCTGTATGTGGTCACCCTGATATTCCTTCCTACTTGATTATTTCTCACAGACTTAACCAAGAAAATATCGTTCCGGAAGATTGCTGGGCAGGCTTTTCCATTGCATTGCAGGACAACTCAGATAATGCAGGTCCAGTCCTCTGAGTCATCCAGTGTGGGCTGGAGGTTTGGAACCTGGAAATGTCTGATCTAGGCAAGTAATAAGCTGACATCAAAAGACTTGGTGCACAGGTCTATTGAAGCACCTAAGAGGAAAGACACTTCTTCAAACCTCAAATGCTCTTTACATCCAGCAAATCTGGACTGGAAGTCGTTCAATAAGATGATTTCCCATGAAATGTCTGGTACTTCATGTTTCCCGTCAGGTCATAAATGCCATGAGAACAGCTTTTCCTGCTCCATTTAAGTTTTTCCAGTGCCAGTTTTGGTCTTGTCCCAAAGCCAAAAACTTTGGAGACATTGACAGAAAAGAAAGTAATTAACCATATTGGAAGAGCCCAGAGAGTTCTGTGTAGATTCTGCTGTAGATGCTGGTGAGTATTCTTACTTTTGTAAGCTGATTCTCTCATTCCTTTAGCAAATGAAGAGTTGTGTATAGGTGGTGGTTCTGATGGGCATCTGGCTGACAGCTGCTACAAGAATCATCCCTCTGCTGAGAAGCAGCTTTTTCAAGTCAACAAGGATGGAACACTAATAGAAGAATCCCAATTGGCACATGGAGGTTAGACTTGCAAATCCTTAGTCAAGTGTCAATAGACAGCCAAAAAACGTACTGGCTGAAAATTTCATTATCTTCTGGAATGTGAGAAACCATTGGGGTTTCAGTGTGGGATTTACAGGGATAAAAAGACAAGGCAAGATTGTGAAGATGGAACATTGTTCTGAAAGGGGCAAGGATGGTGGGTCAGGGAATGTGGTGGCTACATACCTCCTCATACTGTGAGGAGGGCTCTGAGTATGGAAAGAGGTACATCATTGCTCTGAGTCCCCTGATTTCTAACAAAGTATCCGATTCCAGTTTCATGGAGATTGGCAACTGTTGGGATTCTTTTTTATGACTTTTATCTTTTTAAGAGTCTTTGAAGTAAATAGAAATGAACTTAGGTGCAAAGGCAGCAAATGCCCTTTAATTGATTAAATTTACCCCTCATTCATCCACCAGGAATTCCAAGTAAAATGTAAAACAAGGGCACGTTCTTATTTTGCATATCAAATGAATTCTACTTTTCTCTGTAGCATATTGGAAAATTGTTTATTGGTTCAACATTCATTGACTAAGGGCCTACTCTCAGATTCTGTGTGCAACCCTCTCTGGGATTACAAATATGAATAAGAAATAGATAGTTGCCCTCCAAGCAGGGCTGGCTTCATGGGCATGCAACCTGTGCAATCACACAGAGTCCCTTGCTTAGGGGGTCTGATGCTTGGCTTAATGCTCGGATGTTACTGTCTTGAAATTCTTAGATTTTTGAACAAGGGGCCCGTATTTTCATCTTCACCGGTCCTTGCAGATGATGCAGTTGGTCCTGACTCAGTAACTTGTTTGAGAAAAACACATTCCATGAACAATACAATAATATGTCATACAATGTAATAATTTTTTTAAAACACAGAAAGAAAATGGCAACAAGTATATAGCAAGCGCCATGTTATGAATCCCAGAGGAAGATGTATCTATCTGTGCTTGTGGGAGGTCAAATGTTTTAATTTAGGATGTGTTATTTTAGTGAGAATTTTAGTAGAAATTTATACTTTATAACTGTTTCCATCTTGCCAAGACAATGCAAAGTTGTATTAGTTTGTACTGATTAGGTTAATCCAGCAAAGCCTATAACAGGAAAAGACAGAGATTATGATTTGTTGACTAACTTGACTTCTAATTTGTCACAAACTCTTCTTACTTCCCATCGCCTGTCCCATAGACCAAGCTTTTGTATTGGGTAGTGGGGAAAGAATATGATGCAAAGAAGTGTGTGTGTGTGTGTGTGTGTGTGTAAATGTGCACACAAGTAATTCAACTGGGGACATGCAGACATTTGTTCATTAATTGTTTTGCTTTGAGTTGTCAGTGGATTGAGTTGGTAATAAAATAAGCATATTTTAATTGCCTCAGGTGACTGGATTATTGATGGGGAAGTGCTAGGGGTTAAAAAAAAAGGTTGAGATTTGGTGCTGGTAGAGATCCATACTTGGCGACAGAACTTTAGGACAGGTAGGGATGAAGATAATGAGAAACTAAAAATAAAATTACTATATATGCTGTAATACAGTAATCCATATTTTGTATTCTAGTAAGTTTCTTTGGTAAGTTAACAACAATAGCCCTCTGTCTTTTCATCAAGTGGATGGATTTTTTAAAGGAAATAATAAAAATGTCAAAGTTGAGCTTTGGAATACCGAAAGTTTCCATTCTTCTCTAAGATGCTTTTTGAAGATGCAGGCATATATATCATCTTTAAAGAATGTTTTAGTGTATTACACAGGCAATTCTCAAAAATCTTTTATCATAGGAGTTTCCTTTTCATTTTGCCCAATATCACCCAATGATCCCTTTTTAAAAGTTCAGTCTCCTTGTTCTTTATTCCTTCCAAAAAAGAAAAAAAAAAAAGAAAGAAAGAAAAGGAAAGAAAAAGGGGGAAAAAAAGCAGCAAACCCAAATGGAAGGACTTCTATGACACTTACGAAGGAAGAGTAACATTGCCTTTTATTTTGTTTTCAACTATTTTAAGAAGATCGAGTTTTCACCTGAGCTGTTGTCTACACATCTAGAATTATGTTTGATAAAATAAGGGTAGATTGGATTCTGAAAGAATGGCTAGCTGAGAAGGAAAGGCAGAGCCTTCCTTGGTAATAATTCAATATAATAAAAATGGTGAAGGAGATATTTCAAACCTAGAGACTTAGACAGGAGAAAAGAGATAAAGTCAGACACATTGAACTATTCAGTTTGCCTAACGCACATTGAGGTATTCAGTTTAGGCATCATCAAATGCTAAATCAATATTTGCAGGTCCAAGTTAAGTGAGGTGTTTGCAGAGATAAAGTTTTGAGGAAAGAAATATATTGAAAAAAAAGTTTCTAAACATTCAACATAGATAAATCCTACAGAACATTGTTATCTAACACCAGAGCATGTCTGCAAGGGTAAATTGTTGGAAAATAAAGTAACATGAATAACTCTTACAGTTTTGCATATCAGAAAGATGACTGATTAAAGTATGTGTTTATTTGAATAGGCCAGGAGCATCTGTCTCAGTTTCATAGATAAGCGTGTGCATGTTTGTGGTTTTTTTAGAACCATAGATAAGTGTGTACATGTTTGTGGTTTTTTTAGAACCAAGATGCCCAGAGGGTGGAGCACACAGCTGTGGCTCTGCTACCTTCATCATTGTCACCATCACTGTGATAGATAAACATGCACTGTACATTCTGGGATGCTGAGCCCCACAAGTGGGAACCTAATAATCAGCTGCCTGAATGTTTACAATTTTTTCAGATGACTGAGGTCACCCTCTCCAGCCTCAATGCCAACCAAGAAATGAACATTCTTTACCACATTCCTTATCTCCAAAATCTTCATGAGGTGGTTGTTTCTTCTCATTACTCCCTGTCTCTGCTCTGAATCTTGGCTTATGTGACTGCTGTTCTCTCCCTTCTTCACACCACTTTGCTTCCTTCTGGACGCTCACTGCCTTGATTATTTCAACTCTCCAAAGTGCCAATGACACAAGCCTGGGTGTGTAGCAGACTTTTACTTTGAGGATAATTGCTTTGGATTGAATGTTTCTATCTCCCCCAAACTTATATATTGAAAACCCTAATCTCCAATGTGATGGTTTTTGAAAGTGGGGCCTTTGGGAGGTAATAGGTCATGAAGGTGGGGCTCTCATGCTGGTGTTAGTAGTGTCCTTATAAGAAGAGACAGGAAGAGCTCACTTCTTCTCTGCTTGTAAGCACCAAGGAAAGACCACGTGAGGACATAACCAGGAAAAAGGCCTTCACCAAAATCCCAACCATCTGGCACCCTAATTGGTACTTTCAGCCTCCAGAACCATGAGAAATAAGTTGTTGTTTGAGCCACCAACTCATTTGAGCCACTGTGGTAATTAGTTACAGCAGCCCAAACTGAGACAGTAATGGAGAGATTACAGGGTGTCACTGAAGAGACAAAATGCGAAATAGAATGTTAATCATCATGTTCTAACATTCATTAACAAGTTTCTGTCCTCCCACATTTTTGCCATCTATATGCCCTCCTTAAGTTTTGCCTTGCCTTCATCTTCTTGTCCCTGGTCCCAGTCTACCTGCTAGACTCCAGCCCCAAATTTCTCATTAATTTTTTATGCAATGTAATTTTGCTTTCTGTACCCTACTCTTAACCAGGCATATTGTTGAGCATGTTTTAAGATAAAAGACTTTTTAATGTGAGTGACTACCATTTTACAGCAAAAAATGTTTAAGAATATTTGCTAACCTAAAACAAAACATATGCCAAAAAACTAGCAGAAGTTCTGAAATTTTATTTTTTTCTATTAACATGATCAAAACCTTAGACAAGATTCCATATCCATTGTTAGAGCATAAGACACAGAGTATTTTTTCTTCCTCTAGAAGCAGAAATTAAACACAAATGATCCTTGTAGTCTTAATGATCACACATTCAAACAAATGTAAATTGGGTAAATAAGAAAATCTATTATATAAAAACTTGAAGCAACTGTATATGTCAGACTTTGTTCTTGAGACTTTCACATGCATTATCTCCTTAATTTTTACAGCAACCTAGTAATTAGCTTTTAGTCATCTAGGTTTGCATATTGCTAAGGTATCAGGTGGAGTTCAGTTAGAAATATTGATTAATGGGCCACTGCATTTCAGGTTTATACTTGGTTTATCAACTTAATAATCTATAGAATTGTATATACTCTGAAATGATCAGGATTTCAGCAATGGTCTCACACTACCTAAATTCACACAAGACCGATATAAAGTCATGTGCCACATGACCTTTTGGTCAATGACAGGGCACATATACGAAGGTGGTCCTACAAGATTATAATGAAGCTGAAAAATTCCTATCACCCAGTGATGTCCTAGCCATTTTTCTAATGTCATAGTGCAATGCATTACCCACGTGTTTGTGATGATGCTGGTGTAAACAAACCTACTGTGCTGCCCGTCCTATAAAACTATAACAAATACAGTAATGTACAGTACATAATACTTGATAATGATAATAACTATATTACTGGTTTATGTATTTACTAAACTATATATTTTTTTTTTGAGACAGAATCTGGCTCTGTCACCCAGACTGCAGTGCAGTGGCAAAATCTCAGCTCACTGCAACCTCTGCCTCCCAGGTTCAAGCAATTCTCCTGCCTCAGCCTCCCAAGTAGCTGGAGTTACAGGCATAAACCACCACGCCTGGCTAATTTTTGTATTTTTAGTAGAGATGGGGTTTCACCACTTTTGGCCAGGCTGGTCTTGAACTCCTGACCTCAGGTGATTCGCCTGCCTAGGCCTCCCAAAGTGAGGGGGTTATAGGCGGGATCCACCATGCCCAGCCTAAACTATGCTTTTGATTGTTATTTTAGAGTGTACTTTGTCTACTTATTGAAAAAAGAAAAAAAAGTGAACTGTAAAACAGCCTCAACCAGGTCCTTCAGGAGGTATCCAGAAGAAGGCATTGTCATAGGAGATGACAGCTCCATGCATGTTATTGCTCCTGAAGACCTTCCAGTGGGGCAAGATATGGAGGTGGAAGACAGGCATATTGATGACCCTGAACCTGTGTAGACCTCAGCTAATGTATGTGCTTGTGTCTTAGTTTTTACCAAAAAAGTTTAAAAAGTTAAAAAACAACAACAACAACAACAACAACAACAAAACTAGAACAAAGCTTATAGAGTAAGGATATAAAGAAAAAATATTTTTGTACAGCTGTACAACGTGGTTTTTAAGCCAAGTATTACTACAAAAGAGTCAAAAAAATTAAAAACTAAAAAGCTTATAAAGTAAAAAAGTTATAATAAGCTAAAAACTTATTATTAAAGAAAGATTTTGGGGGGTAAATTCTAAATTTGTGTAAATACACTCTATGATGTACACACAATCACGAAATCACCTAACACATTTCTCACAATGTATCCCCTTTGTGAAGGGACAAATGAATTCAGAATGCCAACGTTTTAATTTGTAATATAACACATCAATTATCATTGGTATACTTGGGAGTTATGGCCTCTCTCCTGGAATCAAGGTATTTGGGAGTCAGACTATTAATCGGAAAGTTTGAGAGTCAAACCATTAGTCACAAATATGTAACTGGAAAATAGAAAATAGGAAGTGGTGTTTGGAGATATTCTACTTAAGTTCAGAAAGCTGTGATGAACTATTACTAACCCAGTGTCTCTTCCAAAAAGACACTTTTTCTTTAATTCAGGCCGCCCTCTTTTCCTTGAAATGCATTTTCTTAAGATCAATTAATATTACTTATTAATATATAAATTAATATATGGGACTGAGAAAGAGTCAATTCCTTAGGCTTCCAGGGTTACCCCCAAATACTGGTTTATACACATCACAGAGGAAATGAAAGGCTCGGATTAAATGACCCAAAGAGTGTCACGTAGTTAGCAGGTGCCATAGCTGAGCTCTGCCCTCAGGTTTTCTTTAAACTTAGCGCTTGTGGCTTTTACTAGTCATTGAGAGAGAGCTTCTGTTTAGAGGCTACAGCATCAAGAGCTATTCTAGGGGACAAATGAAGTCAACATGTGTGATGAAATTATTAACATGTACTTAGGACACATATCATTGCCGAATGTGTATGTGCAGTCTGTGCCCTGCTCCCACTCTTGTCAGCGGGAAAGATTGTTGTCCTTTGCATCAGTTTCTGGGCTCCCCTTTGGATCAGAGAACCTTAGTAACAGTCAAGGCAGAGGAAAAAATGAAAGAAAACCAAGTGGCTGAGTTGATTTACACAACAGCTGAGGGAGAGTGTAGAGGGGAAGGAAGAGAGCAAAAGCTTTATGGGGTTGGTGTCAGGGAGAACATATTTTGCTGCAAAGAGGAAAGTGAAGAGAAGAATAAACGACTATAGAGAAGCTTGGATGAGAGAGAATTGTAAAATAGAAGACTAGGAGTTGAAAAATTATTGCTTTGAGTTGTGAGTTAAATTCTCTTTGCATAACACAAGCAAATAATAGAATTATTTTTCATTACTCATGGTTATTTTACAGGACTGTTTCTTTGAGTGAGACTCCTTGGCAAGGCTTGTTCATGTGGAGTCTCAGGGTTTATTTACATCCTGGCTGGAGGAAAGACACATCATTCCTCAAGACTGATTCATTTGAAGTACAGGTCGGGCTGGCTTTATGGGGCTTGTGGCCAGCAGGACTGTGCAAGGCCCATGCTCAGAAGGACCTCATGTTTTTCTATTGCAGTCCTGAAATTCTTAATAATCTTATTCCTGAATTTGCGTTGTATAGGTGAAATATGATGGGACATGGAGTGGGGGTGGGAGAATGGGCGAGGCTTGGGCTGGACATACAGGAGGACAGGGTGGGAGGCTGGTGGCAACTGGAGGCAGCTCCGGTGGCAGCCTTTCCAGCACTGGTGAACCTCGTGCATTCAGCCTATTGCCTACCCTGATCTAGGGACTGAGCGATTCTGGGTGGAAAGGTTTAAAGATTCTTGGACTCACCTGTCTGCCCTGAGCTGGGCCAGTGGGAAGGGGAGATGCCTAACTCGACTTCTCCAAGGGTGGCTGGTGGGACCTGAGATAGCACACTACATGTCTCATGTCTCAGGACTGGGTCCCCAGCCAGGGCTTTGTAGTGAGGGGTGGAAGTAGGGTGGAGGACGTCTACTCTCTCTGGCAAGTATACCTGTGGCTTGGACTGCTCCAGGGATTGGTTCTGTGTTTTGGGGAGTTCTCTCTTCTTGCTTCCAACCTTCCTGAGTTTGATATGCATTTTCCCTTTCTGGTCAGCTCAGAGGGCCTGCAGGGTTGAGCCAATAAATATGAACTGGGAAATTTTGGAGATCTCCTACCAGTTAAATGCTCTTATATTTACATTTAAAATTGGCATTGCACAATATGAAGGTGAACGGTAAAATTTATGTTATTAACTTAAAATTTTAATTTTTCTTGACTTAGGATGGCATTAGATAGCAAATAAAAAACATGACAGAGAGGGATCACTAGAAGAAAGGAAAAAGCTTGATATTTTAGTACTTTTAATGGCAACTTTTTCCTGTTTTTTGACCAAGGGGCCTTGGGTTTTCATTTTTCACTGGGACCAACAGATTATGTAGCCAGCCTTAAGCAGGGAAATTTATAAGACATAATTGCCAGAAGACTGGAGAGAGCTGGCTGAAATGGTTTCAGATTTAAGATGGAAATAGAGTCAATGCACCTTGCTACTGGAAATGGTAGGACTCTTTTGGATGGTTAAAATGCTGCAGAGCATAGGACCCTGTCAGATTCTGTAGTAGGGCAGATATTAGCTCAAATTCTGACTTTCTACAGTTTATTAATAAAACTTCATATTTCCTGGCAAATGAACTATTCCATCAACTGTGCCATGGGGTGTTGCTTGAATATAGGAGCCATACGAGTATGTTGGTACTCACTGAATTTTCCCAACACCATTACTTCTTTTCCCACGGTTACGCAGAATCACTGGCTCTAATTAGGATGGTATTTGTGGGATTGTCTGCCGAAACTTGTGTTCCACCTTCCGTAATGTAGCATTGTCACTGAAAAGTGACAGCACAGCTAGGAACTACATCTCTCAGTCCCCTTTGCAGCTAGGTGGGATAATATAATCTGCTGTAATTGAGTAAACATAAGGTGTGCCATTTCTATGAAAGGTTTTTTACTAAGTGATTGTCCTTTTTCTTTTGTGGATCAGGTGCAGAGGAATCCAAGGTGTAGGGAATGAAAGAGCCACAAGATGTAAGAAACCTCAGTTCCTCAATGTAGACTTGGAAGAAAGCTTCCGGGAGCAGGCTCACTGGATTTGGTCACATAATGATCACAGAATAAACTCTTGTGGTAAGCCTCTGAATTTGGGATGTTTTGTTAAAACAACTAGATGACCCTAACAGTTTTCACCAAGGTCAGTAATCGACTGATTTAAGTGTCTCAAAAAATCTTTAAACAAATTCAATTGTTGCTTTTAATTTTATAGATAAGGAAATCAAAGTCTTGGAAACTCAATTACTTTCTCAGATAAATGCAAACAGCTGGTAGCAGAGCCAAAGACAGATACCTGGGCTCGTGTCTTCTATTCCAGCTCACTTTCTTCTTTGCTGATGATAAATTTTAAAGGACAAACTTGCCGTGAATATTTATTTATGCCATGCTTTTGGAAGTACTGTTAGGCAGAGAACTACAAAAACATTTCATTCTTAAAAATCCTAATAGAACTAAGCTGGTCAATATATATTTTTTCATGATGTTATATTGAGTGTTAATGTTAATTACGTTAGTCACAAATTAACCCTTTTCTTTTAAATGTAACTTTAAAGGTTTATGAAATTCTAATCCTTTGTTAGGCATATTTAATTGTTAGGCATATTTAATTTTAAATGGAAATCAGAAGAGAGCTTGTTTCACTTGCCAGCAATTTTCTTTATAGCAAACTTTCTTAGAATATATTTAGTAAATTCTCCTGAATGAAAAAAAATGTTAGTTATGAATGCTATAGTTTAATATTGAATAGAATTTTTGGAGAATGTCAGGAAATTTCTATGAACTCCATCACCAAAGACCATGCTTCTTTAAAGAAAGGAATTAGATCAAGGAAGAAGGAAAAAAGCATAAGAAAAAGAATGTGAAAACGGTGAAAACAGTCTTGTCCTTCTGGATTTTTGCTAGAAATTGTGATCAAATAATAAGTTTGTAGAAAGAGGATGTAATAATATATGCTAGTACATGTATAGAAAAAATATTTTGCTTGGGAAATGGTTATATGCAGTGAATATTGAGAGTGGTTCTCTTTTTGGAGGAAGGATTAGGAGGTTTTCATCTTCTATATTAAGTATTTCTATAAGAATAGAACCTTGAAATTTCATAATTGCTTCTATAAACACACAAAATTTAATTTAGGCATACAGACCTGAACTATACCACACATCATGTCAGTTCTGCAAGGTGTTGAAAGAATTCTGAAACTCTCTTTCATCCCATAGCCAAGGAAATGATAAGGCAAAGTTTTAAGGTATAAATGTGTCCATGGGAGAGAATTTAAAAAGTAGTCACATATGGAAGCTTCTGGAAAGACAAAACAAAACAAAAAAACATTTTTTAGGATCTCGTTTGTGATATGGGCATATCATCATCCCTTTATTCAAATCTTTTCTGGCTATTCCAACTTCCTCATAACTATTTTTACAGTGAACACTGGTTTCACTACAGTTTTGGAGTGTGGGTGGAAACGGAGACAGAAAGGAGGAGCATTAATAGTGAGAAAAAGTATTCCTCAAAGCAGGGTATCGTCTGTAGAAGAATTTCAGGAGCGTCTCTCTAAGGCACTCCTATTCTTAATTTTGGTTGAAACCGTGCACAACTTTTGTTGCACTGGGTCTAGTAATACACACCTTCTTCCTTTCCAACCAGCCATATGAACTTACTTACATTACAAGCTTCTGCCAGAGGCCAGGAAAAAGATGTGTACAGTAATTCCAAACACGGTCAGGAAAGGAAGTGGCTCAGTGGTTTTCTTAAAAGTCAGTGACACCTATCAAATGGCATTAGAAATATTTAGTAAGGACTATTCACAATTGCTTCAAATTGACAGGATAGTGCCTGCCTCAAATGAGATTGCACATTACTGGATGATTTTTTAAACATTCATCTGCAGTCATGCGGTCAGCAAGATAGTTTCAACTGCCCAGAAAAAAACAGATGTTAAGTGGTGATTGTGCTTTGAAATAGAAATGAAGTCAAGGATCTCCTATTGCTTTTGAGTAAGTCAAGCTGTCTAAAAAGCAAAACAATTTAAATGAAAAACATTCTTTTTATGCTGTGGGGTTTTTCCTCATAACTTACACTGTTGTCTGTGCATGCGGTGCTATCTATCTTATGTAATTAGGAGAAAATCTTAAAAGCAAACATTGTACACAGAATTGCTAATAAGATCAGTTGTATGATGTTGGGCTCCAACCATTTTGTTATATTATATTGGAAGTAAACTATTGATTATGAAAATAACTATAGTCAGGCACAATGGTGTAAACCTGTAGGCCCAGCTTCTTGGGAGGCCAAAGCAGGAAGATCCCTTGAGCCCAGGAGTTCAAGCCCAGTTTAGGCAACATAGCAAGAGTCTGTTCCTCCGAAAAAAAAAACAAAACCTGTTTTTAGTTTTAATGTTGCTTCTGATCAATGTTGATTATAAAAAGAAAACTGTATACTGTTAGGCAAGCATAAAGTTATCACCTGTTCAATTTATTCATTAAACAACCATAGATGTGCCATTATACATGAAACATTTCTGGCTCCGTATTTTAAAAACAGTCTTTTTGAAATTTATAAAAAGACAGTGAGAACACATGGACACAAGGAGGGGAACAACACACACTGGGGCCTGTCGTGGGGTTGGGGGGGCGAGCCAAGGGAGAGCATCAGGACAAATAGCTAATGCATGCAGGGCTTAAAACCTAGATGACGGGTTGATAGGTGTAGCAAACATGTAAACCTATGTAACAAACCTACATGTTCTGCACATGTATCCTGGAACTTAAAGTAAAAAAAAATATTAATTAAAAGAAAATTTTGGATTTTTGAAATAGTCCTGCCCTTTTAAATTTCATCAATAATGCCTATGTGCTAAATTGAGACATGCTCAGTCACACTAGGAAGCATTTTGCTGTGAAAGCATTTATTTTTTTCCCATTGTGCTGCATTCTTTTAATAACTCTTAGGGTATAAGACTCCAAAAAGCAGGTTGCTCTTGTAACCTGTCCCCTTCAGTATTTCAATCTAACAGCTTCAAGTGTCTTCATTCACTCTCTCTATGTATAGAAATCACCATCAGGCTTTCCTAAATGACAGCAGAAGTTTCACTCAGCATTCTTTTCCCAGATGGGGGTTATGATGACATTTCCTTATTGTTTAAGGGCAGCCCAAACTCATGATTAATTTGAAAACTAATTACCAAGAATGTAGGACTAATGTCTTGCTCTAGCACTGACTATCCAAGAGAGTTTGGCCAATTCCTGTATATATGTGCGTGTATGTTTGTATGTATGTATGCATACATCTTGTATGTGTGTATTTGTATCCTTACAAGAGAAATATAGGTTTACCAAACATACTCATTTTAAAGGACTAGTTAATTTTTAAGTATTAATTAATATATTCGCCACAAATATACACTCTCTGAGATGTAATTTAGTCCAATATTGTTTGGACTAAATTAAATAGCACTGACAGCCAAAATCTTGCTTACCAAGTCTGAGGCTGTTGCTCAGATGTTTCAAACAATATTGCATATTTTAAAAAATGAATTAGGACAGTTCCTTAGAGAATGTATTAATAAGACTTTCTAAAATTTGAAAACCCAAAACTTAAAATAATCAGCTGAGCTTTTCCAAATTCCAGGATGTTTTTTGGCATTATGCAGCTAAAATACCTACCTAGATGTTTTTGTAGAGAACCCATCATCCTATTGTTTGAAGTCAGGTAGGTATGGTCTATGTCAACTATAAAAATAAGCATTGGAGGGGCCAGAACTTTGTCCAAAGCTCATAAGTGATCATTGTGTGCTCAAAGGAATCAGGCGATGTGCTTAACGGAAATCAGATGCCATGCCTTAGAGACATGAATTAGACTCTCTTCATCTCCAAAACATGGGAGTTTATGTTTGGAGAAAGCACAAACTACTGTTACCCAAAATAGTAGTGTTTTCTTGAATTAGATTCCATTAAAAGGCAAATATATGATGACATGTATTACCTTTTTCTAGCACAGCCTTCCCATTTCTGTCTCTCCATCATCAGATTTCACTGAGTATTTTTGCTTCGTTCAGTCTTCCAGATTTGGACAAGTAAACATGGTCTGTTTCCTCAAGGCCCAACTCTAGACCCTTTCAAAGAACGTTAAGTGGATTATTTTATCCATATTATTATATTACCTCTTCAGTTAAGGTGGCTGTAGTTTTACTGATGATCCTTTCTATGTCAGCTTCCAGGGAGGTTAAGTTGTAGAACTCAAAAAATACAAAATTTATAGTCAAAATATTTGGGTAGATTTCTGATTTTTCTACCTCACCCTAGGATTCAACCTTTTATTTAGTGTTCTCATCTATAAAGCAGAAACACTTATAATTCCCACAAAAATAGTGGATGCATTTTTGAGTTATCTGCTTAACTTATTACATCTCCGTTGTTCTGGAGTTGCCCCCTCGCCCACAGATGAGCCATGGCAGCCATTTTTGTGGTAGATGGCTCCGCCCTGCTGGCCAAAGACAATAGAACTAGGAAAAGATAACTTTTCAAATTGGGGTGATCAGAGCTACATTCTCCTGGTAATTTGGAATTGAAACTGAGTAACGATAATTCAGCTGGGCTGGTCACTTGATGACAGGAGAAGTAAATTAGGAAGGTTTGATGGCAAATTTGGGTGCAATGAATCAGGTGCACATAGAAAAGTAGAACAAAAAACAAAAATACTGACCTTGGTACTTCCTGGCCTTCCAGGTCCCTGTTCCAGCCTTTTTGGAGGCCGGTTGCCTTTGGGTTTCATGAGATACTGATGTTGATGATAGTGAAATGTCCTCTTTTTCTTAAAGTTTGACATAGGTTTCTGTTATTTGCAACTAAAATGCTTGACTAAAGCGTCATAGATGTGCTGTGAGGATCAATTCATGTAATATTAGAGAGACTTTGAAAATAATATAGAACTATATAAATATTACCTATGGTTGTTATTGGAAAATGTCCTAATCTAAGTGAGTAAATGTTCAATAGGACAGTGAAGTAGGTACTCGAGGGCTGATCAGATCCTTAGAAGCTCTTCAGTGTGTCGTGGAGATAAGTGTTACTCTATTACCTTAGGTCATTGTTGTTGTTAATCTAGTAATAAAGTGAGGAATGAAATTAAATTTAGCCTAGAGGTGGAGGAAAGTAGCTGTGGAAAAGTGGGGAATGGCCTAATTTAATATTTTTAAGACAAATAATTTGTGTCATCTAAATATTTTTGAAAGTGATTTACAGAAACCCAAACCATAATAACCTAAGAAAATTAGTAGAGATCCTAAATATTCATATATAAAAGTGAATCAATTCACAGAACTGAAATTAGTGGTGCAGAAGTAGAAGCACAACAGTAATTGTTAACACACTCTTTTCATTATGTTGTTTATCTGTGACATATAAATATGTTTTGAGTCAATGGTTTCCAACCTCAGGGCACAGATGCCTGGCCTAAAGTCATGGGAGGACAGAATAGATTTTTTAAAAAAGGATGCTTAAATTTGTGTATACAGGACACATTATCTATGGATGCAATAAATATTTTATATAAAAATAACAAATTTATAAATTATTTGTATGGGTTACATAATTTAATTCTTACGACCAGCCTATATATTATCCTCTTGTTATAAGTAAGGTATTTTGGACCTAGAGTGAATTAATAACTTGTTCAATGTCAGACAGGTAGTTAGTGACAGAACAGATTTTTCGCTCAGTCAACATGACTCCTAAGCTCTTAACCACCATATTACATTGCTTCCAGCATAGATATTATTAGGTTAGACCACATGATATGGTCATTTTTGTAGGTCAAGAACACTCAAATATTAACAATTTCATGATTCTATCTCATTGTGTTTTGACTATTACCTTATTTTAAAACATAATTGAATTTAATGTATTTTAGCAACATGTACTTTCTCACAATGCAGAAATTTAAAATACAGCTACTGTCTTATTGATGGCATTTTAGTCTGGGTTTCCTAAAAATTAGAGCTAGCAACAAAGATGAAGTGTGTCAGCTTTATTGGAAGGTGGAATCCCTCAACAACAATAATAGGGGATAAGGATGAATGAAGCAGGAATAAAGGAGAGCAAATACTAGATGGTAAATTTCTGAGTTGGCTACAGCCTAAAACACACACACACCTATGCACACACACACACACTCACACGTAGCAGGTTCTTCAGGCATATGGGACATCTTCTTGTACATATTATGCCAGAACAGTCCATCAGGAAAACGAAAGCAAAGGAGTTCATCTGCTGGTTCCTTCCCATTTCCTGGCCCTCGCTGATCAAAATCCACCCTTTCCAAGTTGAGTTATCTGCATTCTATGGGCAAATTTCACTCTCGTCATCTGAGTCTGGAAGTCGTAGAGAAGCCAGAGCCACCCATAAGTTCAGTTTGACTGGATCACATCTGTTTTGGGCTCTGACACAGCAGGTTTGCTGAAGGTAGTGCTAAAGCCCAGTTCTCACCCCAGAGGATCCTGAGACAACCTGCAGCATTTATACATGAGGTCAAGACAGCAACTGCTGGGATACTCCACTGAGCAAGCAGTTGAAGCCCCAGGGTGGGGAGAACCCAGCAAATCTGGTCAAGGTCATAAACTAGACCTGGTACAAGAGAACCTCAATTTTATCTGGAGGTGTGAAGAATTTCTGGTAATTAAAAAAGCTGAAAATCAGGAAAACATGGGCTTTTTCTCCTGCTGATAGGTTGATAATTATTATCCGCTTCTTTTCTTGGGTCAGTCTTATTATCTGTCATTCATAATGAAACCAGGAGGTTCTAATGTCATACTTAGAAATATCTAAGGGGAAAACCCAAAATACTAGCAAACAAAAATAACCTTAGCCTGCAATTCAGGAAAGATTGATTAAGAATCTTATCTAGTACAAAAAAAAAGGAGTAGAATCATTCATTTGAGAAAACAAATGATGCTGTGCCTTTTTTTGGTACTAGACAAGGTTCTTAATGTCCAGGGCTTATCTCCATTTGAGAAAAGATATTTGCCATTTTTAAACCCCTCCAGTGATTTTGCCTTTCTCTTTGTTTGGAAAGGCCACATCTTCCACAACACAGTCCCCCAAACAATGCTGGATGGAATAGATCTGGAGAAGCACTCAATTCCCTGGATAGTATTTGACCACATTTATATTGCTGTTGGATGAGTCTCACTGCAGTATTGGCCAGAACTGACCTTTCACAGTTAATCCTTTTTGAACAGCCCATGGCTCAAGGTGTTAGGATGTCAGCCAATATGAAAGAAATATGATCCTAGAACACAGTGTATTGTTAATTTTTTTTCTCTCTTTAGGTAGGTTTTTCAGAGGAGCCTAGGGATGAGAAAGTTGAATAGGAGAGGAGGAGACAAAGAGAAGGTGAATAAAAGGCATTTTCCATAATTGCTCATTCTGAGGTTGCCATAGTGATCAGCCAACATGACGGCTGACAATGGCCTGGTCCTGACTACCCAACCCAACAATATTAGAACAGTCCCTGCAGGTGGAGAACAAATGACAAGATGATGTGTTTTGTCTGTCCGGGTAAGGAGCTTGCATGTAAATTCAACAGAGCTACTCACTTTCAGAAACTCTTGCTTGCTCTTTTCTTTTGTAAACAAAACTTTTCCCAGCTGAGGCCTGCCACAGAACACAATCATGATGAAAAATGTTTCCATACCTGGAGGCGAGGGGCACTTGGAAACCTCATTTACTTGGCATCTGCCTTTCAAAACTTGACCAGGTTTCCTAATTTTAAGACTGTCTATTAACTTTAATTGTAATTCACTGTGGAGCTGGCTATAATTCAATATCTAAAAGGGGCAAAATTCAATAACTAGAAGGTCAAAATACAATTACATAAGGAATGGGCAAGTTTGATCAGTTTGGAATTGGCTGAAAATTTTTATCCTATTCTTTCATGGCCCTAGATTAGGATATTTCTTAAAGTTTAAAGCTGTATATTTTTTGAGAAGCAATAGGGAGGAAAATGAAATTAATTTCAAATATTTTCTGAAGTGATATGACAAGGTACAGCATGATTTTTTTAAGTCTATAATAAATACTTGGACAATATATTTTCCTTTCTGTAATTTTCCCCTCAGAATTACACTGCCTTTTTAGTTCTTCTGTGCCCATTCATTTTGAAATATTAAGAACATGGAAGCAGTAAAAATGTACACAGTTTGAAGAAAAAGACTGAAACATCTCACCACAGTTTATCCAGTAGCTCCTGACAAAAACTTAAGTCCTAGAAACATCCTGGGTCAAAGACCTGGAGTTTTTCTAGAAACCACTAAACCCTTGGAATCATTTCATTCAATTCATTTCTTTTTAACCCTTGGTGCCTGGCCAGTGATGGGCAATCTGAAAGACAAGAGAAGGTATCCAGTTCTGTCATGGACCTTGAGTCAAGCAATATACAGGAGACCGTTAGTGACCCTTCAACAGCACATTGTTCCGCTCTTCCACCTCTACAAAGCAATTTGCACTTTCCCAGGACTCACTTTATTACAACCCTCTGACACAGTTGGCTTAAGCATTATTTTCCCCATTTTACAGACAAGAAAACTGAAATTCCAAGGGAATACTTGACTTGCCTAAGGTATACGAAAAGTTAGTGGTATGCTGGGACTTAAATATGTATAAGATAACACATTTCAGAGTGGGACTCCAGCAATAACAGACGCAGATGCTGTTATGAGTCACAGAGGAGGACACAACCACTTAGAACTGCACACATAAAAACTGGGGAGGTTAATGGCAGCTGTTTATGAATCCTCCAGAGTGAGCTGTCCCCTTTCCTGAAGCTGGAGCTGCTCAGCTGGTGCTCCAAAGTTCTGGCACATCCACTGCCAAAATGAGTCATGAAAATAAGAACAGAAAATTCAAGTACAGTGTGGGTGTGTGCAAGTGTGTGTGTGTAAGCACATGTACATATGCATATATACATATATATACACATATATTCAATGTCTATACATTTTTTCCCTTTCAGCCATCTACTTTGTGCCAGATATTATGCTAGGTGCCGGGAGTGCAGTGCTGAGCATTGATAGAATAAATAATAAAAGAAATGTATATATATTAAATTCACGATAACATACAACTTTTTGTCTCTGACAAAAATTGCAATTATTTAAAATTGTAATTTTAAAAAATCAAAATGGACAGTCATATACCACTGACAAGAATATAAAATTGTATAAACTTCTTGAAAAGCATTTTGGTAATCAAAATGCACTGAATACAAAATGTATGTACCTTTAGAGCTAGCAGTTCAACTTTTAGGAATCTATCCTAAAGACATAAGGATGTGCTCAAGGTTTAACTACTAGGAAGTTTATTATAGCATTACTTATGAGAAGACAACTGTGAACCTGAATGTCCAACAATAATAAGAATATGTCTATATATTGGCCGGGTGTGGTGGCTCACACCTGTAATCCCAGCACTTTGGGAGGCTGAGGTGGGTGGATCACGAGGCCAGGAGATTGAGACCATCCTGGCTAACATGGTGATACCCCGTCTCTACTAAAATTACAAAAAAAATTAGCTGGGCATGGTCGTGGGCACCTGTAGTCCCAGCTACTCGGGAGGCCTAGGCAGGAGAATGGCGTGAACCCGGGAGGTGGAGCTTGCAGTAAGCCGAGATCGTGCCACTGCACTCCAGCCTGGGCGACGGAGTGAGAGTCTGTCTCAAAAAAAAAAAAAAAAAGGAATATGCAAATATATTATATATATATATGAATAATGAAAACGATAGTTATTACATCATACATGCTATGTGTTGGCATGTTCTAAGTACTTTACCTGTATTAATGCACTTAATACTTGCAGCAATTCTATGCAATAAGAACTATTATTAACCTTACTTTATGGTTGAGTAAACTGCAGCATAGAGAAGTGAAATGATTTGCCCAGAGATACACAGTAAAGAAAAAGACCAAGATCTGATCCAAACAGCCTGCCTCCAAAACACCACTTCTCAGTCAGTATGCTTACTTCTGATGTGTTCCTAACATGGAATTCTATTCAGCCATGAAATATGATGTCAGAAAAGGATCCAGAAGAGCATATTTTAAAGTATTTATTATCATTCTCTTGGCGTGTGAAATTGTGAGTATTCTTCATTTCTCACTTATATTTTCTATTAATTGTTTGACATGTATACAATATTTTTGAAATTATAAATAACATTACATAAAGCACAAAAGGAGCCAAGAAAAGATTTTGTATTGAAAGAACAACAACAACAGCTGGACTGCCGTCTCTGGCTTTCACAGTGACACACCGCCTTTGGGTATCCACAAGCCAAGAGTAAGAGGAGCTTCTTCTTACAAAGCTTCAAGCCTCATGTAAAACACCCCAAATGCGTATATACTTTTGCCAATGCAGACCACACATTTTGTTACAATGCGCACAATAGCACATGAGTGTCCCAAGTAAAACTGAGAGGATGAATGAAAACACTTAAAGTACCCTACGGAGACAGAGAGAAGGGAGTGTAATTAAAACTTTGGAGATTCACCAGAAGTCCTTATTTTATTATAATGGACACTAAAGTGGTTCACTATAGGCCATTGTAACTGAGGTTCCAGCCACAGCACACTGAGAACACTACTGCGAAGCTTTGCTTGTTCCTGTATTTACTGCTTCATTCAACATTGGGAGTGGTAGCAAATATTAATCTCCTTCAGGGTGTCCGTGTCATATGGGAATATGGGAATAATAGACAATCTCAAGGAGACAAAGGTGAGAGGTCCCGGCCACAAATACATTCAGTCCCTTCAAGACTAGAACCCTCTTAATATGGCTTATTCACCCAATTATCAATTAACTTTGATGTCAGAAAGCAACCTCATGGATTCTAGCAGGTAGAGGCTCCCAAGACTCCGTCCTTTTTGCCTTCAAAACAGCATATCCAGAATGAGCAAAGCACCAGGGAAATAGAAAAGCAGGCTGCCCCCTCGCAAGAGAAATGTGCAAGTCTGAAAAAAAAGCTGTATGTACATGGAGCACAAATGTAGACAACTGGGATTGCCTAAAGAGCTCACAACATTGGAACCAGTGTTGTTCATTTTGGGTTTTATTTCATGGTCCATGTTATTTTACAATTTAGATGTTGTGAAAACTAAAGTTCAGAGATGATAAGTTGGTTTTTTATCAAAATAATGGATACATGCTAATGTATTTAACATATCAGTAAGGTGTAAAAAAGTAGGCAAAGGTTCATTTTTACTACTGTCTCTCCCAACCACTCTCCAGTGAACAAACAAAACAAAACAAAACAAAAGACTCAAAGGGGAAAATTAGGTGCATCCTGAAGGAATTGGAGCAGAGCTGGTTTGGGCTAAGTGCTACCTTCTGAACCTAATCCCTGGTGAGACCAGGTCTCATTATACAGAGATGTGCCAGACAGTTCAAAGTGTGGGCCTGACACTCACTATGTTGCCAATGAAGAGTGCCAGTGCTCTATTGATCTCGAAATTAAAAATGGCCAAGCATGACCCTTCCTTAAACTTCTGTGTTTGTTCTATGCCCAAACTTCTGTTTGGAGGATCACAACAATGGTCACTGTGTCAATGCAGAGTTTGACGATAGGCAGGGCAATCAGTGCTCACTGAAGAATCACTCACTGAGTCTGCCAGCTTGTGTTTTGTCTGCTCTGGGGCCACCTCCATGAGCAGGTTCTTCTGTTCATAAGTAGATATATGCTGCAGTTTCATTTGGTTCAGTGGAACAGCAAACTTGGGAATTTGGTCAATGTTGTGAAACATTCTGATACACAGGCTGTTTTGTTATTTTTTGAAGATTCAAAATGTTCAACCAAATCTTGAGAAAACCATTACTGTCCTGAAGTTTATTAAACAAGTGGTGACACCCCTGAATTAACCAACTTAGGGGTTCACTAAATCTTTGGATGTTAGGCATACTTAGGCCTTCCTGAATTCTTTGGGTGTTAGACATACTTAGGCCTTCCTGAAACCTTTGGGTGTTTGACATACTTAGGCCCATTTTCCTGGAACATGTGACCTAGACTGTGTCCAATAAGTCCATCAATGTAAGGAGCAAATGGGTGTCCCAAATCAACTTCAGCAAGGCAGGTGAACTTAAGGGACTACCAGAAAGCAACTGGGGCCGCACTTAGTGAAAAAAAGGCAATTAAAGTGACCTTTAAATAAGATGATCCCAAAGCTGGCATGCATATCTTAATACTTCATGGGAGTTACACTCTATCGAAGTGCAAATCAGCCTAGGTAATCACACTGGCAGTATTTCATCTTGTTTTCTATCCATACATGTAACATACTTACCAGTGAAGTGTGAAAGGCTGTAGACCAAGTACAGCGTTCTCATGCTTGATAAAATTGTAATGATTGGTGCTTTGACTGTCATAGTACTTTCCCTATAACAGAGATTATAATGAAAGGCAGAGGAACATGAGATTTACGAGCAGTGACACTCCTTTCCCAGGATGTAGGGTACCTGAATACTTTCAACTGGAGGCATTCACTTAAATGCCATTTTTAAACTACAGGAAAATGAAATGTTTGAGAATAATCTCACTTGTTAAGTAAATTGTGTTATGCAAGGGAGATCAGGTAAAATTAATAGTCATGATCCCAAGATCAGGGAAATTGAAATATAAACTTAAAATTCTTATACATTTTAGCAATATAAGCTTAATTAAGAGTTATACTATAAAATTCAGTGACTTCTGAATTTCAGAGATGTAAGTAAAAGGTTTTCAGTAAAAAGGTATTATAATTTGATACATTGACTATTTCCTTTCAGTAATAAATGTATTTTGGATAAAGTCTTTAATAAGTATGTAATTAAAAAATAAATAGAAATGTATCCAAATGAGGTAAAACTTGATAAATCATATATAAGTATTTTACATTGGGAAATACATATTAAAAACAGATCATTGGGATATGTATTTTTAGATTAATTGGCCCAAATTGCTTTGAACTGCTCAAAAGTTAGCAAAATAGAAAGTTTCATAAAAATGCAAACATTTTATAGACATTATACTGCATAGGAACTGCTGTAAATATGTCAAATATTTTTAAGAATATGAGGCTGGGCACAGTGGCTCACATCTGTAATCCCAGCACTTTGGGAGGCCGAGGCGGGTGGATCACCTGAGGTCAGGATTTCAAGACCAGCCTGGCCAATGTGGTGAAACCCTGTCTCTACTGAAGACACAAAAATTAGCTGGGTATGATAGCGGGTTCCTGTAATCCCAGCTACTAGAGAGGCTGAGGCACGAGAATCACTTGAACTTAGGAGGCGGAGGTTGCAGTGAGCCAAGAGCACGCCATTGCACTCCAGCCTGGGTGACAAGAGTGAAACTCTGTCTCTCTGTCTGTCTGTCTGTCTGTCTGTCTGTCTCTCTCTCTCTCTCTCTCTCTATATATATATATATATGAATTTGGCACCTGTTTGTTTGTAACTGACATGATCTGATCCACACACTCGGGTACAATTAAGTGCACAAATAGTCATTTGCCCTTTGAGCAGGAAGCCAGTTTCTCCTATTTCTAAATGCCAGTTGAATAACTGCTGTTGGTCCTCACCTCCATGTTCTGTCGTTGTCAAGGACTGTTTCTTCATTGATTGCCAGAAGGCTGTCATTTTGTGGTGGTGTCACAAGGATGAAGTGCTGTGGGGGCCAGTGTCTCTAGAAGTGTCCCAGACTAGCAGGGACATCACTGCAAGAGGACAAGATTTTTCCTATGGTCTGCTGAATTATTAATGCCACTCCTTTCCTATTTAAAGGTGCCATAGTTTGGGGGAAGAAATTACATAGTTACCTTAGGTTTAAGGTCACTGTACTACTAATTCACATTGAAGCTGTTCCCCCCACCCCCAATCATACTCACTTAAGTAGAGTAGTTTTTCCAGAAATCTGAAATTAGCTTTTACTAGTGAATCCTCAGACATATGGTTTAGCCTGAATCACAAGCTAGATGCCTCCCTTCCTCAGGACAATATTATTTTGGAGACCTCATTGTTGTTCTAATTCTTACTAATTCTTATGTTCTTAATCCACTCCAATGGGTCTCCCTAACTTAAAGAATCACATTTGGCGACTAATCCTGGAAACCTCTGGATGCATTGTTGAAATGAATCTACCATTTTCCCCATGATTAACTTCTCATACTAGCTCTCTCACAAGACAGAGCAGTTTTGATAAAGTCCCCAACATTCTGTAATAGCTAATTCCAGGGCAATGGGCATCTTCTTGCTCTATATAGCAGTAACCAAGAGGGTCATCCACTCATGTGATCCTCACAAGACAACAAAATAGCAATTTTTCTCATTTAAGACAATACATTTCTCAACAATAAAAAGACAAATAACCCAGTTAAAAATTGGCAAAAGATTTGAATAAACATTTCTCCAAAGAAGATGTACAAATGGCCAATGAACACACAAAAAGATGCTCTACATCATTTGTTGTTAGGGAAATTCAAATCAAAACCACCGTGAGCTACCTCTCACACCCTAATGTTAAGATAGCTATAGTCAGACTGGGCATGGTGGCTCATGCCTGTAATCCCAGCACTTTGAGAGGCTGAGGTAGGAGGTTTTCTTTTGTCCAAGAGTACCAGAGCAGTCAGGGCAGCATAGTGAGACCTTGTCTCTACAAAAAATGAAAAAATTATCCAGGGATGGTTGTGTGGTCCCAGCTACCCAGGAGACTGAGGTGGGAGAATTGCTTAAGCCCAGGGGGTCAAGGCTGTGGTGAGCTGTGATCACACCACTGCACTCCAGCCTGGGTGACAGAATGAGACCTTGTCAAAAAAATAAAAAATAAAAAAAGATAGCTATAATGAAAAAGACAGACAGTACAAGTGTTGATGAAGATGCTAAGAAATTGGAATCTCCATACATTGCTAGTGTTGTAAAATGGTGCAACCAGTTTGAAAAACAGTCTGGCAGTTTCTCAAAAAGTTGAACATAGAGTTACCATATTCAGGGGTGGAGTTGGCAGGACTTCCTGGGCCATTTCAGGGACTTTTGCAAAAGACCCCATGACACGGAGTTTTGAGTTCTTAACCAGTCGAGTTAAGGATTCAAAATTAACCACTCCAAGGGAGGATTGAAAAAAGAACCACTTTCAATGAAAAAAAGAAAGAAAGGGGAGGGGGTAATACAGGGATATAAGCCCTAGCCACCTGAGCCAGCAAAGGCAAACCTTCCAGGTCCCATTCCACCATGTGGAAGCTTTGTTCAATGAACTGCGCTGCTGCTCACTCTCCTGGTCTGTGGACTCTTTTTGAGCTGTAACACTCACTGTGAAGGCCCGCAGCTTCATTCTTCAAAGTTAGTGAGACCATGAACCCATCAGCAGAAAAAACTCCTGACTCATTGTGAGGGCTCGTCCAGGATTTCCAAAGCGGTGAGTAACATTGGATGGACCTCTTTTGCTTGCTACTCTGCTCTATTTTTCTTTAGAATCAGGAGCAAACACTAGGCACCTATTGGCCATTTAAAAACGACAAGCATGGCTGCAAGACTAAAGACACGGGTGTAAGTCTTTCTGAGAAAAGGGTCTGTAACAACCCCCAACCCTTCTGAGTCAGGAGCGTTGGTTTGCCTGGAACCAGTTCCCACTTTCGCTGCATTTTCTGGGTTGAACTGAGGGCTGGCCAAGGGTGGAAAACAGTAGTCCTGAGCTCCTGGCACTGCTCGGTCAAGATCATGGTGCTGTGTGAAACCTTTGTTAAGCAGCCGCCCAAACGTGCTTCACCCGCCCTTCTAGACCCATGCCTCCTGGGTCCAAACATCTGTAGGGAAGACTTTCTTGAGACCATGTCTTCCAGGATGTTCTCTAACCCCAGGATGAAAACCCTCTGGATTAGGAATCTAAAACAATTAGGATGGCAACCCTCAGATCCATGTTTCTGGTGTCCCATTGCTTATCCTTATGTAGATGGGCAACAATACAAATATACAGGATCTGTTCCCCATATTTGGCGCCCGAGACAACACTTAGGACACTATAGTGTGTGCCAATGGTTACTGGAAGGCTTAGGACATTTATCCTTCTGTTGTCCCCACCTCACTGGGAACCATTTCACTTATCATCTCTCTTGTTTGGGATCAGCAATCCTAACTATGGAGCTCTTCCACTCAGGGTACCACTCGCACTTATGGGAGTTAAGTAATATAATAGACCATTGACTGGGAAATCAAAAGTCATATTCTTATGATGGAAAGTGGGGACAAAATGCTAGTACACGAGATGTTATTTCAGCCTTGGTCCAACACCCTATTGCTCCCCACCTTAAAATTGCTATGTCTATGTACAATCTTTAAGGAGTTTATCTTATTGGGGCAGTTTCAAACTCAGAAATATGCTAACTAGAGCCTCATTAACCACCTAAGAATACACCCCAGACTTAGAACCCACTCACAGGAACAAAAACTGTTCCAGGCACACTGGTAAGAGGCCAATAAACCCAGCAGCCTGGCCTCCTTCTTTGTGGCTAAGAAGAGAGGGAAAAGAGTGTGGTTGAAACTGCTAAGTCAGTAAGCACAATTAAATGTGATAAGCAGGGTTCCATGGGTGATTGTGCACCCTGGAAAAAGGACACTAAAACAGTAGGGGATGCCCTAGTACCAGTGTACACTGGGAATGACTAGGGGTGCAGGCATCCCTATGCTGTCCTTTTAGATGGGAGATATGTCCTCCAAAGTAAAGTCACCCCTAAGGTGTATTCTGAGTAATTGGGACCAATTTGATCCCCAGACATTGAAGAAGTGGCTCATGTTTTTCTGCAGCACTGCCTGGCCACAATATCCTCTTCCAGGAGGAGAACAATGACCACCTGAGGGAAGTATAAACTATAATACCATCCTGAAACTAGAGATCTTTTTTGTAAATGAGAAGGCAAGTGGTGCAAGGTATCATATGTTCAGACCTTCTTCTCATTAAGAGATAACACATGATTGTGTAAGACATATAGTCTGCACCCCATGGGGAGTCCTCAAAGTCTACTCCCATACCCAGGCCACCCCATGGCTCCTTCTCCTACTAATGCTGAACCCTCTCTGGCCTCTATGGCCTAAAAGGGAACAAATAAAAGAGCCTCCAAAGAGCCAAGAGACCCCATTGGCCCACAGCTATGTCCTCTTCAGGCTGTAGGAGGGGAATTTGACCTAACCTGAGTACATGTTCCCTTTTCCTTCTCTGATCTAAAGCAAATTAAGGCAGACTTAGGAAAGTTCTCAGATGACCCCGATAGATACACAGATATTCCACAGGGTCTGGGACAATCTTTTGACCTTTCTTGGAGAGATGTCATGTTATTGTTTGATCAGACCCTAAACTCTAATAAGAACAATGCTGCTTTAACAGCAGCCTGAGAGTTTGGGGATACCTGGTACCTCAGTAAGTGATAGAATGACATCAGAAGAGAGAGAGTGGTTTCCTATGGGCCAGGAAGCAGTCCCTAGTATGGCTTCCCACTGGGAACCTGACTTGGATCATGGGTCCTGGAGATGCAAGTATTTACTGACCTGTATCCTAGAAAGGTTAAGAAGAACTAGGAAAAAGCCCATGAACTATTCAATGATGTCTACGGTAACCCAAGGGAAGCAAGAAAACCCTACTGCCTTCCTCAAAAGGCTGAGGGAGGCTTTTAGAAAGCATACTCCCCTGTCACCAGATTCCCTTGAAGGACAGTTAATTTTAAAGGACAAATTTATTACTCAGTCAGCTGCAGATATTAGGAAAAAGCTCTGAAAGTTAGCCTTGGGCCCCGAGCAAAATTTAGAGGCATTATTAAACCTGGCAACCATGGTGTTCTATAGTAGGGACCAAGAGGAACAAGCCAAAAAGGAAAAGCAGGATAAGAGAAAGGCCACAGCCTTAGTAATTGCCCTCAGCCAAACAAACCTTGGTGGTTCAGAGAGGAGAAAAATTGGAGCAGGCCAATCACCCAGCAGGGCCTGTTATCAGTGTGGTTTACAATGTCACTTTAAAAAAGATTGTCCAGAGGGTGGAGCCAAGATGGCTGAACAGGAACAGCTCCATTCTACAACTCCCAGCATAAGCGACAGAAAAGATGGGTGATTTCTGCATTCCCAACTGAGGAACTGGGTTCATCTCACTGGGGAGTGCCGGAAAGTGGGTGCAGGACAGTGGGTGCAGTGCACCGTGTGTGAGCTGAAGCAGGGCAAGGCATCAACTCCCCTGGGAAGCACAAGGTGTCAGGGAATTCGCTTTCCTAGTCAAAGAAAGGGGTGACAGATGGCACCTGGAAAATCGGGTCACTCCCACCCTAATACTGCACTTTTCCAATGGGCTTATCAAATGGCACACCAGGAGATTATATCCCACACATGACTCGGAGGTTCCTACGCCCATGGAGCCTCGCTCATTGCTAGCACAGCAGTCTGAGAGCAAACTGCAAGGCAGCAGCGAGGCTGGGGGAGGGGCGCCTGCCATTGCTCAGGCTTGAGTAGGTAAACAAAGTGGACGGGAAGCTCAAACTTTGTGGAGCCCACCACAGCTTAAGGAAGCCTGCCTGCCTCTGTGGGCTCCACCTCTGGGGGCAGGGCACAGACAAACAAAAGACAGCAATAACCTCTGCAGACTTAAATGTCCCTGTCTGACAGCTTTGAAGAGAGTAGTGGTTCTCCCAGCATGCAGCTGGAGATCTGAGAATGGGCAGACTGCCTCCTCAAGTGGGTCCCTAACCCCCAAGTAGCATAACTGGGAGGCACTCCCAGTAGGGCAGACTGACACCTCACACAACAGGGTACTCCTCTAAGACAAAACTTCCAGAGGACTGATCAGGCAGCAGCATTTGCAGTTCACTAATATCCACTATTCTGCAGCCACCACTGCTGATACCCAGGCAAACAGGGTCTGGAGTGGACCTCCAGTAAACTCCAACAGACCTGCAGCTGAGGGTCCTGACTGTTAGAAGGAAAACTAACAAATAGAATGGACATCCACACCAAAAACCCATCTGTATGTCACCATCATCAAAGACCGAAGGTAGATAAAAACCACAAAGATGGGGAAAAAACAGAGCAGAAAAACTGGAAACTCTAAAAATCAGAGGGCCTCTCCTCTTCAAAAGGAACACAGCTCCTCACCAACAATGGAAAAAAGCTGGACAGAGAATGACTTTGACGAGTTGAGAGAGGAAGGCTTCAGAAGATCCAACTACTCCGAGCTAAAGGAGGAAGTTTGAACCAATGGCAAAGAAGTTAAAAACTTTGAAAAAAAATTAAACAAATGGATAACTAGAATAAAGAACACAGAGAAGTCCTTAAAGGACCTGATGGAGCTGAAAACCATGACATGAGAACTACGTGACAAAGGCACAAGCCTCAGTAACTGATGCGATAAACTGGAAGAAAGGGTATCAGCGATGGAAGATGAAATGAATGAAATGAGGTGTGAAGAGAAGTTTAGAGTAAAAAGAATAAAAGGAAATGAACAAAGCCTCCAAGAAATATGGGACTATGTGAAAAGACCAAATCTACATATAATTGGTGAACCTGAAAGCGACGGGGAGAATGGAACCAAGTTGGAAAACACTCTGCAGGATATTATCCAAGAGAACTTCCCCAATCTAGCAACGCAGGCCAACATTCAAATTCAGGAAATACAGAGAATGCCACAAGGATACTCCTCAAGAAGAGCAACTCTAAGACACATAATTGTCAGATTCACCAAAGTTGAAATGAAGGAAAAAATGTTAAGGGCAGCCAGAGAGAAAGGTCAGGTTACCCACAAAGGGAAGCCCATCAGACTAACAGCGGATCTCTCGGCAGAAACTCTACAAGCCAGAAGAGAGTGGGGGCCAATATTCAACATTCTTAAAGAAAAGAATTTTCAACCCAGAATTTCATGTCCAGCCAAACTAAGCTTCATAAGTGAAGGAGAAATAAAATACTTTACAGACAAGCAAATGCTGAGAGATTTTGTCACCACCAGGCCTGCCCTAAAAGAGCTCCCAAAGGAAGCACTAAACATGGAAAGGAACAATCGGTACCAGCCACTGCAGAAACATGCCAAACTGTAAAGACCATCTAGGCTAGGAAGAAACTGCATCAACTAACAAGCAAAATAACCAGCTAACATCATAATGACATGATCAAATTCACACATAACAATATTAACCTTGAATGTAAATGGGCTAAATGCTCCAATTAAAAGACACAGACTGACAAATTGGATAAAGAGTCAAGACCCATCAGTGTGCTGTATTCAGGAAACCCATCTCACATGCAGAGACACACATAGGCTCAAAATAAAGGGATGGAGGAAGATCTACCAAGCAAATGGAAAACAAAAAAAGGCAGGGGTTGCAATCCTAGTCTCTGATAAAACAGACTTTAAACCAACAAAGATCAAAAGAGACAAAGAAGGCCATTAGATAATGGTAAAGGGATCAATTCAACAAGAAGAACTAACTATCCTAAATATATATGCACCCAATACAGGAGCACCCAGATTCATAAAGCAAGTCCTGAGTGACCTACAAAGAGACTTAGACTCCCACACAATAATAATGGGAGACTTTAACACCCCACTGTCAACATTAGACAGATCAATGAGACAGAAAGTTAACAAGGATATCCAAGAACTGAACTCAGCTCTGCACCAAGAGGACCTAATAGACATCTACAGAACTCTCCACCCCAAATCAACAGAATATACATTCTTTTCAGCGCCACACCACACCTAGTCTCTCAGACCACAGTACAATCAAACTAGAACTCAGAATTAAGAAACTCACTCAAAACCGCTCAACTACATGGAAATTGAACAACCTGCTCCTGAATGACTACTGGGTACATAATGAAATGAAGGCAGAAATAAAGATGTTCTTTGAAACCAATGAGAACGAAGACACAACATATCAGAATCTCTAGGACACATTCAAAGCAGTATGTAGAGGGAAATTTATAGCACTAAATGCCCACAAGAGAAAGCAGGAAAGATCCAAAATTGACACCCTAACATCACAAGTAAAAGAACTAGAGAACCAAGAGTATACACATTCAAAATCTAGCAGAAGGCAAGAAATAACTAAAATCAGAGCAGAACTGAAGGAAATAGAGACACAAAAAACCCTTCAAAAAATCAATGAATCCAGTAGCTGGTTTTTTGAAAAGATCAACAAAATTGACAGACCGCTAGCAAGACTAATAAAGAAGAAAATAGAGAAGAATCAAATAGACGCAATAAATAATGACAAAGGGGATATCACCACTGATCCCACAGAAATACAAACTACCATCAGAGAATACTATAAACACCTCTACACAAATAAACTAGAAAATCTAGAAGAAATGGATAAATTCCTCGACACATACACCCTCCCAAGACTAAATCAGGAAGAAGTTGAATCTCTGAATAGACCAATAAAAGGCTCTGAAATTGAGGCAATTATTAGTAGCTTACTAATCAAAAAAAGTCCAGGACCAGATGGATTCACAGCCAAATTCTACCAGAGGTACAAGGAGGAGCTGGTACCATTCCTTCTGAAACTACTCCAATCAATAGAAAAAGAGGGAATCCTCCCTAACTCATTTTATGAGGCCAGCATCATCCTGATACTAAAGCCTGGCAGAGACACAACCAAAAAAGAGAATTTTAGACCAATATCCTTGATGAACATTGACGCAAAAATCCTCAATAAATACTGGCAAACCGAATCTAGCAACTCATCAAAAAGCTTATCCACATGATCAAGTGGGCTTCATCCCTGGGATGCAAGGTTGGTTCAACATATGAAAATCAATAAATGTAATCCAGCATATAAACAGAGCCAAAGACAAAAACCACATGATTATCTCAATAGATGCAGAAAAGGCCTTTGACAAAATTCAACAATGCTTCATGCTAAAATCTCTCAATAAATTAGGTATTGATGGGACATATCTCAAAATAGTAAGAGCTATCTATGACAAACCCACAGCCAATATCATACTGAATGGGCAAAAACTGGAAGCATTCTCTTTGAAAACTGGCACAAGACAGGGATGCCCTCTCTCACCAGTCCTATTCAACATAGTGTTGGAAGTTCTGGCCAGGGCAATCAGGCAGGAGAAGGAAATAAAGGGTATTTAATTAGGAAAAGAGGAAGTCAAACTGTCCCTGTTTGCAGATGACATGATTGTATATCTAGAAAACCCCATCATCTCAGCCCAAAATCTCCTTAAGCTGATAAGCAACTTCAGCAAAGTCTCAGGATACAAAATTAATGTGCAAAAATCACAAGCATTCTTATACACCAATAACAGACAAACAGAGAGCCAAATCATGAGTGAACTCCCATTCACAATTGCTTCAAAGAGAATAAAATACTTAGGAATCCAACTTACAAAGGATGTAAAGGACCTCTTCAAGGAGAACTACAAACTACTGCTCAAGGAAATAAAAGAGGATACAAGCAAATGTAAGAACATTCCATGCTCATGTGTAGGAAGAATCAATATTGTGAAAATGGCCATACTGCCCAAGGTAATTTACAGATTCAATGCCATCCCCATCAAGCTACCAATGACTTTCTTCACAGAATTGGAAAAAACTACTTTAAAGTTCATATGGAACCAAAAAAAGAGCCTGTTTCACCAACTCAATCCTAAGCCAGAACAACAAAGCTGGAGGCATCATGCTGCCTGACTTCAAACTATACTACAAGGCTACAGTAACCAAAACAGCATGGTACTGGTACCAAAACAGAGATATAGACCAATGGAACAGAACAGAGGCCTCAGAAATAATGCCACATATCTACAACTATCTGATCTTTACAAACCTGAGAAAAGCAATGGGGAAAGGATTCCCTATTTAATAAATGGTGCTGGAAAAACTGGCTAGCCATATGTAGAAAGCTGAAACTGGATCCCTTCCTTACACCTTATACAAAAATTAATTCAAGATGGATTAAAGACTTACATGTTAGACCTAAAACCATAAAAACCTAGAAAAAAACCTAGGCAATACCATTCAGGACATAGGCATGGGCAAGGACTTCCTGTCTAAAACACCAAAAGCAATGGCAACAAAAGCCAAAATTGACAAATGGGATCTAATTAAACTAAAGAACTTCTGCACAGCAAAAGAAACCACCATCAGAGTGAAAAGGCAACCTACAGAATGGGAGAAAATTTTCACAACCTACTCATCTGACAAAGGGCTAATATCCAGAATCTACAATGAACTCAAACAAATTTACAAGAAAAAAACAACCCCATCAAAAATGGACAAAGGATGTGAACAGACACTTCTCAAAAGAAGACATTTATGCAGCCAAAAATCACATGAAAAAATGCTCATCATCACTGGCCATCAGAGAAATGCAAATCAAAACCACAATGAGATACCATCTCACACCAGTTAGAATGGCAATCATTAAAAAGTCAGGAAACAACAGGTGCTGGAGAGGATGTGGAGAAATAGGAACACTTTTGCACTGTTCGTGGGAAGGTAAACTAGTTCAACCATTGTGGAAGTCAGTGTTAGTGATTCCTCAGGGATCTAGATCTAGAAATACCATTTGACCCAGCCATCCCATTACTGGGTATATACCCAAAGGATTATAAATCATGTTGCTACAAAGACACAGGCACGTGTATGTTTATTGCGGCAGTATTCACAATAGCAAAGACTTGGAACCAACCCAAATGTCCAACAATGATAGACTGGATTAAGAAAATGTGGCACATATACACCATGGAATACTATGCAACCATAAAAAATGATGAGTTCATGTCCTTTGTAGGGACATGGATGAAGCTGGAAACCATCATTCTCAGCAAACTATCGCAAGGACAAAAAACCAGACATCACATGTTCTCACTCATAGATGGGAACTGAGCACTGAGAACACATGAACACAGGAAGGGGAACATCACACACCGGAGACTGTTGTGGGGTGGGGGGAGGGGGGAGGGTTAGCATTAGGTGATATACCTAATGCTAAGTGACAAGTTAATGGGTGCAGCACACCCACATGGCACATGTATACATATGTAACAAACCTGCACATTGTGCACATGTACCCTAAAACTTAGAGTATAATAATAATAAAATAAATAAATAAAAAAGATTGTCCAACAAGAAATAAGCCACCCCCTCGCCCATGTCTGCTATGTCAAGGTGATCACTTGAAGGCACACTGCCCCAGAGGATGAAAGTTCTCTGGGCCAGAAGCTCATAACCAGATGATCCAGCAATAGGACTGAGGGTGCCTGGGGCAAGCGCCATCTCATGTCATCACCCTCACAGAGACCTGGGTAAGTCTGACCTTTGAGGGCCAGGAAATTGACTTTCTCCTGGACACTGTCATGGCCTTCTCGGTTCTACTCTCCTGCCCTGGATGGTTGTTCTCAAGGTCTGTTACCATCCAAGGGATTCTGAGACAACCTGTAACCAGGTATTTCTCTCACCCCCCTTAGCTGTAACTTGGAAACCTTATTTTTCTTGCATGTCTTTCTCATCATGGCCGAGAATCCCACACCCTTACTGGGGAGGGACATATTAGTCAAAGCAGGAGCTATCATCTGTATGAATACAGGGAACAAAACACCTATCTGTTGTCCCCTACTTGAGAAAGAAATCAACCCTGAGGTTTGGGCATTAGAAGGACAATTCAATGAGCAAAGAATGCCTGTCCAGTCCAAATCAAACTAAAAGACCTCATCTCTTTCCCTTACTGAAGACAATACCCCCTAAGACCCAAAGCTCAAAAGGGATTACAAGGTATTGTTAAACATTTAAAAGCACAAGGCCTAGTAAGGTGTTGTAACAGCCCCTGTAACATCTCAATTCTAGGGATACAAAAACCAAATGGTCAATGGAGATTAGTGCAGGACCTCAGGCTCATTAATGAGGCTGTAATTCCTTTATACCCAACTGTACCCAACACTTATACATTACTCTCTCAAATACCAGAAGAAGCAGAGTGGTTTACAGTCACGGATCTTAAAGATGCTTTTCTGTATCCCTCTACACCATGACTGTCAATTTCTATTTGCCTTTGAGGATCCCTGAGATCAAACATCTCAGCCTACCTGAACAGTCTTGCCCCATGGATTTAAGGATAGGCCTCACATGTTTGGCCAAGCACTGGCCCAAGATTTAAGTCACTTCTTGCACCCAAGTACCCTAATTCTTCAATATGTGGATGACTTACTTCTAGCTACCTGTTCAGAGACCCTGTGCCATCAGGCTACCCAAGACCTTTTAAACTTTCTAGCTGATCGAGATTACAAAGTATCTAAATCAAAGGCTCAACTTTGTTTACAGCAGGTGAAATACCTGGGGCTGGTTTTGGCTAAAGGAACCAGGGCTCTCAGCAAAGAATTTATCCAGCTTATACTGGCTTATCCTTGCCCTAAGACATTAAAACAGTTATGAGCATTTCTTGGAATAACCAGCTTTTGCCAACTATGGATCCCCAGATATGGTGAAATGGCCAGGCCACTTTACACTCTAATTAAGGAAACCCAAAAAGCTAACACCTATTTGATAGAATGGGGACTAGAGGCAGAGGCAGCCTTCAGAACCCTGGAACAGGCCCTAACACAAGTCCCAGTTTTGAGTCTACCTACGGGACAAAATTTCTGTTTATATGTCACAGAAAGGATGGGACTAGCCATTGGAGTCCTTACCCAGACTCAAGGGACTACCATACAGCCAGTAGCATATTTGAGTAAAGAAATTGATGTGGTCACAAAGGGTTGGCCTCATTGTTTCTGGGTGGTAGCTGTGGTGGCCATTTTAGTATCAGAGGCCATCAAAATAATACAAGGGAGAGACCTCACTGTATGGACTACTCACGATGTAAACAGCATACTAACTGCTAAAGGAGGTTTGCGGCTGTCAGACAATCGCCTACTTAGGTACCAGGCCTTATTACTTGAGTGCTTCAGATGCACACTTGTGCAGCTCTTAACCCAGCTACTTTTCTCCCAGAAAACGAAGGACCAATAGAACATGATGGTCAACAGGTCATAGCCCAAACTTATGCTGCCCAGGAGGATCTTCTAGAGGTCCCCTTAACGAACCCTGACCTCAACCTATATACTGGCGGAAGTTCATTTGTAGAAAAGGGATTATGAAGGGCAGGATATGCCATAGTTAGTGATAAAGCAGTACTTGAAAGTGAGCCCCTTCCCCCAGGGACCAGCACCCAGTTAGCAGAACTAGTGGAACTTACCTGAGATTTAGAGCTAGGAAAGGGAAAAAGAATAAATGTGTATATGGACAGCAAATATGCTTATCTAGTTCTACATGCCCATGCTGCCATATGAAAAGAAAGGGAGTTCCTAACCTCTGGAGTAACACCCATTAAATACCATAAAGAAATTATGAAATTATTACAGGCAGTGCAAAAACCCATCAAAAAGGCCATCAAAAGGAAGCAGAAGGAAATTGCCGGGCAGAAGCTGAGGCCAAAGTCACCACAAGACGGGACCTCCCATTAGAAACACCTATGGAGGGACCCTTGGTACGGGATAATCTTCGGGAGGCCAGGCCCCAGTATTCCCTGCAAAAACAGAATGGGGACTTTCATGGGGACATAATTTTCTCCCCTTGGGATGGCTAGCTACTGAGAAGGGAAAGGTGCTCATACCCACAGCCAATCAATGGAAAATACTTAAAACCCTTCAAACATTCCATATGGGTATTGAGAATACCCGTCAAAAGGCCAAATCTCTGTTCACTGGATGAGATCTCCTTAAAACTGTCTGGCAGATAGTCAAGGCCTGCAAAGTGTGCCAAAGGAATAACCTCTTGGTTCATCATGAAGCCCCTCAAGGAGAACAAAGGACAGGGCACTACCCTGGAGAGGACTGGCTGTTAGATTTCACTCATATGCCTAAGTCACGGGGACTTCAATACTTATTAGTCTGTGTTGATACCTTCACAAATTGGGTTGAAGCCTTCCCCTGTAAATAGAAAAGGCCCAGGAGGTAATCAAAGCCCTGGTTCATGAAATAATTCCTAGGTTTGGACTTCCCTTTAGTTTACAAAGTGATAATGGCCCGGCTTTCAGAGCCACAGTGACTTGGGGAATTTCCAAGGCGCTAGGGTTACAATATCACCTTCATTGCACCTGGAGACCACAATCCTCAAGGAAAGTCGAGAAGATGAATGAAACACTCAAAAGGAACTTAAGGAAATTAACACAAGAAATTCACCTCCCATGGCCTACCATCTTATCCATAGCATTATTAAGGGTCCAAAATTCTCCCCACAAGATAGACTGAGTCCTCATGAAATGCTATATGGACAGCCTTTTCTCACAAACAACCTCTTTCTTGATCAAGAAACTACCAACTTAGTCGAGGACATAACTTCTTTGGCTAGGTACCAACAAATCCTTAAGACATTACCTGAGGGATGCCACTGAGAAAAGGGAAAAGGATTGTTCCATCCTGGGGATCTAGTATTAGCCAAGTCCCTCCCCTCTACCTCCCCATCCCTGGATCCATCGTGGGAAGGACTGTATTCAGTTATCTTCTCCACTCTAACTGCAGTCAAGGTGGTTGGAGTAGAGTCTTGGTTCCATCACACCCAAATCAAACCTTGGATGGCAACCTGAAAAACCTGTGGAATCATCAGCCTTGGAATCTAAGAGTCAGCCAGACAAACCTTCTTAAACCTGCAAGCCATTGGAAGACCTATCTTCTTTCAGAAGGAAAAACCACAGGAAAGTAATTAGGGCTCATAAGTTCTACCTCAGTTCTTGTTTTAAAAACAAAATGTACTCTAACATCCTAACTTTCCTTACCTTTGCCTAAGTCTTAACCTTTTCCCACTCAACCTTTTCCTCTAAACTTGAGGGAATTATAAACATGTCCTCCCAGTTTTTATTTGAAGCACATCCCAGCCAGAGTAACTCTTCCTGATGGGTTTGCATGAACCTTAATTCCCCCTTATGTACAGCAGTTCCAGCCACCCCTTAACATATGGGTGGAAACCTCTGTGGCCTTATTCATAGCTAACACTTCTAAGGGCCCAGGATTTTTTCATCCTAGTGATAGGTCCAATTTCCCCGACAGGGCTCAAGCAGTCTTAAAAGCAGCCGCTGCCATTCTGACAATTCACTATATCAACCAACACAATCATAGGTTCTGTGGGCACAGTAACCTCCTTCTTTTGACCTCCACTCCTTTGTATCTTCTGTCAAGTGTTTCCAGGATCACAGGATGTGGGACACGTGGCTAGCTGCAACTATATGCTTGCCTTGGATATAGAGTCCAAATATTCTAATTCCTACAGTACCATTACTGGCACCCCCACGTTTGGTGGAAATAAACAAGATCTCCTTGGAGATCCCATTTCAGTCACCTATCCCTTAAGATTTACCAACCCAAGCCAGATAATTCCCCCAGCAGAGGCCAAAACAACAAGCAATTACTGCTGGGGCAGACTTCCCTTTGCCCAGGATATTCCCCTCTGGGGACTTTTTCCCTCTCTCACAGGTGAAGGGTTAAAACCCCATTGCTCTCTCTTCCTGTCCCTGGAACAGAAGTTTTTCTTAACGCAGCTAGCCCTTGGTTTGCCTTAGAGGAACCCCATAATATGTCCTTGTCAAATTCTATTCAGCTCCAACCTCTAGGAGTGGCCATTTGTCCCAAACCCTCAAATCATGAGAATGAGAAACTAATGCAGACTGACCTCAGCCCTTATTAGATTTTCAGCTACGGGGTGTGTAGAATCCTGGCAAGGAGTTTTCTTTGTGTGTGGAAATCCTTCTATGTTTGCTTCCCCACCAACTGGATGGGAACCTGTACTTTAGCCTACATTGTAACTCCTCTGACTTACTCCTTTTCAGAAGAGGCAGTAGCCATGCCCATTCATGCTAAGCTTCAGCCAAGAGCAATCTCACTACTTCCTCTATTGGCTGGTTTAGGTTTTACTACCACCCTACGAACTGGAACCGCTGGACTCACAGTGTCCTTAACACTCTCTAAATAAGTAAGAGAAAGCCTAGATGAAATCTCTGTCCAACTTACTCAAATCCGGGACCAAATAGACTATTAGCAGCTGTGGTTCTCCAGAACCAGTGAGCACTAGATCTCCTCCCTGCTGAAAGGGTAGGAACATGCCTTTTTCTGAATGAGGAGTGTTGTTTTTATGTCAATAAATCAGGCATAGTCAGAGATGGAATTAAACGACTTCAGGATAGAGGCAGCAGACTACACGGTGGGACAACTGAAGCTACCTCATGGTTCTCACAATGTGTTCTCCCCTGGCTTCTTCCATTTCTAGGTCCCCTCCTTATGATTATTCTACAAGTAACCTTTGGCCCATGTCTTTTCAATTCCCTAATCTGTTTCATTTCTTCATGAATAGAATCAGTGAAACTACAAATGGTACTGCAGATGGAACCTCAGATGACTTCAACCAGCACCTATTATGAAGGACCCCTAGACCAGCCTGCCAGCCCATACCCAGATATTGACACCCAAACCACCTCTCATGAGGAAACCTCAGCTGCAGGGACCCTTCTATGCCCCTACTCAGCAGGAAGCAGTTTGAGCTGTCATCGTCCCACACCCAACAGCAGTTGGGCTCTCCTGTTGAGAGGGGAGACTGAGGGGTAGAGTTGGTGGGACTTCCTGGGCTGGTTGAAGGACTTTTGCAAAAGACCCCTGTGACTCAGGGTTTTGAGTTCTTAACCATTCGAGTGAAGGATTCAAAATTAACCACTCTGAGGGAGGATTGAAAAAAGAACCACTCTCAATGGGCAAAAAGAAAGAAAGGGGAGGGGGTAACATAGGGATATAAGCCCTAGCCATCCGAGCCAGCAACAGCAACCCTTCTGGGTCCCCATCCACCACGTGGAAGCTTTCCCTTCACTTTGTTCAATAAACTGCACTGTTCCTCACTCTCCTGGTCCATGGACTCTTTTTGGACTGTTAACACTCACCACGAAAGTCTGCAGCTTCATTCTTCAAAGTTAGCAAGACCACTAATGCATCAGCAGGAAAAACTCCTGACTGAATATGACCCAACAATTCCATACCTAAGTATATAGCCAAGGGAAATGAATTCATATATCTTCATGAAAATATGTACACAAATGTTCTTAGGTTATTCATAATAGCCACAAAGCAGAAACAAGTGGATAAATAAAATGTGGTATGTCCATACAACAGAATATTATTCAGCCATGAAAAAGAATGAAATACACTTTGTCCTCAAACAACACATGTTTGAACTGTGAAGGTCCACCTGTACACAAATTTTCTTCCACCTCTGCCACTCCTGAGATAATGAGACCAATCCCTCCTCTTCCCCCTTCTCCTCAGACAATGTGAAGATAGTAAGGATGAAGAACTTATAGATGACCCATTTCCACTTAATGAATAGTAAATACATTTTCTCTTCCTTGTGATTTTTCTTAATAATATTTTCTTCCAGCTTATTTTATTGTAAGATAAATATATTTTACCGATTGTATTGTGTAATACATTTAACGTGCAATATAGGTATTTCTATTGTGTATGTTATCAGAAAGGCAATTGGTCAACAGAAAGCTATTAGTAGTTAAGTTTGGGGGAGACAAAAGTTACACTGGAATTTTTGACAGTGCCAAAGGTCAGTGCCCCTAACTTCTATATTGTTCAAGGGTCAACTACACTGATTAATGCCACAATCAGACAAGCCTTGAAAACATTTTGCTAAGTGAAAGAAGACAGACACAAAATGACAAATATATAATTCCATTTACATGAAATGTTCAGAATACACAAATCTGTAGAGACAGAAAGTAGATTAGATGTTTCCAGGGGCTGGGAGCAAAGGAAAAGGGGAGTGACTGCTAATAATCATACTTTTTTTTTTTTTCAGGGTAGTGGGGGCAGGTCATGAAAATGTTCTGAAATTAGTTAGTGGTGATGGCTATGCAGCTTTGCAAATATACTAAAAACCACTGAATTGTAAACAGGATCACTGTAACAGGATGAATCTTATGGTTACATGAATAATATCTCAATTTAAAAATAGATTATGTTGTTTCAAGACATTGAATAGTTTGGTTTTAGCTCGACTAATGAGTTATTGTTAATGATGTTTTAGAAGAGATGTTACACCTAGAAATAGAAAATGAGAGAAATATTCTGCATAAGGTAAACTCTTTGGTTTACTGAATGCCCCTTCAATCTGCCCTCTCCACACCATATGGATTTTGCATTATATGTCATTACGTTAGAAATGTAACTACTTCCTTTCCAATTGGTCTACCCAAGGGATCCACAAGTAATCCCACTACAACAGGAAGACATTTTACTTTAAAAAAGAAAAAAGCTTACCAAACAGGTAAATCTTTAGGGAGTTTACATTAAATAGTGAAATTTTGTGATTTAAAATATGGTAACATTCACAAAGATTGATTTGCATATACCTTAAGAAACATGTGACCAAAAAGTCACCAGTATATTATAATCAGTATTCTGAAAGGATTTGCGAACTACAGCTCCAGGGCAACATCTGGCCTGCAAAGGCACTTGGTGTGGATTTCAGGATATTTTGTAAGCCAAAAGCTTTATAAAAATTCTGAGTTGATGTCTTCTTTAACAAAATTGAAAGACCTGGCAATACCACCTCTATTTTATTCCAAGAAAACAGTGGGCTGGAGGTAAAAAGTGGCTGCTCCTTTTGAATGGGGCAGTCAATTTCTACTTTGCCACAGTCCCTGACATTCCCTGTTGATCACACACTTAGCCCATTCACACCAACTCCCTGATTGTTTAGGCATTTGGGGTTATGACTTCTTCTGAAATTTTGAGGGCATCAGAACTTTTGGTGTCTTTTTTTATTCCACCTACCCATTTTTCTTTTCTTTTTTCCCTCCCTTCCTTCTTTCCTCTGTCCTTTTTTTTCTTTCCTTCCTTCTTTCCTGTCTTTCTTCCTCTTCTCTCTGTTTCTCTCTCTTTCTCTTGGTGCATACAAATTTGTATTTGTCACCTAATTAGCTCAGATTCACAGAACAGTTGGATTTAGGCTCATTAACACCTTTATTCTTTTTTTTTTTATCAGTATAGCCTGACTTAGAGAATGTGGCCGTATAAAAACTCTCCAGCACAGCTTTTCATGCAGATCACAGAGATTACTTTCTTTCTCTATTATGTTAAAATACTTAAAAGACTTTTATTATACTGGTAGTTATAAAGGCATCTCCATTTCCTGTACCACTTTAACTAAATTAATCACAGTAATGAACTTCCCTGTCACATTATTCAAGCAGAAGCACAAAGTAGAGACACTGAGAGCTTGGGTGGCCAACAAGTTTGGGAATGTTGGACAATTTTCTTAGGGAAGGATGAGCTGCCCCTTACTAAAACATACATTTTTTCGTGTTGCCTGCTTCAGTGAGACAAAGGAAAACACACATAAATGTGAATCTAATATGAGTACATGTTCAGTTCTCCTGGAAGGAGACTCTGGGACTGAGTTTAGTGTGTAGGATATTTACCTAGGACTATGCTGGAATCAACACTTATCCAAGGGACACATCAAGCTGTGATGCAGGCCTGAGGAACTTTAAGCCAGAAAGATCCTTGAGAGATGTTCCTCATCAGGCCAAGATAGCCAAGACTTTATGCTCCTGTATCAAGAAGTTTTTAGCTGTCAGCTGCTCCAGGAGTGACATGACCTTGGTTGAGGAGACTTTTTGCAAATGAGACAGTCCCTGAAGGGAATGATAGCCCTAGTTGTCTTCTGGCAAACCCCAGTAGCTGAGGCAATGGTTCCTTCACTGAAGAGGCATCCAGGTGGTACATTTTAATCACCACCACAGATGATATAGAACATAGATGTCAGTTTCAAGCAATCATTTGATGAATCCATTTGTAGGTGGTTTATAAATGTATTAGTTCATTCTCATGCTGCTATAAAGAACTGCCCAAGACTGGGTGGTTTATAAAGGAAAGAGATTTAATTGACTTATAGTTCCACATTGCTGGGGAGGCCTCATAAAACTTACAGTCATGAAGGCACGTCTTCACAGGGCAGCAGGAGAGAATGAGTGCAAGCAGGGGAAATGCTGGATGCTTATAAAACCACCAGATCTCATGAGACTCACTCATTATCACAAAAACAGCAGGGGGAAACTGCCCCTATGATCCATTTACCTCCACCTGGTCCTGCCCTTGACATGCAGAGATTATCACAGTGACATTTGGGTGTGAACACAGAGCCAAACCATATCAGTGAATATAGTAGGTATTTAGGTGGAATGGACTTTATTTTATTTTCAATCACTTGATGACTGAATTTTAAGTCTCTCTCTTTCTTTCTCTCTTGCTTTTAAGCTGGGAGTAAAATGTGCAAACCAGTACAAACTGGGATGCCAACAACATACATGTCAACTCTTTTGTAAAATCATAATTAGCCAGTCTAGGAATCCTATCACCTAAACACCAATACTCAGGTTAAGGCTGGTGAGAAAAGCAAAATAAAGCCAATAAAAGCTACTCTGGAGGCTGGGTGCAGTGGCACATGCCTGTAATCCCAGCACTTTGGGAGGCTGAGGTGGGCAGGCTTGAGGTCAAGAGTTTGAAACTAGAACCCCATCTCTACTAAAAATAGAAGAATTAGTTGGACCGGGCACAGTGGCTCATGCCTGTAATCCCAACACTTTGGGAGGCTGAGGCGGGTGGATCACTTGAGCCCAGGAGTTCGACACCAGCCTGAGCAACACGGCAAAATCCTGTCTCTACCAAAAATACAAAAATTAGCCTGGTGTGGTGGCCTGTGCCTGTAATCCTAGCTACTCAGGAGGCTGAGGCAGGAGGATCACTTGAACTTGGAAGACAGAGGTTGCAGTAAGCTGAGATCATGCCACTGCATTCCAGCCTGAATGACAGAGAGAGACCTGTCTCAAAAAAAAAAAAAAAAATTAGTTGGGCACGGCAGCAGGTGCCTATAATCCCAGCTACTTGTGAGGCTGAGGCAGGAGAATTGCTTAAACCTGAGAGGCAGAGGGTGTAGTGAGCCAAGATCGCACCACTGCACTCCAGCCAGGGTGACAGAGCCAGACTCCGTCTCAACAAACAAACAAACAAACAAAAAGCTACTCTGGAAACATTCCTGATCCCCCTCTCAGGAAGCACAAGCTATTCAGGATCTGTCACAAGGGTGATATATCTGCTTTAGGTCTTCAGGAACTGAGCTTTTGTGAGTTTGAGTGATAGGACAGGCAACAGCTCTCTTGGATCTGTACTCACTGAAGCACAAAGACTCCATGAGCTGGCTGGGTGATGACTACTTATTTCTTTGATCTCTTTTATCTCTTTCTCCCTCTTCTCATTCTCTGAGATCCTCCCAAGAACATGTCCCAGTATTGCTGTTGCATTTGGATAACTCAAACAATAATTCATAAATTCTGATTTATATAATCTCCAGTATATATTTTTTAATTTCCTTAGGGAATCCCAAACAAAATAATGTTTTTCCTTTCTGTGCTTCATTTGAAATGATCTACATAGAAACGTCTTCAATAGTAATCCTTATGTTTTGAAAACTAAGACATTGTTTTGACTTCAAAATAATCTAAATCTTTGCTTCATAATTACACTAGTATCTTTGCAAATGTAGAATCTTTTATTAAGGCTTTTCCTTATTTTATTAACCCTAAATATGTATTCATGAATAAAAATTATGTTACACTTTGAAGTACTATTAAGCTTTCTAAAATTTTATTTCAAGCATATTTTGAACATTAGTATGCTCAAAATATACGTAGTCACTTAAAATAGCTCCCAACACAGATTTATAATCAAACTCAAGACTAACCGAAGCAAAATAAGAACTTGGAATACAAACTTAAGTCAGATTATCTTTCTGCAGCAAGTTTGCTCGGAATTATTTTCTTCACTATACTTTGAGGATGAAGCTCTGATTTTTCTTTGTTTTTTGTCTTGCCCAAATTCTTATCTAAGGGGTCTGGGGAGTCATGCCCTACAAACCATAAATTCTCATCAGATGGGCTTTATTTGACCCTGTATATCATGACTTACCTTCCAACCTATCTCTGGCATAACAAGAAAGAAATCAAAATGTTTTACCCCATAATATATTTCCTTACCATACCTTGAATTCGCACTGCAAAGCCTCTTGTGGGAAAAATCCACATTCTCTAGAGAATCCCATTTCCTCTTTGTTTTCCTTCCTTCCTTTCCAGATCCAGGGGATAGTCAACTTAGAGTCAGGTACCCTTTTAAGTCAGATAAGAAATATTTCACAACCTTCTGTCTCTGAAGTCTGCTGTCTGAGAGCTTCCTCGGCACAATAAAACTTGATCTTAACCTGAATCTTCCTCAGCACAATAAAACTTCATCTTAACCTGTGGGGAATCTTGTGATTTCCCCACAATCCTTGATCTTAACCTGAATGCTTCCTTTCTATTGATTTCAGATCTTCAGATAAACTCAACCAATTGTCAACCAGAACATGTTTAAATTTACCTATAGCCTGGAAGCCCCTGCTTTGAGTTGTCCCACCTTTCTGAACCAAACCAATGTATTTCTTAATTGTATTTGATTGATGTCTCATGCCTCCCTAAAATATAGAAAACCAAGTTCTACCCCAATCACCTTGGGCACATGTTCTCAGGACCTCCTGAGATCTGTGTCATGGGCCATGGTCACTGATATTTGGTTCAGAATAAATCTCTTAAAATATCTTACAGAGTTCGACTCTTTACATCAACAATAACTTGGCGCCCAAACACATGGGACCTCAGAGAAGATGCACGACTCTGAAGGAGTTGCCCAAACTTGGAGCTAAGGTACCAGCGGGGCCCATTAAGGCCTGTCCAACTTCGAGCTTCTCCTCTGGTGGAACTGGTAAGTCCTTCTGAGCCCTGGACCCCCCTGGTTGATAGTCAGTCTTTGATTTATTCTGAGTTGGTTTTCTCCTAGGAAATTGTTGTTTAAGGATCATAGTTGAGTTTGGAGATGCATTCTAAAGGGAATTCTATATTGCTTTTTGTCCTAAAATTTATCTTGATTTGGTTTTTCTGTGTGCATTTTCATGAGGAATGGAACTGTTGTTTTCATAGATAAATGAGAGACTAAGTTTTTCAGCTCCAAAGAGAAAGGGCATTTGCTCCTCCCAGCCGAAAGGTGCCTCTGAGTGACCAGGGGCCTCCTGGGAGGGTCTGGGGGGTTGACCTCCCATGATGTGCAGCAGCCCTGCAGGGAAATCCCCAACAAGACTTAATTTTAAAATGGCTCATCCAGGAAATGCATATAAGGGCTGATCACCCAGCGTTTTGAGCCCTCTCATAGGTCATAGACCTCTGGAGAGACAAACTGAGACATGTAAG